>NW_026061748.1:4562572-5214368 GCF_023897955.1 Schistocerca gregaria
CTTGAAGCCAGATCGTCACATTGGCCGCTCTTCTCTCTGAAAAGGTTACATTTATCGTCTGCAAAGCTATGTCGCGTGCTGCGGTGTGCGGAGACTCTAAAAGCACCATAGTAGAACACAGAAGAAGCTTCTAAGTTGAAGTAATAGCCAGTAAGATGTAGTACAATTCAAGTTTTAGTTGTCGATTATTCACTTTTTAGCCGGCTTTGGTGGCTTGGAGATGACCTAGGACCTTAAGAATTTGCATGAAAGGAGTACTTGCAGCCGCGTTGCACGGGAGAATGTGAAATGTGTTCATATGTAGTAAAAACCTGAGAAATCCGTCCGTTTTCGTCATTTGTTATCGAATCGACTTAAAGCCAGATCGTCACATTGGCCGCCTTTCTCTCTGAGAAGGTTACATTTACCATCTGCAAAACTATGTCGCGTGCTGCGGTATGCGGAGACACTAAAAGCACCATAGTAGAACGCAGAAGAAGCTTCTAAGTTGAAGTAATAGCCAGTAAGAAGTAATACAATTCAAGTTTTAGTTGTCGATTATTCACATTTTAGCCGGCTTTGGTGGCTTGGACGTGACCTAGCACCTTAAGATTTTGCATGAAAGGAGGACTAGCAGCCGCGTTGCTCGGGAGAATGTGAAAACTGTTCATATGTAGTAAAAACCTGAGAAATCCGTCAGTTTTCGTCATTTGTTATCGAATCGCTTTAAAGCCAGATCGTCAATTTGGCCGCTTTTCTCTCTGAGACGGTTACATTTATCGTCTGCAAAGCTATGTCGCATGCTGCGGTATGCGGAGACACTAAAAGCACCATAGTAGAATACAGAAGAAGCTTCTAAGTTGAAGTAATAGCCAGTAAGAAGTAGTGCAATTCAAGTTTTAGTTATCGATTATTCACTTTTTAGCCGGCTTTGGCTGCTTTTACATGACCTAGGACCTTAAGATTTTGCATGAAAGGAGGTCTAGCAGCCGCGTTCTATGGGAGAATGTGAAAAGTGTTCATATGTAGTAAAAACCTGAGAAATCCGTCCGTTTTCGTCATTTGTTATCGAATCGACTTAAAGCCAGATCGTCAATTTGGCCGCTTTTCTCTCTGAGACGGTTACATTTATCGTCTGCAAAGCTATGTCGCATGCTGCGGTATGCGGAGACACTAAAAGCACCATAGTAGAATACAGAAGAAGCTTCTAAGTTGAAGTAATAGCCAGTAAGAAGTAGTGCAATTCAAGTTTTAGTTATCGATTATTCACTTTTTAGCCGGCTTTGGCGGCTTTTACATGACCTACGACCTTAAGATTTTGCATGAAAGGAGGTCTAGCAGCCGCGTTGTATGGGAGAAAGTGAAAAGTGTTCATATGTAGTAAAAACCTGAGAAATCCGTCCGTTTTCGTCATTTTTCATCGAATCGACTTAAAGCCAGATCGTCACATTGGCCGCTTTTCTCTCTGAGACGGTTACATTTATCGTCTGCAAAGCTATGTCGCGTGCTGCGGTCTGCGGAGACACTAAAAGCACCATAGGAGAACACAGAAGAAGCCTTTAAGTTGAAGTAAAAGAAAGTAAGAAGTAGCACAATTGAAGTTTTAGTTGTCGTTTATTCACTTTTTAGCCGGCTTTGGTGGCCTGGACATGACCTAGGACCTTAAGATTTTGCATGAAAGGAGGTCTAGCAGCCGCGTTCTATGGGAGAATGTGAAAAGTGTTCATATGTAGTAAAAACCTGAGAAATCCGTCCGTTTTCGTCATTTTTTATCGAATCGACTTAAGGCCAGATCGTCACATTGGCCGCTTTTCTCTCTGAGACGGTTACATTTATCGTCTGCAAAGCTATGTCGCGTGCTGCGGTCTGCGGAGACACTAAAAGCACCATAGGAGAACACAGAAGAAGCTTTTAAGTTGAAGTAAAAAAAAGTAAGATGTAGCACAATTGAAGTTTTAGTTGTCGTTTATTCACTTTTTAGCCGGCTTTGGTGGCCTGGACATGACCTAGGACCTTAAGATTTTGCATGAAAGGAGGACTAGCAGCCGAGTTGCATGGCAGAATGTGAAAAGTGTTCATATGTAGTAAAAACCTAGGAAATCCGTCCGTTTTCGTCATTTGTTATCGAATCGACTTAAAGCCAGATCGTCACATTGGCCGCCTTTCTCACTGAGAAGGTTACATTTATCATCTGCAAAACTATGTCGCGTGCTGCGGTATGCGGAGACACTAAAAGCACCATAGTAGAACGCAGAAGAAGCTTCTAAGTTGAAGTAATAGCCAGTAAGAAGTAATACAATTCAAGTTTTAGTTGTCGATTATTCACATTTTAGCCGGCTTTGGTGGCTTGGACATGACCTAGCACCTTAAGATTTTGCATGAAAGGAGGACTAGCAGCCGCGTTGCTCGGGAGAATGTGAAAACTGTTCATATGTAGTAAAAACCTGAGAAATCCGTCAGTTTTCGTCATTTGTTATCGAATCGACTTAAAGCCAGATCGTTAATTTGGCCGCTTTTCTCTCTGAGACGGTTACATTTATCGTCTGCAAAGCTATGTCGCATGCTGCGGTATGCGGAGACACTAAAAGCACAATAGTAGAATACAGAAGAAGCTTCTAAGTTGAAGTAATAGCCAGTAAGAAGTAGTGCAATTCAAGTTTTAGTTATCGATTATTCACTTTTTAGCCGGCTTTGGCGGCTTTTACATGACCTAGGACCTTAAGATTTTGCATGAAAGGAGGTCTAGCAGCCGCGTTGTATGGGAGAAAGTGAAAAGTGTTCATATGTAGTAAAAACCTGAGAAATCCGTCCGTTTTCGTCATTTTTCATCGAATCGACTTAAAGCCAGATCGTCACATTGGCCGCTTTTCTCTCTGAGACGGTTACATTTATCGTCTGCAAAGCTATGTCGCGTGCTGCGGTCTGCGGAGACACTAAAAGCACCATAGGAGAACACAGAAGAAGCTTTTAAGTTGAAGTAAAAGAAAGTAAGAAGTAGCACAATTGAAGTTTTAGTTGTCGTTTATTCACTTTTTAGCCGGCTTTGGTGGACTGGACATGACCTAGGACCTTAAGATTTTGCATGAAAGGAGGACTAGCAGCCGAGTTGCATGGCAGAATGTGAAAAGTGTTCATATGTAGTAAAAACCTAGGAAATCCGTCCGTTTTCGTCATTTGTTATCGAATCGACTTAAAGCCAGATCGTCACATTGGCCCCCTTTCTCTCTGAGAAGGTTACATTTATTGTCTGCAAAGCTATGTCGCGTGCTGCAGTATGCGGAGACACTAAAAGCACCATAGAAGAACACAGATGATGCTTCTAAGGTGAAGTAATAGCCAGTAAGAAGTAGTACAATTAAAGTTTTAGTTGTCGATTATTCACTTTTTAGCCGGCTTTGGTGGCTTGGACATCACCTAGGACGTTAAGATTATGCATGAAAGGAGGACTTGCAGCCGCGTTGCACGGGAGAATGTGAAAAGTGTTCATATGTGGTAAAAATCTGAGAAATGCTTGCGTTTTCGTCATTTGTTATCGATTCGACTTAAAGCCAGATCGTCACATTGGCCGCTTTTCTCTCTGAGACGGTTACATTTATAGTCTGCAAAGCTATGTCGTGTGCTGCGGTATGCGGAGACACTAAAAGCACCATAGTAGAACACAGAAGAAGCTTCTAAGTTGAAGTAATAGCCAGTAAGAAGTAGTACAATTGAAGTTTTAGTTGTCGATTATTCACTTTTTAGCCGGCTTTGGTGGATTGGACATGACCTAGGACCTTAAGATTTTGCATGAAAGGAGGACTAGCAGCCGCGTTGCACGGGAGAATGTGAAAAGTGTTCATATGTAGCAACAACCTGAGAATTCCGTCAGTTTTCGTCATTTGGTATCGAATCGTTTTAAAGCCAGATCGTCACATTGGCTGCTTTTCTCTCTGAGACTGTTACATTTATCGTCTGCAAAGCTATGTCGCGTGCTGCGGTCTGCAGAAACACTAAAACACCATAGTAGAACACAGAAGAAGCTTCTACGTTGAAGTAATAGCCAGTAAGAAGTAGTACAATTCAACTTTTAGTTGTCGATTATTCACTTTTTAGATGACTTTGGTGGCTTGGACATGACCTAGGACCTTAAGATTTTGCATGAAAGGAGGACTGGCAGCCGCGTTGCACGGGAGAATGTGAAAAGTGTTCATATGTAGTAAAAACCTGAGAAACCCGTCCGTTTTCGTCATTTGTTATCGAATCGACTTAAAGCCAGATCGTCACATTGGCCGCTTTTCTCTCTGAGAAGGTTACATTTATTGTCTGCATAGCTATGTCGCGTGCTGCGGTCTGCGGAGACACTAAAAGCACCATAGGAGAACACAGAAGAAGCTTTTAAGTTGAAGTAAAAAAAAGTAAGATGTAGCACAATTGAAGTTTTAGTTGTCGTTTATTCACTTTTTAGCCGGCTTTGGTGGCCTGGACATGACCTAGGACCTTAAGATTTTGCATGAAAGGAGGACTAGCAGCCGAGTTGCATGGCAGAATGTGAAAAGTGTTCATATGTAGTAAAAACCTAGGAAATCCGTCCGTTTTCGTCATTTGTTATCGAATCGACTTAAAGCCAGATCGTCACATTGGCCGCCTTTCTCACTGAGAAGGTTACATTTATCATCTGCAAAACTATGTCGCGTGCTGCGGTATGCGGAGACACTAAAAGCACCATAGTAGAACGCAGAAGAAGCTTCTAAGTTGAAGTAATAGCCAGTAAGAAGTAATACAATTCAAGTTTTAGTTGTCGATTGTTCACATTTTAGCCGGCTTTGGTGGCTTGGACATGACCTAGCACCTTAAGATTTTACATGAAAGGAGGACTAGCAGCCGCGTTGCTCGGGAGAATGTGAAAACTGTTCATATGTAGTAAAAACCTGAGAAATCCGTCAGTTTTCGTCATTTGTTATCGAATCGACTTAAAGCCAGATCGTTAATTTGGCCGCTCTTCTCTCTGAGACGGTTACATTTATCGTCTGCAAAGCTATGTCGCATGCTGCGGTATGCGGAGACACTAAAAGCACAATAGTAGAATACAGAAGAAGCTTCTAAGTTGAAGTAATAGCCAGTAAGAAGTAGTGCAATTCAAGTTTTAGTTATCGATTATTCACTTTTTAGCCGGCTTTGGCGGCTTTTACATGACCTAGGACCTTAAGATTTTGCATGAAAGGAGGTCTAGCAGCCGCGTTGTATGGGAGAAAGTGAAAAGTGTTCATATGTAGTAAAAACCTGAGAAATCCGTCCGTTTTCGTCATTTTTCATCGAATCGACTTAAAGCCAGATCGCCACATTGGCCGCTTTTCTCTCTGAGACGGTTACATTTATCGTCTGCAAAGCTATGTCGCGTGCTGCGGTCTGCGGAGACACTAAAAGCACCATAGGAGAACACAGAAGAAGCTTTTAAGTTGAAGTAAAAGAAAGTAAGAAGTAGCACAATTGAAGTTTTAGTTGTCGTTTATTCACTTTTTAGCCGGCTTTGGTGGACTGGACATGACCTAGGACCTTAAGATTTTGCATGAAAGGAGGACTAGCAGCCGAGTTGCATGGCAGAATGTGAAAAGTGTTCATATGTAGTAAAAACCTAGGAAATCCGTCCGTTTTCGTCATTTGTTATCGAATCGACTTAAAGCCAGATCGTCACATTGGCCCCCTTTCTCTCTGAGAAGGTTACATTTATTGTCTGCAAAGCTATGTCGCGTGCTGCAGTATGCGGAGACACTAAAAGCACCATAGAAGAACACAGATGATGCTTCTAAGGTGAAGTAATAGCCAGTAAGAAGTAGTACAATTAAAGTTTTAGTTGTCGATTATTCACTTTTTAGCCGGCTTTGGTGGCTTGGACATCACCTAGGACGTTAAGATTATGCATGAAAGGAGGACTTGCAGCCGCGTTGCACGGGAGAATGTGAAAAGTGTTCATATGTGGTAAAAATCTGAGAAATGCTTGCGTTTTCGTCATTTGTTATCGATTCGACTTAAAGCCAGATCGTCACATTGGCCGCTTTTCTCTCTGAGACGGTTACATTTATCGTCTGCAAAGCTATGTCGTGTGCTGCGGTATGCGGAGACACTAAAAGCACCATAGTAGAACACAGAAGAAGCTTCTAAGTTGAAGTAATAGCCAGTAAGAAGTAGTACAATTGAAGTTTTAGTTGTCGATTATTCACTTTTTAGCCGGCTTTGGTGGATTGGACATGACCTAGGACCTTAAGATTTTGCATGAAAGGAGGACTAGCAGCCGCGTTGCACGAGAGAATGTGAAAAGTGTTCATATGTAGCAACAACCTGAGAATTCCGTCAGTTTTCGTCATTTGGTATCGAATCGTTTTAAAGCCAGATCGTCACATTGGCTGCTTTTCTCTCTGAGACTGTTACATTTATCGTCTGCAAAGCTATGTCGCGTGCTGCGGTCTGCAGAAACACTAAAACACCATAGTAGAACACAGAAGAAGCTTCTACGTTGAAGTAATAGCCAGTAAGAAGTAGTACAATTCAACTTTTAGTTGTCGATTATTCACTTTTTAGATGACTTTGGTGGCTTGGACATGACCTAGGACCTTAAGATTTTGCATGAAAGGAGGACTGGCAGCCGCGTTGCACGGGAGAATGTGAAAAGTGTTCATATGTAGTAAAAACCTGAGAAACCCGTCCGTTTTCGTCATTTGTTATCGAATCGACTTAAAGCCAGATCGTCACATTGGCCGCTTTTCTCTCTGAGAAGGTTACATTTATTGTCTGCATAGCTATGTCGCATGCTGCGGTATGCGGAGACACTAAAAGCACCATAGTAGAACACAGAAGAAGCTTCTAAGTTGAAGTAATAGCCAGTAAGAAGTAGTACAATTCAACTTTTAGTTGTCGATTATTCACTTTTTAGCCGGCTTTGGTGGCTTGGGCATGACCAAGGACCTTAAGAATTTGCATGAAAGGAGTACTTGCAGCCGCGTTGCACGGGAGAATGTGAAATGTGTTCATATGTAGTAAAAACCTGAGAAATCCGTCCGTTTTCGTCATTTGTTATCGAATCGACTTAAAGCCAGATCGTCAAATTGGCCGCCTTTCTCTCTGAGAAGGTTACATTTATTGTCTGCAAAGCTATGTCGCGTGCTGCGGTATGCGGAGACACTAAAAGGACCATAGAAGAACACAGAATATGCTTCTAAGTTGAAGTAATAGCCAGTAAGAAGTAGTACAATTCAAGTTTTAGTTGGTGATGATTCACTTTTTAGCCGGCTTTGGTGGCTCGGACATGACCTAGGACGTAAAGATTTTGCATGAAAGGAGGACTAGCATCCGCGTTGCATGGGAGAATGTGAAAAGTGTTCATATGTAGTAAAAACCTGAGAAATCCGTCCGTTTTCGTCATTTGTTATCGAATCGACTTAAAGCCAGATCGTCAAATTGGTCGCTTTTCTCTCTGAGACGGTTACATTTATCGTCTGCAAAGCTATGTCGCGTGCTGCGGTATGCGGAGACACTAAACGCACCATAGTAGAACACAGAAGAAGCTTCTAAGTTGAAGTAATAGCCAGTAAGAAGTAGTACAATTGAAGTTTTAGTTGTCGATTATTCACTTTTTAGCCGGCTTTGGTGGCGTGGACATGAGGTGGAACCATAAGATTTTGCATGAAAGGAAGACTAGCAGCCACGTTGCACGGGAGAAAGTGAAAAGTGTTCATATGTAGTAAAAACCTGAGAAATCCGTCCGTTTTCGTCATTTGTTATCGAATCGACTTAAAGCCAGATCGTCACATTGGCTGCTTTTCTCTCTGAGACTGTTACATTTATCGTCTGCAAAGCTATGTCGCGTGCTGCGGTCTGCAGAAACACTAAAAGCACCATAGTAGAACACAGAAGAAGCTTCTAAGTTGAAGTAATAGCCAGTAAGAAGTAGTACAATTCAACTTTTAGTTGTCGATTATTCACTTTTTAGATGACTTTGGTGGCTTGGACATGACCTAGGACCTTAAGATTTTGCATGAAAGGAGGACTGGCAGCCGCGTTGCACGGGAGAATGTGAAAAGTGTTCATATGTAGTAAAAACCTGAGAAACCCGTCCGTTTTCGTCATTTGTTATCGAATCGACTTAAAGCCAGATCGTCACATTGCCCGCTTTTCTCTCTGAGAAGGTTACATTTATTGTCTGCATAGCTATGTCTCATGCTGCGGTATGCGGAGACACTAAAAGCACCATAGTAGAACACAGAAGAAGCTTCTAAGTTGAAGTAATAGCCAGTAAGAAGTAGTACAATTCAACTTTTAGTTGTCATTTATTCACTTTTTAGCCGGCTTTGGTGGCTTGGACATGACCAAGGACCTTAAGAATTTGCATGAAAGGAGTTCTTGCAGCCGCGTTGCACGGGAGAATGTGAAATGTTTTCATATGTAGTAAAAACCTGAGAAATCCGTCCGTTTTCGTCATTTGTTATCGAATCGACTTAAAGCCAGATCGTCAAATTGGCCGAATTTCTCTCTGAGAAGGTTACATTTATTGTCTGCAAAGCTATGTCGCGTGCTGCGGTATGCGGAGACACTAAAAGCACCATAGAAGAACACAGAAGATGCTTCTAAGTTGAAGTAATAGCCAGTAAGAAGTAGTACAATTCAAGTTTTAGTTGGTGATTATTCACTTTTTAGCCGGCTTTGGTGGCTTGGACATGACCTAGGACGTTAAGATTTTGCATGAAAGGAGGACTAGCATCCGCGTTGCATGGGAGAATGTGAAAAGTGTTCATATGTAGTAAAAACCTGAGAAATCCGTCCGTTTTCGTCATTTGTTATCGAATCGACTTAAAGCCAGATCGTCAAATTGGCCGCTTTTCTCTCTGAGACGGTTACATTTATCGTCTGCAAAGCTATGTCGCGTGCTGCGGTATGCGGAGACATTAAACGCACCATAGTAGAACACAGAAGAAGCTTCTAAGTTGGAGTAATAGCCAGTAATAAGTAGTACAATTCAAGTTTTAGTTGTCGATTATTCACTTTTTAGCCGGCATTGGTAGCTCGGACATCACCTAGGACGTTAAGATTTTGCATGAAAGGAGGACTGGCAGCCGCGTTGCACGGGGGAATATAAAAAGTGTTCATATGTAGTAAAAACCTGAGAAATCCGTCCGTTTTCGTCATTTGTTATCGAATCGACTCACTTTTTAGCCGGCTTTGGTGGCTTGGACATGACCTAGGACGTTAAGATTTTGCATGAAAGGAGGACTAGCATCCGCGTTGCATGGGAGAATGTGAAAAGTGTTCATATGTAGTAAAAACCTGAGAAATCCGTCCGTTTTCGTCATTTGTTATCGAATCGACTTAAAGCCAGATCGTCAAATTGGCCGCTTTTCTCTCTGAGACGTTTACATTTATCGTCTGCAAAGCTATGTCGCGTGCTGCGGTATGCGGAGACACTAAACGCACCATAGTAGAACACTGAAGAAGCAATAGCCAGAAAGAAGTAGTACAATTGAAGTTTTAGTTGTCGATTATTCACTTTTTAGCCGGCTTTGGTGGCTTGGACATGACCTAGGACCATAAGATTTTGCATGAAAGGAGGACTAACAGCCGCGTTGCACGGGAGAATGTGAAAAGTGTTCATATGTAGTAAAAACCTGAGAAATCCGTCCGTTTTCGTCATTTGTTATCGAATCGACTTAAAGGCAGATCGTCACACTGGCCCCTTTTCTCTCTGAGACGGTTACATTTATCGTCTGCAACGCTATGTCGCGTGCTGCGGTATGCGGAGACACTAAAAGCACCATAGTAGAACACAGAAGAAGCTTCTAAGTTGAAGTAATAGCCAGTAAGAAGTAATACAATTCAAGTTTTAGTTGTCGATTATTCACATTTTAGCAGGCTTTGGTGGCTTGGACATCACCTAGGACCTTAAGATTTTGCATGAAAGGTGGACTAGCAGCCGCGTTGCACGGGAGAATGTGAAAAGTGTTCATATGTAGTAAAGACCTGAGAAATCCGTCCGTTTTTGTCATTTGTTATCGAATCGACTTAAAGCCAGATCGTCACATTGGCCGCTCTTCTCTCTGAAACGGTTACATTTATCGTCTGCAAAGCTATGTCGCGTGCTGCGGTATGTTGAAACACTAAAAGCACCATAGTAGAACACAGAAGAAGCTTCTAAGTTGAAGTAATAGCCAGTAAGAAGTACTACAATTCAAGTTTTAGTTGTCGATTATTCACTTTTTAGCCGGCTTTGGTGGCTTGGACATGACCTAGGACCTTAAGATTTTGCATGAAAGGAGTACTTGCAGCCGCGTTGGACGGGAGAATGTGAAAAGTGTTCATATGTAGTAAAGACCTGAGAAATCCGTCCGTTTTTGTCATTTGTTATCGAATCGACTTAAAGCCAGATCGTCACATTGGCCGCTCTTCTCTCTGAAACGGTTACATTTATCGTCTGCAAAGCTATGTCGCGTGCTGCGGTATGTTGAAACACTAAAAGCACCATAGTAGAACACAGAAGAAGCTTCTAAGTTGAAGTAATAGCCAGTAAGAAGTACTACAATTGAAGTTTTAGTTGTCGATTATTCACTTTTTAGCCGGCTTTGGTGGCTTGGACATGACCTAGGACCTTAAGATTTTGCATGAAAGGAGTACTTGCAGCCGCGTTGCACGGGAGAATGTGAAATGTGTTCATATGTAGTAAAAACCTGAGAAATCCGTCCGTTTTCGTCATTTGTTATCGAATCGACTTAAAGCCAGATCGTCACATTGGCCGCTCCACTCTCTGCAACGGTTCATTTATCGTCTGCAAAGCTATGTCGGGCGCTGCAGTATGCGCAAACGCTAAAAGCACCATAGTAGAACACAGAAGAAGCTTCTAAGTTGAAGTAATAGCCAGTAAGAGGTAGTACAATTCAAGTTTTAGTTGTCGATTATTCACTTTTTAGCCGGCTTTGGTGGCTTGGACATGACCTAGGACGTTAAGATTTTGCATGAAAGGAGGACTGGCAGCCGCGTTGCACGGGAGAATGTGAAAAGTGTTCATATGTAGTAAAAACCTGAGAAATCCGTCCGTTTTCGTCATCTGTGATCGAATCGCCTTAAAGCCAGTTGGTCACATTGGCCGCTCTACTCTCTGAAACGCTTACACTTATCGTCTGCAAAGCTATGTCGCGTGCTGCGGTATGCCGAAACACTAAAAGCACCATAGTAGAACACAGAAGAAGCTTCTAAGTTGAAGTAATAGCCAGTAAGAAGTAGTACAATTTAAGTTTTAGTTGTCGATTATTCACATTTTAGCCGGCTTTGGTGGCTTGGACATGACCTAGGACCTTAAGATTTTGCATGAAAGGAGGACTAGCAGCCGCGTTGGACGGGAGAATGTGAAAAGTGTTCATATGAAGTACAAAACCTGAGAAATCCGTCCGTTTTCGTCATTTGTTATCGAATCGACTTAAAGCCAGTTCGTCACATTGGCCGCTTTTCTCTCTGAGACGGTTACATTTATCGTCTGCAAAGCTATGTCGCGTGCTGCGGTATGCGGAGACACTGAAAGTACCATAGTAGAACACAGAAGAAGCTTCTAAGTTGAAGTAATAGCCAGTAAGAAGTTATACGATTCAAGTTTTAGTAGTCGATTATTCACATTTTAGCCGGTTTTGAGGGCTTGGACATGACCTAGGACGTTAAGATTTTCCATGAAAGGAGGACTAGCAGCCGCGTTGCACGGGAGAATGTGAAAAGTGTTCATATGTAGTAAAAACTTGCGAAATCCATCCGTTTTCGTCATTTGTTATCGAATCGATTTAAAGCCAAATCGTCACAGTGGCCGCTCTTCTCTCTGAAACGGTTACATTTATCGTCTGCAAAGCTATGTCGCGTGCTGCGGTGTGCGGAGACACTAAAAGCACCATAGTAGAACACAGAAGAAGCTTCTAAGTTGAAGTAATAGTTAGTAAGAAGTTGTACAATTCAAGTTTTAGTTATCGATTATTCACTTTTCAGCCGGCTTTGGTGGCTTGGACTTGACCTAGGACCTTAAGATTTTGCATGAAAGGAGGTCTAGCAGCCGCGTTGCATGGGAGAATGTGAAAAGTGTTCATATGTAGTAAAAACCTGAGAAACCCGTCCGTTTTCGACATTTGTTATCGAATCGACTTAAAGCCAGATCGTCACATTGGCCGCTTTTCTCTCTGAGACGGTTACATTTATCGTCTGCAAAGCTACGTCGCATGCTGCGGTGTGCGGAGACTCTAAAAGCACCATAGTAGAACACAGAAGAAGCTTCCAAGTTGGAGTAATAGCCAGTAAGAAGTAGTACAATTCAAGTTTTAGTTATCGATTATTCACTTTTTAGCCGGCTTTGGTGGCTTTTACATGACCTAGGACCTTAAGATTTTGCATGAAAGGAGGACTAGCAGCCGCGTTGCACGGGAGAATGTGAAAAGTGTTCATATGTAGTAAAAACCTGCGAAATCCGTCCGTTTTCGTCATTTGTTATCAAATCGACTTGAAGCCAGGTCGTCACATTGGCCGCTCTTCTCTCTGAAACGGTTACATTTATCGTCTGCAAAGCTATGTCGCGTGCTGCTGTAAGCGGAGACACTAAAAGCACCATAGTACAACACAGAAGAAGCTTCTAAGTTGAAGTAATAGTTAGTAAGAAGTAATACAATTCAAGTTTTAGTTGTCGATTTTTTACATTTTAGCCGTCTCTGGTGACTTGGACATGACCTAGGACCTTAAGATTTTGCATGAAAGGAGGACTAGCAGCCGCGTTGCATGGGAGAATGTGAAAAGTGTTCATATGTAGTAAAAACCTGAGAAATGTGTCCGTTTTCGTCATTTGTTATCGAATCGACTTAAAGCCAGATCGTCACATTGGCCGCTGTTCTCTCTGAGACGGTTATATTTATCGTCTGGAAAGCTATGTCGCGTGCTGCTATATGCGGTAACACTAAAAGCACCATAGTAGAACACAGAAGAAGCTTCTATGTTGAAGAAATAGCCAGTAAGAAGTAGTACAATTCAAGTTTTAGTTGTCGATTATTCACTTTTTAGCCGGCTTTGGTGGCTTGGAGATGACCTAGGACCTTAAGAATTTGCATGAAAGGAGTACCTGCAGCCGCGTTGCACGGGAGAATGTGAAATGTGTTCATATGTAGTAAAAACCTGAGAAATCCGTCCGTTTTCGTCATTTGTTATCGAATCGACTTAAAGCCAGATCGTCACATTGGCCGCCTTTCTCTCTGAGAAGGTTACATTTATCATCTGCAAAACTATGTCGCGTGCTGCGGTATGCGGAGACACTAAAAGCACCATAGTAGAACGCAGAAGAAGCTTCTAAGTTGAAGTAATAGCCAGTAAGAAGTAATACAATTCCAGTTTTAGTTGTCGATTATTCACATTTTAGCCGGCTTTGGTGGCTTGGACGTGACCTAGCACCTTAAGATTTTGCATGAAAGGAGGACTAGCAGCCGCGTTGCTCGGGAGAATGTCAAAACTGTTCATATGTAGTAAAAACCTGAGAAATCCGTCAGTTTTCGTCATTTGTTATCGAATCGACTTAAAGCCAGATCGTCAATAAGACCGCTTTTCTCTCTGAGACGGTTACATTTATCGTCTGCAAAGCTATGTCGCATGCTGCGGTATGCGGAGACACTAAAAGCACCATAGTAGAATACAGAAGAAGCTTCTAAGTTGAAGTAATAGCCAGTAAGAAGTAGTGCAATTCAAGTTTTAGTTATCGATTATTCACTTTTTAGCCGGCATTGGCGGCTTTTACATGACCTAGGACCTTAAGATTTTGCATGAAAGGAGGTCTAGCAGCCGCGTTGTATGGGAGAATGTGAAAAGTGTTCATATGTAGTAAAAACCTGAGAAATCCGTCCGTTTTCGTCATTTTTTATCGAATCGACTTAAAGCCAGATCGTCACATTGGCCGCTTTTCTCTCTGAGACGGTTACATTTATCGTCTGCAAAGCTATGTCGCGTGCTGCGGTCTGCGGAGACACTAAAAGCACCATAGGAGAACACAGAAGAAGCTTCTAAGATGAAGTAAAAGAAAGTAAGAAGTAGCACAATTGAAGTTTTAGTTGTCGTTTATTCACTTTTTAGCCGGCTTTGGTGGCCTGGACATGACCTAGGACCTTAAGATTTTGCATGAAAGGAGGACTAGCAGCCGCGTTGCACGGGAGAATGCGAAAAGTGTTCATATGTAGTAAAAACTTGCGAAATCCATCCGTTTTCGTCATTTGTTATCGAATCGATTTAAAGCCAGATCGTCACAGTGGCCGCTCTTCTCTCTGAAACGGTTACATTTATCGTCTGCAAAGCTATGTCGCGTGCTGCGGTGTGCGGAGACACTAAAAGCACCATAGTAGAACACAGAAGAAGCTTCTAAGTTGAAGTAATAGTTAGTAAGAAGTAGTACAATTCAAGTTTTAGTTATCGATTATTCACTTTTCAGCCGGCTTTGGTGGCTTTTACATGACCTAGGACCTTAAGATTTTGTTTAAGTAATAGTTAGTAAGAAGTAATACAATTCAAGTTTTAGTTGTCGATTTTTTACATTTTAGCCGTCTCTGGTGACTTGGACTTGACCTAGGACCTTAAGATTTTGCATGAAAGGAGGTCTAGCAGCCGCGTTGCATGGGAGAATGTGAAAAGTGTTCATATGTAGTAAAAACCTGAGAAATGTGTCCGTTTTCGTCATTTGTTATCGAATCGACTTAAAGCCAGATCGTCACATTGGCCGCTGTTCTCTCTGAGACGGTTATATTTATCGTCTGCAAAGCTATGTCGCGTGCTGCTATATGCAGAAACACTAAAAGCACCATAGTAGAACACAGAAGAAGCTTCTATGTTGAATAAATAGCCAGTAAGAAGTAGTACAATTCAACTTTTAGTTGTCGATTATTCACTTTTTAGATGACTTTGGTGGCTTGGACATGACCTAGGACCTTACGATTTTGCATGAAAGGAGGACTGGCAGCCGCGTTGCACAGGAGAATGTGAAAAGTGTTCATATGTAGTAAAAACCTGAGAAACCCGTCCGTTTTCGTCATTTGTTATCGAAACGACTTAAAGCCTGATCGTCACATTGGCCGCTTTTCTCTCTGAGAAGGTTACATTTATTGTCTGCATAGCTATGTCGCGTGCTGCGGTATGCGGAGACACTAAAAGCACCATAGTAGAACACAGAAGAAGCTTCTAAGTTGAAGTAATAGCCAGTAAGAAGTAGTACAATTCAAGTTTTAGTTGTCGATTATTCACTTTTTAGCCGGCTTTGGTGGCTTGGAGATGACCTAGGACCTTAAGAATTTGCATGAAAGGAGTACTTGCAGCCGCGTTGCACGGGAGAATGTGAAATGTGTTCATATGTAGTAAAAACCTGAGAAACCCGTCCGTTTTCGTCATTTGTTATCGAAACGACTTAAAGCCAGATCGTCAATTTGGCCGCTTTTCTCTCTGAGACGGTTACATTTATCGTCTGCAAAGCTATGTCGCATGCTGCGGTATGCGGAGACACTAAAAGCACCATAGTAGAATACAGAAGAAGCTTCTAAGTTGAAGTAATAGCCAGTAAGAAGTAGTGCAATTCAAGTTTTAGTTATCGATTATTCACTTTTTAGCCGGCTTTGGCGGCTTTTACATGACCTAGGACCTTAAGATTTTGCATGAAAGGAGGTCTAGCAGCCGCGTTGTATGGGAGAATGTGAAAAGTGTTCATATGTAGTAAAAACCTGAGAAATCCGTCCGTTTTCGTCATTTTTTATCGAATCGACTTAAAGCCAGATCGTCACATTGGCCGCTTTTCTCTCTGAGACGGTTACATTTATCGTCTGCAAAGCTATGTCGCGTGCTGCGGTCTGCGGAGACACTAAAAGCACCATAGGAGAACACAGAAGAAGCTTTTAAGTTGAAGTAAAGGAAAGTAAGAAGTAGTACAATTGAAGTTTTAGTTGTCGTTTATTCACTTTTTAGCCGGCTTTGGTGGCCTGGACATGACCTAGGACCTTAAGATTTTGCATGAAAGGAGGACTAGCAGCCGAGTTGCATGGCAGAATGTGAAAAGTGTTCATATGTAGTAAAAACCTAGGAAATCCGTCCGTTTTCGTCATTTGTTATCGAATCGACTTAAAGCCAGATCGTCACATTGGCCGGCTTTCTCACTGAGAAGGTTACATTTATCATCTGCAAAACTATGTCGCGTGCTGCGGTATCCGGAGACACTAAAAGCACCATAGTAGAACGCAGAAGAAGCTTCTAAGTTGAAGTAATAGCCAGTAAGAAGTAATACAATTCAAGTTTTAGTTGTCGATTATTCACATTTTAGCCGGCTTTGGTGGCTTGGACATGACCTAGCACCTTAAGATTTTGCATGAAAGGAAGACTAGCAGCCGCGTTGCTCGGGAGAATGTGAAAACTGTTCATATGTAGTAAAAACCTGAGAAATCCGTCAGTTTTCGTCATTTGTTATCGAATCGACTTAAAGCCAGATCGTCAATTTGGCCGCTTTTCTCTCTGAGACGGTTACATTTATCGTCTGCAAAGCTATGTCGCGTGCTGCAGTATGCGGAGACACTAAAAGCACCATAGAAGAACACAGATTATGCTTCTAAGTTGAAGTAATAGCCAGTAAGAAGTAGTACAATTAAAGTTTTAGTTGTCGATTATTCACTTTTTAGCCGGCTTTGGTGGCTTGGACATAACCTAGGACGTTAAGATTATGCATGAAAGGAGGACTTGCAGCCGCGTTGCACGGGAGAATGTGAAAAGTGTTCATATGTGGTAAAAACCCGAGAAATGCTTGCGTTTTCGTCATTTGTTATCGAATCGACTTAAAGCCAGATCGTCACATTGGCCGCTTTTCTCTCTGAGACGGTTACATTTATCGTCTGCAAAGCTATGTCGTGTGCTGCGGTATGCGGAGACACTAAAAGCACCATAGTAGAACACAGAAGAAGCTTCTAAGTTGAAGTAATAGCCAGTAAGGAGTAGTACAATTGAAGTTTTAGTTGTCGATTATTAACTTTTTACCCGGCTTTGGTGGATTGGACATGACCTAGGACCTTAAGATATTGCATGAAAGGAGGACTAGCAGCCGCGTTGCACGGGAGAATGTGAAAAGTGTTCATATGTAGCAAAAACCTGAGAATTCCGTCAGTTTTCGTCATTTGGTATCGAATCGACTTAAAGCCAGATCGTCACATTGGCTGCTCTTCTCTCTGAAACGGTTACATTTATCGTCTACAAAGCTATGTCGCGTGCTGCGTTATGCAGAAACACTAAAAGCACCATAGTAGAACACAAAAGAAGCTTCTATGTTGAAGTAATAGCCAGTAAGAAGTAGTACAATTGAAGTTTTAGTTGTCGATTATTCACTTTTTAGCCGGCTTTGGTGGCGTGGACATGAGGTGGAACCATAAGATTTTGCATGATAGGAAGACTAGCAGCCACGTTGCATGGGAGAAAGTGAAAAGTGTTCATATGTAGTAAAAACCTGAGAAATCCGTCCGTTTTCGTCATTTTTTATCGAATCGACTTAAAGCCAGATCGTAACATTGGCTGCTTTTCTCTCTGAGACTGTTACATTTATCGTCTGCAAAGCTATGTCGCGTGCTGCGGTCTGCAGAAACACTAAAAGCACCATAGTAGAACACAGAAGAAGCTTCTAAGTTGAAGTAATAGCCAGTAAGAAGTAGTACAATTCAACTTTTAGTTGTCGATTATTCACTTTTTAGATGACTTTGGTGGCTTGGACATGACCTAGGACCTTAAGATTTTGCATGAAAGGACGACTGGCAGCCGCGTTGCACGGGAGAATGTGAAAAGTGTTCATATGTAGTAAAAACCTGAGAAACCCGTCCGTTTTCGTCATTTGTTATCGAATCGACTTAAAGCCAGATCGTCACATTGGCCGCTTTTCTCTCTGAGAAGGTTACATTTATTGTCTGCATAGCTATGTCGCATTCTGCGGTATGCGGAGACACTAAAAGCACCATAGTAGAACACAGAAGAAGCTTCTAAGTTGAAGTAATAGCCAGTAAGAAGTAGTACAATTCAACTTTTAGTTGTCGATTATTCACTTTTTAGCCGGCTTTGGTGGCTTGGACATGACCAAGGACCTTAAGAATTTGCATGAAAGGAGTACTTGCAGCCGCGTTGCACGGGAGAATGTGAAATGTGTTCATATGTAGTAAAAACCTGAGAAATCCGTCCGTTTTCGTCATTTGTTATCGAATCGACTTAAAGCCAGATCGTCAAATTGGCCGCCTTTCTCTCTGAGAAGGTTACATTTATTGTCTGCAAAGCTATGTCGCGTGCTGCGGAATGCGGAGACACTAAAAGCACCATAGAAGAACACAGAAGATGCTTCTAAGTTGAAGTAATAGCCAGTAAGAAGTAGTACAATTCAAGTTTTAGTTGGTGATTATTCACTTTTTAGCCGGCTTTGGTGGCTTGGACATGACCTAGGACGTTAAGATTTTGCATGAAAGGAGGACTAGCATCCGCGTTGCATGGGAGAATGTGAAAAGTGTTCATATGTAGTAAAAACCTGAGAAATCAGTCCGTTTTCGTCATTTGTTATCGAATCGACTTAAAGCCAGATCGTCAAATTGGCCGCTTTTCTCTCTGAGACGGTTACATTTATCGTCTGCAAAGCTATGTCGCGTGCTGCGGTATGCGGAGACACTAAACGCACCATAGTAGAACACAGAAGAAGCTTCTAAGTTGAAGTAATAGCCAGTAATAAGTATTACAATTCAAGTTTTAGTTGTCGATTATTCACTTTTTAGCCGGCATTGGTAGCTCGGACATCACCTAGGACGTTAAGATTTTGCATGAAAGGAGGACTGGCAGCCGCGTTGCACGGGGGAATATAAAAAGTGTTCATATGTAGTAAAAACCTGAGAAATCCGTCCGTATTCGTCATTTGTTATCGAATCGACTTAAAGCCAGATCGTCACATTGGCCGCCTTTCTCTCTGAGAAGGTTACATTTATTGTCTGCAAAGCTATGTCGCGTGCTGCGGTATGCGGAGACACTAAAAGCACCATAGAAGAACACAGAAGATGCTTCTAAGTTGAAGTAATAGCCAGTAAGAAGTAGTACAATTCAAGTTTTAGTTGGTGATTATTCACTTTTTAGCCGGCTTTGGTGGCTTGGACATGACCTAGGACGTTAAGATTTTGCATGAAAGGAGGACTAGCATCCGCGTTGCATGGGAGAATGTGAAAAGTGTTCATATGTAGTAAAAACCTGATAAATCCGTCCGTTTTCGTCATTTGTTATCGAATCGACTTAAAGCCAGATCGTCAAATTGGCCGCTTTTCTCTCTGAGATGGTTACATTTATCGTCTGCAAAGCTATGTCGCGTGCTGCGGTATGCGGAGACACTAAACGCACCACAGTAGAACACTGAAGAAGCTTCTAAGTTGAAGCAATAGCCAGAAAGAAGTAGTACAATTGAAGTTTTAGTTGTCGATTATTCACTTTTTAGCCGGCTTTGGTGGCTTGGACATGACCTAGGACCATAAGATTTTGCATGAAAGGAGGACTAACAGCCGCGTTGCACGGGAGAATGTGAAAAGTGTTCATATGTAGTAAAAACCTTAGAAATCCGTCCGTTTTCGTCATTTGTTATCGAATCGACTTAAAGGCAGATCGTCACACTGGCCCCTTTTCTCTCTGAGACGGTTACATTTATCGTCTGCAACGCTATGTCGCGTGCTGCGGTATGCGGAGACACTAAAAGCACCATAGTAGAACACAGAAGAAGCTTCTAAGTTGAAGTAATAGCCAGTAAGAAGTAATACAATTCAAGTTTTAGTTGTCGATTATTCACATTTTAGCAGGCTTTGATAGCTTGGACATGACCTAGGACCTTAAGATTTTGCATGAAAGGTGGACTAGCAGCCGCGTTGCACGGGAGAATGTGAAAAGTGTTCATATGTAGTAAAAACCTGAGAAATCCGTCCGTTTTCGTCATTTGTTATCGAATCGACTTTAAGCCAGATCGTCACATTGGCCGCTCTTCTCTCTGAAACGGTTACATTTATCGTCTACAAAGCTATGTCGCGTGCTGCGTTATGCGGAAACACTAAAAGCACCATAATAGAACACAGAAGAAGCTTCTATGTTGAAGTAATAGATAGTAAGAAGTAGTACAATTGAAGTTTTAGTTGTCGATTATTCACTTTTTAGCCGGCTTTGGTGGCTTGGATATGAGGTGGAACCATAAGATTTTGCATGAAAGGAAGACTAGCAGCCACGTTGCACGGGAGAATGTGAAAAGTGGTCATATGTAGTAAAAACCTGAAAAATGCGTCCGTTTTCGTCATTTGTTATCGAATCGAATTAAAGCCACTTAGTCACATTGGCAGCTTTTCTCTCTGACTGTTACATTTATCGTCTGCAAAGCTGTGTCGCGTGCTGCGGTCTGCGGAGACACTAAAAGCACCATAGGAGAACACAGAAGAAGCTTTTAAGTTGAAGTAAAAGAAAGTAAGAAGTAGCACAATTGAAGTTTTAGTTGTCGTTTATTCACTTTTTAGCCGGCTTTGGTGGCCTGGACATGACCTAGGACCTTAAGATTTTGCATGAAAGGAGGACTAGCAGCCGAGTTGCATGGCAGAATGTGAAAAGTGTTCATATGTAGTAAAAACCTAGGAAATCCGTCCGTTTTCGTCATTTGTTATCGAATCGACTTAAAGCCAGATCGTCACATTGGCCGCCTTTCTCTCTGAGAAGGTTACATTTATTGTCTGCAAAGCTATGTCGCGTGCTGCAGTATGCGGAGACACTAAAAGCACCATAGAAGAACACAGATGATGCTTCTAAGTTGAAGTAATAGCCAGTAAGAAGTAGTACAATTAAAGTTTTAGTTGTCGATTATTCACTTTTTAGCCGGCTTTGGTGGCTTGGACATCACCTAGGACGTTAAGATTATGCATGAAAGGAGGACTTGCAGCCGCGTTGCACGGGAGAATGTGAAAAGTGTTCATATGTGGTAAAAACCTGAGAAATGCTTGCGTTTTCGTCATTTGTTATCGAATCGACTTAAAGCCAGATCGTCACATTGGCCGCTTTTCTCTCTGAGACGTTTACATTTATCGTCTGCAAAGCTATGTCGTGTGCTGCGGTATGCGGAGACACTAAAAGCACCATAGTAGAACACAGAAGAAGCTTCTAAGTTGAAGTAATAGCCAGTAAGGAGTAGTACAATTGAAGTTTTAGTTGTCGATTATTAACTTTTTAGCCGGCTTTGGTGGATTGGACATGACCTAGGACCTTAAGATTTTGCATGAAAGGAGGACTAGCAGCCGCGTTGCACGGGAGAATGTGAAAAGTGTTCATATGTAGCAAAAACCTGAGAATTCCGTCAGTTTTCGTCATTTGGTATCGAATCGACTTAAAGCCAGATCGTCACATTGGCTGCTCTTCTCTCTGAAACGGTTACATTTATCGTCTACAAAGCTATGTCGCGTGCTGCGTTATGCAGAAACACTAAAAGCACCATAGTAGAACACAGAAGAAGCTTCTAAGTTGAAGTAATAGCCAGTAAGAAGTAATACAATTCAAGTTTTAGTTGTCGATTATTCACATTTTAGCAGGCTTTGATAGCTTGGACATGACCTAGGACCTTAAGATTTTGCATGAAAGGTGGACTAGCAGCCGCGTTGCACGGGAGAATGTGAAAAGTGTTCATATGTAGTAAAAACCTGAGAAATCCGTCCGTTTTCGTCATTTGTTATCGAATCGACTTTAAGCCAGATCGTCACATTGGCCGCTCTTCTCTCAGAAACGGTTACATTTATCGTCTACAAAGCTATGTCGCGTGCTGCGTTATGCGGAAACACTAAAAGCACCATAATAGAACACAGAAGAAGCTTCTATGTTGAAGTAATAGATAGTAAGAAGTAGTACAATTGAAGTTTTAGTTGTCGATTATTCACTTTTTAGCCGGCTTTGGTGGCTTGGATATGAGGTGGAACCATAAGATTTTGCATGAAAGGAAGACTAGCAGCCACGTTGCACGGGAGAATGTGAAAAGTGGTCATATGTAGTAAAAACCTGAAAAATGCGTCCGTTTTCGTCATTTGTTATCGAATCAAATTAAAGCCACTTAGTCACATTGGCCGCTTTTCTCTCTGACTGTTACATTTATCGTCTGCAAAGCTGTGTCGCGTGCTGCGGTCTGCGGAGACACTAAAAGCACCATAGGAGAACACAGAAGAAGCTTTTAAGTTGAAGTAAAAGAAAGTAAGAAGTAGCACAATTGAAGTTTTAGTTGTCGTTTATTCACTTTTTAGCCGGCTTTGGTGGCCTGGACATGACCTAGGACCTTAAGATTTTGCATGAAAGGAGGACTAGCAGCCGAGTTGCATGGCAGAATGTGAAAAGTGTTCATATGTAGTAAAAACCTAGGAAATCCGTCCGTTTTCGTCATTTGTTATCGAATCGACTTAAAGCCAGATCGTCACATTGGCCGCCTTTCTCTCTGAGAAGGTTACATTTATTGTCTGCAAAGCTATGTCGCGTGCTGCAGTATGCGGAGACACTAAAAGCACCATAGAAGAACACAGATGATGCTTCTAAGTTGAAGTAATAGCCAGTAAGAAGTAGTACAATTAAAGTTTTAGTTGTCGATTATTCACTTTTTAGCCGGCTTTGGTGGCTTGGACATCACCTAGGACGTTAAGATTATGCATGAAAGGAGGACTTGCAGCCGCGTTGCACGGGAGAATGTGAAAAGTGTTCATATGTGGTAAAAACCTGAGAAATGCTTGCGTTTTCGTCATTTGTTATCGAATCGACTTAAAGCCAGATCGTCACATTGGCCGCTTTTCTCTCTGAGACGTTTACATTTATCGTCTGCAAAGCTATGTCGTGTGCTGCGGTATGCGGAGACACTAAAAGCACCATAGTAGAACACAGAAGAAGCTTCTAAGTTGAAGTAATAGCCAGTAAGGAGTAGTACAATTGAAGTTTTAGTTGTCGATTATTAACTTTTTAGCCGGCTTTGGTGGATTGGACATGACCTAGGACCTTAAGATTTTGCATGAAAGGAGGACTAGCAGCCGCGTTGCACGGGAGAATGTGAAAAGTGTTCATATGTAGCAAAAACCTGAGAATTCCGTCAGTTTTCGTCATTTGGTATCGAATCGACTTAAAGCCAGATCGTCACATTGGCTGCTCTTCTCTCTGAAACGGTTACATTTATCGTCTACAAAGCTATGTCGCGTGCTGCGTTATGCAGAAACACTAAAAGCACCATAGTAGAACACAGAAGAAGCTTCTATGTTGAAGTAATAGCCAGTAAGAAGTAGTACAATTGAAGTTTTAGTTGTCGATTATTCACTTTTTAGCCGGCTTTGGTGGCGTGGACATGAGGTGGAACCATAAGATTTTGCATGAAAGGAAGACTAGCAGCCACGTTGCACGGGAGAAAGTGAAAAGTGTTCATATGTAGTAAAAACCTGAGAAATCCGTCCGTTTTCGTCATTTTTTATCGAATCGACTTAAAGCCAGATCGTCACATTGGCTGCTTTTCTCTCTGAGACTGTTACATTTATCGTCTGCAAAGCTATGTCGCGTGCTGCGGTCTGCAGAAACACTAAAAGCACCATAGTAGAACACAGAAGAAGCTTCTAAGTTGAAGTAATAGCCAGTAAGAAGTAGTACAATTCAACTTTTAGTTGTCGATTATTCACTTTTTAGATGATTTTGGTGGCTTGGACATGACCTAGGACCTTAAGATTTTGCATGAAAGGAGGACTGGCAGCCGCGTTGCACGGGAGAATGTGAAAAGTGTTCATATGTAGTAAAAACCTGAGAAACCCGTCCGTTTTCGTCATTTGTTATCGAATCGACTTAAAGCCAGATCGTCACATTGGCCGCTTTTCTCTCTGAGAAGGTTACATTTATTGTCTGCATAGCTATGTCGCATGCTGCGGTATGCGGAGACTCTAAAAGCACCATAGTAGAACACAGAAGAAGCTTCCAAGTTGGAGTAATAGCCAGTAAGAAGTAGTACAATTCAAGTTTTAGTTGTCGATTATTCACTTTTTAGCCGGCTTTGGTGGCTTGGACATGACCAAGGACCTTAAGAATTTGCATGAAAGGAGTACTTGCAGCCGCGTTGCACGGGAGAATGTGAAATGTGTTCATATGTAGTAAAAACCTGAGAAATCCGTCCGTTTTCGTCATTTGTTATCGAATCGACTTAAAGCCAGATCGTCAAATTGGCCGCTTTTCTCTCTGAGACGGTTACATTTATCGTCTGCAAAGCTATGTCGCGTGCTGCGGTATGCGGAGACACTAAACGCACCATAGTAGAACACAGAAGAAGCTTCTATGTTGAAGTAATAGCCAGTAATAAGTATTACAATTCAAGTTTTAGTTGTCGATTATTCACTTTTTAGCCGGCATTGGTAGCTCGGACATCACCTAGGACGTTAAGATTTTGCATGAAAGGAGGACTGGCAGCTGCGTTGCACGGGGGAATATAAAAAGTGTTCATATGTAGTAAAAACCTGAGAAATCCGTCCGTTTTCGTCATTTGTTATCGAATCGACTTAAAGCCAGATCGTCACATTGGCCGCCTTTCTCTCTGAGAAGGTTACATTTATTTTCTGCAAAGCTATGTCGCGTGCTGCGGTATGCGGAGACACTAAAAGCACCATAGAAGAACACAGAAGATGCTTCTAAGTTGAAGTAATAGCCAGTAAGAAGTAGTACAATTCAAGTTTTAGTTGGTGATTATTCACTTTTTAGCCGGCTTTGGTGGCTTGGACATGACCTAGGACGTTAAGATTTTGCATGAAAGGAGGACTAGCATCCGCGTTGCATGGGAGAATGTGAAAAGTGTTCATATGTAGTAAAAACCTGAGAAATCCGTCCGTTTTCGTCATTTGTTATCGAATCGACTTAAAGCCAGATCGTCAAATTGGCCGCTTTTCTCTCTGAGACGGTTACATTTATCGTCTGCAAAGCTATGTCGCGTGCTGCGGTATGCGGAGACACTAAACGCACCATAGTAGGACACTGAAGAAGCTTCTAAGTTGAAGCAATAGCCAGAAAGAAGTAGTACAATTGAAGTTTTAGTTGTCGATTATTCACGTTTTAGCCGGCTTTGGTGGCTTGGACATGACCTAGGACCATAAGATTTTGCATGAAAGGAGGACTAACAGCCGCGTTGCACGGGAGAATGTGAAAAGTGTTCATATGTAGTAAAAACCTGAGAAATCCGTCCGTTTTCGTCATTTGTTATCGAATCGACTTCAAGGCAGATCGTCACACTGGCCCCTTTTCTCTCTGAGACGGTTACATTAATCGTCTGCAACGCTATGTCGCGTGCTGCGGTATGCGGAGACACTAAAAGCACCATAGTAGAACACAGAAGAAGCTTCTAAGTTGAAGTAATAGCCAGTAAGAAGTAATACAATTCAAGTTTTAGTTGTCGATTATTCACATTTTAGCAGGCTTTGGTGGCTTGGACATGACCTAGGACCTTAAGATTTTGCATGAAAGGTGGACTAGCAGCCGCGTTGCACGGGAGAATGTGAAAAGTGTTCATATGTAGTAAAAACCTGAGAAATCCGTCCGTTTTCGTCATTTGTTATCGAATCGACTTTAAGCCAGATCGTCACATTGGCCGCTCTTCTCTCTGAAACGGTTACATTTATCGTCTACAAAGCTATGTCGCGTGCTGCGTTATGCGGAAACACTAAAAGCACCATAATAGAACACAGAAGAAGCTTCTATGTTGAAGTAATAGATAGTAAGAAGTAGTACAATTGAAGTTTTAGTTGTCGATTATTCACTTTTTTGCCGGCTTTGGTGGCTTGGTTATGAGGTGGAACCATAAGATTTTGCATGAAAGGAAGACTACTAGCCACGTTGCACGGGAGAATGTGAAAAGTGGTCATATGTAGTAAAAACCTGAAAAATGCGTCCGTTTTCGTCATTTGTTATCGAATCGAATTAAAGCCACATAGTCACATTGGCCGCTTTTCTCTCTGAGACTGTTACATTTATCGTCTGCAAAGCTGTGTCGCGTGCTGCGGTCTGCGGAGACACTAAAAGCACCATAGGAGAACACAGAAGAAGCTTCTAAGTTGAAGTAATAGGCAGTAAGAAGTAGTACAATTTAAGTTTTAGTTGTCGATTATTCACATTTTAGCCGGCTTTGGTGGCTTGGACATGACCTAGGACCATAAGATTTTGCATGAAAGGAGGACTAGTTGCCGCGTTGCATGGGAGAAAGTGAAAAGAGTTCATATGTAGTAAAAACCTGAGAAATCCGTCCGTTTTCGTCATTTGTTATCGAATCGACTTAAAGCCAGTTCGTCACATTGGCCGCTTTTCTCTCTGAGACGGTTACATTTATCGTCTGCAAAGCTATGTCGCGTGCTGCGGTATGCGGAGACACTAAAAGCACCATAGTAGAACACAGAAGAAGCTTCTAAGTTGAAGTAATAGCCAGTAAGAAGTAGTACAATTCAAGTTTTAGTTGTCGATTATTCACTTTTTAGCCGGCTCTGGTGGCTTGGACATGACCTAGGACCATAAGATTTTGCATGAAAGGAGGACTAGCAGCCGCGTTGCACGGGAGAATGTGAAAAGTGTTCATATGTAGTAAAAGCCTGAGAAATCCGTCCGTTTTCGTCATTTGTTATCGAATCGACTTAAAGCCAGATCGTCACATTGGCCCCTCTTCTCTCTGAAACGGTTACATTTATCGTCTGCAAAGCTATGTCGCGTGCTGCAGTATGCGGAAACCCTAAAAGCACCATAGTAGAACACAGAAGAAGCTTCTAAGTTGAAGTAATAGCCAGTAAGAAGTATTTCAATTCAAATTTAGTTGTCGATTATTCACTTTTTAGCCGGCTTTGGTGGCTTGGACATGACCTAGGACCTTAAGATTTTGCATGAAAGGAGGACTAGCAGCCGCGTTGCACGGGAGAATGTGAAAAGTGTTCATATGTAGTAAAAACCTGAGAAATCCGTCCGTTTTCGTCATTTGTTATCGAATCGACTTAAAGCCAGATCGTCACATTGGCCGCTTTTCTCTCTGAGACTGTTACATTTATCTTCTGCAAAGCTATGTCACGTGCTGCGGTCTGCGGAGACACTAAAAGCACCATAGGAGAACACAGAAGAAGCTTCTAAGTTGAAGTAATAGAAAGTAAGAAGTAGTACAATTGAAGTTTTAGTTGTCGATTATTCACTTTTTAGCCGGCTTTGGTGGCTTGGACATGACCTAGGACCTTAAGATTTTGCATGAAAGGAGGACTAGCAGCCGCGTTGCATGGCAGAATGTGAAAAGTGTTCATATGTAGTAAAAACCAGAGAAATGCGTCCGTTTTCGTCATTTGTTATCGAATTGACTTGAAGCCAGATCGTCACATTGGCCGCTTTTCTCTCTGAGACGGTTACATTTATCGTCTGCAAAGCTATGTCGCGTGCTGCGGTATGCGGAGACACTAAAAGCACCATAGTAGAACACAGAAGAAGCTTCTAAGTTGAAGTAATAGCCAGTAAGAAGAAGTACAATTCAAGTTTTAGTTGTCGATTATTCACTTTTTAGCCGGCTTTGGTGGCTTGGACATGACCTAGGACCTTAACATTTTGCCTGAAAGGAGGACTAGCAGCCGCGTTGCACGGGAGAATGTGAAAAGTGTTCATATGTGGTAAAAACCTGATATATCGGTCCGTTTTCGTCATTTGTTATCGAATCGACTTAAAGGCAGATCGTCACATTGGCCGCTTTTCTCTCTGAGACGGTTACATTTATCGTCTGCAACGCTATGTCGCGTGCTGCGGTATGCGGAGACACTAAAAACACCATAGTAGAACACAGAAGAAGCTTCTAAGTTGAAGTAATAGCCAGTAAGAAGAAATACAATTCAAGTTTTAGTTGTCGATTATTCACATTTTAGCCGGCTTTGGTGGCTTGGACATGACCTAGGACCTTAACATTTTGCCTGAAAGGAGGACTTGCAGCCGCGTTGCACGGGAGAATGTGAAAAGTGTTCATATGTAGTAAAAACCTGAGAAATCCGTCCGTTTTCGTCATTTGTTATCGAATCGACTTAAAGCCACATAGTCACATTGGCCGCTCTACTCTCTGAAACGGTTACATTTATCGTCTGCAAAGCTATGTCGCGTGCTGCAGTATGCGGAAACACTAAAAGCACCATAGTAGAACACTGAAGAAGCTTCTATGTTGAAGTAATAGCCAGTAAGAAGTAGTGCAATTGAAGTTTTAGTTGTCGATTATTCACATTTTAGCCGGCTTTGGTGGCTTGGACATGAGGTGGAACCATAAAATTTTGCATGAAAGGAAGACTAGCAGCCACGTTGCACCGGAGAATGTGAAAAGTGTTCATATGTACTAAAAACCTGAGAAATCCATCGTTTTCGTCATTTGTTATCGAATCGACTTAAAGCCAGTTCGTCACATTGGCCGCTTTTCTCTCTGAGACTGTTACATTTATCGTCTGCAAAGCTGTGTCGCGTGCTGCGGTCTGCGGAGACACTAAAAGCACCATAGGAGAACATAGAAGAAGCTTCTAAGTTGAAGTAATAGCCAGTAAGAAGTAGTACAATTTAAGTTTTAGTTGTCGAATATTCACATTTTAGCCGGCTTTGGTGGCTTGGACATGACCTAGGACCATAAGATTTTGCATGAAAGGAGGACTAGTTGCCGCGTTGCATGGGAGAAAGTGAAAAGTGTTCATATGTAGTAAAAACCTGAGAAATCCGTCCGTTTTCGTCATTTGTTATCGAATCGTCTTAAAGCCAGATCGTCACATTGGCCGCTTTTCTCTCTGAGACGGTTACATTTATCGTCTGCAAAGCTACGTCGCGTGCTGCGGTATGCGGAGACTCTAAAAGCACCATAGTAGAACACTGAAGAAGCTTCTAAGTTGAAGCAATAGCCAGAAAGAAGTAGTACAATTCAAATTTAGTTGTCGATTATTCACTATTTAGCCGGCTTTGGTGGCTTGGACATGACCTAGGACCATAAGATTTTGCATGAAAGGAGGACTAGCAGCCGCGTTGCACGGGAGAATGTGAAAAGTGTTCATATGTAGTAAAAGCCTGAGAAATCCGTCCGTTTTCGTCATTTGTTATCGAATCGACTTAAAGCCAGATCGTCACATTGGCCCCTCTTCTCTCTGAAACGGTTACATTTATCGTCTGCAAAGCTATGTCGCGTGCTGCAGTATGCGGAAACCCTAAAAGCACCATAGTAGAACACTGAAGAAGCTTCTAAGTTGAAGTAATAGCCAGTGAGAAGTATTTCAATTCAAATTTAGTTGTCGATTATTCACTTTTTAGCCGTCTTTGGTGGTTTGGACATGACCTAGGACCTTAAGATTTTGCATGAAAGGAGGACTAGCAGCCGCGTTGCACGGGAGAATGTGAAAAGTGTTCATATGTAGTAAAAACCAGAGAAATGCGTCCGTTTTCGTCATTTGTTATCGAATTGATTTGAAGCCAGATCGTCACATTGGCCGCTTTTCTCTCTGAGACTGTTACATTTATCTTCTGCGAAGCTATGTCACGTGCTGCGGTCTGCGGAGACACTAAAAGCACCATAGGAGAACACAGAAGAAGCTTCTAAGTTGAAGTAATAGAAAGTAAGAAGTAGTACAATTGAAGTTTTAGTTGTCGATTATTCACTTTTTAGCCGGCTTTGGTGGCTTGGACATGACCTAGGACCTTAAGATTTTGCATGAAAGGAGGACTAGCAGCCGCGTTGCACGGGAGAATGTGAAAAGTGTTCATATGTGGTAAAAACCTGATATATCCGTCCGTTTTCGTCATTTGTTATCGAATCGACTTAAAGGCAGATCGTCACATTGGCCGCTTTTCTCTCTGAGACGGTTACATTTATCGTCTGCAACGCTATGTCGCGTGCTGCGGTATGCGGAGACACTAAAAACACCATAGTAGAACACAGAAGAAGCTTCTAAGTTGAAGTAATAGCCAGTAAGAAGAAATACAATTCAAGGTTTAGTTGTCGATTATTCACATTTTAGCCGGCTTTGGTGGCTTGGACATGACCTAGGACCTTAACATTTTGCCTGAAAGGAGGACTTGCAGCCGCGTTGCACGGGAGAATGTGAAAAGTGTTCATATGTAGTAAAAACCTGAGAAATCCGTCCGTTTTCGTCATTTGTTATCGAATCGACTTAAAGCCACATAGTCACATTGGCCGCTCTACTCTCTGAAACGGTTACATTTATCGTCTGCAAAGCTATGTCGCGTGCTGCAGTATGCGGAAACACTAAAAGCACCATAGTAGAACACTGAAGAAGCTTCTATGTTGAAGTAATAGCCAGTAAGAAGTAGTGCAATTGAAGTTTTAGTTGTCGATTATTCACATTTTAGCCGGCTTTGGTGGCTTGGACATGAGGTGGAACCATAAAATTTTGCATGAAAGGAAGACTAGCAGCCACGTTGCACCGGAGAATGTGAAAAGTGTTCATATGTAGTAAAAACCTGAGAAATCCATCGTTTTCGTCATTTGTTATCGAATCGACTTAAAGCCAGTTCGTCACATTGGCCGCTTTTCTCTCTCAGACTGTTACATTTATCGTCTGCAAAGCTGTGTCGCGTGCTGCGGTCTGCGGAGACACTAAAAGCACCATAGGAGAACATAGAAGAAGCTTCTAAGTTGAAGTAATAGCCAGTAAGAAGTAGTACAATTTAAGTTTTAGTTGTCGATTATTCACATTTTAGCCGGCTTTGGTGGCTTGGACATGACCTAGGACCTTAAGATTTTGCATGAAAGGAGGACTAGTTGCCGCGTTGCATGGGAGAAAGTGAAAAGTGTTCATATGTAGTAAAAACCTGAGAAATCCGTCCGTTTTCGTCATTTGTTATCGAATCGTCTTAAAGCCAGATCGTCACATTGGCCGCTTTTCTCTCTGAGACGGTTACATTTATCGTCTGCAAAGCTACGTCGCGTGCTGCGGTATGCGGAGACTCTAAAAGCACCATAGTAGAACACTGAAGAAGCTTCTAAGTTGAAGCAATAGCCAGAAAGAAGTAGTACAATTCAAATTTAGTTGTCGATTATTCACTATTTAGCCGGCTTTGGTGGCTTGGACATGACCTAGGACCATAAGATTTTGCATGAAAGGAGGACTAGCAGCCGCGTTGCACGGGAGAATGTGAAAAGTGTTCATATGTAGTAAAAGCCTGAGAAATCCGTCCGTTTTCGTCATTTGTTATCGAATCGACTTAAAGCCAGATCGTCACATTGGCCCCTCTTCTCTCTGAAACGGTTACATTTATCGTCTGCAAAGCTATGTCGCGTGCTGCAGTATGCGGAAACCCTAAAAGCACCATAGTAGAACACTGAAGAAGCTTCTAAGTTGAAGTAATAGCCAGTGAGAAGTATTTCAATTCAAATTTAGTTGTCGGTAATTCACTTTTTAGCCATCTTTGGTGGCTTGGACATGACCTAGGACCTTAAGATTTTGCATGAAAGGAGGACTAGCAGCCGCGTTGCACGGGAGAATGTGAAAAGTGTTCATATGTAGTAAAAACCAGAGAAATGCGTCCGTTTTCGTCATTTGTTATCGAATTGATTTGAAGCCAGATCGTCACATTGGCCGCTTTTCTCTCTGAGACTGTTACATTTATCTTCTGCGAAGCTATGTCACGTGCTGCGGTCTGCGGAGACACTAAAAGCACCATAGGAGAACACAGAAGAAGCTTCTAAGTTGAAGTAATAGAAAGTAAGAAGTAGTACAATTGAAGTTTTAGTTGTCGATTATTCACTTTTTAGCCGGCTTTGGTGGCTTGGACATGACCTAGGACCTTAAGATTTTGCATGAAAGGAGGACTAGCAGCCGCGTTGCATGGCAGAATGTGAAAAGTGTTCATATGTAGTAAAAACCAGAGAAATGCGTCCGTTTTCGTCATTTGTTATCGAATTGACTTGAAGCCAGATCATCACATTGGCCGCTTTTCTCTGTGAGACGGTTACATTTATCGTCTGCAAAGCTATGTCGCGTGCTGCGGTATGCGGAGACACTAAAAGCACTATGGTAGAACACAGAAGAAGCTTCTAAGTTGAAGTAATAGCCAGTAAGAAGTAGTAAAATTGAAGTTTTAGTTGTCGATTATTCACTTTTTAGCCGGCTTTGGTGGCTTGGACATGACCTGGGACCATAGGATTTTACATGAAAAGAGGACTGGCAGCCGCGTTGCACGGGAGAATGTGAAAAGTGTTCATATGTGGTAAAAACCTGATATATCCGTCCGTTTTCGTCATTTGTTATCGAATCGACTTAAAGGCAGATCGTCACATTGGCCGCTTTTCTCTCTGAGACGGTTACATTTATCGTCTGCAACGCTATGTCGCGTGCTGCGGTATGCGGAGACACTAAAAACACCATAGTAGAACACAGAAGAAGCTTCTAAGTTGAAGTAATAGCCAGTAAGAAGAAATACAATTCAAGTTTTAGTTGTCGATTACTCACATTTTAGCCGGCTTTGGTGGCTTGGACATGACCTAGGACCTTAACATTTTGCCTGAAAGGAGGACTAGCAGCCGCGTTGCACGGGAGAATGTGAAAAGTGTTCATATGTAGTAAAAACCTGAGAAATCCGTCCGGTTTCGTCATTTGTTATCGAATCGACTTAAAGCCAGATCGTCACATTGGCCGCTCTTCTCTCTGAAACGGTTACATTTATCGTCTGCAAAGCTATGTAGCGTGCTGCGGTATGCGGAGACACTAAAAGCACCATAGTAGAACACAGAAGAAACTTCAAAGTTGAAGTACTAGCCAGTAAGAAGTAGTAAAATTCAAGTTTTAGTTGTCGATTATTCACTTTTTAGCCGGCTTTGGTGGCTTGGATATGACCTAGGACCATAAGATTTTGCATGAAAGGAGGACTAGCAGACGCGTTGCACGGGAGAATGTGAAAAGTGTTCATATGTAGTAAAAACCTGAGAAATCCGTCCGTTTTCGTCATTTGTTATCGAATCGACTTAAAGCCACATAGTCACATTGGCCGCTCTACTCTCTGAAACGGTTACATTTATCGTCTGCAAAGCTATGTCGCGTGCTGCAGTATGCGGAAACACTAAAAGCACCATAGTAGAACACTGAAGAAGCTTCTATGTTGAAGTAATAGCCAGTAAGAAGTAGTGCAATTGAAGTTTTAGTTGTCGATTATTCACATTTTAGCCGGCTTTGGTGGCTTGGACATGAGGTGGAACCATAAAATTTTGTATGAAAGGAAGACTAGCAGCCACGTTGCACCGGAGAATGTGAAAAGTGTTCATATGTAGTAAAAACCTGAGAAATCCATCGTTTTCGTCATTTGTTATCAAATCGTCTTAAAGCCAGATCGTCACATTGGCTGCTTTTCTCTCTGAGACGGTTACATTTATCGTCTGCAAATCTATGTCGCCTGCTGTGGTATGCGGAGACACTAAAAGCACCATAGTAGAACACTGAAGAAGCTTCTAAGTTGAAGCAATAGCCAGTAAGAAGTAGTACAATTGAAGTTTTAGTTGTCGATTATTCACTTTTTAGCCGGCTTTGGTGGCTTCGACATGACCTAGGATAATAAGATTTTGCATGAAAGGAGGACTAACAGCCGCGTTGCACGGGAGAATGTGAAAAGTGTTCATATGTAGTAAAAACCTGAGAAATCCGTCCGTTTTCGTCATTTGTTATCGAATCGTCTTAAAGTCAGATCGTCACATTGGCCGCTTTTCTCTCTGAGACGGTTACATTTATCGTCTGCAAAGCTATGTCGCGTGCTGCGGTATGCGGAGACACTAAAAGCACCATAGTAGAACACTGAAGAAGCTTCTAAGTTGAAGCAATAGCCAGAAAGAAGTAGTACAATTGAAGTTTTAGTTGTCGATTATTCACTTTTTAGCCGGCTTTGGTGGCTTGGACATGACCTAGGACCATAAGATTTTGCATGAAAGGAGGACTAACAGCCGCGTTGCACGAGAGAATGTGAAAAGTGTTCATATGTAGTAAAAACCTGAGAAATCCGTCCGTTTTCGTCATTTGTTATCGAATCGTCTTAAAGCCAGATCGTCACATTGGCCGCTTTTCTCTCTGAGACGGTTACATTTATCGTCTGCAAAGCTATGTCGCGTGCTGCGGTATGCGGAGACACTAAAAGCACCATAGTAGAACACTGAAGAAGCTTCTAAGTTGAAGCAATAGCCAGAAAGAAGTAGTACAATTCAAATTTAGTTGTCGATTATTCACTATTTAGCCGGCTTTGGTGGCTTGGACATGACCTAGGACCTTAAGATTTTGCATGAAAGGAGGACTAGCAGCCGCGTTGCACGGGAGAATGTAAAAAGTGTTCATATGTAGTAAAAACCTGAGAAATCCGTCCGTTTTCGTCATTTGTTATCGAATCGACTTAAAGTCAGATCGTCACATTGGCCCCTCTTCTCTCTGAAACGGTTACATTTATCGTCTACAAAGCTATGTCGCGTGCTGCGGTATGCGGAAACACTAAAAGCACCATAGTAGAACACAGAAGAAGCTTCTAAGTTGAAGTAATAGCCAGTAAGAAGTAGTACAATTCATGTTTTAGTTGTCGATTATTCACTTTTTAGCCGGCTTTGGTGCCTTGGACATGACCTGGGACCTTACGATTTTGCATGAAAGGAGGACTAGCAGCCGCGTTGCATGGGAGAATGTGAAAAGTGTTCATGTGTAGTAAAAACCTGAGAAATCCGTCCGTTTTCGTCATTTGTTATCGAATCGACTTAAAGCCAGATCGTCACATTTGCCGCCTTTCTCTCTGAGAAGGTTACACTTATTGTCTGCAAAGCTATGTCGCGTGCTGCAGTATGTGGAGACACTAAAAGCACCATAGAAGAACACAGAAGATGCTTCTAAGTTGAAGTAATAGCCAGTAAGAAGTAGTACAATTGAAGTTTTAGTTGTCGATTATTCACTTTTTAGCCGGCTTTGGTGGCTTGGACATGACCTAGGACCTTAAGATTTTGCATGAAAGGAGGACTAGCAGCCGCGTTGCACGGGAGAATGTGAAAAGTGTTCATATGTAGTAAAAACCTGAGAAATCCGTCCGTTTTCGTCATTTGTTATCGAATCGACTTAAAGCCAGATCGTCACAATGGCCGCTCTTCTCTCTGAAACGGTTACATTTATCGTCTACAAAGCTATGTCGCGTGCTGCGTTATGCGGAAACACTAAAAGCACCATAGTAGAACACTGAAGAAGCTTCTATGTTGAAGTAATAGCCAGTAAGAAGTAGTACAAATGAAGTTTTAGTTGTCGATTATTCACTTTTTAGCCGGCTTTGGTTTCTTGGACATGAGGTGGAACCATAAAATTATGCATGAAAGGAAGACTAGCAGCCACGTTGCACCGGAGAATGCGAAAAGTGTTCATATGTAGTAAAAACCTGAGAAATCCGTCCGTTTTCGTCATTTGTTATCGAATCGTCTTAAAGCCAGATCGTCACATTGGCCGCTTTTCTCTCTGAGACGGTTACATTTATCGTCTACAAAGCTATGTCGCGTGCTGCGCTATGCGGAGACACTAAAAGCACCATAGTAGAACACTGAAGAAGCTTCTAAGTTGAAGCAATAGCCGTCCGTTTTCGTCATTTGTTATCGGATCGACTTAAAGCCAGATCGTCACATTGGCCGCTTTTCTCTCTGAGACGGTTACATTTATCGTCTGCAAAGCTATGTCGCGTGCTGCGGTATGCGGAGACACTAAAAGCACCATAGTAGAACACAGAAGAAACTTCAAAGTTGAAGTAATAGCCAGTAAGAAGTAGTACAATTCAAGTTTTAGTTGTCGATTATTCACTTTTTAGCCGGCTTTGGTTGCTTGGACATGACCTAGGACCATAAGATTTTGCATGAAAGGAGGACTGGCAGCCGCGTTGCACGGGGGAATATAAAAAGTGTTCATATGTAATAAAAACCTGAGAAATCCGTCCGTTTTCGTCATTTGCTATCGAATCGACTTAAAGCCAGATCGTCACATAACCGCTCTTCTCTCTGAAACGGTTACACTTATCGTTTGCAAAGCAATGTCGGGTGCTAGGGTATGCCGAAACACTAAAAGCACCATAGTAGAACACAGAAGAAGCTTCTAAGTTAAAGTAATAGCCAGTAAGAAGTAGTACAATTCAAGTTTTAGTTGTCGATCATTCACTTTTTAGCCGGCTTTGGTGGGTTGGACATGACCTAGCTCCTTATGATTTTGCATGAAAGGAGGACTAGCACCCGCGTTGCACGGGAGAATGTGAAAACTGTTCATATGTAGTAAAAACCTGAGAAATCCGTCAGTTTTCGTCATTTGTTATCGAATCGACTTAAACCCAGATCGTCAATTTGGCCGCTTTTCTCTCTGAGACGGTTACATTTATCGTCTGCAAAGCTATGTCGCGTGTTGCGGTATGCGGAGACACTAAAAGCACCATAGTAGAACACTGAAGAGGCTTCTAAGTTGAAGCAATAGCCGTCCGTTTTCGTCATTTGTTATCGAATCGATTTAAAGCCAGATCGTCACATTGGCCGCTTTTCTCTCTGAGACGGTTACATTTATCGTCTGCAAAGCTATGTCGCGTGCTGCGGTATGCGGAGACACTAAAAGCACCATTGTAGAACAAAGAAGAAACTTCAAAGTTGAAGTAATAGCCAGTAAGAAGTAGTGCAATTCAAGTTTTAGTTATCGATTATTCACTTTTTAGCCGGCTTTGGCGGCTTTTTCATGACCTAGGACCTTAAGATTTTGCATGAAAGGAGGTCTAGCAGCCGCGTTGTATGGGAGAATGTGAAAAGTGTTCATATGTAGTAAAAACCTTTGAAATCCGTCCGTTTTCTTCATTTTTTATCGAATCGACTTAAAGCCAGATCGTCACATTCCCCGCTTTTCTCTCTGAGACGGTTACATTTATCGTCTACAAAGCTATGTCGCGTGCTGCGGTATGCGGAGACACTAAAAGCACCATAGTAGAACGCAGAAGAAGCTTCTAAGTTGAAGTAATAGCCAGTAAGAAGTAATACAATTCAAGTTTTAGTTGTCGATTATTCACCTTTTAGCCGGCTTTGGTGGCTTCGACATCACCTAGGACGTTAAGATTATGCATGAAAGGAGGACTGGCAGCCGCGTTGCACGGGAGAATGTGAAAAGTGTTCATATGTGGTAAAAACCTGAGAAATGCTTGCGTTTTCGTCATTTGTTATCGAATCGACTTAAAGGCAGATCGTCACATTGGCCGCTTTTCTCTCTGAGACGGTTACATTTATCGTCTGCAACGCTATGTCGCGTGCTGCGTTATGTGGAAACACTAAAAGCACGATAGTAGAACACTGAAGAAGCTTCTATGTTCAAGTAATAGCCAGTAAGAAGTAGTACAATTGAAATTTTAGTTGTCGATTATTCACTTTTTAGCCGGCTTTGGTGGCTTGGACATGAGGTGGAACCATAAAATTTTGCATGAAAGGAAGACTAGCAGCCACGTTGCAGCGGAGAATGTGAAAAGTGTTCATATGTAGTAAAAACCTGAGAGATCCATCGTTTTCGTCATTTGTTATCAAATCGTCTTAAAGCCAGATCGTCACATTGGCTGCTTTTCTCTCTGAGACGGTTACATTTATCGTCTGCAAATCTATGTCGCCTGCTGCGGTATGCGGAGACACTAAAAGCACCATAGTAGAACACTGAAGAAGCTTCTAAGTTGAAGCAATAGCCAGTAAGAAGTAGTACAATTGAAGTTTTAGTTGTCGATTATTCACTTTTTAGCCGGCTTTGGTGGCTTGGACATGACCTAGGACCATAAGATTTTGCATGAAAGGAGGACTAACAGCCGCGTTGCACGGGAGAATGTGAAAAGTGTTCATATGTAGTAAAAACCTGAGAAATCCGTCCGTTTTCGTCACCTCTTATCGAATCGACTTTAAGCCAGATCGTCACATTGGCCGCTTTTCTCTCTGGGACGGTTACATTTATCGTCTGCAAAGCTATGTCGCGTGCTGCGGTATGCGGAGACACTAAAAGCACCATAATAGAACACAGAAGAAGCTTCTATGTTGAAGTAATAGATAGTAAGAAGTAGTACAATTGAAGTTTTAGTTGTCGATTATTCACTTTTTAGCCGGCTTTGGTGGCTTGGACATGACCTAGGACCATAAGATTTTGCATGAAGGGAGGACTAGTTGCCGCATTGCATGGGAGAAAGTGAAAAGAGTTCATATGTAGTAAAAACCTGAGAAATCCGTCCGTTTTCGTCATTTGTTATCGAATCGACTTAAAGCCAGTTCGTCACATTGGCCGCTTTTCTCTCTGAGACGGTTACATTTATCGTCTGCAAAGCTATGTCGCGTGCTGCGGTATGCGGAGACACTAAAAGCACCATAGTAGAACACAGAAGAAGCTTCTAAGTTGAGGTAATAGCCAGTAAGAAGTAGTACAATTCAAGTATTAGTTGTCGATTATTCACTTTTTAGCCGGCTTTGGTGGCTTGGACATGACCTAGGACCATAAGATTTTGCATGAAAGGAGGACTAGCAGCCGCGTTGCACGGGAGAATGTGAAAAGTTTTCATATGTAGTAAAAACCTGAGAAATCCGTCCGTTTTTGTCATTTGTTATCGAATCGTCTTAAAGCCAGATCGTCACATTGGCCTCTCTTCTCTCTGAAACGGTTACATTTATCGTCTGCAAAGCTATGTCGCGTGCTGCAGTATGCGGAAACCCTAAAAGCACCATAGTAGAACACAGAAGAAGCTTCTATGTTGAAGTAATAGTTAGTAAGAAGTAGTACAATTAAAGTTTTAGTTGTCGATTATTCACTTTTTAGCCGGCTTTGGTGGCTTTTACATGACCTAGGGCCTTAAGATTTTGTATGAAAGGAGGTCTAGCAGCCGCGTTGCACGGGAGAATGTGAAAAGTGTTCATATGTAGTAAAAACCTGAGAAATCCGTCCGTTTTCGTCATTTGTTATCGAATCGACTTAAAGCCAGATCGTCACATTGGCCGCTTTTCTCTCTGAGACTGTTACATATATCGTCTGCAAAGCTATGTCACGTGCTGCGGTCTGCGGAGACACTAAAAGCACCATAGGAGAACACAGAAGAAGCTTCTAAGTTGAAGTAATAGAAAGTAAGAAGTAGTACAATTGAAGTTTTAGTTGTCGATTATTCACTTTTTAGCCGGCTTTGGTGGCTTGGACATGACCTAGGACCTTAAGATTTTGCATGAAAGGAGGACTAGCAGCCGCGTTGCATGGCAGAATGCGAAAAGTGTTCATATGTGGTAAAAACCTGAGAAATGCGTCCGTTTTCGTCATTTGTTATCGAATTGACTTAAAGCCAGATCGTCACATTGGCCGCTTTTCTCTCTGAGACGGTTACATTTATCGTCTGCAAAGCTATGTCGCGTGCTGCGGTATGCGGAGACACTAAAAGCACCATAGTAGAACACAGAAGAAGCTTCTATGTTGAAGTAATAGCCAGTAAGAAGTAGTACAATTCAAGTTTTAGTTGTCAATTATTCACTTTTTAGCCGGCTTTGGTGGCTTGGACATGACCTGGGACCATAAGATTTTACATGAAAAGAGGACTGGCAGCCGCGTTGCACGGGAGAATGTGAAAAGTGTTCATATGTGGTAAAAACCTGATAAATCCGTCCGTTTTCGTCATTTGGTTTTGAATCGACTTAAAGGCAGATCGTCACATTGGCCGCTTTTCTCTCTGAGACGGTTACATTTATCGTCTGCAACGCTATGTCGCGTGCTGCGTTATGTGGAAACACTAAAAGCACCATAGTAGAACACTGAAGAAGCTTCTATGTTCAAGTAATAGCCAGTAAGAAGTAGTACAATTGAAATTTTAGTTGTCGATTATTCACTTTTTAGCCGGCTTTGGTGGCTTGGACATGAGGTGGAACCATAAAATTTTGCATGAAAGGAAGACTAGCAGCCACGTTGCAGCGGAGAATGTGAAAAGTGTTCATATGTAGTAAAAACCTGAGAGATCCATCGTTTTCGTCATTTGTTATCAAATCGTCTTAAAGCCAGATCGTCACATTGGCTGCTTTTCTCTCTGAGACGGTTACATTTATCGTCTGCAAATCTATGTCGCCTGCTGCGGTATGCGGAGACACTAAAAGCACCATAGTAGAACACTGAAGAAGCTTCTAAGTTGAAGAAATAGCCAGTAAGAAGTAGTACAATTGAAGTTTCAGTTGTCGATTATTCACTTTTTAGCCGGCTTTGGTGGCTTGGACATGACCTAGGACCATAAGATTTTGCATGAAAGGAGGACTAACAGCCGCGTTGCACGGGAGAATGTGAAAAGTGTTCATATGTAGTAAAAACCTGAGAAATCCGTCCGTTTTCGTCACCTCTTATCGAATCGACTTTAAGCCAGATCGTCACATTGGCCGCTTTTCTCTCTGAGACGGTTACATTTATCGTCTGCAAAGCTATGTCGCGTGCTGCGGTATGCGGAGACACTAAAAGCACCATAGTAGAACACAGAAGAAGCTTCTACGTTGAAGTAATAGCCAGTAAGAAGTAGTACAATTCAAGTATTAGTTGTCGATTATTCACTTTTTAGCCGGCTTTGGTGGCTTGGACATGACCTAGGACCATAAGATTTTGCATGAAAGGAGGACTAGCAGCCGCGTTGCACGGGAGAATGTGAAAAGTGTTCATATGTAGTAAAAACCTGAGAAATCCGTCCGTTTTTGTCATTTGTTATCGAATGGACTTAAAGCCAGATCGTCACATTGGCCTCTCTTCTCTCTGAAACGGTTACAGTTATCGTCTGCAAAGCTATGTCGCGTGCTGCAGTATGCGGAAACCCTAAAAGCACCATAGTAGAACACAGAAGAAGCTTCTAAGTTGAAGTAATAGCCAGTAAGAAGTATTTCAATTCAAATTAAGTTGTCGATTATTCACTTTTTAGCCGGCTTTGGTTGCTTGGACATGACCTAGGACCTTAAGATTTTGCATGAAAGGAGGACTAGCAGCCGCGTTGCACGGGAGAATGTGAAAAGTGTTCATATGTAGTAAAAACCTGAGAAATCCGTCCGTTTTCGTCATTTGTTATCGAATCGACTTAAAGCCAGATCGTCACATTGTCCCCTCTTCTCTCTGAAACGGTTACATTTATCATCTGCAAAGCTATGTCGCGTGCTGCGGTATGCGGAAACACTAAAAGCACCATAGTAGAACACAGAAGAAGCTTCTATGTTGAAGTAATAGTTAGTAAGAAGTAGTACAATTAAAGTTTTAGTTGTCGATTATTCACTTTTTAGCCGGCTTTGGTGGCTTTTACATGACCTAGGGCCTTAAGATTTTGTATGAAAGGAGGTCTAGCAGCCGCGTTGCACGGGAGAATGTGAAAAGTGTTCATATGTAGTAAAAACCTGAGAAATCCGTCCGTTTTCGTCATTTGTTATCGAATCGACTTAAAGCCAGATCGTCACATTGGCCGCTTTTCTCTCTGAGACTGTTACATATATCGTCTGCAAAGCTATGTCACGTGCTGCGGTCTGCGGAGACACTAAAAGCACCATAGGAGAACACAGAAGAAGCTTCTTAGTTGAAGTAATAGAAAGTAAGAAGTAGTACAATTGAAGTTTTAGTTGTCGATTATTCACTTTTTAGCCGGCTTTGGTGGCTTGGACATGACCTAGGACCTTAAGATTTTGCATGAAAGGAGGACTAGCAGCCGCGTTGCATGGCAGAATGCGAAAAGTGTTCATATGTGGTAAAAACCTGAGAAATGCGTCCGTTTTCGTCATTTGTTATCGAATTGACTTAAAGCCAGATCGTCACATTGGCCGCTTTTCTCTCTGAGACGGTTACATTTATCGTCTGCAAAGCTATGTCGCGTGCTGCGGTATGCGGAGACATTAAAAGCACCATAGTAGAACACAGAAGATGCATCTAAGTTGAAGTAATAGCCAGTAAGAAGTAGTACAATTGAAGTTTTAGTTGTCGATTATTCACTTTTTAGCCGGCTTTGGTGGCTTGGACATGACCTGGGACCATACGATTTTACATGAAAAGAGGACTGGCAGCAGCGTTGCACGGGAGAATGTGAAAAGTGTTCATATGTGGTAAAAACCTGATAAATCCGTCCGTTTTCGTCATTTGTTATCGAATCGACTTAAAGCCAGATCGTCACATTGGCCGCTTTTCTCTCTGAGACTGTTACATATATCGTCTGCAAAGCTATGTCACGTGCTGCGGTCTGCGGAGACACTAAAAGCACCATAGGAGAACACAGAAGAAGCTTCTAAGTTGAAGTAATAGAAAGTAAGAAGTAGTACAATTGAAGTTTTAGTTGTCGATTATTCACTTTTTAGCCGGCTTTGGTGGCTTGGACATGACCTAGGACCTTAAGATTTTGCATGAAAGGAGGACTAGCAGCCGCGTTGCATGGCAGAATGTGAAAAGTGTTCATATGTGGTAAAAACCTGAGAAATGCGTCCGTTTTCGTCATTTGTTATCGAATTGACTTAAAGCCAGATCGTCACATTGGCCGCTTTTCTCTCTGAGACGGTTACATTTATCGTCTGCAAAGCTATGTCGGGTGCTGCGATCTGCGGAGACACTAAAAGCACCATAGTAGAACACAGAAGAAGCTTCTAAGTTAAACTAATAGCCAGTAAGAAGAAATACAATTCAAGTTTTAGTTGTCGATTATTCACATTTTAGCCGGCTTTGGTGGCTTGGACATGACCTAGGACCTTAACATTTTGCATGAAAGGAGGACTAGCAGCCGCGTTGCACGGGAGAATGTGAAAAGTGTTCATATGTAGTCAAAACCTGAGAAATCCGTCCGTTTTCGTCACCTCTTATCGAATCGACTTTAAGCCAGATCGTCACATTGGCCGCTTTTCTCTCTGAGACGGTCACATTTATCGTCTGCAAAGCTATGTCGCGTGCTGCGGTATGCGGAGACACTAAAAGCACCATAGTAGAACACTGACGAATCTTCTATGTTGAAGCAATAGCCAGAAAGATGTAGTACAATTGAAGTTTTAGTTGTCGATTATTCACTTTTTAGCCGGCTTTGGTGGCTTGGACATGACCTAGGACCATAAGATTTTGCATGAAAGGAGGACTAACAGCCGCGTTGCACGGGAGAATGTGAAAAGTGTTCATATGTAGTAAAAACCTGAGAAATCCGTCCGTTTTCGTCATTTGTTATCGAATCGACTTAAAGCCAGATCGTCACATTGGCCGCTTTTCTCTCTGGGACGGTTACATTTATCGTCTGCAAAGCTATGTCGCGTGCTGCGGTATGCGGAGACACTAAAAGCACCATAGTATAACACAGAAGAAACTTCAAAGTTGAAGTAATAGCCAGTAAGAAGTAGTACAATTCAAGTTTTAGTTGTCGATTATTCACTTTTTAGCGGGCTTTGGTGGCTTGGATATGACCTAGGACCATAAGATTTTGCATGAAAGGAGGACTAGCAGACGCGTTGCATGGGAGAATGTGAAAAGTGTTCATATGTAGTAAAAACCTGAGAAATCCGTCCGTTTTCGTCATTTGTTATCGAATCGACTTAAAGCCACATAGTCACATTGGCCGCTCTACTCTCTGAAACGGTTACATTTATCGTCTGCAAAGCTATGTCGCGTGCTGCATTATGCGGAAACACTAAAAGCACCATAGTAGAACACTGAAGAAGCTTCTAAGTTGAAGTAATAGCCAGTAAGAAGTATTTCAATTCAAATTTAGTTGTCGATTATTCACTATTTAGCCGGCTTTGGTGGCTTGGACATGACCTAGGACCTTAAGATTTTGCATGAAAGGAGGACTAGCAGACGCGTTGCACGGGAGAATGTGAAAAGTGTTCATATGTAGTAAAAACCTGAGAAATCCGTCCGTTTTCGTCATTTGTTATCGAATCGACTTAAAGCCACATAGTCACATTGGCCGCTCTACTCTCTGAAACGGTTACATTTATCGTCTGCAAAGCTATGTCGCGTGCTGCAGTATGCGGAAACACTAAAAGCACCATAGTAGAACACTGAAGAAGCTTCTATGTTGAAGTAATAGCCAGTAAGAAGTAGTGCAATTGAAGTTTTAGTTGTCGATTATTCACTTTTTAGCCGGCTTTGGTGGCTTGGACATGAGGTGGAACCATAAAATTTTGCAGGAAAGGATGACTAGCAGCCACGTTGCACCGGAGAATGTGAAAAGTGTTCATATGTAGTAAAAACCTGAGAAATCCATCGTTTTCGTCATTTGTTATCAAATCGTCTTAAAGCCAGATCCTCACATTGGCTGCTTTTCTCTCTGAGACTGTTACATTTATCGTCTGCAAAGCTATGTCTTGTGCTGCGGTCTGCGGAGACACTAAAAGCACCATAGGAGAACACAGAAGAAGCTTCTAAGTTGAAGTAATAGAAAGTAAGAAGTAGTACAATTGAAGTTTTAGTTGTCGATTATTCACTTTTTAGCCGCCTTTGGTGGCTTGGACATGACCTAGGACCTTAAGATTTTGCATGAAAGGAGGACTAGCAGCCGCGTTGCATGGCAGAATGTGAAAAGTGTCCATATGTGGTAAAAACCTGAGAAATGCGTCCGTTTTCGTCATTTGTTATCGAATTGACTTAAAGCCAGATCGTCACATTGGCCGCTTTTCTCTCTGAGACGGTTACATTTATCGTCTGGAAAGCTATGTCGCCTGCTGCGGTATGCGGAGACACTAAAAGCACCATAGTAGAACACAGAAGAAGCTTCTAAGTTGAAGTAATAGCCAGTAAGAAGTAGTACAATTGAAGTTTTAGTTGTCGATTATTCACTTTTTAGCCGGCTTTGGTGGCTTGGACATGACCTGGGACCATAAGATTTTACATGAAAAGAGGACTGGCAGCCGCGTTGCACGGGAGAATGTGAAAAGTGTTCATATGTGGTAAAAACCTGATAAATCCGTCCGTTTTCGTCATTTGTTTTTGAATCGCCTTAAAGGCAGATCGTCACATTGGCCGCTTTTCTCTCTGAGACGGTTACATTTATCGTCTGCAACGCTATGTCGCGTGCTGCGGTATGCGGAGACACTAAAAGCACCATAGTAGAACACAGAAGAAGCTTCTAAGTTGAAGTAATAGCCAGTAAGAAGAAATACAATTCAAGTTTTAGTTGTCGATTATTCACATTTTAGCCGGCTTTGGTGGCTTGGACATGACCTAGGACCTTAACATTTTGCATGAAAGGAGGACTAGCAGCCGCGTTGCACGGGAGAATGTGAAAAGTGTTCATATGTAGTAAAAACCTGAGAAATCCGTCCGTTTTCGTCATTTGTTATCGAATCGACTTAAAGCCAGATCGTCACATTGGCCGCTCTTCTCTCTGAAACGGTTACATTTATCGTCTACAAAGCTATGTCGCGTGCTGCGTTATGTGGAAACACTAAAAGCACCATAGTAGAACACTGAAGAAGCTTCTATGTTGAAGTAATAGCCAGTAAGAAGTAGTACAATTGAAGTTTTAGTTGTCGATTATTCATTTTTTAGCCGGCTTTGGTGGCTTGGACATGAGATGGAACCATAAAATTTTGCATGAAAGGAAGACTAGCAGCCACGTTGCAGCGGAGAATGTGAAAAGTGTTCATATGTAGTAAAAACCTGAGAGATCCATCGTTTTCGTCATTTGTTATCAAATCGTCTTAAAGCCAGATCGTCACATTGGCCGCACTTCTCTCTGAAACGGTTACATTTATCGTCTACAAAGCTATGTCGCGTGCTGCGTTATGCGGAAACACTAAAAGCACCATAATAGAACACAGAAGAAGCTTCTATGTTGAAGTAATAGATAGTAAGAAGTAGTACAATTGAAGTTTTAGTTGTCGATTATTCACTTTTTAGCCGGCTTTGGTGGCTTGGACATGACCTAGGACCATAAGATTTTGCATGAAAGGAGGACTAGTTGCCGCGTTGCATGGGAGAAAGTGAAAAGAGTTCATATGTAGTAAAAACCTGAGAAATCCGTCCGTTTTCGTCATTTGTTATCGAATCGACTTAAAGCCAGTTCGTCACATTGGCTGCTTTTCTCTCTGAGACGGTTACATTTATCGTCTGCAAAGCTATGTCGCGTGCTGCGGTATGCGGAGACACTAAAAGCACCATAGTAGAACACAGAAGAAGCTTCTAAGTTGAAGTAATAGCCAGTAAGAAGTAGTACAATTCAAGTATTAGTTGTCGATTATTCACTTTTTAGCCGGCTTTGGTGGCTTGGACATGACCTAGGACCATAAGATTTTGCATGAAAGGAGGACTAGCAGCCGCGTTGCACGGGAGAATGTGAAAAGTGTTCATATGTAGTAAAAACCTGAGAAATCCGTCCGTTTTTGTCATTTGTTATCGAATCGACTTAAAGCCAGATCGTCACATTGGCCTCTCTTCTCTCTGAAACGGTTACAGTTATCGTCTGCAAAGCTATGTCGCGTGCTGCAGTATGCGGAAACCCTAAAAGCACCATACTAGAACACAGAAGAAGCTTCTAAGTTGAAGTAATAGCCAGTAAGAAGTATTTCAATTCAAATTTAGTTGTCGATTATTCACTTTTTAGCCGGCTTTGGTGGCTTGGACATGAGCTAGGACCTTAAGATTTTGCATGAAAAGAGGACTGGCAGCAGCGTTGCACGGGAGAATGTGAAAAGTCTTCATATGTGGTAAAAACCTGATAAATCCGTCCGTTTTCGTCTTTGTTATCGAATCGACTTAAAGCCAGATCGTCACATTGGCCGCTTTTCTCTCTGAGACTATTACATATATCGTCTGCAAAGCTATGTCACGTGCTGCGGTCTGCGGAGACACTAAAAGCACCATAGGAGAACACAGAAGAAGCTTCTAAGTTGAAGTAATAGAAAGTAAGAAGTAGTACAATTGAAGTTTTAGTTGTCGATTATTCACTTTTTAGCCGGCTTTGGTGGCTTGGACATGACCTAGGACCTTAAGATTTTGCATGAAAGGAGGACTAGCAGCCGCGTTGCATGGCAGAATGTGAAAAGTGTTCATATGTGGTAAAAACCTGAGAAATGCGTCCGTTTTCGTCATTTGTTATCGAATTGACTTAAAGCCAGATCGTCACATTGGCCGCTTTTCTCTCTGAGACGGTTACATTTATCGTCTGCAAAGCTATGTCGCGTGCTGCGATCTGCGGAGACACTAAAAGCACCATAGTAGAACACAGAAGAAGCTTCTAAGTTAAAGTAATAGCCAGTAAGAAGAAATACAATTCAAGATTTAGTTGTCGATTATTCATATTTTAGCCGGCTTTGGTGGCTTGGACATGATCTAGGACCTTAACATTTTGCATGAAAGGAGGACTAGCAGCCGCGTTGCACGGGAGAATGTGAAAAGTGTTCATATGTAGTCAAAACCTGAGAAATCCGTCCGTTTTCGTCACCTCTTATCGAATCGACTTTAAGCCAGATCGTCACATTGGCCGCTTTTCTCTCTGAGACGGTCACATTTATCGTCTGCAAAGCTATGTCGCGTGCTGCGGTATGCGGAGACACTAAAAGCACCATAGTAGAACACTGAAGAAGCTTCTAAGTTGAAGCAATAGCCAGTAAGAAGTAGTACAATTGAAGTTTTAGTTGTCGATTATTCACTTTTTAGCCGGCTTTGGTGGCTTGGACATGACCTAGGACCATAAGATTTTGCATGAAAGGAGGACTAACAGCCGCGTTGCACGGGAGAATGTGAAAAGTGTTCATATGTAGTAAAAACCTGAGAAATCCGTCCGTTATCGTCATTTGTTATCGAATCGACTTAAAGCCAGATCGTCACATTGGCCGCTTTTCTCTCTGAGACGGTTAAATTTATCGTCTGCAAAGCTATGTCGCGTGCTGCGGTATGCGGAGACACTAAAAGCACCATAGTAGAACACTGAAGAAGCTTCGAAGTTGAAGCAATATCCAGAAAGAAGTAGTACAATTGAAGTTTTAGTTGTCGATTATTCACTTTTTAGCCGGCTTTGGTGGCTTGGACATGAGGTGGAACCATAAAATTTTGCAGGAAAGGATGACTAGCAGCTACGTTGCACCGGAGAATGTGAAAAGTGTTCATATGTAGTAAAAACCTGAGAAATCCATCGTTTTCGTCATTTGTTATCAAATCGTCTTAAAGCCAGATCCTCACATTGGCTGCTTTTCTCTCTGAGACTGTTACATTTATCGTCTGCAAAGCTATGTCTTGTGCTGCGGTCTGCGGAGACACTAAAAGCACCATAGGAGAACACAGAAGAAGCTTCTAAGTTGAAGTAATAGAAAGTAAGAAGTAGTACAATTGAAGTTTTAGTTGTCGATTATTCACTTTTTAGCCGCCTTTGGTGGCTTGGACATGACCTAGGACCTTAAGATTTTGCATGAAAGGAGGACTAGCAGCCGCGTTGCATGGCAGAATGTGAAAAGTGTCCATATGTGGTAAAAACCTGAGAAATGCGTCCGTTTTCGTCATTTGTTATCGAATTGACTTAAAGCCAGATCGTCACATTGGCCGCTTTTCTCTCTGAGACGGTTACATTTATCGTCTGGAAAGCTATGTCGCGTGCTGCGGTATGCGGAGACACTAAAAGCACCATAGTAGAACACAGAAGAAGCTTCTAAGTTGAAGTAATAGCCAGTAAGAAGTAGTACAATTGAAGTTTTAGTTGTCGATTATTCACTTTTTAGCCGGCTTTGGTGGCTTGGACATGACCTGGGACCATAAGATTTTACATGAAAAGAGGACTGGCTGCCGCGTTGCACGGGAGAATGTGAAAAGTGTTCATATGTGGTAAAAACCTGATAAATCCGTCCGTTTTCGTCATTTGTTTTTGAATCGCCTTAAAGGCAGATCGTCACATTGGCCGCTTTTCTCTCTGAGACGGTTACATTTATCGTCTGCAACGCTATGTCGCGTGCTGCGGTATGCGGAGACACTAAAAGCACCATAGTAGAACACAGAAGAAGCTTCTAAGTTGAAGTAATAGCCAGTAAGAAGAAATACAATTCAAGTTTTAGTTGTCGATTATTCACATTTTAGCCGGCTTTGGTGGCTTGGACATGACCTAGGACCTTAACATTTTGCATGAAAGGAGGACTAGCAGCCGCGTTGCACGGGAGAATGTGAAAAGTGTTCATATGTAGTAAAAACCTGAGAAATCCGTCCGTTTTCGTCATTTGTTATCGAATCGACTTAAAGCCAGATCGTCACATTGGCCGCTCTTCTCTCTGAAACGGTTACATTTATCGTCTACAAAGCTATGTCGCGTGCTGCGTTATGTGGAAACACTAAAAGCACCATAGTAGAACACTGAAGAAGCTTCTATGTTGAAGTAATAGCCAGTAAGAAGTAGTACAATTGAAGTTTTAGTTGTCGATTATTCATTTTTTAGCCGGCTTTGGTGGCTTGGACATGAGGTGGAACCATAAAATTTTGCATGAAAGGAAGACTAGCAGCCACGTTGCAGCGGAGAATGTGAAAAGTGTTCATATGTAGTAAAAACCTGAGAGATCCATCGTTTTCGTCATTTGTTATCAAATCGTCTTAAAGCCAGATCGTCACATTGGCCGCTCTTCTCTCTGAAACGGTTACATTTATCGTCTACAAAGCTATGTCGCGTGCTGCGTTATGCGGAAACACTAAAAGCACCATAATAGAACACAGAAGAAGCTTCTATGTTGAAGTAATAGATAGTAAGAAGTAGTACAATTGAAGTTTTAGTTGTCGATTATTCACTTTTTAGCCGGCTTTGGTGGCTTGGACATGACCTAGGACCATAAGATTTTGCATGAAAGGAGGACTAGTTGCCGCGTTGCATGGGAGAAAGTGAAAAGAGTTCATATGTAGTAAAAACCTGAGAAATCCGTCCGTTTTCGTCATTTGTTATCGAATCGACTTAAAGCCAGTTCGTCACATTGGCTGCTTTTCTCTCTGAGACGGTTACATTTATCGTCTGCAAAGCTATGTCGCGTGCTGCGGTATGCGGAGACACTAAAAGCACCATAGTAGAACACTGAAGAAGCTTCTAAGTTGAAGTAATAGCCAGTAAGAAGTAGTACAATTCAAGTATTAGTTGTCGATTATTCACTTTTTAGCCGGCTTTGGTGGCTTGGACATGACCTAGGACCATAAGATTTTGCATGAAAGGAGGACTAGCAGCCGCGTTGCACGGGAGAATGTGAAAAGTGTTCATATGTAGTAAAAACCTGAGAAATCCGTCCGTTTTCGTCATTTGTTATCGAATCGACTTAAAGCCAGATCGTCACATTGTCCCCTCTTCTCTCTGAAACGGTTACATTTATCGTCTGCAAAGCTATGTCGCGTGCTGCGGTATGCGGAAACACTAAAGGCACCATAGTAGAACACAGAAGAAGCTTCTATGTTGAAGTAATAGCCAGTAAGAAGTAGTACAATTAAAGTTTTAGTTGTCGATTATTCACTTTTTAGCCGGCTTTGGTGGCTTTTACATGACCTAGGACCTTAAGATTTTGTATGAAAGGAGGTCTAGCAGCCGCGTTGCACGGGAGAATGTGAAAAGTGTTCAAATGTAGTAAAAACCTGAGAAATCCGTCCGTTTTCGTCATTTGTTATCGAATCGACTTAAAGCCAGATCGTCACATTGGCCGCTTTTCTCTCTGAGACTGTTACATATATCGTCTGCAAAGCTATGTCACGTGCTGCGGTCTGCGGAGACACTAAAAGCACCATAGGAGAACACAGAAGAAGCTTCTAAGTTGAAGTAATAGAAAGTAAGAAGTAGTACAATTGAAGTTTTAGTTGTCGATTATTCACTTTTTAGCCGGCTTTGGTGGTTTGGACATGACCTAGGACCTTAAGATTTTGCATGAAAGGAGGACTAGCAGGCGCGTTGCATGGCAGAATGCGAAAAGTGTTCATATGTGGTAAAAACCTGAGAAATGCGTCCGTTTTCGTCATTTGTTATCGAATTGACTTAAAGCCAGATCGTCACATTGGCCACTTTTCTCTCTGAGACGGTTACATTTATCGTCTGCAAAGCTATGTCGCGTGCTGCGGTATGCGGAGACACTAAAAGCACCATAGTAGAACACAGAAGAAGCTTCTAAGTTAAAGTAATAGCCAGTAAGAAGTAGTACAATTGAAGTTTTAGTTGTCGATTATTCACTTTTTAGCCGGCTTTGGTGGCTTGGACATGACCTGGGACCATAAGATTTTACATGAAAAGAGGACTGGCAGCAGCGTTGCACGGGAGAATGTGAAAAGTGTTCATATGTGGTAAAAACCTGATAAATCCGTCCGTTTTCGTCATTTGTTATCGAATCGACTTAAAGCCAGATCGTCACATTGGCCGCTTTTCTCTCTGAGACTATTACATATATCGTCTGCAAAGCTATGTCACGTGCTGCGGTCTGCGGAGACACTAAAAGCACCATAGGAGAACACAGAAGAAGCTTCTAAGTTGAAGTAATAGAAAGTAAGAAGTAGTACAATTGAAGTTTTAGTTGTCGATTATTCACTTTTTAGCCGGCTTTGGTGGCTTGGACATGACCTAGGACCTTAAGATTTTGCATGAAAGGAGGACTAGCAGCCGCGTTGCATGGCAGAATGTGAAAAGTGTTCATATGTGGTAAAAACCTGAGAAATGCGTCCGTTTTCGTCATTTGTTATCGAATTGACTTAAAGCCAGATCGTCACATTGGCCGCTTTTCTCTCTGAGACGGTTACATTTATCGTCTGCAAAGCTATGTCGCGTGCTGCGATCTGCGGAGACACTAAAAGCACCATAGTAGAACACAGAAGAAGCTTCTAAGTTAAAGTAATAGCCAGTAAGAAGAAATACAATTCAAGTTTTAGTTGTCGATTATTCACATTTTAGCCGGCTTTGGTGGCTTGGACATGATCTAGGACCTTAACATTTTGCATGAAAGGAGGACTAGCAGCCGCGTTGCACGGGAGAATGTGAAAAGTGTTCATATGTAGTCAAAACCTGAGAAATCCGTCCGTTTTCGTCACCTCTTATCGAATCGACTTTAAGCCAGATCGTCACATTGGCCGCTTTTCTCTCTGAGACGGTCACATTTATCGTCTGCAAAGCTATGTCGCGTGCTGCGGTATGCGGAGACACTAAAAGCACCATAGTAGAACACTGAAGAAGCTTCTAAGTTGAAGCAATAGCCAGTAAGAAGTAGTACAATTGAAGTTTTAGTTGTCGATTATTCACTTTTTAGCCGGCTTTGGTGGCTTGGACATGACCTAGGACCATAAGATTTTGCATGAAAGGAGGACTAACAGCCGCGTTGCACGGGAGAATGTGAAAAGTGTTCATATGTAGTAAAAACCTGAGAAATCCGTCCGTTTTCGTCATTTGTTATCGAATCGACTTAAAGCCAGATCGTCACATTGGCCGCTTTTCTCTCTGAGACGGTTAAATTTGTCGTCTGCAAAGCTATGTCGCGTGCTGCGGTATGCGGAGACACTAAAAGCACCATAGTAGAACAATGAAGAAGCTTCGAAGTTGAAGCAATAGCCAGAAAGAAGTAGTACAATTGAAGTTTTAGTTGTCGATTATTCACTTTTTAGCCGGCTTTGGTGGCTTGGACATGACCTAGGACCATAAGATTTTGCATGAAAGGAGGACTAACAGCCGCGTTGCACGGGAGAATGTGAAAAGTGTTCATATGTAGTAATAACCTGAGAAATCCGTCCGTTTTCGTCACCTCTTATCGAATCGACTTAAAGCCAGATCGTCACATTGGCCGCTTTTCTCTCTGGGACGGTTACATTTATCGTCTGCAAAGCTATGTCGCGTGCTGCGGTATGCGGAGACACTAAAAGCACCATAGAAGAACACAGAAGAAACTTCAAAGTTGAATCAATAGCCAGTATGAAGTACTACAATTCAAGTTTTAGTTGTCGATTATTCACTTTTTAGCCGGCTTTGGTGGCTTGTATATGACCTAGGACCGTACGATTTTGCATGAAAGGAGGACTAGCAGACGCGTTGCACGGGAGAATGTGAAAAGTGTTCATATGTAGTAAAAACCTTAGAAATCCGTCCGTTTTCGTCATTTGTTATCGAATCGACTTAAAGCCACATAGTCACATTGGCCGCTCTAGTCTCTGAAACGGTTACATTTATCGTCTGCAAAGCTATGTCGCGTGCTGCAGTATGCGGAAACACTAAAAGCACCATAGTAGAACACAGAAGAAGCTTCTAAGTTGAAGTAATAGCCAGTAAGAAGTATTTCAATTCAAATTTAGTTGTCGATTATTTACTTTTTAGCCGGCATTGGTAGCTCGGACATCACCTAGGACGTTAAGATTTTGCATGAAAGGAGGACTGGCAGCCGCGTTGCACGGGGGAATATAAAAAGTGTTCATATGTAGTAAAAACCTGAGAAATCCGTCCGTTTTCGTCATTTGTTATCGAATCGACTTAAAGTCAGATCGTCACATTGGCCCCTCTTCTCTCTGAAACGGTTACATTTATCGTCTACAAAGCTATGTCGCGTGCTGCGGTATGCGGAAACACTAAAAGCACCATAGTAGAACACAGAAGAAGCTTCTAAGTTGAAGTAATAGCCAGTAAGAAGTAGTACAATTCATGTTTTAGTTGTCGATTATTCACTTTTTAGCCGGCTTTGGTGGCTTGGACATGACCTAGGACCATAAGATTTTGCATGAAAGGAGGACTAACAGCCGCGTTGCACGGGAGAATGTGAAATGTGTTCATATGTAGTAAAAACCTGAGAAATCCGTCCGTTTTCGTCATTTGTTATCGAATCGACTTAAAGCCAGATCGTCACATTTGCCGCTCTTCTCTCTGAAACGGTTACATTTATCGTCTGCGAAGCTATGTCGCGTGCTGCGATCTGCGGAGACACTAAAAGCACCATAGGACAACACAGAAGAAGCTTCTAAGTTGAAGTAATAGCCAGTAAGAAGAAATACAATTCAAGTTTTAGTTGTCGATTATTCACATTTTAGCCGGCTTTGGTGGCTTGGACATGATCTAGGACCTTAACATTTTGCATGAAAGGAGGACTAGCAGCCGCGTTGCACGGGAGAATGTGAAAAGTGTTCATATGTAGTCAAAACCTGAGAAATCCGTCCGTTTTCGTCACCTCTTATCGAATCGACTTTAAGCCAGATCGTCACATTGGCCGCTTTTCTCTCTGAGACGGTCACATTTATCGTCTGCAAAGCTATGTCGCGTGCTGCGGTATGCGGAGACACTAAAAGCACCATAGTAGAACACTGAAGAAGCTTCTAAGTTGAAGCAATAGCCAGTAAGAAGTAGTACAATTGAAGTTTTAGTTGTCGATTATTCACTTTTTAGCCGGCTTTGGTGGCTTGGACATGACCTAGGACCATAAGATTTTGCATGAAAGGAGGACTAACAGCCGCGTTGCACGGGAGAATGTGAAAAGTGTTCATATGTAGTAAAAACCTGAGAAATCCGTCCGTTTTCGTCATTTGTTATCGAATCGACTTAAAGCCAGATCGTCACATTGGCCGCTTTTCTCTCTGAGACGGTTAAATTTGTCGTCTGCAAAGCTATGTCGCGTGCTGCGGTATGCGGAGACACTAAAAGCACCATAGTAGAACAATGAAGAAGCTTCGAAGTTGAAGCAATAGCCAGAAAGAAGTAGTACAATTGAAGTTTTAGTTGTCGATTATTCACTTTTTAGCCGGCTTTGGTGGCTTGGACATGACCTAGGACCATAAGATTTTGCATGAAAGGAGGACTAACAGCCGCGTTGCACGGGAGAATGTGAAAAGTGTTCATATGTAGTAATAACCTGAGAAATCCGTCCGTTTTCGTCACCTCTTATCGAATCGACTTAAAGCCAGATCGTCACATTGGCCGCTTTTCTCTCTGGGACGGTTACATTTATCGTCTGCAAAGCTATGTCGCGTGCTGCGGTATGCGGAGACACTAAAAGCACCATAAAAGAACACAGAAGAAACTTCAAAGTTGAATCAATAGCCAGTATGAAGTACTACAATTCAAGTTTTAGTTGTCGATTATTCACTTTTTAGCCGGCTTTGGTGGCTTGTATATGACCTAGGACCGTACGATTTTGCATGAAAGGAGGACTAGCAGACGCGTTGCACGGGAGAATGTGAAAAGTGTTCATATGTAGTAAAAACCTTAGAAATCCGTCCGTTTTCGTCATTTGTTATCGAATCGACTTAAAGCCACATAGTCACATTGGCCGCTCTAGTCTCTGAAACGGTTACATTTATCGTCTGCAAAGCTATGTCGCGTGCTGCAGTATGCGGAAACACTAAAAGCACCATAGTAGAACACAGAAGAAGCTTCTAAGTTGAAGTAATAGCCAGTAAGAAGTATTTCAATTCAAATTTAGTTGTCGATTATTTACTTTTTAGCCGGCATTGGTAGCTCGGACATCACCTAGGACGTTAAGATTTTGCATGAAAGGAGGACTGGCAGCCGCGTTGCACGGGGGAATATAAAAAGTGTTCATATGTAGTAAAAACCTGAGAAATCCGTCCGTTTTCGTCATTTGTTATCGAATCGACTTAAAGTCAGATCGTCACATTGGCCCCTCTTCTCTCTGAAACGGTTACATTTATCGTCTACAAAGCTATGTCGCGTGCTGCGGTATGCGGAAACACTAAAAGCACCATAGTAGAACACAGAAGAAGCTTCTAAGTTGAAGTAATAGCCAGTAAGAAGTAGTACAATTCATGTTTTAGTTGTCGATTATTCACTTTTTAGCCGGCTTTGGTGGCTTGGACATGACCTAGGACCATAAGATTTTGCATGAAAGGAGGACTAACAGCCGCGTTGCACGGGAGAATGTGAAATGTGTTCATATGTAGTAAAAACCTGAGAAATCCGTCCGTTTTCGTCATTTGTTATCGAATCGACTTAAAGCCAGATCGTCACATTTGCCGCTCTTCTCTCTGAAACGGTTACATTTATCGTCTGCGAAGCTATGTCGCGTGCTGCGATCTGCGGAGACACTAAAAGCACCATAGGACAACACAGAAGAAGCTTCTAAGTTGAAGTAATAGCCAGTAAGAAGTAGTACAATTGTAGTTTTAGTTGTCGATTATTCACTTTTTAACCGGCTTTGGTGGCTTGGACATGAGGTAGAACCATAAAATTTTGCATGAAAGGAAGACTAGCAGCCACGTTGCACTGGAGAATGTGAAAAGTGTTCATATGTAGTAAAAACCTGAGAAATCCATCGTTTTCGTCATTTGTTATCAAATCGTCTTAAAGCCAAATCGTCACATTGGCTGCTTTTCTCTCTGAGACGGTTACATTTATCGTCTGAAAATCTATGTCGCCTGCTGCGGTATGCGGAGACACTAAAAGCACCATAGTAGAACACTGAAGAAGCTTCTAAGTTGAAGTAATAGCCAGTAAGAAGTATTTCAATTCAAATTTAGTTGTCGATTATTCACTATTTAGCCGGCGTTGGTGGCTTGGACATGACCTAGGACCTTAAGATTTTGCATGAAAGGAGGACTAGCAGACGCGTTGCACGGGAGAATGTGAAAAGTGTTCATATGTAGTAAAAACCTGAGAAATCCATCGTTTTCGTCATTTGTTATCAAATCGTCTTAAAGCCAGATCGTCACATTGGCTGCTTTTCTCTCTGAGACGGTTACATTTATCGTCTGCAAATCTATGTCGCCTGCTGCGGTATGCGGAGACACTAAAAGCACCATAGTAGAACACTGAAGAAGCTTCTAAGTTGAAGCAATAGCCAGTAAGAAGTAGTACAATTGAAGTTTTAGTTGTCGATTATTCACTTTTTAGCCGGCTTTGGTGGCTTGGACATGACCTAGGACCATAAGATTTTGCATGAAAGGAGGACTAACAGCCGCGTTGCACGGGAGAATGTGAAAAGTGTTCATATGTAGTCAAAACCTGAGAAATCCGTCCGTTTTCGTCATTTGTTATCGAATCGACTTAAAGCCAGATCGTCACATTGGCCGCTTTTCTCTCTGAGACGGTTACATTTATCGTCTGCAAAGCTATGTCGCGTGCTGCGGTATGCGGAGACACTAAAAGCACCATAGTAGAACACTGAAGAAGCTTCTAAGTTGAAGCAATAGCCAGAAAGAAGTAGTACAATTGAAGTTTTAGTTGTCGATTATTCACTTTTTAGCCGGCTTTGGTGGCTTGGACATGACCTAGGACCATAAGATTTTGCATGAAAGGAGGACTAACAGCCGCGTTGCATGGGAGAATGTGAAAAGTGTTCATATGTAGTAAAAACCTGAGAAATCCGTCCGTTTTCGTCCTTTGTTGTCGAATCGAGTTAAAGCCAGATCGTCACATTGGCCGCTTTTCTCTCTGGGACGGTTACATTTATCGTCTGCAAAGCTATGTCGCGTGCTCCGGTATGCGGAGACACTAAAAGCACCATAGTAGAACACAGAAGAAACTTTAAAGTTGAATCAATAGCCAGTAAGAAGTAGTACAATTGAAGTTTTATTTGTCGATTATTCACTTTTTAGCCGGCTTTGGTGGCTTGGATATGACCTAGGACCATAAGATTTTGCATGAAAGGAGGACTAGCAGACGCGTTGCACGGGAGAATGTGAAAAGTGTTCATATGTAGTAAAAACCTTAGAAATCCGTCCGTTTTCGTCATTTGTTATCGAATCGACTTAAAGCCACATAGTCACATTGGCCGCTCTACTCTCTGAAACGGTTACATTTATCGTCTGCAAAGCTATGTCGCGTGCTGCAGTATGCGGAAACACTAAAAGCACCATAGTAGAACACAGAAGAAGCTTCTAAGTTGAAGTAATAGCCAGTAAGAAGTATTTCAATTCAAATTTAGTTGTCGATTATTCACTATTTAGCCGGCTATGGTGGCTTGGACATGACCTAGGATCTTAAGATTTTGCATGAAAGGAGGACTAGCAGCCGCGTTGCACGGGAGAATGTGAAAGGTGTTCATATGTAGTAAAAACCTGAGAAATCCGTCCGTTTTCGTCATTTGTTATCGAATCGACTTAAAGTCAGATCGTCACATTGGCCCCTCTTCTCTCTGAAACGGTTACATTTATCGTCTACAAAGCTATGTCGCGTGCTGCGGTATGCGGAAACACTAAAAGCACCATAGTAGAACACAGAAGAAGCTTCTAAGTTGAAGTAATAGCCAGTAAGAAGTAGTACAATTCATGTTTTAGTTGTCGATTATTCACTTTTTCGCCGGCTTTGGTGGCTTGGACATGACCTAGGACCATAAGATTTTGCATGAAAGGAGGACTAACAGCCGCGTTTCACGGGAGAATGTGAAATGTGTTCATATGTAGTAAAAACCTGAGAAATCCGTCCGTTTTCGTCATTTGTTATCGAATCGACTTAAAGCCAGATCGTCACATTTGCCGCTCTTCTCTCTGAAACGGTTACATTTATCGTCTGCAAAGCTATGTCGCGTGCTGCGATCTGCGGAGACACTAAAAGCACCATAGGAGAACACAGAAGAAGCTTCTAAGTTGAAGTAATAGCCAGTAAGAAGTAGTACAATTGAAGTTTTAGTTGTCGATTATTCACTTTTTAGCTGGCTTTGGTGGCTTGGACATGACCTGGGACCTTACGATTTTCCATGAAAGGAGGACTAGCAGCCATGTTGCATGGGAGAGTGTGAAAAGTGTTCATGTGTAGTAAAAACCTGAGAAATCCGTCCGTTTTCGTCATTTGTTATCGAATCGACTTAAAGCCAGATCGTCACATTTGCCGCCTTTCTCTCTGAGAAGGTTACACTTAATGTCTGCAAAGCTATGTCGCGTGCTGCAGTATGCGGAGACACTAAAAGCACCATAGAAGAACACAGAAAATGCTTCTAAGTTGAAGTAATAGCCAGTAAGAAGTAGTACAATTGAAGTTTTAGTTGTCGATTATTCACTTTTTAGCCGGCTTTGGTGGCTTGGACATGACAAGGGACCTTAAGATTTTACATGAAAGGAGGACTGGCAGCCGCGTTGCACGGGAGAATGTGAAAAGTGTTCATATGTGGTAAAAACCTGATAAATCCGTCCGTTATCGTCATTTGTTATCGAATCGACTTAAAGCCAGATCGTCACATTGGCCGCTTTTCTCTCTGGGACGGTTACATTTATCGTCTGCAAAGCTATGTCGCGTGCTGCGGTATGCGGAGACACTAAAAGCACCATAGTATAACACAGAAGAAACTTCAAAGTTGAAGTAATATCCAGTAAGAAGTAGTACAATTCAAGTTTTAGTTGTCCATTATTCACTTTTTAGCCGGCTTTGGTGGCTTGGATATGACCTAGGACCATAAGATTTTGCATGAAAGGAGGAGTAGCAGACGCGTTGCACGGGAGAATGTGAAAAGTGTTCATATGTAGTAAAAACCTGAGAAATCCGTCCGTTTTCGTCATTTGTTATCGAATCGACTTAAAGCCACATAGTCACATTGGCCGCTCTACTCTCTGAAACGGTTACTTTTATCGTCTGCAAAGCTATGTCGCGTGCTGCAGTATGCGGAAACACTAAAAGCACCATAGTAGAACACTGAAGAAGCTTCTAAGTTGAAGTAATAGCCAGTAAGAAGTATTTCAATTCAAATTTAGTTGTCGATTATTCACTATTTAGCTGGCTTTGGTGGCTTGGACATGACCTAGTACCTTAAGATTTTGCATGAAAGGAGGACTAGCAGACGCGTTGCACGGGAGAATGTGAAAAGTGTTCATATGTAGTAAAAACCTGAGAAATCCGTCCGTTTTCGTCATTTGTTATCGAATCGACTTAAAGCCACATAGTCACATTGGCCGCTCTACTCTCTGAAACGGTTACATTTATCGTCTGCAAAGCTATGTCGCGTGCTGCAGTATGCGGAAACACTAAAAGCACCATAGTAGAACACTGAAGAAGCTTCTATGTTGAAGTAATAGCCAGTAAGAAGTAGTGCAATTGAACTTTTAGTTGTCGATTATTCACTTTTTAGCCGGCTTTGGTGGCTTGGACATGAGATGGAACCATAAAATTTTGCATGAAAGGAAGACTAGCAGCCACGTTGCACCGGAGAATGTGAAAAGTGTTCATATGTAGTACAAACCTGAGAAATCCATCGTTTTCGTCATTTGTTATCAAATGGTCTTAAAGCCAGATCGTCACATTGGCTGCTTTTCTCTCTGAGACGGTTACATTTATCGTCTGCAAATCTATGTCGCCTGCTGCGGTATGCGGAGACACTAAAAGCACCATAGTAGAACACTGAAGAAGCTTCTAAGTTGAAGCAACAGCCAGTAAGAAGTAGTACAATTGAAGTTTTAGTTGTCGATTATTCACTTTTTAGCCGGCTTTGGTGGCTTGTACATGACCTAGGACCATAAGATTTTGCATGAAAGGAGGACTAACAGCCGCGTTGCACGGGAGAATGTGAAAAGTGTTCATATGTAGTAAAAACCTGAGAAATCCGTCCGTTTTCGTCATTTGTTATCGAATCGACTTAAAGCCAGATCGTCACATTGGCCGCTTTTCTCTCTGAGACGGTTACATTTATCGTCTGCAAAGCTATGTCGCGTGCTGCGGTATGCGGAGACACTAAAAGCACCATAGTAGAACACTGAAGAAGCTTCTAAGTTGAAGCAATAGCCAGAAAGAAGTAGTACAATTGAAGTTTTAGTTGTCGATTATTCACTTTTTAGCCGGCTTTGGTGGCTTGGACATGACCTAGGACCATAAGATTTTGCATGAAAGGAGGACTAACAGCCGCGTTGTACGGGAGAATGTGAAAAGTGTTCATATGTAGTAAAAACCTGAGATATCCGTCCGTTTTCGTCATTTGTTATCGAATCGACTTAAAGCCAGATCGTCACATTGGCCGCTTTTCTCTCTGGGACGGTTACATTTATCGTCTGCAAAGCTATGTCGCGTGCTGCGGTATGCGGAGACACTAAAAGCACCATAGTAGAACACAGAAGAAACTTCAAAGTTGAATCAATAGCCAGTAAGAAGTAGTACAATTCAAGTTTTAGTTGTCGATTATTCACTTTTTAGCCGGCTTTGGTGGCTTGGATATGACCTAGGACCATAAGATTTAGCATGAAAGGAGGGTTAGCAGACGCGTTGCACGGGAGAATGTGAAAAGTGTTCATATGTAGTAAAAACCTTAGAAATCCGTCCGTTTTCGTCATTTGTTATCGAATCGACTTAAAGCCAGATCGTCACATTTGCCGCTCTTCTCTCTGAAACGGTTACATTTATCGTCTGCAAAGCTATGTCGCGTGCTGCGATCTGCGGAGACACTAAAAGCACCATAGGAGAACACAAAAGAAGCTTCTAAGTTGAAGTAATAGCCAGTAAGAAGTAGTACAATTGAAGTTTTAGTTGTCGATTATTCACTTTTTAGCCGGCTTTGGTGGCTTGGACATGACCTGGGACCTTACGATTTTGCATGAAAGGAGGACTAGCAGCCGCGTTGCATGGGAGAATGTGAAAAGTGTTCATGTGTAGTAAAAACCTGAGAAATCGGTCCGTTTTCGTCATTTGTTATCGAATCGACTTAAAGGCAGATCGTCACATTGGCCGCTTTTTTCTCTGAGACGGTTACATTTATCGTCTGCTTCGGTATGTCACGTGCTGCGGTATGCGGAGACACTAAAAGCACCATAGTAGAACACAGAAGAAGCTTCTAAGTTGAAGTAATAGCCAGTAAGAAGTAATACAATTCAAGTTTTAGTTGTCGATTATTCACTTTTTAGCCGGCTTTGGTGGCTTGGACATGACCTAGGACCTTAAGATTTTGCATGAAAGGAGGACTAGCAGCCGCGTTGCACGGGAGAATGTGAAAAGTGTTCATATGTAGTAAAAATCTGAGAAATCCATCGTTTTCGTCATTTGTTATCAAATCGTCTTAAAGCCAGATCGTCACATTGGCTGCTTTTCTATCTGAGACGGTTACATTTATCGTCTGCAAATCTATGTCGCCTGCTGCGGTATGCGGAGACACTAAAAGCACCATAGTAGAACACTGAAGAAGCTTCTAAGTTGAAGTAACAGCCAGTAAGAAGTATTTCAATTCAAATTTAGTTGTCGATTATTCACTATTTAGCCGGCTTTGGTGGCTTGGACATGACGTAGGACCTTAAGATTTTGCATGAAAGGAGGACTAGCAGACGCGTTGCACGGGAGAATGTGAAAAGTGTTCATATGTAGTAAAAACCTGAGAAATCCGTCCGTTTTCGTCATTTGTTATCGAATCGACTTAAAGCCAGATCGTCACTTTTTCCGCTCTACTCTCTGAAACGGTTACATTTATCGTCTGCAAAGCTATGTCGCGTGCTGCAGTATGCGGAAACACTAAAAGCACCATAGTAGAACACTAAAGAAGCTTCTATGTTGAAGTAATAGTCAGTAAGAAGTAGTGCAATTGAAGTTTTAGTTGTCGGTTATTCATATTTTAGCCGTCTTTGGTGGCCTGGACATGAGGTGGAACCATAAAATTTTGCATGAAAGGAACACTAGCAGCCACGTGGCACCGGAGAATGTGAAAAGTGTTCATATGTAGTAAAAACCTGAGAAATAAATCGTTTTCGTCATTTGTTATCAAATCGTCTTAAAGCCAGATCGTCACATTGGCTGCTTTTCTCTCTGAGACGGTTACATTTATCGTCTGCAAATCTATGTCGCCTGCTGCGGTATGCGGAGACACTAAAAGCACCATAGTAGAACACTGAAGAAGCTTCTAAGTTGAAGCAATAGCCAGTAAGAAGTAGTACAATTGAAGTTTTAGTTGTCGATTATTCACTTTTTAGCCGGCTTTGGTGGCTTGGACATGACCTAGGACCATAAGATTTTGCATGAAAGGAGGACTAACAGCCGCGTTGCACGGGAGAATGTGAAAAGTGTTCATATGTAGTAAAAACCTGAGAAATCCGTCCGTTTTGGTCATTTGTTATCGAATCGTCTTAAAGCCAGATCGTCACATTGGCTGCTTTTCTCTCTGAGACGGTTACATTTATCGTCTGCAAAGCTATGTCGCGTGCTGCGGTATGCGGACACACTAAAAGCACCATAGTAGAACACTGAAGAAGCTTCTAAGTTGAAGCAATAGCCAGAAAGAAGTAGTACAATTGAAGTTTTAGTTGTCGATTATTCACTTTTTAGCCGGCTTTGGTGGCTTGGACATGACCTAGGACCATAAGATTTTGCATGAAAGGAGGACTAACAGCTGCGTTGCACGGGAGAATGTGAAAAGTGTTCATATGTAGTAAAAACCTGAGAAATCCGTCCGTTTTCGTCATTTGTTATCAAATCGACTTAAAGTCAGATCGTCACATTGGCCCCTCTTCTCTCTGAAACGGCTACATTTATCGTCTACAAAGCTATGTCGCGTGCTGCGGTATGCGGAAACACTAAAAGCACCATAGTAGAACACAGAAGAAGCTTCTAAGTTGAAGTAATAGCCAGTAAGAAGTAGTACAATTCATGTTTTAGTTGTCGATTATTCACTTTTTAGCCGGCTTTGGTGGCTTGGACATGACCTAGGACCATAAGATTTTGCATGAAAGGAGGACTAACAGCCGCGTTGCACGGGAGAATGTGAAAAGTGTTCATATGTAGTAAAAACCTGAGAAATCCGTCCGTTTTCGTCATTTGTTATCGAATCGACTTAAAGCCAGATCGTCACATTTGCCGCTCTTCTCTCTGAAACGGTTACATTTATCGTCTGCAAAGCTATGTCGCGTGCTGCGATCTGCGGAGACACTAAGAGCACCATAGGAGAACACAGAAGAAGCTTCTAAGTTGAAGTAATAGCCAGTAAGAAGTAGTACAATTGAAGTTTTAGTTGTCGATTATTCACTTTTTAGCCGGCTTTGGTGGCTTGGACATGACCTGGGACCTTACGATTTTGCATGAAAGGAGGACTAGCAGCCGCGTTGCTTGGGAGAATGTGAAAAGTGTTCATGTGTAGTAAAAACCTGGGAAATCCGTCCGTTTTCGTCATTTGTTATCGAATCGACTTAAAGCCAGATCGTCACATTTGCCGCCTTTCTCTCTGAGAAGGTTACACTTATTGTCTGCAAAGCTATGTCGCGTGCTGCAGTATGCGGAGACACTAAAAGCACCATAGAAGAACACAGAAGATGCTTCTAAGTTGAAGTAATAGCCAGTAAGAAGTAGTACAATTGAAGTTTTAGTTGTCGATTATTCACTTTTTAGCCGGCTTTGGTGGCTTGGACATGACAAGGGACCTTAAGATTTTACATGAAAGGAGGACTGGCAGCCGCGTTGCGCGGGAGAATGTGAAAAGTGTTCATATGTGGTAAAAACCTGATAAATCCGTCCGTTTTCGTCATTTGTTATCGAATCGACTTAAAGCCAGATCGTCACATTGGCCGCTCTTCTCTCTGAAACGGTTACATTTATCGTCTGCAACGCTATGTCGCGTGCTGCGGTATGCGGAGACACTAAAAGCACCATAGTAGAACACAGAAGAAGCTTCTAAGTTGAAGTAATAGCCAGTAAGAAGTAATACAGTTCAAGTTTTAGTTGTCGATTATTCACATTTTAGCCGGCTTTGGTGGCTTGGACATGACCTAGGACCTTAAGATTTTGCATGAAAGGAGGACTAGCAGCCGCGTTGCACGGGAGAATGTGAAAAGTGTTCATATGTAGTAAAAACCTGAGAAATCCGTCCGTTTTCGTCATTTGTTATCGAATCGACTTAAAGCCAGATCGTCACATTGGCCGCTCTTCTCTCTGAAACGGTTACATTTATCGTCTGCAAAGCTATGTCGCGTGCTGCGGTATGCGGAGACACTAAAAGCACCATAGTAGAACACAGAAGAAGCTTCTAAGTTGAAGCAATAGCCAGTAAGAAGTAGTACAATTCAAGTTTTAGTTGTCGATTATTCACTTATTAGCTGGCTTTGGTGGCTTGGACATGAGGTGGAACCATAAAATTTTGCATGAAAGGAAGACTAGCAGCCACGTTGCACCGGGGAATGTGAAAAGTGTCATATGTAGTAAAAACCTGAGAAATCCGTCCGTTTTCGTCATTTTTATCGAATCGACTTAAAGGCAGATCGTCACATTGGCCGCTTTTCTCTCTGATACCGTTACATTTATCGTCTGCAACGCTATGTCGCGTGCTGCGGTATGCGGAGACACTAAAAGCACCATAGTAGAACACAGAAGAAGCTTCTAAATTGAAGTAATAGCCAGTAAGAAGTAATACAATTCAAGTTGTAGTTGTCGATTATTCACATTTTAGCCGGCTTTGGTGGCTTGGACATGACCTAGGACCTTAAGATTTTGCATGAAAGGAGGACTAGCAGCCGCGTTGCACGGGAGAATGTGAAAAGTGTTCATATGTAGTAAAAACCTGAGAAATCCGTCCGTTTTCGTCATTTGTTATCGAATCGACTTAAAGCCAGATCGTCACATTGGCCGCTCTTCTCTCTGAAACGGTTACATTTATCGTCTACAAAGCTATGTCGCGTGCTGCGTTATGCGGAAACACTAAAAGCACCGTAGTAGAACACTGAAGAAGCTTCTATGTTGAAGTAATAGCCAGTAAGAAGTAGTACAAATGAAGTTTTAGTTGTCGATTATTCACTTTTTAGCCGGCTTTGGTTGCTTGGACATGAGGTGGAACCATAAAATTTTGCATGAAAGGAAGACTAGCAGCCACGTTGCACCGGAGAATGCGAAAAGTGTTCATATGTAGTAAAAACCTGAGAAATCCGTCCGTTTTTGTCATTTGTTATCGAATCGTCTTAAAGCCAGATCGTCACATTGGCTGCTTTTCTTTCTGAGACGGTTACATTTATCGTCTGCAAATCTATGTCGCCTGCTGCGGTATGCGGAGACACTAAAAGCACCATAGTAGAACACTGAAGAAGCTTCTAAGTTGAAGCAATAGCCAGTAAGAAGTAGTACAATTGAAGTTTTAGTTGTCGATTATTCACATTTTAGCGGGCTTTGGTGGCTTGGACATGACCTAGGACCATAAGATTATGCATGAAAGGAGGACTAACAGCCGCGTTGCACGGGAGAATGTGAAAAGTGTTCATATGTAGTAAAAACCTGAGAAATCCGTCCGTTTTCGTCATTTGTTATCGAATCGTCTTAAAGCCAGATCATCACATTGGCCGCTTTTCTCTCTGAGACGGTTACATTTATCGTCTGCAAAGCTATGTCGCGTGCTGCGGTATGCGGAGACACTAAAAGCACCATAGTAGAACACTGAAGAAGCTTCTAAGTTGAAGCAATAGCCAGTAAGAAGTAGTACAATTGAAGTTTTAGTTGTCGATTATTCACTTTTTAGCCGGCTTTGGTGGCTTGGACATGACCTAGGACCATACGATTTTGCATGAAAGGAGGACTAACAGCCGCGTTGCACGGGAGAATGTGAAAAGTGTTCATATGTAGTAAAAACCTGAGAAATCCGTCCGTTTTCGTCATTTGTTATCGAATCGACTTAAAGCCAGATCGTCACATTGGCCGCTTTTCTCTCTGAGACGGTTACATTTATCGTCTGCGAAGCTATGTCGCGTGCTGCGGTATGCGGAGACACTAAAAACACCATAGTAGAACACAGAAGAAACTTCAAAGTTGAAGTAATAGCCAGTAAAAAGTAGTACAATTCAAGTTTTAGTTGTCGATTATTCACTTTTTAGCCGGCTTTGGTAGCTTGGACATGACCTAGGACCATAAGATTTTGCATGAAACCAGTACTAGCAGACGCGTTGCACGGGAGAATGTGAAAAGTGTTCATATGTACTAAAAACCTGAGAAATCCGTCCGTTATCGAATCGACTTTAAGCCACATAGTCACATTGGCCGCTCTACTCTCTGAAACGGTTACATTTATCGTCTGCAAAGCTATGTCGCGTGCTGCAGTATGCGGAAACACTAAAAGCACCATAGTAGAACACAGAAGAAGCTTCTAAGTTGAAGTAATAGCCAGTAAGAAGTAGTACAATTGAAGTTTTAGTTGTCGATTATTCACTTTTTAGCCGGCTTTGGTGGCTTGGACATGAGGTGGAACCATAAAATTTTGCATGAAAGGAAGACTAGCAGCCACGTTGCACCGGAGAATGCGAAAAGTGTTCATATGTAGTAAAAACCTGAGAAATCCGTCCGTTTTTGTCATTTGTTATCGAATCGTCTTAAAGCCAGATCGTCACATTGGCTGCTTTTCTTTCTGAGACGGTTACATTTATCGTCTGCAAATCTATGTCGCCTGCTGCGGTATGCGGAGACACTAAAAGCACCATAGTAGAACACTGAAGAAGCTTCTAAGTTGAAGCAATAGCCAGTAAGAAGTAGTACAATTGAAGTTTTAGTTGTCGATTATTCACATTTTAGCGGGCTTTGGTGGCTTGGACATGACCTAGGACCATAAGATTATGCATGAAAGGAGGACTAACAGCCGCGTTGCACGGGAGAATGTGAAAAGTGTTCATATGTAGTAAAAACCTGAGAAATCCGTCCGTTTTCGTCATTTGTTATCGAATCGTCTTAAAGCCAGATCATCACATTGGCCGCTTTTCTCTCTGAGACGGTTACATTTATCGTCTGCAAAGCTATGTCGCGTGCTGCGGTATGCGGAGACACTAAAAGCACCATAGTAGAACACTGAAGAAGCTTCTAAGTTGAAGCAATAGCCAGTAAGAAGTAGTACAATTGAAGTTTTAGTTGTCGATTATTCACTTTTTAGCCGGCTTTGGTGGCTTGGACATGACCTAGGACCATACGATTTTGCATGAAAGGAGGACTAACAGCCGCGTTGCACGGGAGAATGTGAAAAGTGTTCATATGTAGTAAAAACCTGAGAAATCCGTCCGTTTTCGTCATTTGTTATCGAATCGACTTAAAGCCAGATCGTCACATTGGCCGCTTTTCTCTCTGAGACGGTTACATTTATCGTCTGCGAAGCTATGTCGCGTGCTGCGGTATGCGGAGACACTAAAAACACCATAGTAGAACACAGAAGAAACTTCAAAGTTGAAGTAATAGCCAGTAAAAAGTAGTACAATTCAAGTTTTAGTTGTCGATTATTCACTTTTTAGCCGGCTTTGGTAGCTTGGACATGACCTAGGACCATAAGATTTTGCATGAAACCAGTACTAGCAGACGCGTTGCACGGGAGAATGTGAAAAGTGTTCATATGTACTAAAAACCTGAGAAATCCGTCCGTTATCGAATCGACTTTAAGCCACATAGTCACATTGGCCGCTCTACTCTCTGAAACGGTTACATTTATCGTCTGCAAAGCTATGTCGCGTGCTGCAGTATGCGGAAACACTAAAAGCACCATAGTAGAACACAGAAGAAGCTTCTAAGTTGAAGTAATAGCCAGTAAGAAGTAGTACAATTGAAGTTTTAGTTGTCGATTATTCACATTTTAGCCGGCTTTGGTGGCTTGGACATGAGGTGGAACCATAAAATTTTGCATGAAAGGAAGACTAGCAGCCACGTTGCACCGGAGAATGTGAAAAGTGTTCATATGTAGTAAAAACCTGAGAAATCCGTCCGTTTTCGTCATTTGTTATCGAATCGTCTTAAAGCCAGATCGTCACATTGGCCGCATTTCTCTCTGAGACGGTTACATTTATCGTCTGCAAAGCTATGTCGCGTGCTGCGGGATGCGGAGACACTAAAAGCACCATAGTAGAACACAGAAGAAGCTTCTAAGTTGAAGTAATAGCCAGTAAGAAGTAGTACAATTCATGTTTAGTTGTCGATTATTCACTTTTTAGCCGGCTTTGGTGGCTTGGACATGAACTAGGACCATAAGATTTTGCATGAAAGGAGAACTAACAGCCGCGTTGCACGGGAGAATGTGAAAAGTGTTCATATGTAGTAAAAACCTGAGAAATCCGTCCGTTTTCGTCATTTGTTAACGAATCGACTTAAAGGCAGAACGTTACATTGGCCGCTTTTCTCTCTGAGACGGTTACATTTATCGTCTGCAACGCTATGTCGCGTGCTGCGGTATGCGGAGACACTAAAAGCACCATAGTAGAACACAGAAGAAGCTTCTAAGTTGAAGTAATAGCCAGTAAGAAGTAATACAATTCAAGTTTTAGTTGTCGATTATTCACATTTTAGCCGGCTTTGGTGGCTTGGACATGACCTAGGACCTTAAGATTTTGCATGAAAGGAGAGCTAGCAGCCGCGTTGCACGGGAGAATGTGAAAAGTGTTCATATGTAGTAAAAACCTGAGAAATCCGTCCGTTTTCGTCATTTGTTATCGAATCGACTTAAAGCCAGATCGTCACATTGGCCGCTCTTCTCTCTGAAACGGTTACATTTATCGTCTGCAAAGCTATGTCGCGTGCTGCGGTATGCGGAGACACTAAAAGCACCATAGTAGAACACAGAAGAAGCTTCTAAGTTGAAGCAAAGGCCAGTAAGAAGTAGTACAATTCGAGTTTTAGTTGTCGATTATTCACTTATTAGCCGGCTTTGGTGGCTTGGACATGAGGTGGAACCATAAAATTTTGCATGAAAGGAAGACTAGCAGCCACGTTGCACCGGAGAATGTGAAAAGTGTTCATATGTAGTAAAAACCTGAGAAATCCGTCCGTTTTCGTCATTTGTTATCGAATCGTCTTAAAGCCAGATCGTCACGTTGGCCGCATTTCTCTCTGAGACGGTTACATTTATCGTCTGCAAAGCTATGTCGCGTGCTGCGGGATGCGGGGACACTAAAAGCACCATACTAGAACACTGAAGAAGCTTCTAAGTTGAAGCAATAGCCAGTAAGAAGTAGTACAATTGAAGTTTTAGTTGTCGATTATTCACTTTTTAGCCGGCTTTGGTGGCTTGGACATGACCTAGGACCATACGATTTTGCATGAAAGGAGGACTAACAGCCGCGTTGCACGGGATAATGTGAAAAGTGTTCATATGTATTAAAAACCTGAGAAATCCGTCCGTTTTCGTCATTTGTTATCGAATCGTCTTAAAGCCAGATCGTCACATTGGCCGCTTTTCTCTCTGAGACGGTTACATTTATCGTCTGCAAAGCTATGTCGCGTGCTGCGGTATGCGGAGACACTAAAAGCACCATAGTAGAACCCAGAAGAAACTTCAAAGTTGAAGTAATAGCCAGTAAGATGTAGTACAATTCAAGTTTTAGTTGTCGATTATTCACTTTTTAGCCGGCTTTGGTGGCTTGGACATGACCTAGGTCCATAAGATTTTGCATGAAAGGAGGACTAGCAGACGCGTTGCACGGGAGAATGTGAAAAGTGTTCATATGTAGTAAAAACCTGAGAAATCCGTCCGTTTTCGTCATTTGTTATCGAATCGACTTTAAGCCACATAGTCACATTGGCCGCTCTACTCTCTGAAACGGTTACATTTATCGTCTGCAAAGCTATGTCGCGTGCTGCAGTATGCGGAAACACTAAAAGCACCATAGTAGAACACAGAAGAAGCTTCTAAGTTGAAGTAATAGCCAGTAAGAAGTAGTACAATTGAAGTTTTAGTTGTCGATTATTCGCTTTTTAGCCGGCTTTGGTGGCTTGGACATGAGGTGGAACCATAAAATTTTGCATGAAAGGAAGACTAGCAGCCACGTTGCACCGGAGAATGTGAAAAGTGTTCATATGTAGTAAAAACCTGAGAAATCCGTCCGTTTTCGTCATTTGTATTCGAATCGTCTTAAAGCCAGATCGTCACATTGGCCGCATTTCTCTCTGAGACGGTTACATTTATCGTCTGCAAAGCTATGTCGCGTGCTGCGGGATGCGGAGACACTAAAAGCACCATAGCAGAACACTGAAGAAGCTTCTAAGTTGAAGCAATAGCCAGTAAGAAGTAGTACAACTGAAGTTTTAGTTGTCGATTATTCACTTTTTAGCCGGCTTTGGTGGCTTGGACATGACCTAGGACCATACGATTTTGCATGAAAGGAGGACTAACAGCCGCGTTGCACGGGAGAATGTGAAAAGTGTTCATATGTAGTAAAAACCTGAGAAATCCGTCCGTTTTCGTCATTTGTTATCGAATCGTCTTAAAGGCAGATCGTCACATTGGCCGCATTTCTCTCTGAGACGGTTACATTTATCGTCTGCAAAGCTATGTCGCGTGCTGCGGGATGCGGAGACACTAAAAGCACCATAATAGAACACAGAAGAAGCTTCAAAATTGAAGTAATAGCCAGTAAGAAGTAATACATTTCAAGTTGTAGTTGTCGATTATTCAAATTTTAGCCGGCTTTGGTGGCTTGGACATGACCTAGGACCTTAAGATTTTGCATGAAAGGAGGACTAGCAGCCGCGTTGCACGGGAGAATGCGAAAAGTGTTCATATGTAGTAAAAACCTGAGAAATCCGTCCGTTTTCGTCATTTGTTATCGAATCGACTTAAAGCCAGATCGTCACATTGGCCGCTCTTCTCTCTGAAACGGTTACATTTATCGTCTACAAAGCTATGTCGCGTGCTGCGTTATGCGGAAACACTAAAAGCACCATAGTAGAACACTGAAGAAGCTTCTATGTTGAAGTAATAGCCAGTAAGAAGTAGTACAATTGAAGTTTTAGTTGTCGATTATTCACTTTTTAGACGCCTTTGGTGCCTTGGACATGACCTAGGACCATACGATTTTGCATGAAAGGAGGAGTAACAGCCGCGTTGCACGGGATAATGTGAAAAGTGTTCATATGTAGTAAAAACCTAAGAAATCCGTCAGTTTTCGTCATTTGTTATCGAATCGTCTTAAAGCCTGATCGTCACATTGGCCGCTTTTCTCTCTGAGACGGTTACATTTATCGTCTCCAAAGCTATGTCGCGTGCTGCGGTATGCGGAGACACTAAAAGCACCATAGTAGAACACTGAAGAAGCTTCTAAGTTGAAGCAATAGCCAGTAAGAAGTAGTACAATTGAAGTTTTAGTTGTCGATTATTCACTTTTTAGCCGGCTTTGTTGGCTTGGACATGACCTAGGACCATAAGATTTTGCATGAAAGGAGGACTAACAGCCGCGTTGCACGGGAGAATGTGAAAAGTGTTCATATGTAGTAAAAACCTGAGAATTCCGTCCGTTTTCGTGATTTGTTATCGAATCGACTTAAAGCCAGATCGTCACATTGGCCGCTTTTCTCTCTGAGACGGTTACATTTATCGTCTGCAAAGCTATGTCGCGTGCTGCGGTATGCGGAGACACTAAAAGCACCATAGTAGAACACAGAAGAAACTTCAAAGTTGAAGTAATAGCCAGTAAGAAGTAGTACAATTCAAGTTTTAGTTGTCGATTATTCACTTTTTAGCCGGCTTTGGTGGCTTGGACATGACCTAGGACCATAAGATTTTGCATGAAAGGAGGACTAGCAGACGCGTTGCACGGGAGAATGTGAAAAGTGTTCATATGTAGTAAAAACCTGAGAAATCCGTCCGTTTTCGTCATTTGTTATCGAATCGACTTTAAGCCACATAGTCACATTGGCCGCTCTACTCTCTGAAACGGTTACATTTATCGTCTGCAAAGCTATGTCGCGTGCTGCAGTATGCGGAAACACTAAAAGCACCATAGTAGAACACAGAAGAAGCTTCTAAGTTGAAGTAATAGCCAGTAAGAGGTAGTACAATTGAAGTTTTAGTTGTCGATTATTCACTTTTTAGCCGGCTTTGGTGGCTTGGACATGAGGTGGAACCATAAAATTTTGCATGAAAGGAAGACTAGCAGCCACGTTGCAGCGGAGAATGTGAAAAGTGTTCATATGTAGTAAAAACCTGAGAAATCCGTCCGTTTTCGTCATTTGTTATCCAATCGTCTTAAAGCCAGATCGTCACATTGGCCGCATTTCTCTCTGAGACGGTTACATTTATCGTCTGCAAAGCTATGTCGCGTGCTGCGGGATGCGGAGACACTAAAAGCACCATAGTAGAACACTGAAGAAGCTTCTAAGTTGAAGCAATAGCCAGTAAGAAGTAGTACAATTGAAGTTTTAGTTGTCGATTATTCACTTTTTAGCCGGCTTTGTTGGCTTGGACATGACCTAGGACCATAAGATTTTGCATGAAAGGAGGACTAGCAGACGCGTTGCACGGGAGAATGTGAAAAGTGTTCATATGTAGTAAAAACCTGAGAAATCCGTCCGTTTTCGTCATTTGTTATCGAATCGACTTTAAGCCACATAGTCACATTGGCCGCTCTACTCTCTGAAAAATTTACATTTATCGTCTGCAAAGCTATGTCGCGTGCTGCAGTATGCGGAAACACTAAAAGCACCATAGTAGAACACAGAAGAAGCTTCTAAGTTGAAGTAATAGCCAGTAAGAAGTAGTACAATTGAAGTTTTAGTTGTCGATTATTCACATTTTAGCGGGCTTTGGTGGCTTGGACATGACCTAGGACCATAAGATTATGCATGAAAGGAGGACTAACAGCCGCGTTGCACGGGAGAATGTGAAAAGTGTTCATATGTAGTAAAAACCTGAGAAATCCGTCCGTTTTCGTCATTTGTTATCGAATCGTCTTAAAGCCAGATCATCACATTGGCCGCTTTTCTCTCTGAGACGGTTACATTTATCGTCTGCAAAGCTATGTCGCGTGCTGCGGTATGCGGAGACACTAAAAGCACCATAGTAGAACACTGAAGAAGCTTCTAAGTTGAAGCAATAGCCAGTAAGAAGTAGTACAATTGAAGTTTTAGTTGTCGATTATTCACTTTTTAGCCGGCTTTGGTGGCTTGGACATGACCTAGGACCATACGATTTTGCATGAAAGGAGGACTAACAGCCGCATTGCACGGGAGAATGTGAGAAGTGTTCATATGTAGTAAAAACCTGAGAAATCCGTCCGTTTTCGTCATTTGTTATCGAATCGACTTAAAGCCAGATCGTCACATTGGCCGCTTTTCTCTCTGAGACGGTTACATTTATCGTCTGCGAAGCTATGTCGCGTGCTGCGGTATGCGGAGACACTAAAAACACCATAGTAGAACACAGAAGAAACTTCAAAGTTGAAGTAATAGCCAGTAAAAAGTAGTACAATTCAAGTTTTCGTTGTCGATTATTCACTTTTTAGCCGGCTTTGGTAGCTTGGACATGACCTAGGACCATAAGATTTTGCATGAAACCAGTACTAGCAGACGCGTTGCACGGGAGAATGTGAAAAGTGTTCATATGTACTAAAAACCTGAGAAATCCGTCCGTTATCGAATCGACTTTAAGCCACATAGTCACATTGGCCGCTCTACTCTCTGAAACGGTTACATTTATCGTCTGCAAAGCTATGTCGCGTGCTGCAGTATGCGGAAACACTAAAAGCACCATAGTAGAACACAGAAGAAGCTTCTAAGTTGAAGTAATAGCCAGTAAGAAGTAGTACAATTGAAGTTTTAGTTGTCGATTATTCACTTTTTAGCCGGCTTTGGTGGCTTGGACATGAGGTGGAACCATAAAATTTTGCATGAAAGGAAGACTAGCAGCCACGTTGCACCGGAGAATGTGAAAAGTGTTCATATGTAGTAAAAACCTGAGAAATCCGTCCGTTTTCGTCATTTGTTATCGAATCGTCTTAAAGCCAGATCGTCACATTGGCCGCATTTCTCTCTGAGACGGTTACATTTATTGTCTGCAAAGCTATGTCGCGTGCTGCGGGATGCGGAGACACTAAAAGCACCATAGTAGAACACAGAAGAAGCTTCTAAGTTGAAGTAATAGCCAGTAAGAAGTAGTACAATTCATGTTTAGTTGTCGATTATTCACTTTTTAGCCGGCTTTGGTGGCTTGGACATGAACTAGGACCATAAGATTTTGCATGAAAGGAGAACTAACAGCCGCGTTGCACGGGAGAATGTGAAAAGTGTTCATATGTAGTAAAAACCTGAGAAATCCGTCCGTTTTCGTCATTTGTTATCGAATCGACTTAAAGCCAGATCGTTACATTTGCCGCTCTTCTCTCTGAAACGGTTACATTTATCGTCTGCAAAGCTATGTCGCGTGCTGCGATCTGCGGAGACACTAAAAGCACCATAGGAGAACACAGAAGAAGCTTCTAAGTTGAAGTAATAGCCAGTAAGAAGTAGTACAATTGAAGTTTTAGTTGTCGATTATTCACTTTTTAGCCGGCTTTGGTGGCTTGGACATGACCTGGGACCTTACGATTTTGCATGAAAGGAGGAGTAGCAGCCGCGTTGCATGGGAGAATGTGAAAAGTGTTCATGTGTAGTAAAAACCTGAGAAATCCGTCCGTTTTCGTCATTTGTTATCGAATCGACTTAAAGCCAGATCGTCACATTTGCCGCCTTTCTCTCTGAGAAGGTTACACTTATTGTCTGCAAAGCTATGTCGCGTGCTGCAGTATGCGGAGTCACTAAAAGCACCATAGAAGAACACAGAAGATGCTTCTAAGTTGAAGTAATAGCCAGTAAGAAGTAGTACAATTGAAGTTTTAGTTGGCGATTATTCACTTTTTAGCCGGCTTTGGTGGCTTGGACATGACAAGGGACCTTAAGATTTTACATGAAAGGAGGACTGGCAGCCGCGTTGAACGGGAGAATGTGAAAAGTGTTCATATGTGGTAAAAACCTGATAAATCCGTCCGTTTTCGTCATTTGTTAACGAATCGACTTAAAGGCAGAACGTTACATTGGCCGCTTTTCTCTCTGAGACGGTTACATTTATCGTCTGCAACGCTATGTCGCGTGCTGCGGTATGCGGAGACACTAAAAGCACCATAGTAGAACACAGAAGAAGCTTCTAAGTTGAAGTAATAGCCAGTAAGAAGTAATACAATTCAAGTTTTAGTTGTCGATTATTCACATTTTAGCCGGCTTTGGTGGCTTGGACATGACCTAGGACCTTAAGATTTTGCATGAAAGGAGGACTAGCAGCCGCGTTGCACGGGAGAATGTGAAAAGTGTTCATATGTAGTAAAAACCTGAGAAATCCGTCCGTTTTCGTCATTTGTTATCGAATCGACTTAAAGCCAGATCGTCACATTGGCCGCTCTTCTCTCTGAAACGGTTACATTTATCGTCTGCAAAGCTATGTCGCGTGCTGCGGTATGCGGAGACACTAAAAGCACCATAGTAGAACACAGAAGAAGCTTCTAAGTTGAAGCAATAGCCAGTAAGAAGTAGTACAATTCGAGGTTTAGTTGTCGATTATTCACTTATTAGCCGGCTTTGGTGGCTTGGACATGAGGTGGAACCATAAAATTTTGCATGAAAGGAAGACTAGCAGCCACGTTGCACCGGAGAATGTGAAAAGTGTTCATATGTAGTAAAAACCTGAGAAATCCGTCCGTTTTCGTCATTTGTTATCGAATCGTCTTAAAGCCAGATCGTCACGTTGGCCGCATTTCTCTCTGAGACGGTTACATTTATCGTCTGCAAAGCTATGTCGCGTGCTGCGGGATGCGGGGACACTAAAAGCACCATACTAGAACACTGAAGAAGCTTCTAAGTTGAAGCAATAGCCAGTAAGAAGTAGTACAATTGAAGTTTTAGTTGTCGATTATTCACTTTTTAGCCGGCTTTGGTGGCTTGGACATGACCTAGGACCATACGATTTTGCATGAAAGGAGGACTAACAGCCGCGTTGCACGGGATAATGTGAAAAGTGTTCATATGTATTAAAAACCTGAGAAATCCGTCCGTTTTCGTCATTTGTTATCGAATCGTCTTAAAGCCAGATCGTCACATTGGCCGCTTTTCTCTCTGAGACGGTTACATTTATCGTCTGCAAAGCTATGTCGCGTGCTGCGGTATGCGGAGACACTAAAAGCACCATAGTAGAACACAGAAGAAACTTCAAAGTTGAAGTAATAGCCAGTAAGAAGTAGTACAATCCAAGTTTTAGTTGTCGATTATTCACTTTTTAGCCGGCTTTGGTGGCTTGGACATGACCTAGGACCATAAGATTTTGCATGAAAGGAGGACTAGCAGACGCGTTGCACGGGAGAATGTGAAAAGTGTTCATATGTAGTAAAAACCTGAGAAATCCGTCCGTTTTCGTCATTTGTTATCGAATCGACTTTAAGCCACATAGTCACATTGGCCGCTCTACTCTCTGAAACGGTTACATTTATCGTCTGCAAAGCTATGTCGCGTGCTGCAGTATGCGGAAACACTAAAAGCACCATAGTAGAACACAGAAGAAGCTTCTAAGTTGAAGTAATAGCCAGTAAGAAGTAGTACAATTGAAGTTTTAGTTGTCGATTATTCGCTTTTTAGCCGGCTTTGGTGGCTTGGACATGAGGTGGAACCATAAAATTTTGCATGAAAGGAAGACTAGCAGCCACGTTGCACCGGAGAATGTGAAAAGTGTTCATATGTAGTAAAAACCTGAGAAATCCGTCCGTTTTCGTCATTTGTTATCCAATCGTCTTAAAGCCAGATCGTCACATTGGCCGCATTTCTCTCTGAGACGGTTACATTTATCGTCTGCAAAGCTATGTCGCGTGCTGCGGGATGCGGAGACACTAAAAGCACCATAGTAGAACACTGAAGAAGCTTCTAAGTTGAAGCAATAGCCAGTAAGAAGTAGTACAACTGAAGTTTTAGTTGTCGATTATTCACTTTTTAGCCGGCTTTGGTGGCTTGGACATGACCTAGGACCATACGATTTTGCATGAAAGGAGGACTAACAGCCGCGTTGCACGGGAGAATGTGAAAAGTGTTCATATGTAGTAAAAACCTGAGAAATCCGTCCGTTTTCGTCATTTGTTATCGAATCGTCTTAAAGGCAGATCGTCACATTGGCCGCATTTCTCTCTGAGACGGTTACATTTATCGTCTGCAAAGCTATGTCGCGTGCTGCGGGATGCGGAGACACTAAAAGCACCATAATAGAACACAGAAGAAGCTTCAAAATTGAAGTAATAGCCAGTAAGAAGTAATACATTTCAAGTTGTAGTTGTCGATTATTCAAATTTTAGCCGGCTTTGGTGGCTTGGACATGACCTAGGACCTTAAGATTTTGCATGAAAGGAGGACTAGCAGCCGCGTTGCACGGGAGAATGCGAAAAGTGTTCATATGTAGTAAAAACCTGAGAAATCCGTCCGTTTTCGTCATTTGTTATCGAATCGACTTAAAGCCAGATCGTCACATTGGCCGCTCTTCTCTCTGAAACGGTTACATTTATCGTCTACAAAGCTATGTCGCGTGCTGCGTTATGCGGAAACACAAAAAGCACCATAGTAGAACACTGAAGAAGCTTCTATGTTGAAGTAATAGCCAGTAAGAAGTAGTACGATTGAAGTTTTAGTTGTCGATTATTCACTTTTTAGACGCCTTTGGTGCCTTGGACATGACCTAGGACCATACGACTTTGCATGAAAGGAGGAGTAACAGCCGCGTTGCACGGGATAATGTGAAAAGTGTTCATATGTAGTAAAAACCTAAGAAATCCGTCCGTTTTCGTCATTTGTTATCGAATCGTCTTAAAGCCTGATCGTCACATTGGCCGCTTTTCTCTCTGAGACGGTTACATTTATCGTCTCCAAAGCTATGTCGCGTGCTGCGGTATGCGGAGACACTAAAAGCACCATAGTAGAACACTGAAGAAGCTTCTAAGTTGAAGCAATAGCCAGTAAGAAGTAGTACAATTGAAGTTTTAGTTGTCGATTATTCACTTTTTAGCCGGCTTTGTTGGCTTGGACATGACCTAGGACCATAAGATTTTGCATGAAAGGAGGACTAACAGCCGCGTTGCACGGGAGAATGTGAAAAGTGTTCATATGTAGTAAAAACCTGAGAATTCCGTCCGTTTTCGTGATTTGTTATCGAATCGACTTAAAGCCAGATCGTCACATTGGCCGCTTTTCTCTCTGAGACGGTTACATTTATCGTCTGCAAAGCTATGTCGCGTGCTGCGGGATGCGGAGACACTAAAAGCACCATAGTAGAACACTGAAGAAGCTTCTAAGTTGAAGCAATAGCCAGTAAGAAGTAGTACAATTGAAGTTTTAGTTGTCGATTATTCACTTTTTAGCCGGCTTTGTTGGCTTGGACATGACCTAGGACCATAAGATTTTGCATGAAAGGAGGACTAGCAGACGCGTTGCACGGGAGAATGTGAAAAGTGTTCATATGTAGTAAAAACCTGAGAAATCCGTCCGTTTTCGTCATTTGTTATCGAATCGACTTTAAGCCACATAGTCACATTGGCCGCTCTACTCTCTGAAAAATTTACATTTATCGTCTGCAAAGCTATGTCGCGTGCTGCAGTATGCGGAAACACTAAAAGCACCATAGTAGAACACAGAAGAAGCTTCTAAGTTGAAGTAATAGCCAGTAAGAAGTAGTACAATTGAAGTTTTAGTTGTCGATTATTCACTTTTTAGCCGGCTTTGGTGGCTTGGACATGAGGTGAAACCATAAAATTTTGCATGAAAGGAAGACTAGCAGCCACGTTGCAGCGGAGAATGTGAAAAGTGTTCATATGTAGTAAAAACCTGAGAAATCCGTCCGTTTTCGTCATTTGTTATCCAATCGTCTTAAAGCCAGATCGTCACATTGGCCGCATTTCTCTCTGAGACGGTTACATTTATCGTCTGCAAAGCTATGTCGCGTGCTGCGGGATGCGGAGACACTAAAAGCACCATAGTAGAACACTGAAGAAGCTTCTAAGTTGAAGCAATAGCCAGTAAGAAGTAGTACAATTGAAGTTTTAGTTGTCGATTATTCACTTTTTAGCCGGCTTTGGTGGCTTGGACATGACCTAGGACCATACGATTTTGCATGAAAGGAGGACTAACAGCCGCGTTGCACGGGAGAATGTGAAAAGTGTTCATATGTATTAAAAACCTGAGAAATCCGTCCGTTTTCGTCATTTGTTATCGAATCGTCTTAAAGCCAGATCGTCACATTGGCCGCTTTTCTCTCTGAGACGGTTACATTTATCGTCTGCAAAGCTATGTCGCGTGCTGCGGTATGCGGAGACACTAAAAGCACCATAGTAGAACACTGAAGAAGCTTCTAAGTTGAAGCAAAAGCCAGTAAGAAGTAGTACAATTGAAGTTTTAGTTGTCGATTATTCACTTTTTAGCCGGCTTTGTTGGCTTGGACATGACCTAGGACCATAAGATTTTGCATGAAAGGAGGACTAACAGCCGCGTTGCACGGGAGAATGTGAAAAGTGTTCATATGTAGTAAAAACCTGAGAAATCCGTCCGTTTTCGTCATTTGTTATCGAATCGACTTAAAGCCACATAGTCACATTGGCCGCTCTACTCTCTGAAACGGTTACATTTATCGTCTGCAACGCTATGTCGAGTGCTGCGGTATGCGGAGACACTAAAAGCACCATAGTAGAACACAGAAGAAGCTTCTAAGTTGAAGTAATAGCCAGTAAGAAGTAATACAATTCAAGTTTTAGTTGTCGATTATTCACATTTTAGCCGGCTTTGGTGGCTTGGACATGACCTAGGACCTTAAGATTTTGCATGAAAGGAGGACTAGCAGCCGCGTTGCACGGGAGAATGTGAAAAGTGTTCATATGTAGTAAAAACCTGGGAAATCCGTCCGTTTTCGTCATTTGTTATCGAATCGACTTAAAGCCAGATCGTCACATTGGCCGCTCTTCTCTCTGAAACGGTTACATTTATCGTCTACAAAGCTATGTCGCGTGCTGCGTTATGCGGAAACACTAAAAGCACCATAGTAGAACACTGAAAAAGCTTCTATGTTGAAGTAATAGCCAGTAAGAAGTAGTACAAATGAAGTTTTAGTTGTCGATTATTCACTTTTTAGCCGGCTTTGGTTGCTTGGACATGAGGTGGAACCATAAAATTTTGCATGAAAGGAAGACTAGCAGCCACGTTGCACCGGAGAATGCGAAAAGTGTTCATATGTAGTAAAAACCTGAGAAATCCGTCCGTTTTCGTCATTTGTTATCGAATCGTCTTAAAGGCAGATCATCACATTGGCCGCTTTTCTCTCTGAGACGGTTACATTTATCGTCTGCAAAGCTATGTCGCGTGCTGCGGTATGCGGAGACACTAAAAGCACCATAGTAGAACACAGAAGAAGCTTCTAAGTTGAAGCAATAGCCAGTAAGAAGTAGTACAATTGAAGTTTTAGTTGTCGATTATTCACTTTTTAGCCGGCTTTGGTGGCTTGGACATGACCTAGGACCATACGATTTTGCATAAAAGGAGGACTAACAGCCGCGTTGCACGGGATAATGTGAAGAGTGTTCATATGTATTAAAAACCTGAGAAACCCGTCCGTTTTCGTCATTTGTTATCGAATCGTCTTAAAGCCAGATCGTCACATTGGCCGCTTTTCTCTCTGAGACGGTTACATTTATCGTCTCCAAAGCTATGTCGCGTGCTGCGGTATGCGGAGACACTAAAAGCACCATAGTAGAACACTGAAGAAGCTTCTAAGTTGAAGCAATAGCCAGTAAGAAGTAGTACAATTGAAGCTTTAGTTGTCGATTATTCAGTTTTTAGCCGGCTTTGTTGGCTTGGACATGACCTAGGACCATAAGATTTTGCATGAAAGGAGGACTAACAGCCGCGTTGCACGGGAGAATGTGAAAAGTGTTCATATGTAGTAAAAACCTGAGAAATCCGTCCGTTTTCGTCATTTGTTATCGAATCGACTTAAAGCCAGATCGTCACATTGGCCGCTTTTCTCTCTGGGCCGGTTACATTTATCGTCTGCAAAGCTATGTCGCGTGCTGCGGTATGCGGAGACACTAAAAGCACCATAGTAGAACACAGAAGAAACTTCAAAGTTGAAATAATAGCCAGTAAGAAGTAATACAATTCAAGTTTTAGTTGTCGATTATTCACTTTTTAGCCGGCTTTGGTGGCTTGGACATGACCTAGGACCATAAGATTTTGCATGAAAGGAGGACTAGCAGACGCGTTGCACGGGAGAATGTGAAAAGTGTTCATATGTAGTAAAAACTTGAGAAATCCGTCCGTTTTCGTCATTTGTTATCGAATCGACTTTATGCCACATAGTCACATTGGCCGCTCTACCCTCTGAAACGGTTACATTTATCGTCTGCAAAGCTATGTCGCGTGCTGCAGTATGCGGAAGCACTAAAAGCACCATAGTAGAACACAGAAGAAGCTTCTAAGTTGAAGCAATAGCCAGTAAGAAGTAGTACAATTGAAGTTTTAGTTGTCGATTATTCACTTTTTAGCCGGCTTTGGTGGCTTGGACATGACCTAGGACCATAAGATTTTGCATGAAAGGAGGACTAACAGCCGCGTTGCACGGGAGAATGTGAAAAGTGTTCATATGTAGTAAAAACCTGAGAAATCCGTCCGTTTTCGTCATTTGTTATCGAATCGTCTTAAAGCCAGATCGTCACATTGGCCGCATTTCTCTCTGAGACGGTTACATTTATCGTCTGCAAAGCTAAGTCGCGTGCTGCGGGATGCGGAGACACTAAAAGCACCATAGTAGAACACTGAAGAAGCTTCTAAGTTGAAGCAATTGCCAGTAAGAAGTAGTACAATTGAAGTTTTAGTTGTCGATTATTCACTTTTTAGCCGGCTTTGGTGGCTTGGACATGACCTAGGACCATACGATTTTGCATGAAAGGAGGACTAACAGCCGCGTTGCACGGGAGAATGTGAAAAGTGTTCATATGTATTAAAAACCTGAGAAATCCGTCCGTTTTCGTCATTTGTTATCGAATCGTCTTAAAGCCAGATCGTCACATTGGCCGCTTTTCTCTCTGAGACGGTTACATTTATCGTCTGCAAAGCTATGTCGCGTGCTGCGGTATGCGGAGACACTAAAAGCACCATAGTAGAACACTGAAGAAGCTTCTAAGTTGAAGCAATAGCCAGTAAGAAGTAGTACAATAGAAGTTTTAGTTGTCGATTATTCACTTTTTAGCCGGCTTTGTTGGCTTGGACATGACCTAGGACCATAAGATTTTGCATGAAAGGAGGACTAACAGCCGCGTTGCACGGGAGAATGTGAAAAGTGTTCATATGTAGTAAAAACCTGAGAAATCCGTCCGTTTTCGTCATTTGTTATCGAATCGACTTAAAGCCACATAGTCACATTGGCCGCTCTACTCTCTGAAACGGTTACATTTATCGTCTGCAAAGCTATGTCGCGTGCTGCAGTATGCGGAAACACTAAAAGCACCATAGTAGAACACAGAAGAAGCTTCTAAGTTGAAGTAATAGCCAGTAAGAAGTAGTACAATTGAAGTTTTAGTTGTCGATTATTCACTTTTTAGCCGTCTTTGGTGGCTTGGACATGACCTGGGACCATAAGATTTTACATGAAAGGAGGACTGGCAGCCGCGTTGCACGGGAGAATGTGAAAAGTGTTCATATGTAGTAAAAACCTGATAAATCCGTCCGTTGTCGTCATTTGTTATCGAATCGACTTAAAGGCAGATCGTCACATTGGCCGCTTTTCACTCTGAGACGGTTACATTTATCGTCTGCAACGCTATGTCGCGTGCTGCGGTATGCGGAGACACTAAAAGCACCATAGTAGAACACAGAAGAAGCTTCTAAGTTGAAGTAATAGCCAGTAAGAACTAATACAATTCAAGTTTTACTTGTCGATTATTCATATTTTAGCCGGCTTTGGTGGCTTGGACATGACCTAGGACCATAAGATTTTGCATGAAAGGAGGACTAACAGCCGCGTTGCACGGGAGAATGTGAAAAGTGTTCATATGTAGTAAAAACCTGAGAAATCCCTCCGTTTTCGTCATTTGTTATCGAATCGACTTAAAGCCAGATCGTCACATTGGCCGCTTTTCTCTCTGAGACGGTTACATTTATCGTCTCCAAAGCTATGTCGCGTGCTGCGGTATGCGGAGACACTAAAAGCACCATAGTAGAACACTGAAGAAGCTTCTAAGTTGAAGCAATAGCCAGTAAGAAGTAGTACAATTGAAGCTTTAGTTGTCGATTATTCAGTTTTTAGCCGGCTTTGTTGGCTTGGACATGACCTAGGACCATAAGATTTTGCATGAAAGGAGGACTAACAGCCGCGTTGCACGGGATAATGTGAAGAGTGTTCATATGTATTAAAAACCTGAGAAACCCGTCCGTTTTCGTCATTTGTTATCGAATCGTCTTAAAGCCAGATCGTCACATTGGCCGCTTTTCTCTCTGAGACGGTTACATTTATCGTCTCCAAAGCTATGTCGCGTGCTGCGGTATGCGGAGACACTAAAAGCACCATAGTAGAACACTGAAGAAGCTTCTAAGTTGAAGCAATAGCCAGTAAGAAGTAGTACAATTGAAGCTTTAGTTGTCGATTATTCAGTTTTTAGCCGGCTTTGTTGGCTTGGACATGACCTAGGACCATAAGATTTTGCATGAAAGGAGGACTAACAGCCGCGTTGCACGGGAGAATGTGAAAAGTGTTCATATGTAGTAAAAACCTGAGAAATCCGTCCGTTTTCGTCATTTGTTATCGAATCGACTTAAAGCCAGATCGTCACATTGGCCGCTTTTCTCTCTGGGCCGGTTACATTTATCGTCTGCAAAGCTATGTCGCGTGCTGCGGTATGCGGAGACACTAAAAGCACCATAGTAGAACACAGAAGAAACTTCAAAGTTGAAATAATAGCCAGTAAGAAGTAATACAATTCAAGTTTTAGTTGTCGATTATTCACTTTTTAGCCGGCTTTGGTGGCTTGGACATGACCTAGGACCATAAGATTTTGCATGAAAGGAGGACTAGCAGACGCGTTGCACGGGAGAATGTGAAAAGTGTTCATATGTAGTAAAAACTTGAGAAATCCGTCCGTTTTCGTCATTTGTTATCGAATCGACTTTATGCCACATAGTCACATTGGCCGCTCTACCCTCTGAAACGGTTACATTTATCGTCTGCAAAGCTATGTCGCGTGCTGCAGTATGCGGAAGCACTAAAAGCACCATAGTAGAACACAGAAGAAGCTTCTAAGTTGAAGCAATAGCCAGTAAGAAGTAGTACAATTGAAGTTTTAGTTGTCGATTATTCACTTTTTAGCCGGCTTTGGTGGCTTGGACATGACCTAGGACCATAAGATTTTGCATGAAAGGAGGACTAACAGCCGCGTTGCACGGGAGAATGTGAAAAGTGTTCATATGTAGTAAAAACCTGAGAAATCCGTCCGTTTTCGTCATTTGTTATCGAATCGTCTTAAAGCCAGATCGTCACATTGGCCGCATTTCTCTCTGAGACGGTTACATTTATCGTCTGCAAAGCTAAGTCGCGTGCTGCGGGATGCGGAGACACTAAAAGCACCATAGTAGAACACTGAAGAAGCTTCTAAGTTGAAGCAATTGCCAGTAAGAAGTAGTACAATTGAAGTTTTAGTTGTCGATTATTCACTTTTTAGCCGGCTTTGGTGGCTTGGACATGACCTAGGACCATACGATTTTGCATGAAAGGAGGACTAACAGCCGCGTTGCACGGGAGAATGTGAAAAGTGTTCATATGTATTAAAAACCTGAGAAATCCGTCCGTTTTCGTCATTTGTTATCGAATCGTCTTAAAGCCAGATCGTCACATTGGCCGCTTTTCTCTCTGAGACGGTTACATTTATCGTCTGCAAAGCTATGTCGCGTGCTGCGGTATGCGGAGACACTAAAAGCACCATAGTAGAACACTGAAGAAGCTTCTAAGTTGAAGCAATAGCCAGTAAGAAGTAGTACAATAGAAGTTTTAGTTGTCGATTATTCACTTTTTAGCCGGCTTTGTTGGCTTGGACATGACCTAGGACCATAAGATTTTGCATGAAAGGAGGACTAACAGCCGCGTTGCACGGGAGAATGTGAAAAGTGTTCATATGTAGTAAAAACCTGAGAAATCCGTCGGTTTTCGTCATTTGTTATCGAATCGACTTAAAGCCACATAGTCACATTGGCCGCTCTACTCTCTGAAACGGTTACATTTATCGTCTGCAAAGCTATGTCGCGTGCTGCAGTATGCGGAAACACTAAAAGCACCATAGTAGAACACAGAAGAAGCTTCTAAGTTGAAGTAATAGCCAGTAAGAAGTAGTACAATTGAAGTTTTAGTTGTCGATTATTCACTTTTTAGCCGTCTTTGGTGGCTTGGACATGACCTGGGACCATAAGATTTTACATGAAAGGAGGACTGGCAGCCGCGTTGCACGGGAGAATGTGAAAAGTGTTCATATGTAGTAAAAACCTGATAAATCCGTCCGTTGTCGTCATTTGTTATCGAATCGACTTAAAGGCAGATCGTCACATTGGCCGCTTTTCACTCTGAGACGGTTACATTTATCGTCTGCAACGCTATGTCGCGTGCTGCGGTATGCGGAGACACTAAAAGCACCTTAGTAGAACACTGAAGAAGCTTCTAAGTTGAAGCAATAGCCAGTAAGAAGTAGTACAATTGAAGTTTTAGTTGTCGATTATTCACTTTTTAGCCGGCTTTGGTGGCTTGGACATGAGGTGGAACCATAAAATTTTGCATGAAAGGAAGACTAGCAGCCACGTTGCAGCGGAGAATGTGAAAAGTGTTCATATGTAGTAAAAACCTGAGAAATCCGTCCGTTTTCGTCATTTGTTATCCAATCGTCTTAAAGCCAGATCGTCACATTGGCCGCATTTCTCTCTGAGACGATTACATTTATCGTCTGCAAAGCTATGTCGCGTGCTGCGGGATGCGGAGACACTAAAAGCACCATAGTAGAACACTGAAGAAGCTTCTAAGTTGAAGCAATAGCCAGTAAGAAGTAGTACAATTCAAGTTTTAGTTGTCGATTATTCACTTTTTAGCCGGCTTTGGTGGCTTAGACATGACCTAGGACCATAAGATTTTGCATGAAAGGAGGACTAACAGCCGCGTTGCACGGGAGAATGTGAAAAGTGTTCATATGTAGTAAAAACCTGAGGAATCCGTCCGTTTTCGTCATTTGTTATCGAATCGTCTTAAAGCCAGATCGTCACATTGGCCGCATTTCTCTCTGAGACGGTTACATTTATCGTCTGCAAAGCTATGTCGCGTGCTGCGGGTTGCGGAGACACTAAAAGCACCATAGTAGAACACTGAAGAAGCTTCTAAGTTGAAGCAGTAGCCAGTAAGAAGTAGTACAATTGAAGTTTTAGTTGTCGATTATTCAGTTTTTAGCCGGCTTTGGTGGCTTGGACATGACCTAGGACCATACGATTTTGCATGAAAGGAGGACTAACAGCCGCGTTGCACGGGAGAATGTGAAAAGTGTTCATATGTATTAAAAACCTGAGAAATCCGTCCCTTTTCGTCATTTGTTATCGAATCGTCTTAAAGCCATATCGTCACATTGGCCGCTTTTCTCTCTGAGACGGTTACATTTATCGTCTGCAAAGCTATGTCGCGTGCTGCGGTATGCGGAGACACTAAAAGCACCATAGTAGAACACTGAAGAAGCTTATAAGTTGAAGCAATAGGCAGTAAGAAGTAGTACAATTGAAGTTTTAGTTGTCGATTATTCACTTTTTAGCCGGCTTTGTTGGCTTGGACATGACCTAGGACCATAAGATTTTGCATGAAAGGAGGACTAACAGCCGCGTTGCACGGGAGAATGTGAAAAGTGTTCATATGTAGTAAAAACCTGAGAAATCCGTCCGTTTTCGTCATTTGTTATCGAATCGACCTAAAGCCACATAGTCACATTGGCCGCTCTACTCTCTGAAACGTTTACATTTATCGTCTGCAAAGCTATGTCGCGTGCTGCAGTATGCGGAAACACTAAAAGCACCATATTAGAACACAGAAGAAGCTTCTAAGTTGAAGTAATAGCCAGTAAGAAGTAGTACAATTGAAGTTTTAGTTGTCGATTATTCACTTTTTAGCCGTCTTTGGTGGCTTGGACATGACCTGGGACCATAAGATTTTACATGAAAGGAGGACTGGCAGCCGCGTTGCACGGGAGAATGTGAAAAGTGTTCATATGTAGTAAAAACCTGAGAAATCCGTCCGTTGTCGTCATTTGTTATCGAATCGACTTAAAGGCAGATCGTCACATTGGCCGCTTTTCACTCTGAGACGGTTACATTTATCGTCTGCAACGCTATGTCGCGTGCTGCGGTATGCGGAGACACTAAAAGCACCATAGTAGAACACAGAAGAAGCTTCTAAGTTGAAGTAATAGCCAGTAAGAAGTAATACAATTCAAGTTTTAGTTGTCGATTATTCACATTTTAGCCGGCTTTGGTGGCTTGGACATGACCTAGGACCTTAAGATTTTGCATGAAAGGAGGTCTAGCAGCCGCGTTGCACGGGAGAATGTGAAAAGTGTTCATATGTAGTAAAAACCTGAGAAATCCGTCCGTTTTCGTCATTTGTTATCGAATCGACTTAAAGCCAGATCGTCACATTGGCCGCTCTTCTCTCTGAAACGGTTACATTTATCGTCCACAAAGCTATGTCGCGTGCTGCATTATGTGGAAACACTAAAAGCACCATAGTAGAACACTGAAGAAGCTTCTATGTTGAAGTAATAGCCAGTAAGAAGTAGTACAATTCAAGTTTCAGTTGTCGATTATTCACTTTTTAGCCGGCTTTGGTGGCTTGGACATGACCTAGGACCATACGATTTTGCATGAAAGGAGGACTAACAGCCGCGTTGCACGGGAGAATGTGAAAAGTGTTCATATGTATTAAAAACCTGAGAAATCCGTCCGTTTTCGTCATTTGTTATCGAATCGTCTTAAAGCCAGATCGTCACATTGGCCGCTTTTCTCTCTGAGACGGTTACATTTATCGTCTGCAAAGCTATGTCGCGTGCTGCGGTATGCGGAGACACTAAAAGCACCATAGTAGAACACTGAAGAAGCTTCTAAGTTGAAGCAATAGCCAGTAAGAAGTAGTACAATTGAAGTTTTAGTTGTCGATTATTCACTTTTTAGCCGGCTTTGGTGGCTTGGACATGAGGTGGAACCATAAAATTTTGCATGAAAGGAAGACTAGCAGCCACGTTGCAGCGGAGAATGTGAAAAGTGTTCATATGTAGTAAAAACCTGAGAAATCCGTCCGTTTTCGTCATTTGTTATCCAATCGTCTTAAGCCAGATCGTCACATTGGCCGCATTTCTCTCTGAGACGGTTACATTTATCGTCTGCAAAGCTATGTCGCGTGCTGCGGGATGCGGAGACACTAAAAGCACCATAGTAGAACACTGAAGAAGCTTCTAAGTTGAAGCAATAGCCAGTAAGAAGTAGTACAATTCAAGTTTTAGTTGTCGATTATTCACTTTTTAGCCGGCTTTGGTGGCTTAGACATGACCTAGGACCATAAGATTTTGCATGAAAGGAGGACTAACAGCCGCGTTGCACGGGAGAATGTGAAAAGTGTTCATATGTAGTAAAAACCTGAGGAATCCGTCCGTTTTCGTCATTTGTTATCGAATCGTCTTAAAGCCAGATCGTCACATTGGCCGCATTTCTCTCTGAGACGGTTACATTTATCGTCTGCAAAGCTATGTCGCGTGCTGCGGGTTGCGGAGACACTAAAAGCACCATAGTAGAACACTGAAGAAGCTTCTAAGTTGAAGCAGTAGCCAGTAAGAAGTAGTACAATTGAAGTTTTAGTTGTCGATTATTCAGTTTTTAGCCGGCTTTGGTGGCTTGGACATGACCTAGGACCATACGATTTTGCGTGAAAGGAGGACTAACAGCCGCGTTGCACGGGAGAATGTGAAAAGTGTTCATATGTATTAAAAACCTGAGAAATCCGTCCCTTTTCGTCATTTGTTATCGAAACGTCTTAAAGCCATATCGTCACATTGGCCGCTTTTCTCTCTGAGACGGTTACATTTATCGTCTGCAAAGCTATGTCGCGTGCTGCGGTATGCGGAGACACTAAAAGCACCATAGTAGAACACTGAAGAAGCTTCTAAGTTGAAGCAATAGCCAGTAAGAAGTAGTACAATTGAAGTTTTAGTTGTCGATTATTCACTTTTTAGCCGGCTTTGTTGGCTTGGACATGACCTAGGACCATAAGATTTTGCATGAAAGGAGGACTAACAGCCGCGTTGCACGGGAGAATGTGAAAAGTGTTCATATGTAGTAAAAACCTGAGAAATCCGTCCGTTTTCGTCATTTGTTATCGAATCGACCTAAAGCCACATAGTCACATTGGCCGCTCTACTCTCTGAAACGTTTACATTTATCGTCTGCAAAGCTATGTCGCGTGCTGCAGTATGCGGAAACACTAAAAGCACCATAGTAGAACACTGAAGAAGCTTCTAAGTTGAAGTAATAGCCAGTAAGAAGTAGTACAATTGAAGTTTTAGTTGTCGATTATTCACTTTTTAGCCGTCTTTGGTGGCTTGGACATGACCTGGGACCATAAGATTTTACATGAAAGGAGGACTGGCAGCCGCGTTGCACGGGAGAATGTGAAAAGTGTTCATATGTAGTAAAAACCTGATAAATCCGTCCGTTGTCGTCATTTGTTATCGAATCGACTTAAAGGCAGATCGTCACATTGGCCGCTTTTCACTCTGAGACGGTTACATTTATCGTCTGCAACGCTATGTCGCGTGCTGCGGTATGCGGAGACACTAAAAGCACCATAGTAGAACACAGAAGAAGCTTCTAAGTTGAAGTAATAGCCAGTAAGAAGTAATACAATTCAAGTTTTAGTTGTCGATTATTCACATTTTAGCCGGCTTTGGTGGCTTGGACATGACCTAGGACCTTAAGATTTTGCATGAAAGGAGGTCTAGCAGCCGCGTTGCACGGGAGAATGTGAAAAGTGTTCATATGTAGTAAAAACCTGAGAAAACCGTCCGTTTTCGTCATTTGTTATCGAATCGACTTAAAGCCAGATCGTCACATTGGCCGCTCTTCTCTCTGAAACGGTTACATTTATCGTCCACAAAGCAATGTCGCGTGCTGCATTATGTGGAAACACTAAAAGCACCATAGTAGAACACTGAAGAAGCTTCTATGTTGAAGTAATAGCCAGTAAGAAGTAGTACAATTCAAGTTTTAGTTGTCGATTATTCACTTTTTAGCCGGCTTTGGTGGCTTGGACATGACCTAGGACCATAAGATTTTGCATGAAAGGAGGACTAGCAGACGCGTTGCACGGGAGAATGTGAAAAGTGTTCATATGTAGTAAAAACCTGAGAAATCCGTCCGTTTTCGTCATTTGTTATCGAATCGACTTTAAGCCACATAGTCACATTGGCCGCTCTACTCTCTGAAACGGTTACATTTATCGTCTGCAAAGCTATGTCGCGTGCTGCAGTATGCGGAAACACTAAAAGCACCATAGTAGAACACAGAAGAAGCTTCTAAGTTGAAGTAATAGCCAGTAAGAAGTAGTACAATTGAAGTTTTAGTTGTCGATTATTCACTTTTTAGTCGGCTTTGGTGGCTTGGACATGAGGTGGAACCATAAAATTTTGCATGAAAGGAAGACTAGCAGCCACGTTGCACCGGAGAATGTGAAAAGTGTTCATATGTAGTAAAAACCTGAGAAATCCGTCTGTTTTCGTCATTTGTTATCGAATCGACTTAAAGGCAGATCGTCACATTGGCCGCTTTTCTCTCTGAGACGGTTACATTTATCGTCTGCAACGCTATGTCGCGTGCTGCGGTATGCGGAGACACTAAAAGCACCATAGTAGAACACAGAGGAAGCTTCTAAGTTGAAGTAATAGCCAGTAAGAAGTAATACAATTCAAGTTTTAGTTGTCGATTATTCACATTTTAGCCGGCTTTGGTGGCTTGGACATGACCTAGGACCTTAAGATTTTGCATGAAAGGAGGACTAGCAGCCGCGTTGCACGGGAGAATGTGAAAAGTGTTCATATGTAGTAAAAACCTGAGAAATCCGTCCGTTTTCGTCATTTGTTATCGAATCGACTTAAAGCCAGATCGTCACATTGGCCGCTCTTCTCGCTGAAACGTTTACATTTATCGTCTATAAAGCTATGTCGCGTGCTGCGTTATGCGGAAACACTAAAACCACCATACTAGAACACTGAAGAAGCTTCTATATTGAAGTAATAGCCAGTAAGAAGTAGTACAAATGAAGTTTTAGTTGTCGATTATTCACTTTTTAGCCGGCATTGGTTGCTTGGACATGAGGTGGAACCATAAAATTTTGCATGAAAGGAAGACTAGCAGCCACGTTGCACCGGAGAATGTGAAAAGTGTTCATATGTAGTAAAAACCTGAGATATCCGTCCGTTTTCGTCATTTGTTATCGAATCGTCTTAAAGCCAGATCGTCACATTGACCACTTTTCTCTCTGAGACGGTTACATTTATCGTCTGCAAAGCTATGTCGCGTGCTGCGGTATGCGGAGACACTAAAAGCTCTATAGTAGAACACTAAAGACGCTTCTAAGTTGAAGCAGTAGCCAGTAAGAAGTCGTAAAATTGAAGTTTTAGTTGACGATTATTCACATTTTAGCCGGCTTTGTTGGCTTGGACATGACCTAGGACCATAAGATTTTGCATGAAAGGAGGACTAACAGCCGCGTTGCACGGGAGAATGTGAAAAGTGTTCATATGTGGTAAAAACCTGATAAATCCGTCCGTTTTCGTCATTTGTTATCGAATCGACTTAAAGGCAGATCGTCACATTGGCCGCTTTTCTCTCTGAGACGGTTACATTTATCGTCTGCAACGCTATGTCGCGTGCTGCGGTATGCGGAGACACTAAAAGCACCATAGTAGAACACAGAAGAAGCTTCTAAGTTGAAGTAATAGCCAATAAGAAGTAATACAATTCAAGTTTTAGTTGTCGATTATTCACATTTTAGCCGGCTTTGGTGGCTTGGACATGACCTAGGACCTTAAGATTTTGCATGAAAGGAGGACTAGCAGCCGCGTTGCACGGGAGAATGTGAAAAGTGTTCATATGTAGTAAAAACCTGAGAAATCCGTCCGTTTTCGTCATTTGTTATCGAATCGACTTAAAGCCAGATCGTCACATTGGCCGCTCTTCTCTCTGAAACGGTTACATTTATCGTCTACAACGCTATGTCGCGTGCTGCGTTATGCGGAAACACTAAAAGCACCATAGTAGAACACTGAAGAAGCTTCTATGTTGAAGTAATAGCCAGTAAGAATTAGTACAATTGAAGTTTTAGTTGTCGATTATTCACTTTTTAGCCGGCTTTGGTGGCTTGGACATGAGGTGGAACAATAAAATTTTGCATGAAAGGAAGACTAGCAGCCACGTTGCACCGGAGAATGTGAAAAGTGTTCATATGTAGTAAAAACCTGAGAAATCCGTCCGTTTTCGTCATTTGTTATCGAATCGACATAAAGCCACATAGTCACATTGGCCGCTCTACTCTCTGAAACGTTTACATTTATCGTCTGCAAAGCTATGTCGCGTCCTGCAGTATGCGGAGACACTAAAAGCACTATAGTAGAACACTCAAGAAGCTTCTAAGTTGAAGCAATAGCCAGTAAGAAGTAGTACAATTGAAGTTTTAGTTGTCGATTATTCACTTTTTAGCCGGCTTTGGTGGCTTGGACTTGACCTAGGACCATAAGATTTTGCATGCAAGGAGGACTAACAGCCGCGTTGCACGGGAGAATGTGAAAAGTGTTCATATGTAGTAAAAACCTGAGAAATCCGTCCGTTTTCGTCATTTGTTATCGAATCGTCTTAAAGCCAGATCGTCACATTGGCCGATTTTCTCTCTGAGACGGTTACATTTATCGTCTGCAAAGCTATGTCGCGTGCTGCGGTATGCGGAGACACTAAAAGCACTATAGTAGAACACTGAAGAAGCTTCTAAGTTGAAGCAGTAGCCAGTAAGAAGTAGTACAATTGAAGTTTAAGTTGTCGATTATTCACTTTTTAGCCGGCTTTGGTGGCTTGGACATGACCTAAGACCTTAAGATTTTGCATGAAAGGAGGACTAACAGCCGCGTTGCACGGGAGAATGTGAAAAGTGTTCATATGTATTAAAAACCTGAGAAATCCGTCCGTTTTCGTCATTTGTTATCGAATCGTCTTAAAGCCAGATCGTCACATTGGCCGCTTTTCTCTCTGAGACGGTTACATTTATCGTCTACAAAGCTATGTCGCGTGCTGCGGTATGCGGAGACACTAAAAGCACCATAGTAGAACACTGAAGAAGCTTCTAAGTTGAAGCAATAGCCAGTAAGAAGTAGTACAATTGAAGTTTTAGTTGTCGATTATTCACTTTTTAGCCGGCTATATTGGCTTGGACATGACCTAGGACCATAAGATTTTGCATGAAAGGAGGACTAACAGCCACGTTGCACGGGAGAATGTGAAAAGTGTTCATATGTAGTAAAAACCTGAGAAATCCGTCCGTTTTCGTCATTTGTTATCGAATCGACTTAAAGCCAGATCGTCACATTGGCCGCTTTTCTCTCTGAGACGGTTACATTTATCGTCTGCAAAGCTATGTCGCGTGCTGCGGTATGCGGAGACACTAAAAGCACCATAGTAGAACACAGAAGAAACTTCAAAGTTGAAGTAATAGCCAGTAAGAAGTAGTACAATTCAAGTTTCAGTTGTCGATTATTCACTTTTTAGCCGGCTTTGGTGGCTTGGACATGACCTAGGACCATAAGATTTTGCATGAAAGGAGGACTAGCAGACGCGTTGCACGGGAGAATGTGAAAAGTGTTGATATGTAGTAAAATCCTGAGAAATCCGTCCGTTTTCGTCATTTGTTATCGAATCGACTTAAAGCCACATAGTCACATTAGCCGCTCTACTCTCTGAAACGGTTACATTTATCGTCTGCAAAGCAATGTCGCGTGCTGCAGTATGCGGAAACACTAAAAGCAGCATAGTAGAACACAGAAGAAGCTTCTAAGTTGAAGTAATAGCCAGTAAGAAGTAGTAGAATTGAAGTTTTAGTTGTCGATTATTCACTTTTTAGCCGTCTTTGGTGGCTTGGACATGATCTGGGACCATAAGATTTTACATGAAAGGAGGACTGGCAGCCGCGTTGCACGGGAGAATGTGAAAAGTGTTCATATGTAGTAAAAACTTGATAAATCCGTCCGTTTTCGTTATTTGTTATCGAATCGACTTAAAGGCAGATCGTCACATTGGCCGCTTTTCACTCTGAGACGGTTACATTTATCGTCTGCAACGCTATGTCGCGTGCTGCGGTATGCGGAGACACTAAAAGCACCATAGTAGAACACAGAAGAAGCTTCTAAGTTGAAGTAATAGCCAGTAAGAAGGAATACAATTCAAGTTTTAGTTGTCGATTATTCACATTTTAGCCGGCTTTGGTGGCTTGGACATGACCTACGACCTTAAGATTTTGCATGAAACGAGGACTAGCAGCCGCGTTGCACGGGATAATGTGAAAAGTGTTCATATGTAGTAAAAACCTGAGAAATCCGTCCGTTTTCGTCATTTGTTATCGAATCGTCTTAATGCCAGATCGTCACATTGGCCGCTTTTCTCTCTGAGACGGTTACATTTATCGTCTGCAAAGCTATGTCGCGTGCTGCGGTATGCGGAGACACTAAAAGCACCATAGTAGAACACTGAAGAAGCTTCTAAGTTGAAGCAATAGCCAGTAAGAAGTAGTAAAATTGAAGTTTTAGTTGTCGATTATTCACTTGTTAGCCGGCTTTGGTGGCTTGGACATGACCTAGGACCATAAGATTTTGCATTAAAGGAGGACTAACAGCCGCGTTGCACGGGAGAATGTGAAAAGTGTTCATATGTATTAAAAACCTGAGAAATCCGTCCGTTTTCGTCATTTGTTATCGAATCGACTTAAAGCCAGATCGTCACATTGGCCGCTCTTCTCGCTGAAACGTTTACATTTATCGTCTATAAAGCTATGTCGCGTGCTGCGTTATGCGGAAACACTAAAACCACCATACTAGAACACTGAAGAAGCTTCTATATTGAAGTAATAGCCAGTAAGAAGTAGTACAAATGAAGTTTTAGTTGTCGATTATTCACTTTTTAGCCGGCATTGGTTGCTTGGACATGAGGTGGAACCATAAAATTTTGCATGAAAGGAAGACTAGCAGCCACGTTGCACCGGAGAATGTGAAAAGTGTTCATATGTAGTAAAAACCTGAGAAATCCGTCCGTTTTCGTCATTTGTTATCGAATCGTCTTAAAGCCAGATCGTCACATTGGCCACTTTTCTCTCTGAGACGGTTACATTTATCGTCTGCAAAGCTATGTCGCGTGCTGCGGTATGCGGAGACACTAAAAGCTCTATAGTAGAACACTAAAGAAGCTTCTAAGTTGAAGCAATAGCCAGTAAGAAGTCGTAAAATTGAAGTTTTAGTTGACGATTATTCACTTTTTAGCCGGCTTTGTTGGCTTGGACATGACCTAGGACCATAAGATTTTGCATGAAAGGAGGACTAACAGCCGCGTTGCACGGGAGAATGTGAAAAGTGTTCATATGTGGTAAAAACCTGATAAATCCGTCCGTTTTCGTCATTTGTTATCGAATCGACTTAAAGGCAGATCGTCACATTGGCCGCTTTTCTCTCTGAGACGGTTACATTTATCGTCTGCAACGCTATGTCGCGTGCTGCGGTATGCGGAGACACTAAAAGCACCATAGTAGAACACAGAAGAAGCTTCTAAGTTGAAGTAATAGCCAATAAGAAGTAATACAATTCAAGTTTTAGTTGTCGATTATTCACATTTTAGCCGGCTTTGGTGGCTTGGACATGACCTAGGACCTTAAGATTTTGCATGAAAGGAGGACTAGCAGCCGCGTTGCACGGGAGAATGTGAAAAGTGTTCATATGTAGTAAAAACCTGAGAAATCCGTCCGTTTTCGTCATTTGTTATCGAATCGACTTAAAGCCAGATCGTCACATTGGCCGCTCTTCTCTCTGAAACGGTTACATTTATCGTCTACAACGCTATGTCGCGTGCTGCGTTATGCGGAAACACTAAAAGCACCATAGTAGAACACTGAAGAAGCTTCTATGTTGAAGTAATAGCCAGTAAGAATTAGTACAATTGAAGTTTTAGTTGTCGATTATTCACTTTTTAGCCGGCTTTGGTGGCTTGGACATGAGGTGGAACAATAAAATTTTGCATGAAAGGAAGACTAGCAGCCACGTTGCACCGGAGAATGTGAAAAGTGTTCATATGTAGTAAAAACCTGAGAAATCCGTCCGTTTTCGTCATTTGTTATCGAATCGACATAAAGCCACATAGTCACATTGGCCGCTCTACTCTCTGAAACGTTTACATTTATCGTCTGCAAAGCTATGTCGCGTGCTGCAGTATGCGGAGACACTAAAAGCACTATAGTAGAACACTGAAGAAGCTTCTAAGTTGAAGCAATAGCCAGTAAGAAGTAGTACAATTGAAGTATTAGTTGTCGATTATTCACTTTTTAGCCGGCTTTGGTGGCTTGGACATGACCTAGGACCATAAGATTTTGCATGCAAGGAGGACTAACAGCCGCGTTGCACGGCAGAATGTGAAAAGTGTTCATATGTAGTAAAAACCTGAGAAATCCGTCCGTTTTCGTCATTTGTTATCGAATCGTCTTAAAGCCAGATCGTCACATTGGCCGCTTTTCTCTCTGAGACGGTTACATTTATCGTCTGCAAAGCTATGTCGCGTGCTGCGGTATGCGGAGACACTAAAAGCACCATAGTAGAACACTGAAGAAGCTTCTAAGTTGAAGCAGTAGCCAGTAAGAAGTAGTACAATTGAAGTTTAAGTTGTCGATTATTCACTTTTTAGCCGGCTTTGGTGGCTTGGACATGACCTAGGACCTTAAGATTTTGCATGAAAGGAGGACTAACAGCCGCGTTGCACGGGAGAATGTGAAAAGTGTTCATATGTATTAAAAACCTGAGAAATCCGTCCGTTTTCGTCATTTGTTATCGAATCGACTTAAAGCCAGATCGTCACATTGGCCGCTTTTCTCTCTGAGACGGTTACATTTATCGTCTACAAAGCTATGTCGCGTGCTGCGGTATGCGGAGACACTAAAAGCACCATACTAGAACACTGAAGAAGCTTCTAAGTTGAAGCAATAGCCAGTAAGAAGTAGTACAATTGAAGTTTTAGTTGTCGATTATTCACTTTTTAGCCGGCTATATTGGCTTGGACATGACCTAGGACCATAAGATTTTGCATGAAAGGAGGACTAACAGCCACGTTGCACGGGAGAATGTAAAAAGTGTTCATATGTAGTAAAAACCTGAGAAATCCGTCCGTTTTCGTCATTTGTTATCGAATCGACTTAAAGCCAGATCGTCACATTGGCCGCTTTTCTCTCTGAGACGGTTACATTTATCGTCTGCAAAGCTATGTCGCGTGCTGCGGTATGCGGAGACACTAAAAGCACCATAGTAGAACACAGAAGAAACTTCAAAGTTGAAGTAATAGCCAGTAAGAAGTAGTACAATTCAAGTTTTAGTTGTCGATTATTCACTTTTTAGCCGGCTTTGGTGGCTTGGACATGACCTAGGACCATAAGATTTTGCATGAAAGGAGGACTAGCAGACGCGTTGCACGGGAGAATGTGAAAAGTGTTGATATGTAGTAAAATCCTGAGAAATCCGTCCGTTTTCGTCATTTGTTATCGAATCGACTTAAAGCCACATAGTCACATTAGCCGCTCTACTCTCTGAAACGGTTACATTTATCGTCTGCAAAGCAATGTCGCGTGCTGCAGTATGCGGAAACACTAAAAGCACCATAGTAGGACGCAGAAGATGCTTCTAAGTTGAAGTAATAGCCAGTAAGAAGTAGTACAATTGAAGTTTTAGTTGTCGATTATTCACTTTTTAGCCGTCTTTGGTGGCTTGGACATGATCTGGGACCATAAGATTTTACATGAAAGGAGGACTGGCAGCCGCGTTGCACGGGAGAATGTGAAAAGTGTTCATATGTAGTAAAATCCTGATAAATCCGTCCGTTTTCGTCATTTGTTATCGAATCGACTTAAAGGCAGATCGTCACATTGGCCGCTTTTCACTCTGAGACGGTTACATTTATCGTCTGCAACGCTATGTCGCGTGCTGCGGTATGCGGAGACACTAAAAGCACCATAGTAGAACACAGAAGAAGCTTCTAAGTTGAAGTAATAGCCAGTAAGAAGGAATACAATTCAAGTTTTAGTTGTCGATTATTCACATTTTAGCCGGCTTTGGTGGCTTGGACATGACCTAGGACCTTAAGATTTTGCATGAAACGAGGACTAGCAGCCGCGTTGCACGGGATAATGTGAAAAGTGTTCATATGTAGTAAAAACCTGAGAAATCCGTCCGTTTTCGTCATTTGTTATCGAATCGTCTTAAAGCCAGATCGTCACATTGGCCGCTTTTCTCTCTGAGACGGTTACATTTATCGTCTGCAAAGCTATGTCGCGTGCTGCGGTATGCGGAGACACTAAAAGCACCATAGTAGAACACTGAAGAAGCTTCTAAGTTGAAGCAATAGCCAGTAAGAAGTAGTACAATTGAAGTTTTAGTTGTCGATTATTCACTTTTTAGCCGGCTATGTTGGCTTGGACATGACCTAGGACCATAAGATTTTGCATGAAAGGAGGACTAACAGCCACGTTGCACGGGAGAATATGAAAAGTGTTCATATGTAGTAAAAACCTGAGAAATCCGTCCGTTTTCGTCATTTGTTATCGAATCGACTTAAAGCCAGATCGTCACATTGGCCGCTTTTCTCTCTGAGACGGTTACATTTATCGTCTGCAAAGCTATGTCGCGTGCTGCGGTATGCGGAGACACTAAAAGCACCATAGTAGAACACAGAAGAAACTTCAAAGTTGAAGTAATAGCCAGTAAGAAGTAGTACAATTCAAGTTTTAGTTGTCGATTATTCACTTTTTAGCCGGCTTTGGTGGCTTGGACATGACCTAGGACCATAAGATTTTGCATGAAAGGAGGACTAGCAGACGCGTTGCACGGGAGAATGTGAAAAGTGTTGATATGTAGTAAAATCCTGAGAAATCCGTCCGTTTTCGTCATTTGTTATCGAATCGACTTAAAGCCACATAGTCACATTAGCCGCTCTACTCTCTGAAACGGTTACATTTATCGTCTGCAAAGCAATGTCGCGTGCTGCAGTATGCGGAAACACTAAAAGCACCATAGTAGAACACAGAAGAAGCTTCTAAGTTGAAGTAATAGCCAGTAAGAAGTAGTACAATTGAAGTTTTAGTTGTCGATTATTCACTTTTTAGCCGTCTTTGGTGGCTTGGACATGATCTGGGACCATAAGATTTTACATGAAAGGAGGACTGGCAGCCGCGTTGCACGGGAGAATGTGAAAAGTGTTCATATGTAGTAAAAACCTGATAAATCCGTCCGTTTTCGTCATTTGTTATCGAATCGACTTAAAGGCAGATCGTCACATTGGCCGCTTTTCACTCTGAGACGGTTACATTTATCGTCTGCAACGCTATGTCGCGTGCTGCGGTATGCGGAGACACTAAAAGCACCATAGTAGAACACAGAAGAAGCTTCTAAGTTGAAGTAATAGCCAGTAAGAAGGAATACAATTCAAGTTTTAGTTGTCGATTATTCACATTTTAGCCGGCTTTGGTGGCTTGGACATGACCTAGGACCATAAGATTTTGCATGAAACGAGGACTAGCAGCCGCGTTGCACGGGATAATGTGAAAAGTGTTCATATGTAGTAAAAACCTGAGAAATCCGTCCGTTTTCGTCATTTGTTATCGAATCGACTTAAAGCCAGATCGTCACATTGGTCGCTCTTCTCTCTGAAACGGTTACATTTATCGTCTAGAAAGCTATGTCGCGTGCTGCATTATGCGGAAACACTAAAAGCACCATAGTAGAACACTGAAGATGCTTCTATGTTGAAGTAATAGCCAGTAAGAAGTAGTACCATTCAAGTTTTAGTTGTCGATTATTCACTTTTTAGCCGGCTTTGGTGGCTTGGACATGAGGTGGAACAATAAAATTTTGCATGAAAGGAAGACTAGCAGCCACGTTGCACCGGAGAATGTGAAAAGTGTTCATATGTAGTAGAAACCTGAGAAATCCGTCCGTTTTCGTCATTTGTTATCGAATCGTCTTAAAGCCAGATCGTCACATTGGCTGCTTTTCTCTCTGAGACGGTTACATTTATCGTCCGCAAATCTATGTCGCGTGCTGCGGTATGCGGAGACACTAAAAGCACCATAGTAGAACACTGAAGAAGCTTCTAAGTTATAGCAATAGCCAGTAAGAAGTAGTACTATTGAAGTTTTAGTTGTCGATTATTCACTTTTTAGCCGGCTTTGGTGGCTTGGACATGACCTAGGACCATAAGATTTTGCATGAAAGGAGGACTAACAGCCGCGTTGCACGGGAGAATGTGAAAAGTGTTCATATGTAGTAAAAACCTGAGAAATCCGTCCGTTTTCGTCATTTGTTATCGAATCGTCTTAATGCCAGATCGTCACATTGGCCGCTTTTCTCTCTGCGACGGTTACATTTATCGTCTGCAAAGCTATGTCGCGTGCTGCGGTATGCGGAGACACTAAAAGCACCATAGTAGAACACTGAAGAAGCTTCTAAGTTGAAGCAATAGCCAGTAAGAAGTAGTAAAATTGAAGTTTTAGTTGTCGATTATTCACTTTATAGCCGGCTTTGGTGGCTTGGACATGACCTAGGACCATAAGATTTTGCATTAAAGGAGGACTAACAGCCGCGTTGCACGGGAGAATGTGAAAAGTGTTCATATGTATTAAAAACCTGAGAAATCCGTCCGTTTTCGTCATTTGTTATCGAATCGTGTTAAAGCCAGATCGTCACATTGGCCACTTTTCTCTCTGAGACGGTTACATTTATCGTCTGCAAAGCTATGTCGCGTGCTGCGGTATGCGGAGACACTAAAAGCTCCATAGTAGAACACTGAAGAATCTTCTAAGTTGAAGCAATAGCCAGTAAGAAGTAGTAAAATTGAAGTTTTAGTTGACGATTATTCACTTTTTAGCCGGCTTTGTTGGCTTGGACATGACCTAGGACCATAAGATTTTGCATGAAAGGAGGACTAGCGTCCGCGTTGCACGAGAGAAAGTGAAAAGTGTTCATATGTAGTAAAAACCTGAGAAATCCGTCCGTTTTCGTCATTTGTTATCGAATCGACTTAAAGCCAGATCGTCACATTGGCCGCTTTTCTCTCTGAGACGGTTACATTTGTCGTCTGCAACTCTATGTCGCGTGCTGCGGTATGCGGAGACACTAAAAGCACCATAGTAGAACAGTGAAGAAGCTTCTAAGTTGAAGCAATAGCCAGTAAGAAGTAGTAAAATTGAAGTTTTAGTTGTCGATTATTCACTTTTTAGCCGGCTTTGGTGGCTTGGACATGACCTAGGACCACATGATTTTGCATGAAAGGAGGACTAGCAGACACGTTGCACGGGAGAATGTGAAAAGTGTTGATATGTAGTAAAAACCTGAGAAATCCGTCCGTTTTCGTCATTTGTTATCGAATCGACTTAAGGCTAGATCGTCACATTGGCCGCTCTTCTCTCTGAAACGGTTACACTTATCGTCTGCAAAGCTATGTCGCGTGCTGCGGTATGCCGAAACACTAAAAGCACCATAGTAGAACACAGAAGAAGCTTCTAAGTTGAAGTAATAGCCAGTAAGAAATAGTACAATTCAAGTTTTAGTTGTCGATTATTCACATTTTAGCCGGCTTTGGTAGCTTGGACATGACCTAGGACCTTAAGATTTTGCATGAAAGGAGGACTAGCAAACGCGTTGCACGGGAGAATGTGAAAAGTGTTCATATGTAGTAAAAACCTGAGAAATCCGTCCGTTTTCGTCATTTGTCATCGAATCGACTTAAAGCCAGAGCGTCACCTTGGCCGCTCTACTCTCTGAAACGGTTACATTTATCGTCTGTAAAGCTATGTCGCGTGCTGCAGTATGCAGAAACACAAAAAGAACCATAGTAGAACACAGAAGAGGCTTCTAAGTTGAAGTAATAGCCAGTAAGAAGTAGTACAATTCATGTTTTAGTTGTCGATTATTCACTTTTTAGCCGGCTTTGGTGGCTATGACATGACCTAGGACCATAAGATTTTGCATGAAAGGAGGACTAACAGCCACGTTGCACGGGAGAATGTGAAAAGTGTTCATATGTAGTAAAAACCTGAGAAATCCGTCCGTTTTCGTCATTTGTTTTCGAATCGACTTAAAGCCAGATCGTCACATTGGCCGCTCTCCTCTCTGAAACGGTTCAATTATCGTCTGCAAAGCTATGTCGCGTACTGCAGTATGCGGAAACACTAAAAGCACCATAGTAGAACACAGAGGAAGCTTCTATATTGAAGTAATAGAGAGTAAGAAGTAGTACAATTCAAGTTTTAGTTATCGATTATTCACTTTTTAGCCGGCTTTGGTGGCTTGGACATGACCTAGGACCTTAAGATTTTGCATGAAAGGAGGACTAGCAGCCGCGTTGCACGGGAGAATGTGAAAAGTGTTCATATGTAGTAAAAACCTGAGATATCCGTCTGTTTTCGTCATTTGTTATCGAATCGACTTAAGGCCAGATCGTCACCTTGGCCCCTCTTCTCTCTGAAACGGTTACATTTATCGTCTGCAAAGCTATGTCGCGTGCTGCGATATGCGGAAACACTAAAAGCGCCATAGTAGAACACAGAAAAAGCTTCTAAGTTGAAGTAATAGCCAGTAAGAAGTAGTACAATTCAAGTTTTAGTTGTCGATTATTCACTTTTTAGCCGGCTTTGGTGGCTATGACATGACCTAGGACCATAAGATTTTGCATGAAAGGAGGACTAACAGCCGCGTTGCACGGGAGAATGTGAAAAGTGTTCATATGTAGTAAAAACCTGAGAAATCCGTCCGTTTTCGTCATTTGTTATCGAATCGACTAAAAAGCCAGATCGTCACATTGGCCGCTTTTCTCTCTGAGACGGTTACATTTGTCGTCTGCAACGCTATGTCGCGTGCTGCGGTATGCGGAGACACTAAAAGCACCATAGTAGAACACAGAGGAAGCTTCTAAGTTGAAGTAATAGCCAGTAAGAAGTAATACAATTCAAGTTTTAGTTGTCGATTATTCACATTTTAGCCGGCATTGGTAGCTTGGACATGACCTAGGACCTTAAGATTTTGCATGAAAGGAGGACTAGCAGACGCGTTGCACGGGAGAATGTGAAAAGTGTTCATATGTAGTAAAAACCTGAGAAATCCGTCCGTTTTCGTCATTTGTCGTCGAATCGACTTAAAGCCAGAGCGTCACATTGGCCGCTCTACTCTCTGAAACGGTTACATTTATCGTCTGCAAAGCTATGTCGCGTGCTGCAGTATACAGAAACACAAAAAGAACCATAGTAGAACACAGAAGAAGCTTCTAAGTTGAAGTAATAGCCAGTAAGAAGTAGTACAATTCATGTTTTAGTTGTCGATTATTCACTTTTTAGCCGGCTTTGGTGGCTATGACATGACCTAGGACCTTAAGATTTTGCATTAAAGGAGGACTAGCAATCGCGTTGCACGGGAGAATGTGAAAAGTGTTCATATGTTGTAAAAACCTGAGAAATCCGTCCGTTTTCGTCATTTGTTTCGAATCGACTTAAAACCAGAGCGTCACCTTGGCCGCTCTACTCTCTGAAACGGTTACATTTATCGTCTGCAAAGCTATGTCGCGTGCTGCAGTATGCAGAAACACAAAAAGAACCATAGTAGAACACAGAAGAAGCTTCTAAGTTGAAGTAATAGCCAGTAAGAAGTAGTACAATTCATGTTTTAGTTGTCGATTATTCACTTTTTAGCCGGCTTTGGTGGCTATGACATGACCTAGGACCATAAGATTTTGCATGAAAGGAGGACTAACAGCCGCGTTGCACGGGAGAATGTGAAAATTGTTCATATGTAGTAAAAACCTGAGAAATCCGTCCGTTTTCGTCATTTGTTTTCGAATCGACTTAAAGCCAGATCGTCACATTGGCCGCTCTCCTCTCTGAAACGGTTACATTTATCGTCTGCAAAGCCATGTCGCGTACTGCAGTATGCGGAAACACTAAAAGCACCATAGTAGAACACAGAGGAAGCTTCTAAATTGAAGTAATAGAGAGTAAGAAGTAGTACAATTCAAGTTTTAGTTGTCGATTATTCACTTTTTGCCGGCTTTGGTGGCTATGACATGACCTAGGACCATAAGATTTTGCATGAAAGGAGGACTAGCGTCCGCGTTGCACGGGAGAAAGTGAAAAGTGTTCATATGTAGTAAAAACCTGAGAAATCCGTCCGTTTTCGTCATTTGTTATCGAATCGACTTAAAGCCAGATCGTCACATTGACCGCTTTTCTCTCTGAGACGGTTACATTTATCGTCTGCAAAGCTATGTCGCGTGCTGCGGTATGCGGAGACACTAAAAGCACCATAGTAGAGCACAGAAGAAGCTTCTAAGTTGAAGTAATAGCCAGTAAGAAGTAGTGCAATTCAAATTTAGTTATCGATTATTCACTTTTTAGCCGGCTTTGGTGGCTTGGACATGACCTAGGACCTTAAGATTTTGCATGAAAGGAGGACTAGCAGCCGCGTTGCACGGGAGAATGTGAAAAGTGTTCATATGTAGTAAAAACCTGAGATATCCGTCTGTTTTCGTCATTTGTTATCGAATCGACTTAAGGCCAGATCGTCACATTGGCTGCTTTTCTCTCTGAGACGGTTACATTTATCGTCCGCAAATCTATGTCGCGTGCTGCGGTATGCGGAGACACTAAAAGCACCATAGTAGAACACTGAAGAAGCTTCTAAGTTATAGCAATAGCCAGTAAGAAGTAGTACTATTGAAGTTTTAGTTGTCGATTATTCACTTTTTAGCCGGCTTTGGTGGCTATGACATGACCTAGGACCATAAGATTTTGCATGAAAGGAGGACTAACAGCCGCGTTGCACGGGAGAATGTGAAAAGTGTTCATATGTAGTAAAAACCTGAGAAATCCGTCCGTTTTCGTCATTTGTTATCGAATCGTCTTAATGCCAGATCGTCACATTGGCCGCTTTTCTCTCTGAGACGGTTACATTTATCGTCTGCAAAGCTATGTCGCGTGCTGCGGTATGCGGAGACACTAAAAGCACCATAGTAGAACACTGAAGAAGCTTCTAAGTTGAAGCAATAGCCAGTAAGAAGTAGTAAAATTGAAGTTTTAGTTGTCGATTATTCACTTTTTAGCCGGCTTTGGTGGCTTGGACATGACCTAGGACCATAAGATTTTGCATTAAAGGAGGACTAACAGCCGCGTTGCACGGGAGAATGTGAAAAGTGTTGATATGTAGTAAAAACCTGAGAAATCCGTCCGTTTTCGTCATTTGTTTTCGAATCGACTTAAAGCCAGATCGTCACATTGGCCGCTCTCCTCTCTGAAACGGTTTAATTATCGTCTGCAAAGCTATGTCGCGTACTGCAGTATGCGGAAACACTAAAAGCACCATAGTAGAACACAGAGGAAGCTTCTATATTGAAGTAATAGAGAGTAAGAAGTAGTACAATTCAAGTTTTAGTTGTCGATTATTCACTTTTTGCCGGCTTTGGTGGCTATGACATGACCTCGGACCATAAGATTTTGCATGAAAGGAGGACTAGCGTCCGCGTTGCACGGGAGAAAGTGAAAAGTGTTCATATGTAGTAAAAACCTGAGAAATCCGTCCGTTTTCGTCATTTGTTATCGAATCGACTTAAGGCCAGATCGTCACATTGGCCCCTCTTCTCTCTGAAACGGTTACATTTATCGTCTGCAAAGCTATGTCGCGTGCTGCGATATGCGGAAACACTAAAAGCACCATAGTAGAACACAGAAAAAGCTTCTAAGTTGAAGTAATAGCCAGTAAGAAGTAGTACAATTCAAGTTTTAGTTGTCGATTATTCACTTTTTAGCCGGCTTTGGTGGCTATGACATGACCTAGGACCATAAGATTTTGCATGAAAGGAGGACTAACAGCCGCGTTGCACGGGAGAATGTGAAAAGTGTTCATATGTAGTAAAAACCTGAGAAATCCGTCCGTTTTCGTCATTTGTTATCGAATCGACTAAAAAGCCAGATCGTCACATTGGCCGCTTTTCTCTCTGAGACGGTTACATTTGTCGTCTGCAAATCTATGTCGCGTGCTGCGGTATGCGGAGACACTAAAAGCACCATAGTAGAACACTGAAGAAGCTTCTAAGTTGAAGCAATTGCCAGTAAGAAGTAGTAAAATTGAAGTTTTAGTTGTCGATTATTCACATTTTAGCCGGCATTGGTAGCTTGGACATGACCTAGGACCTTAAGATTTTGCATGAAAGGAGGACTAGCAGACGCGTTGCACGGGAGAATGTGAAAAGTGTTCATATGTAGTAAAAACCTGAGAAATCCGTCCGTTTTCGTCATTTGTCGTCGAATCGACTTAAAGCCAGAGCGTCACATTGGCCGCTCTACTCTCTGAAACGGTTACATTTATCGTCTGCAAAGCTATGTCGCGTGCTGCAGTATACAGAAACACAAAAAGAACCATAGTAGAACACAGAAGAAGCTTCTAAGTTGAAGTAATAGCCAGTAAGAAGTAGTACAATTCATGTTTTAGTTGTCGATTATTCACTTTTTAGCCGGCTTTGGTGGCTATGACATGACCTAGGACCTTAAGATTTTGCATGAAAGGAGGACTAGCAAACGCGTTGCACGGGAGAATGTGAAAAGTGTTCATATGTTGTAAAAACCTGAGAAATCCGTCCGTTTTCGTCATTTGTCATCGAATCGACTTAAAGCCAGAGCGTCACCTTGGCCGCTCTACTCTCTGAAACGGTTACATTTATCGTCTGCAAAGCTATGTCGCGTGCTGCAGTATGCAGAAACACAAAAAGAACCATAGTAGAACACAGAAGAAGCTTCTAAGTTGAAGTAATAGCCAGTAAGAAGTAGTACAATTCATGTTTTAGTTGTCGATTATTCACTTTTTAGCCGGCTTTGGTGGCTATGACATGACCTAGGACCATAAGATTTTGCATGAAAGGAGGACTAACAGCCGCGTTGCACGGGAGAATGTGAAAATTGTTCATATGTAGTAAAAACTTGAGAAATCCGTCCGTTTTCGTCATTTGTTTTCGAATCGACTTAAAGCCAGATCGTCACATTGGCCGCTTTCCTCTCTGAAACGGTTACATTTATCGTCTGCAAAGCCATGTCGCGTACTGCAGTATGCGGAAACACTAAAAGCACCATAGTAGAACACAGAGGAAGCTTCTAAATTGAAGTAATAGAGAGTAAGAAGTAGTACAATTCAAGTTTTAGTTGTCGATTATTCACTTTTTGCCGGCTTTGGTGGCTATGACATGACCTAGGACCATAAGATTTTGCATGAAAGGAGGACTAGCGTCCGCGTTGCACGGGAGAAAGTGAAAAGTGTTCATATGTAGTAAAAACCTGAGAAATCCGTCCGTTTTCGTCATTTGTTATCGAATCGACTTAAAGCCAGATCGTCACATTGACCGCTTTTCTCTCTGAGACGGTTACATTTATCGTCTGCAAAGCTATGTCGCGTGCTGCGGTATGCGGAGACACTAAAAGCACCATAGTAGAGCACAGAAGAAGCTTCTAAGTTGAAGTAATAGCCAGTAAGAAGTAGTGCAATTCAAGTTTTAGTTATCGATTATTCACTTTTTAGCCGGCTTTGGTGGCTTGGACATGACCTAGGACCTTAAGATTTTGCATGAAAGGAGGACTAGCAGCCGCGTTGCACGGGAGAATGTGAAAAGTGTTCATATGTAGTAAAAACCTGAGATATCCGTCTGTTTTCGTCATTTGTTATCGAATCGACTTAAGGCCAGATCGTCACATTGGCCGCTTTTCTCTCTGAGACGGGTACATTTATCGTCCGCAAATCTATGTCGCGTGCTGCGGTATGCGGAAACACTAAAAGCACCATAGTAGAACACAGAGGAAGCTTCTAAGTTGAAGTAATAGCCAGTAAGAAGTAGTACAATTCAAGTTTTAGTTGTCGATTATTCTCTTTTTAGCCGGCTTTGGTGGCTATGACATGACCTAGGGCCATAAGATTTTGCATGAAAGGAGGACTAACAGCCGCGTTGCACGGGAGAATGTGAAAAGTGTTCATATGTAGTAAAAACCTGAGAAATCCTTCCTTTTTCGTCATTTGTTATCGAATCGACTTAAAGCCAGATCGTCACATTGGCCGCTTTTCTCTCTGAGACGGTTACATTTATCGTCTGCAAATCTATGTCGCGTGCTGCGGTATGCGGAGACACTAAAAGCACCATAGTAGAACACTGAAGAAGCTTCTAAGTTGAAGCAATAGCCAGTAAGAAGTAGTAAAATTGAAGTTTTAGTTGTCGATTATTCACATTTTAGCCGGCATTGGTAGCTTGGACATGACCTAGGACCTTAAGATTTTGCATGAAAGGAGGACTAGCAGACGCGTTGCACGGGAGAATGTGAAAAGTGTTCATATGTAGTAAAAACCTGAGAAATCCGTCCGTTTTCGTCATTTGTCGTCGAATCGACTTAAAGCCAGATCGTCACATTGGCCGCTTTTCTCTCTGAGACGGTTACATTTATCGTCTGCAAAGCTATGTCGCGTGCTGCGGTATGCGGTGACACTAAAAGCACCATAGTAGAACACAGAAGAAGCTTCTAAGTTGAAGTAATAGCCAGTAAGAAGTAGTGCAATTCAAGTTTTAACTATCGATTATTCACTTTTTAGCCGGCTTTGGTGGCTTGGACATGACCTAGGAACTTAAGATTTTGCATGAAAGGAGGACTAGCAGCCGCGTTGCACGGGAGAATGTGAAAAGTGTTCATATGTAGTAAAAACATGGGAAATCCGTCCGTTTTCGGCATTTGTTATCGAATCGACTTAAAGCCAGATCCTCACATTGGCTGCTTTTCTTTCTGAGACTATTACATTTATCGTCTGCAAAGCTATGTCGATTGCTGCGGTCTGCGGAGACACTAAAAGCACCATAGGAGAACACAGAAGAAGCATCTAAGTTGAAGTAATAGCCAGTAAGAAGTAGTACAATTGAAGTTTTAGTTGTTGATTATTCACTTCTTAGCCGGCTTTGGTGGCTTGGACATGACCTGGGACCTTACGATTTTGCATGAAAGGAGGACTAGCAGCCGCGTTGCATGGGAGAATGTGAAAAGTTTTCGTGTGTAGTAAAAACCTGAGAAATCCGTCCGTTTTCGTCATTTGTTATCGAATCGACTTAAAGCCAGATCGTCACATTGGCCGCTCTCCTCTCTGAAACGGTTACATTTATCGTCTGCAAAGCTATGTCGCGTACTGCAGTATGCGGAAACACTAAAAGCACCATAGTAGAACACAGAAGAAGCTTCTAAATTGAAGTAATAGAAGGTAAGAAGTAGTACAATTCAAGTTTTAGTTGTAGATTATTCAATTTTTAGCTGGCTTTGGTGGCCATGACATGACCTAGGACCATAAGATTTTGCATGAAAGGAGGACTAGCAGCCGCGTTGCACGGGAGAAAGTGAAAAGTGTTCATATGTAGTAAAAACCTGAGAAATCCGTCCGTTTTCGTCATTTGTTATCGAATCGGCTTAAAGCCAGAGCGTCACATTGGCTGCTTTTCTCTCTGAGACGGTTACATTTATCGTCTGCAAAGCTATGTCGCGTGCTGCGGTATGCGGAGACACTAAAAGCACCATAGTAGAACACAGAAGTAGCTTCTAAGTTGAAGTAATAGCCAGTAAGAAGTAGTGCAATTCAAGTTTTAGTTATCGATTATTCACTTTTTAGCCGGCTTGGTGGCTTTTACATGACCTAGGACCGTAAGATTTTGCATGAAAGGAGGTCTAGTAGCCGCGTTGCATGGGAGAATGTGAAAAGTGTTCATATGTAGTAAAAACCTGAGAAATCCGTCCGTTTTAGTCATTTGTTATCGAATCGACTTGAAGCCAGATCGTCACATTGGCCGCTTTTCTCTCTGAGACGGTTACATTTATCGTCTGCAAAGCTATGTCGCTTGCTGCGGTATGCGGAGATACTAAAAGCACCATAGTAGAACACAGAAGAAGCTTCTAAGTTGAAGTAATAGCCAGTAAGAAGTAGTTCAATTCAAGTTTTAGTTGTCGATTATTCACTTTTTAGCCGGCTTTGGTGGCTTGGACATGACCTAGGACCTTAAGATTTTGCATGAAAGGAGGACTAGCAGCCGCGTTGCACGGGAGAATGTGAAAAGTGTTCATATGTAGTAAAAACCTGAGATATCCGTCTGTTTTCGTCATTTGTTATCGAATCGACTTAAAGCCAGATCGTCACATTGGACCCTCTTCTCTCTGAAACGGTTACATTTATCGTCTACAAAGCTATGTCGCGTGCTGCGGTATGCGGAAACACTAAAAGCACCATAGTAGAACACAGAAGAAGCTTTATGTTGAAGTAATAGATAGTAAGAAGTAGTACAATTGAAGTTTTAGTTGTCGATTATTCACTTTTTAGCCGGCTTTGGTGGCTATGACATGACCTAGGACCATAAGATATTGCAAGAAAGGAGGACTAACAGCCGCGTTGCACGGGAGAATATGAAAAGTGTTCATAAGTAATAAAAACCTGAGAAATCCGTCCGTTTTCGTGATTTGTTATCGAATGGACTTAAAGCCAGATCGTCACATTGGCCGCTCTTCTCTCTGAAACGGTTGCACTTATCGTCTGGAAAGCTATGTCGCGTGCTGCGGTATGCCGAAACACTAAAAGCACCATAGTATAACACAGAAGAAGCTTCTAAGTTGAAGTAATAGCCAGTAAGAAATAGTACAATTCAAGTTTTAGTTGTCGATTATTCACATTTTAGCCGGCTTTGGTGGCTTGGACATGACCTAGGACCTTACGATTTTGCATGAAAGGAGGACTAGCAGCCGCGTTGCACGGGAGAATGTGAAAAGTGTTCATATGTAGTAAAAACCTGAGAAATTCGTCCGTTTTCGTCATTTGTTATCGAATCGAATTAAAGCCAGATCGTCACATTGGCCGCTCTACTCTCTGAAACGGTTACATTTATCGTCTGCAAAGCTATGTCGCGTGCTGCGGTATGCGGAGACACTAAAAGCACCATAGAAGAACACAGAAGTAGCTTGTAAGTTGAAGTAATAGCCAGTAAGAAGTAGTACAATTCAAGTTTTAGTTGTCGATTATTCACTTTTTAGCCGGCTTTGGTGGCTTGGACATGACCTAGGACGTTAAGATTTTGCATGAAAGGAGGACTGGCAGACGCGTTGCACGGGAGAATGTGAAAAGAGTTCATATGTGGTAAAAACCTGATAAATCCGTCCGTTTTCGTCATTTGTTATCGAAATGACTTAAAGGAAGATGGTCGCATTGGCCGCTCTTCTCTCTGAAACGGTTACATTGATCGTCTACTAAGCTATGTCGCGTGCTGCGTTATGCGGAAACACTAAAAGCACTATAGTAGAACACAGAAGAAGCTTCTATGTTGAAGTAATAGCCAGTAAGAAGTAGTACAATTGAAGTTGTAGTTGTCGATTATTCACTTTTTAGCCAGCTTTGGTGGCTTGGACATGAGGTGGAACCATAAGATTTTGCATGAAAAGAAGACTAGCAGCAGCGTTGCACGGGAGAATGTGAAAAGTGTTCATATGTAGTAAAAACGTGAGAAATCCGTCCGTTTTCGTCATTTGTTATCGAATCGACTTAAACCCAGATCGTCACATTGGCCGCTCTCCTCTCTGAAACGGTTACATTTATCGTCTGCAAAGCTATGTCGCGTACTGCAGTATGCGGAAACACTAAAAGCACCATAGTAGAACACAGAAGAAGCTTCTAAATTGAAGTAATAGAAGGTAAGAAGTAGTACAATTCAAGTTTTAGTTGTCGATTATTCACTTTTTAGCTTGCTTTGGTGGCCATGACATGATCTAGGACCATAAGATTTTGCATGAAAGGAGGACTAGCAGCCGCGTTGCACGGGAGAAAGTGAAAAGTGTTCATATGTAGTAAAAACCTGAGAAATCCGTCCGTTTTCGTCATTTGTTATCGAATCGGCTTAAAGCCAGAGCGTCACATTGGCCGCTTTTCTCTCTGAAACGGTTACATTTATCGTCTGCAAAGCTATGTCTCGTGCTGCGGTATGCGGAGACACTAAAAGCACCATAGTAGAACACAGAAGAAGCTTCTAAGTTGAAGTAATAGCCAGTAAGAAGTAGTGCAATTCAAGTTTTAGTTATCGATTATTCACTTTTTAGCCGGCTTGGTGGCTTTTACATGACCTAGGACCGTAAGATTTTGCATGAAAGGAGGTCTAGTAGCCGCGTTCATAAGAGAATGTGAAAAGTGTTCATATGTAGTAAAAACCTGAGAAATCCGTCCGTTTTAGTCATTTGTTATCGAATCGACTTAAAGCCAGATCGTCACATTGGCCGCTTTTCTCTCTGAGACGGTTACATTTATCGTCTGCAAAGCTATGTCGCGTGCTGCGGTATGCGGAGATACTAAAAGCACCATAGTAGAGCACAGAAGAAGCTTCTAAGTTGAAGTAATAGCCAGTAAGAAGTAGTTCAATTCAAGTTTTAGTTGTCGATTATTCACTTTTTAGCCGGCTTTGGTGGCTTGGACACGACCTAGGACCTTAAGATTTTGCATGAAAGGAGGACTAGCAGCCGCGTTGCACGGGAGAATGTGATAAGTGTTCATATGTAGTAAAAACCTGAGATATCCGTCTGTTTTCGTCATTTGTTATCGAATCGACTTAAAGCCAGATCGTCACATTGGACCCTCTTCTCTCTGAAACGGTTACATTTATCGTCTACAAAGCTATGTCCCGTACTGCGGTATGCGGAAACACTAAAAGCACCATAGTAGAACACAGAAGAAGCTTTATGTTGAAGTAATAGATAATAATAAGTAGTACAATTGAAGTTTTAGTTGTCGATTATTCACTTTTTAGCCGGCTTTGGTGGCTATGACATGACCTAGGACCATAAGATATTGCAAGAAAGGAGGACTAACAGCCGCGTTGCACGGGAGTATATGAAAAGTGTTCATAAGTAGTAAAAACCTGAGAAATCCGTCCGTTTTCGTGATTTGTTATCGAATGGACTTAAAGCCAGATCGTCACATTGGCCGCTCTTCTCTCTGAAACGGTTGCACTTATCGTATGGAAAGCTATGTCGCGTGCTGCGGTATGCCGAAACACTAAAAGCACCATAGTATAACACAGAAGAAGCTTCTAAGTTGAAGTAATAGCCAGTAAGAAATAGTACAATTCAAGTTTTAGTTGTCGATTATTCACATTTTAGCCGGCTTTGGTGGCTTGGACATGACCTAGGACCTTACGATTTTGCATGAAAGGAGGACTAGCAGCCGCGTTGCACGGAAGAATGAAAAAAGTGTTCATATGTAGTAAAAACCTGAGAAATCCGTCCGTTTTCGTCATTTGTTATCGAATCGAATTAAAGCCAGATCGTCACATTGGTCGCTCTACTCTCTTAAACGGTTACATTTATCGTCTGCAAAGCTATGTCGCGTGCTGCGGTATGCGGAGACACTAAAAGCACCATAGAAGAACACAGAAGTAGCTTGTAAGTTGAAGTAATAGCCAGTAAGAAGTAGTACAATTCAAGTTTTAGTTGTCGATTATTCACTTTTTAGCCGGCTTTGGTGGCTTGGACATGACCTAGGACGTTAAGATTTTGCATGAAAGGAGGACTGGCAGCCGCGTTGCACGGGAGAATGTGAAAAGAGTTCATATGTGGTAAAAACCTGATAAATCCGTCCGTTTTCGTCATTTGTTATCGAAACGACTTAAAGGCAGATCGTCACATTGGCCGCTTTTCTCTCTGAGACGGTTACATTTATCGTCTGCAACGCTATGTCGCGTGCTGCGGTATGCGGAGACACTAATAGCACCATAGTAGAACACAGAAGAAGCTTCTAAGTTGGAGTAATAGCCAGCAAGAAGTAATAGAATTCAAGTTTTAGTTGTCGATTATTCACATTTTAGCCGGCTTTGGTGGCTTGGACATGACCTAGGACCTTAAGATTTTGCATTAAAGGAGGACTAGCAGCGGCGTTGCACGGGAGAATGTGAAAAGTGTTCATATGTAGTAAAAACCTGAGAAATCCGTCCGTTTTCGTCATTTGTTATCGAATCGACTTAAAGCCAGATCGTCACATTGGCCGCTCTCCTCTCTGAAACGGTTACATTTATCGTCTGCAAAGCTATGTCGCGTACTGCAGTATGCGGAAACACTAAAAGCACCGTAGTAGAACACAGAAGAAGCTTCTAAATTGAAGTAATAGAAAGTAAGAAGTAGTACAATTCAAGTTTTAATTGTCGATTATTCACTTTTTAGCCGGCTTTGGTGGCTATGGCATGACCTAGGACCATAAGATTTTGCATGAAAGGAGGACTAGCAGCCGCGTTGCACGGGAGAAAGTGAAAAGTGTTCATATGTAGTAAAAAACTGAGGAATCCGTCCGTTTTCGTCATTTGTTATCGAATCGGCTTAAAGCCAGATCGTCACATTGGCCGCTTTTCTCTCTGAGACGGTTACATTTATCGTCTGCAAAGCTATGTCGCGTGCTGCGGTATGCGGAGACACTAAAAGCACCATAGTAGAACACAGAAGAAGCTTCTAAGTTGAAGTAATAGCCAGTAAGAAGTAGTGCAATTCAAGTTTTAGTTGTCGATTATTCACGTTTTAGCCGGCTTTGGTGGCTTTTACATGAACTAGGACCGTAAGATTTTGCATGAAAGGAGGTCTAGTAGCCGCGTTGCATGGGAGAACGTGAAAAGTGTTCATATGTAGTAAAAACCTGAGAAATCCGTCCGTTTTAGTCATTTGTTATCGAATCGACTTAAATCCAGATCGTTACATTGGCCGCATTTCTCTCTGAGACGGTTACATTTATCGTCTGCAAAGCTATGTCGCGTGCTGCGGTATGCGGAGACACTAAAAGCACCATAGTAGAACACAGAAGAAGCTTTATGTTGAAGTAATAGATAGTAAGAAGTAGTACAATTGAAGTTTTAGTTGTCGATTTTTCACTTTTTAGCCGGCTTTGGTGGCTTGGACATGACCTAGGACCTTAAGATTTTGCATGAAAGGTCGACCAGCAGCCGCGTTGCACAGGAGAATGTGAAAAGTGTTCATATGTAGTAAAAACCTGAGATATCCGTCTGTTTTCGTCATTTGTTATCGAATCGACTTAAAGCCAGATCGTCACATTGGACCCTCTTCTCTCTGAAACGGTTACATTTATCGTCTACAAAGCTATGTCGCGTGCTGCGTTATGCGGAAACACTAAAAACACTATAGTAGAACACAGAAGAAGCACCTATGTTGAAGTAATAGCCAGTAAGAAGTAGTACAATTCATGTTTTAGTTGTCGATTATTCACTTTTTAGCCGGCTTTGGTGGCTATGACATGACCTAGGACCATAAGATTTTGCATGAAAGGAGGACTAACAGCCGCGTTGCACGGGAGAATGTGAAATGTGTTCATATGTAGTAAAAACCTGAGAAATCCGTCCGTTTTCGTGATTTGTTATCGAATCGACTTAAAGCCAGATCGTCACATTGGCCGCTTTTCTCTCTGAGACGGTTACATTTATCGTCTGCAAAGCTATGTCGCGTGCTGCGGTATGCGGAGACACTAAAAGCACTATAGTAGAACACAGAAGAAGCTTCTAAGTTGAAGTAATAGCCAGTAAGAAATAGTACAATTCAAGTTTTAGTTGTCGATTATTCACATTTTAGCCGGCTTTGGTGGCTTGGACATGACCTAAGACCTTAAGATTTTGCATGAAAGGAGGACTAGCAGCCGCGTTGCACGGGAGAATGTGAAAAGTGTTCATATGTAGTAAAAACCTGAGAAATCCGTCCGTTTTCGTCATTTGTTATCGAATCGAATTAAAGCCAGATCGTCACATTGGCCGCTCTACTCTCTGAAACGGTTACATTTATCGTCTGCAAAGCTATGTCGCGTGCTGCGGTATGCGGAAAAACTAAAAGCACCATAGTAGAACACAGAAGAATCTTCTATGTTGAAGTAATAGCCAGTTAGAAGTAGTACAATTGAAGTTTTATTTGTCGATTATTCACTTTTTAGCCGGCTTTAGTGGCTGGGACATGACCTAGGACCATAAGATTTTGCATGAAAGGAGGACTAACAGCCGCCTTGCACGGGAGAATGTGAAAAGTGTTCATATGTAGTAAAAACCTGAGAAATCCGTCCGTTTTCGTCATTTGTTATCGAATCGACTTAAGGCCAGATCGTCACATTGGCCGCTCTTCTCTCTGAAACGGTTACACTTATCGTCTGCAAAGCTATGTCGCGTGCTGCGGTATGCGGAGACACTAAAAGCACCATAGTAGAACACAGAAGAAGCTTCTAAGTTGAAGTAATAGCCAGTAAGAAGTAGTAAAATTCAAGTTTTAGTTGTCGACTATTCACTTTTTAGCCGGCTTTGGTGGCTTGGACATCACCTAGGACGTTAAGATTATGCATGAAAGGAGAACTGGCAGCCGCGTTGCACGGGAGGATGTGAATAGTGTTCATATGTGGTAAAAACCTGATAAATGCGTCCGTTTTCGTCATTTGTTGTCGAATCGACTTAAAGCCAGATCGTCACATTGGCCGCTTTCCTCTCTGAGACGGTTACATTTATCGTCTTTAACGCTATGTCGCGTGCTGCGGTATGCGGAGACAATAAAAGCACCATAGTAGAACACAGAACATGCTTCTAAGTTGAAGCAATAGCCAGTAAGAAGTAGTACAATTTAAGTTTTAGGTATTGATTATTCACTTTTTAGCCGGCTTTGGTGGCTTGGACATGACCTAGGTCCTTAAGATTTTGCATGAAAGGAAGACTAGAAGCCGCGTTGCTTGGGAGAATGTGAAAAGTGTTCATATGTAGTAAAAACCTGAGAAATCCGTCCGGTTTCGTCTTTGTTATTGAATCGACTTAAAGCCAGATCGTCACATTGGTCGCTCTTCTCTCTGAGACGGTTACATTTATCGTCTGCAAAGCTATGTCGCGCGCTGCGGTATCCGGAGACACTAAAAGCACGATAGTAGAACACAGAAGATGCTTCTAAGTTGAAGTAAAAGCCAGTAAGAAGTAGTTCAATTCAAGTTTTAGTTGTCGATTATTCACTCTTTAGCCGGCTTTGGTGGCTTGGACATGACCTAGGACCTTAAGATTTTGCATGAAAGGAGGACTAGCAGCCGCGCTGCACGGGAGAATGTGAAAAGTGTTCATATGTAGTAAAAACCTGAGAAATCCGTAGGTTTTCGTCATTTGTTATCGAATCACCTTAAAGCCAGATCGTCACATTGGCCGCTCTTCTCTCTGAAACGGTTACATTTATCGTCTACAAAGCTATGTCGCGTGCTGCGGTATGCCGAAACACTAAAAGCACCATAGTAGAACACAGAAGAAGCTTCTAAGTTGAAGTAATAGCCAGTAAGAAATAGTACAATTCAAGTTTTAGTTGTCGATTATCACATTTTAGCCGGCTTTGGTGGCTTGGACATGACCTAGGACCTTAAGATTTTGCATGAAAGGAGGACTAGCAGCCGCGTTGCATGGGAGAATGTGAAAAGTGTTCATATGTAGTAAAAACCTGAGAAATCCGTCCGTTTTCGTCATTTGTTATCGAATCGACTTAAAGCCAGATCGTCACATTGGCCGCTTTTCTCTTTGAGACGGTTACATTTATCGTCTGCAAAGCTATGTCGCGTGCTGCGGTATGCGGAGACACTAAAAGCACCATAGCAGAACACTGAAGAAGCTTCTAAGTCGAAGCAATAGCCAGTAAGAAGTAGTACAATTCAAGTTTTAGTTGTCGATTATTTACTTTTTAGCCGGCTTTGGTGGCTTGGACATGCGTAGGAACCTTAAGATTTTGCATGAAAGGAAGACTAGCAGCCGCGTTGCACGGGAGAATGTGAAAAGTGTTCATATGTAGTAAAAACCTGAGAAATCCGTCCGTTTTCGTCATTTGTTATCGAATCGACTTAAAACCAGATCGTCACATTGGCCACTCTTCTCTCTGAAACGGTTGCACTTATCGTCTGCAAAGCTATGTCGCGTTCTGCGGTATGCCGATACACTAAAAGCACCATAGTAGAACACAGAAGAAGCTTCTAAGTTGAAGTAATAGCCAGTAAGAAATAGTACAATTCAAGTTTTAGTTGTCGATTATTCACATTTTAGCCGGCTTTGGTGGCTTGGACATGACCTAGGACCTTAAGATTTTGCATGAAAGGAGGACTAGCAGCCGCGTTGCACGGGAGAATGTGAAAAGTGTTCATATGTAGTAAAAACCTGAGAAATCCGTCCGTTTTCGTCATTTGTTATCGAATCGAATTAAAGCCAGATCGTCACATTGGCCGCTCTACTCTCTGAAACGGTTACATTTATCGTCTGCAAAGCTATGTCCCGTGCTGCGGTATGCGGAGACACTAAAAGCACCATAGTAGAACACTGAAGAAGCTTCTAAGTTGAAGTAATAGCCAGTAAGAAGTAGTACAATTCAAGTTTTAGTTGTCGATTATTCACTTTTTAGCCGGCTTTGGTGGCTTGGACATCACCTAGAACGTAAGATATAGCATGAAAGGAGAACTAGCAGCCGCGTTGCACGGGAGAATGTGAAAAGTGTTCATATGTAGTAAAAACCTGAGAAATCCGTCCGTTTTCGTCATTTGTTATCGAATCGACTTAAGGCCAGATCGTCACATTGGCCGCTCTTCTCTCTGAAACGGTTACACTTATCGTCTGCAAAGCTATGTCGGGTGCTGCGGTATGCCGAAACACTAAAAGCACCATAGTAGAACACAGAAGAAGCTTCTAAGTTGAAGTAATAGCCAGTAAGAAGTAGTACAATTCAAGTTTTAGTTGTCTATTATTCACATTTTAGCCGGCTTTGGTGGCTTGGACATGACCTAGGACCTTAAGAATTTGCATGAAAGGAGTAGTTTCAGCCGCGTTGCACGGGAGAATGTGAAATGTGTTCATATGTAGTAAAAACCTGAGAAATCCGTCCGTTTTCGTCATTTGTTATCGAATCGAGTTAAAGCCAGATCGTCACAGTGGCCGCTCTTCTCTCTGAAACGGTTACATTTATCGTCTACAAAGCTATGTCGCGTGCTGCGGTATGCGGAAACACTAAAAGCACCATAGTAGAACACAGAAGAAGCATCTGTGTTGACGTAACAGCCAGTAAGAAGTAGTACTATTCAAGTTTTAGTTGTCGATTATTCACTTTTTAGCCGGCTTTGGTGGCTTGGACATGAGGTGGAACCTTAAGATGTTGCATCAAAGGAGAACTAGCAGCCGCGTTGCACGGGAGAATGTGAAAAGTGTTCATATGTAGTAAAAACCTGAGAAATCCGTCCGTTTTCGTCATTTGTTATCGAATCGACTTAAAGCCAGATCGTCACATTGGCCGCTTTTCTCTCTGAGACGGTGACATTTATCGTCTGCAAAGCTATGTCGCGTGCTGCGGTATGCGGAGACACTAAAAGTACCATATTAGAACTCAGAAGAAGCTTCTAAGTTGAAGTAATAGCCAGTAAGAAATAGTAAAATTCAAGTTTTAGTTGTCGATAAATCACTCTTTAGCCGGCTTTGGTGGCTTGGACATGACCTAGGACCTTAAGATTTTGCATGAAAGGAGGACTAGCAGCCGCGTTGCATGGGAGAATGTGAAAAGTGTTCATATGTAGTAAAAACATGAGAAATCCGTCCGTTTTCGTCATTTGTTATCGAATCGACTTAAAGCCAGATCGTCACATTGGCCGCCTTTCTCTCTGAGAAGGTTACATTTATTGTCTGCAAAGCTATGTCGCGTGCTGCGGTATGCGGAGACACTAAAAGCACCATAGAAGAACACAGAAGATGCTTCTAAGTTGAAGTAATAGCCAGTAAGAAGTAGTAAAATTCAAGTTTTAGTTGTCGACTATTCACTTTTTAGCCGGCTTTGGTGGCTTGGACATCACCTAGGACGTTAAGATTATGCATGAAAGGAGGACTAGCAGCCGCGTTGCACGGGAGGATGTGAATAGTGTTCATATGTGGTAAAAACCTGATAAATGCGTCCGTTTTCGTCATTTGTTATCGAATCGACTTAAAGCCAGATCGTCACATTGGCCGCTTTACTCTCTGAGACGGTTACATTTATCGTCTTTAACGCTATGTCGCGTGCTGCGGTATGCGGAGACAATAAAAGCACCATAGTAGAACACAGAACATGCTTCTAAGTTGAAGCAATAGCCAGTAAGAAGTAGTACAATTTAAGTTTTAGGTATTGATTATTCACTTTTTAGCCGGCTTTGGTAGCTTGGACATGACCTAGGTCCTTAAGATTTTGCATGAAAGGAAGACTAGAAGCCGCGTTGCTTGGGAGAATGTGAAAAGTGTTCATATGTAGTAAAAACCTGAGAAATCCGTCCGGTTTCGTCTTTGTTATTGAATCGACTTAAAGCCAGATCGTCACATTGGTCGCTCTTCTCTCTGAGACGGTTACATTTATCGTCTGCAAAGCTATGTCGCGCGCTGCGGTATCCGGAGACACTAAAAGCACGATAGTAGAACACAGAAGATGCTTCTAAGTTGAAGTAAAAGCCAGTAAGAAGTAGTTCAATTCAAGTTTTAGTTGTCGATTATTCACTCTTTAGCCGGCTTTGGTGGCTTGGACATGACCTAGGACCTTAAGATTTTGCATGAAAGGAGGACTAGCAGCCGCGCTGCACGGGAGAATGTGAAAAGTGTTCATATGTAGTAAAAACCTGAGAAATCCGTAGGTTTTCGTCATTTGTTATCGAATCGACTTAAAGCCAGATCGTCACATTGGCCGCTCTTCTCTCTGAAACGGTTACATTTATCGTCTACAAAGCTATGTCGCGTGCTGCGGTATGCCGAAACACTAAAAGCACCATAGTTGAACACAGAAGAAGCTTCTAAGTTGAAGTAATAGCCAGTAAGAAATAGTACAATTCAAGTTTTAGTTGTCGATTATCACATTTTAGCCGGCTTTGGTGGCTTGGACATGACCTAGGACCTTAAGATTTTGCATGAAAGGAGGACTAGCAGCCGCGTTGCATGGGAGAATGTGAAAAGTGTTCATATGTAGTAAAAACCTGAGAAATCCGTCCGTTTTCGTCATTTGTTATCGAATCGACTTAAAGCCAGATCGTCACATTGGCCGCTTTTCTCTCTGAGACGGTTACATTTATCGTCTGCAAAGCTATGTCGCGTGCTGCGGTATGCGGAGACACTAAAAGCACCATAGTAGAACACTGAAGAAGCTTCTAAGTTGAAGCAATAGCCAGTAAGAAGTAGTACAATTCAAGTTTTAGTTGTCGATTTTTCACTTTTTAGCCGGCTTTGGTGGCTTGGACATCACCTAGGACGTTAAGATTTAGCATGAAAGGAGAACTAGCAGCCGCGTTGCACGGGAGAATGTGAAAAGTGTTCATATGTAGTAAAAACCTGAGAAATCCGTCCGTTTTCGTCATTTGTTATCGAATCGACTTAAGGCCAGATCGTCACATTGGCCGCTCTTCTCTCTGAAACGGTTACACTTATCGTCTGCAAAGCTATGTCGGGTGCTGCGGTATGCCGAAACACTAAAAGCACCATAGTAGAACACAGAAGAAGCTTCTAAGTTGAAGTAATAGCCAGTAAGAAGTAGTACAATTCAAGTTTTAGTTGTCGATTATTCACTTTTTGCCGGCTTTGGTGGCTATGACATGACCTAGGACCATAAGATTTTGCATGAAAGGAGGACTAGCGTCCGCGTTGCACGGGAGAAAGTGAAATGTGTTCATATGTAGTAAAAACCTGAGAAATCCGTCCGTTTTCGTCATTTGTTATCGAATCGACTTAAAGCCAGATCGTCACATTGACCGCTTTTCTCTCTGAGACGGTTACATTTATCGTCTGCAAAGCTATGTCGCGTGCTGCGGTATGCGGAGACACTAAAAGCACCATAGTAGAGCACAGAAGAAGCTTCTAAGTTGAAGTAATAGCCAGTAAGAAGTAGTGCAATTCAAGTTTTAGTTATCGATTATTCACTTTTTAGCCGGCTTTGGTGGCTTGGACATGACCTAGGACCTTAAGATTTTGCATGAAAGGAGGACTAGCAGCCGCGTTGCACGGGAGAATGTGAAAAGTGTTCATATGTAGTAAAAACCTGAGATATCCGTCTGTTTTCGTCATTTGTTATCGAATCGACTTAAGGCCAGATCGTCACATTGGCCGCTTTTCTCTCTGAGACGGGTACATTTATCGTCCGCAAATCTATGTCGCGTGCTGCGGTATGCGGAAACACTAAAAGCACCATAGTAGAACACAGAGGAAGCTTCTAAGTTGAAGTAATAGCCAGTAAGAAGTAGTACAATTCAAGTTTTAGTTGTCGATTATTCTCTTTTTAGCCGGCTTTGGTGGCTATGACATGACCTAGGGCCATAAGATTTTGCATGAAAGGAGGACTAACAGCCGCGTTGCACGGGAGAATGTGAAAAGTGTTCATATGTAGTAAAAACCTGAGAAATCCTTCCTTTTTCGTCATTTGTTATCGAATCGACTTAAAGCCAGATCGTCACATTGGCCGCTTTTCTCTCTGAGACGGTTACATTTATCGTCTGCAAATCTATGTCGCGTGCTGCGGTATGCGGAGACACTAAAAGCACCATAGTAGAACACTGAAGAAGCTTCTAAGTTGAAGCAATAGCCAGTAAGAAGTAGTAAAATTGAAGTTTTAGTTGTCGATTATTCACATTTTAGCCGGCATTGGTAGCTTGGACATGACCTAGGACCTTAAGATTTTGCATGAAAGGAGGACTAGCAGACGCGTTGCACGGGAGAATGTGAAAAGTGTTCATATGTAGTAAAAACCTGAGAAATCCGTCCGTTTTCCTCATTTGTCGTCGAATCGACTTAAAGCCAGATCGTCACATTGGCCGCTTTTCTCTCTGAGACGGTTACATTTATCGTCTGCAAAGCTATGTCGCGTGCTGCGGTATGCGGTGACACTAAAAGCACCATAGTAGAACACAGAAGAAGCTTCTAAGTTGAAGTAATAGCCAGTAAGAAGTAGTGCAATTCAAGTTTTAACTATCGATTATTCACTTTTTAGCCGGCTTTGGTGGCTTGGACATGACCTAGGAACTTAAGATTTTGCATGAAAGGAGGACTAGCAGCCGCGTTGCACGGGAGAATGTGAAAAGTGTTCATATGTAGTAAAAACATGGGAAATCCGTCCGTTTTCGGCATTTGTTATCGAATCGACTTAAAGCCAGATCCTCACATTGGCTGCTTTTCTTTCTGAGACTATTACATTTATCGTCTGCAAAGCTATGTCGATTGCTGCGGTCTGCGGAGACACTAAAAGCACCATAGGAGAACACAGAAGAAGCATCTAAGTTGAAGTAATAGCCAGTAAGAAGTAGTACAATTGAAGTTTTAGTTGTTGATTATTCACTTCTTAGCCGGCTTTGGTGGCTTGGACATGACCTGGGACCTTACGATTTTGCATGAAAGGAGGACTAGCAGCCGCGTTGCATGGGAGAATGTGAAAAGTTTTCGTGTGTAGTAAAAACCTGAGAAATCCGTCCGTTTTCGTCATTTGTTATCGAATCGACTTAAAGCCAGATCGTCACATTTACCGCCTTTCTCTCTGAGAAGGTTACATTTATTGTCTGCAAAGCTATGTCGCGTGCTGCGTTATGCGGAAACACTAAAAGCACTATAGTAGAACACAGAAGAAGCTTCTATGTTGAAGTAATAGCCAGTAAGAAGTAGTACAATTGAAGTTGTAGTTGTCGATTATTCACTTTTTTGCCAGCTTTGGTGGCTTGGACATGATGTGGAACCATAAGATTTTGCATGAAAAGAAGACTAGCAGCAGCGTTGCACGGGAGAATGTGAAAAGTGTTCATATGTAGTAAAAACCTGAGAAATCCGTCCGTTTTCGTCATTTGTTATCGAATCGACTTAAAGCCAGATCGTCACATTGGCCGCTCTCCTCTCTGAAACGGTTACATTTATCGTCTGCAAAGCTATGTCGCGTACTGCAGTATGCGGAAACACTAAAAGCACCATAGTAGAACACAGAAGAAGCTTCTAAATTGAAGTAATAGAAGGTAAGAACTAGTACAATTCAAGTTTTAGTTGTAGATTATTCAATTTTTAGCTGGCTTTGGTGGCCATGACATGACCTAGGACCATAAGATTTTGCATGAAAGGAGGACTAGCAGCCGCGTTGCACGGGAGAAAGTGAAAAGTGTTCATATGTAGTAAAAACCTGAGAAATCCGTCCGTTTTCGTCATTTGTTATCGAATCGGCTTAAAGCCAGAGCGTCACATTGGCCGCTTTTCTCTCTGAGACGGTTACATTTATCGTCTGCAAAGCTATGTCGCGTGCTGCGGTATGCGGAGACACTAAAAGCACCATAGTAGAACACAGAAGTAGCTTCTAAGTTGAAGTAATAGCCAGTAAGAAGTAGTGCAATTCAAGTTTTAGTTATCGATTATTCACTTTTTAGCCGGCTTGGTGGCTTTTACATGACCTAGGACCGTAAGATTTTGCATGAAAGGAGGTCTAGTAGCCGCGTTGCATGGGAGAATGTGAAAAGTGTTCATATGTAGTAAAAACCTGAGAAATCCGTCCGTTTTAGTCATTTGTTATCGAATCGACTTGAAGCCAGATCGTCACATTGGCCGCTTTTCTCTCTGAGACGGTTACATTTATCGTCTGCAAAGCTATGTCGCTTGCTGCGGTATGCGGAGATACTAAAAGCACCATAGTAGAACACAGAAGAAGCTTCTAAGTTGAAGTAATAGCCAGTAAGAAGTAGTTCAATTCAAGTTTTAGTTGTCGATTATTCACTTTTTAGCCGGCTTTGGTGGCTTGGACATGACCTAGGACCTTAAGATTTTGCATGAAAGGAGGACTAGCAGCCGCGTTGCACGGGAGAATGTGAAAAGTGTTCATATGTAGTAAAAACCTGAGATATCCGTCTGTTTTCGTCATTTGTTATCGAATCGACTTAAAGCCAGATCGTCACATTGGACCCTCTTCTCTCTGAAACGGTTACATTTATCGTCTACAAAGCTATGTCCCGTGCTGCGGTATGCGGAAACACTAAAAGCACCATAGTAGAACACAGAAGAAGCTTTATGTTGAAGTAATAGATAGTAAGAAGTAGTACAATTGAAGTTTTAGTTGTCGATTATTCACTTTTTAGCCGGCTTTGGTGGCTATGACATGACCTAGGACCATAAGATATTGCAAGAAAGGAGGACTAACAGCCGCGTTGCACGGGAGAATATGAAAAGTGTTCATAAGTAGTAAAAACCTGAGAAATCCGTCCGTTTTCGTGATTTGTTATCGAATGGACTTAAAGCCAGATCGTCACATTGGCCGCTCTTCTCTCTGAAACGGTTGCACTTATCGTCTGGAAAGCTATGTCGCGTGCTGCGGTATGCCGAAACACTAAAAGCACCATAGTATAACACAGAAGAAGCTTCTAAGTTGAAGTAATAGCCAGTAAGAAATAGTACAATTCAAGTTTTAGTTGTCGATTATTCACATTTTAGCCGGCTTTGGTGGCTTGGACATGACCTAGGACCTTACGATTTTGCATGAAAGGAGGACTAGCAGCCGCGTTGCACGGGAGAATGTGAAAAGTGTTCATATGTAGTAAAAACCTGAGAAATTCGTCCGTTTTCGTCATTTGTTATCGAATCGAATTAAAGCCAGATCGTCACATTGGCCGCTCTACTCTCTGAAACGGTTACATTTATCGTCTGCAAAGCTATGTCGCGTGCTGCGGTATGCGGAGACACTAAAAGCACCATAGAAGAACACAGAAGTAGCTTGTAAGTTGAAGTAATAGCCAGTAAGAAGTAGTACAATTCAAGTTTTAGTTGTCGATTATTCACTTTTTAGCCGGCTTTGGTGGCTTGGACATGACCTAGGACGTTAAGATTTTGCATGAAAGGAGGACTGGCAGACGCGTTGCACGGGAGAATGTGAAAAGAGTTCATATGTGGTAAAAACCTGATAAATCCGTCCGTTTTCGTCATTTGTTATCGAAATGACTTAAAGGAAGATGGTCGCATTGGCCGCTCTTCTCTCTGAAACGGTTACATTGATCGTCTACTAAGCTATGTCGCGTGCTGCGTTATGCGGAAACACTAAAAGCACTATAGTAGAACACAGAAGAAGCTTCTATGTTGAAGTAATAGCCAGTAAGAAGTAGTACAATTGAAGTTGTAGTTGTCGATTATTCACTTTTTAGCCAGCTTTGGTGGCTTGGACATGAGGTGGAACCATAAGACTTTGCATGAAAAGAAGACTAGCAGCAGCGTTGCACGGGAGAATGTGAAAAGTGTTCATATGTAGTAAAAACGTGAGAAATCCGTCCGTTTTCGTCATTTGTTATCGAATCGACTTAAAGCCAGATCGTCACATTGGCCGCTCTCCTCTCTGAAACGGTTACATTTATCGTCTGCAAAGCTATGTCGCGTACTGCAGTATGCGGAAACACTAAAAGCACCATAGTAGAACACAGAAGAAGCTTCTAAATTGAAGTAATAGAAGGTAAGAAGTAGTACAATTCAAGTTTTAGTTGTCGATTATTCACTTTTTAGCTTGCTTTGGTGGCCATGACATGATCTAGGACCATAAGATTTTGCATGAAAGGAGGACTAGCAGCCGCGTTGCACGGGAGAAAGTGAAAAGTGTTCATATGTAGTAAAAACCTGAGAAATCCGTCCGTTTTCGTCATTTGTTATCGAATCGGCTTAAAGCCAGAGCGTCACATTGGCCGCTTTTCTCTCTGAGACGGTTACATTTATCGTCTGCAAAGCTATGTCTCGTGCTGCGGTATGCGGAGACACTAAAAGCACCATAGTAGAACACAGAAGAAGCTTCTAAGTTGAAGTAATAGCCAGTAAGAAGTAGTGCAATTCAAGTTTTAGTTATCGATTATTCACTTTTTAGCCGGCTTGGTGGCTTTTACATGACCTAGGACCGTAAGATTTTGCATGAAAGGAGGTCTAGTAGCCGCGTTCATAAGAGAATGTGAAAAGTGTTCATATGTAGTAAAAACCTGAGAAATCCGTCCGTTTTAGTCATTTGTTATCGAATCGACTTAAAGCCAGATCGTCACATTGGCCGCTTTTCTCTCTGAGACGGTTACATTTATCGTCTGCAAAGCTATGTCGCGTGCTGCGGTATGCGGAGATACTAAAAGCACCATAGTAGAACACAGAAGAAGCTTCTAAGTTGAAGTAATAGCCAGTAAGAAGTAGTTCAATTCAAGTTTTAGTTGTCGATTATTCACTTTTTAGCCGGCTTTGGTGGCTTGGACACGACCTAGGACCTTAAGATTTTGCATGAAAGGAGGACTAGCAGCCGCGTTGCACGGGAGAATGTGATAAGTGTTCATATGTAGTAAAAACCTGAGATATCCGTCTGTTTTCGTCATTTGTTATCGAATCGACTTAAAGCCAGATCGTCACATTGGACCCTCTTCTCTCTGAAACGGTTACATTTATCGTCTACAAAGCTATGTCCCGTACTGCGGTATGCGGAAACACTAAAAGCACCATAGTAGAACACAGAAGAAGCTTTATGTTGAAGTAATAGATAATAATAAGTAGTACAATTGAAGTTTTAGTTGTCGATTATTCACTTTTTAGCCGGCTTTGGTGGCTATGACATGACCTAGGACCATAAGATATTGCAAGAAAGGAGGACTAACAGCCGCGTTGCACGGGAGTATATGAAAAGTGTTCATAAGTAGTAAAAACCTGAGAAATCCGTCCGTTTTCGTGATTTGTTATCGAATGGACTTAAAGCCAGATCGTCACATTGGCCGCTCTTCTCTCTGAAACGGTTGCACTTATCGTATGGAAAGCTATGTCGCGTGCTGCGGTATGCCGAAACACTAAAAGCACCATAGTATAACACAGAAGAAGCTTCTAAGTTGAAGTAATAGCCAGTAAGAAATAGTACAATTCAAGTTTTAGTTGTCGATTATTCACATTTTAGCCGGCTTTGGTGGCTTGGACATGACCTAGGACCTTACGATTTTGCATGAAAGGAGGACTAGCAGCCGCGTTGCACGGAAGAATGAAAAAAGTGTTCATATGTAGTAAAAACCTGAGAAATCCGTCCGTTTTCGTCATTTGTTATCGAATCGAATTAAAGCCAGATCGTCACATTGGTCGCTCTACTCTCTTAAACGGTTACATTTATCGTCTGCAAAGCTATGTCGCGTGCTGCGGTATGCGGAGACACTAAAAGCACCATAGAAGAACACAGAAGTAGCTTGTAAGTTGAAGTAATAGCCAGTAAGAAGTAGTACAATTCAAGTTTTAGTTGTCGATTATTCACTTTTTAGCCGGCTTTGGTGGCTTGGACATGACCTAGGACGTTAAGATTTTGCATGAAAGGAGGACTGGCAGCCGCGTTGCACGGGAGAATGTGAAAAGAGTTCATATGTGGTAAAAACCTGATAAATCCGTCCGTTTTCGTCATTTGTTATCGAAACGACTTAAAGGCAGATCGTCACATTGGCCGCTTTTCTCTCTGAGACGGTTACATTTATCGTCTGCAACGCTATGTCGCGTGCTGCGGTATGCGGAGACACTAATAGCACCATAGTAGAACACAGAAGAAGCTTCTAAGTTGGAGTAATAGCCAGCAAGAAGTAATAGAATTCAAGTTTTAGTTGTCGATTATTCACATTTTAGCCGGCTTTGGTGGCTTGGACATGACCTAGGACCTTAAGATTTTGCATTAAAGGAGGACTAGCAGCGGCGTTGCACGGGAGAATGTGAAAAGTGTTCATATGTAGTAAAAACCTGAGAAATCCGTCCGTTTTCGTCATTTGTTATCGAATCGACTTAAAGCCAGATCGTCACATTGGCCGCTCTCCTCTCTGAAACGGTTACATTTATCGTCTGCAAAGCTATGTCGCGTACTGCAGTATGCGGAAACACTAAAAGCACCGTAGTAGAACACAGAAGAAGCTTCTAAATTGAAGTAATAGAAAGTAAGAAGTAGTACAATTCAAGTTTTAATTGTCGATTATTCACTTTTTAGCCGGCTTTGGTGGCTATGGCATGACCTAGGACCATAAGATTTTGCATGAAAGGAGGACTAGCAGCCGCGTTGCACGGGAGAAAGTGAAAAGTGTTCATATGTAGTAAAAAACTGAGGAATCCGTCCGTTTTCGTCATTTGTTATCGAATCGGCTTAAAGCCAGATCGTCACATTGGCCGCTTTTCTCTCTGAGACGGTTACATTTATCGTCTGCAAAGCTATGTCGCGTGCTGCGGTATGCGGAGACACTAAAAGCACCATAGTAGAACACAGAAGAAGCTTCTAAGTTGAAGTAATAGCCAGTAAGAAGTAGTGCAATTCAAGTTTTAGTTGTCGATTATTCACGTTTTAGCCGGCTTTGGTGGCTTTTACATGAACTAGGACCGTAAGATTTTGCATGAAAGGAGGTCTAGTAGCCGCGTTGCATGGGAGAACGTGAAAAGTGTTCATATGTAGTAAAAACCTGAGAAATCCGTCCGTTTTAGTCATTTGTTATCGAATCGACTTAAATCCAGATCGTTACATTGGCCGCATTTCTCTCTGAGACGGTTACATTTATCGTCTGCAAAGCTATGTCGCGTGCTGCGGTATGCGGAGACACTAAAAGCACCATAGTAGAACACAGAAGAAGCTTTATGTTGAAGTAATAGATAGTAAGAAGTAGTACAATTGAAGTTTTAGTTGTCGATTTTTCACTTTTTAGCCGGCTTTGGTGGCTTGGACATGACCTAGGACCTTAAGATTTTGCATGAAAGGTCGACCAGCAGCCGCGTTGCACAGGAGAATGTGAAAAGTGTTCATATGTAGTAAAAACCTGAGATATCCGTCTGTTTTCGTCATTTGTTATCGAATCGACTTAAAGCCAGATCGTCACATTGGACCCTCTTCTCTCTGAAACGGTTACATTTATCGTCTACAAAGCTATGTCGCGTGCTGCGTTATGCGGAAACACTAAAACACTATAGTAGAACACAGAAGAAGCACCTATGTTGAAGTAATAGCCAGTAAGAAGTAGTACAATTCATGTTTTAGTTGTCGATTATTCACTTTTTAGCCGGCTTTGGTGGCTATGACATGACCTAGGACCATAAGATTTTGCATGAAAGGAGGACTAACAGCCGCGTTGCACGGGAGAATGTGAAATGTGTTCATATGTAGTAAAAACCTGAGAAATCCGTCCGTTTTCGTGATTTGTTATCGAATCGACTTAAAGCCAGATCGTCACATTGGCCGCTTTTCTCTCTGAGACGGTTACATTTATCGTCTGCAAAGTTATGTCGCGTGCTGCGGTATGCGGAGACACTAAAAGCACTATAGTAGAACACAGAAGAAGCTTCTAAGTTGAAGTAATAGCCAGTAAGAAATAGTACAATTCAAGTTTTAGTTGTCGATTATTCACATTTTAGCCGGCTTTGGTGGCTTGGACATGACCTAAGACCTTAAGATTTTGCATGAAAGGAGGACTAGCAGCCGCGTTGCACGGGAGAATGTGAAAAGTGTTCATATGTAGTAAAAACCTGAGAAATCCGTCCGTTTTCGTCATTTGTTATCGAATCGAATTAAAGCCAGATCGTCACATTGGCCGCTCTACTCTCTGAAACGGTTACATTTATCGTCTGCAAAGCTATGTCGCGTGCTGCGGTATGCGGAAAAACTAAAAGCACCATAGTAGAACACAGAAGAATCTTCTATGTTGAAGTAATAGCCAGTTAGAAGTAGTACAATTGAAGTTTTATTTGTCGATTATTCACTTTTTAGCCGGCTTTAGTGGCTGGGACATGACCTAGGACCATAAGATTTTGCATGAAAGGAGGACTAACAGCCGCCTTGCACGGGAGAATGTGAAAAGTGTTCATATGTAGTAAAAACCTGAGAAATCCGTCCGTTTTCGTGATTTGTTATCGAATCGACTTAAAGCCAGATCGTCACATTGGCCGCTTTTCTCTCTGAGACGGTTACATTTATCGTCTGCAAAGCTATGTCGCGTGCTGCGGTATGCGGAGACACTAAAAGCACCATAGTAGAACACTGAAGAAGCTTCTAAGTTGAAGTAATAGCCAGTAAGAAGTAGTACAATTCAAGTTTTAGTTGTCGATTATTCACTTCTTAGCCGGCTTTGGTGGCTTGGACATCACCTAGAACGTAAGATTTAGCATGAAAGGAGAACTGGCAGCCGCGTTGCACGGGAGGATGTGAATAGTGTTCATATGTGGTAAAAACCTGATAAATGCGTCCGTTTTCGTCATTTGTTATCGAATCGACTTAAAGCCAGATCGTCACATTGGCCGCTTTCCTCTCTGAGACGGTTACATTTATCGTCTTTAACGCTATGTCGCGCGCTGCGGTATCCGGAGACACTAAAAGCACGATAGTAGAACACAGAAGATGCTTCTAAGTTGAAGTAAAAGCCAGTAAGAAGTAGTTCAATTCAAGTTTTAGTTGTCGATTATTCACTCTTTAGCCGGCTTTGGTGGCTTGGACATGACCTAGGACCTTAAGATTTTGCATGAAAGGAGGACTAGCAGCCGCGCTGCACGGGAGAATGTGAAAAGTGTTCATATGTAGTAAAAACCTGAGAAATCCGTAGGTTTTCGTCATTTGTTATCGAATCACCTTAAAGCCAGATCGTCACATTGGCCGCTCTTCTCTCTGAAACGGTTACATTTATCGTCTACAAAGCTATGTCGCGTGCTGCGGTATGCCGAAACACTAAAAGCACCATAGTAGAACACAGAAGAAGCTTCTAAGTTGAAGTAATAGCCAGTAAGAAATAGTACAATTCAAGTTTTAGTTGTCGATTATCACATTTTAGCCGGCTTTGGTGGCTTGGACATGACCTAGGACCTTAAGATTTTGCATGAAAGGAGGACTAGCAGCCGCGTTGCATGGGAGAATGTGAAAAGTGTTCATATGTAGTAAAAACCTGAGAAATCCGTCCGTTTTCGTCATTTGTTATCGAATCGACTTAAAGCCAGATCGTCACATTGGCCGCTTTTCTCTTTGAGACGGTTACATTTATCGTCTGCAAAGCTATGTCGCGTGCTGCGGTATGCGGAGACACTAAAAGCACCATAGCAGAACACTGAAGAAGCTTCTAAGTCGAAGCAATAGCCAGTAAGAAGTAGTACAATTCAAGTTTTAGTTGTCGATTATTTACTTTTTAGCCGGCTTTGGTGGCTTGGACATGCGGTGGAACCTTAAGATTTTGCATGAAAGGAAGACTAGCAGCCGCGTTGCACGGGAGAATGTGAAAAGTGTTCATATGTAGTAAAAACCTGAGAAATCCGTCCGTTTTCGTCATTTGTTATCGAATCGACTTAAAACCAGATCGTCACATTGGCCACTCTTCTCTCTGAAACGGTTGCACTTATCGTCTGCAAAGCTATGTCGCGTTCTGCGGTATGCCGATACACTAAAAGCACCATAGTAGAACACAGAAGAAGCTTCTAAGTTGAAGTAATAGCCAGTAAGAAATAGTACAATTCAAGTTTTAGTTGTCGATTATTCACATTTTAGCCGGCTTTGGTGGCTTGGACATGACCTAGGACCTTAAGATTTTGCATGAAAGGAGGACTAGCAGCCGCGTTGCACGGGAGAATGTGAAAAGTGTTCATATGTAGTAAAAACCTGAGAAATCCGTCCGTTTTCGTCATTTGTTATCGAATCGAATTAAAGCCAGATCGTCACATTGGCCGCTCTACTCTCTGAAACGGTTACATTTATCGTCTGCAAAGCTATGTCGCGTGCTGCGGTATGCGGAGACACTAAAAGCACCATAGTAGAACACTGAAGAAGCTTCTAAGTTGAAGTAATAGCCAGTAAGAAGTAGTACAATTCAAGTTTTAGTTGTCGATTATTCACTTTTTAGCCGGCTTTGGTGGCTTGGACATCACCTAGAACGTAAGATTTAGCATGAAAGGAGAACTAGCAGCCGCGTTGCACGGGAGAATGTGAAAAGTGTTCATATGTAGTAAAAACCTGAGAAATCCGTCCGTTTTCGTCATTTGTTATCGAATCGACTTAAGGCCAGATCGTCACATTGGCCGCTCTTCTCTCTGAAACGGTTACACTTATCGTCTGCAAAGCTATGTCGGGTGCTGCGGTATGCCGAAACACTAAAAGCACCATAGTAGAACACAGAAGAAGCTTCTAAGTTGAAGTAATAGCCAGTAAGAAGTAGTACAATTCAAGTTTTAGTTGTCTATTATTCACATTTTAGCCGGCTTTGGTGGCTTGGACATGACCTAGGACCTTAAGAATTTGCATGAAAGGAGTAGTTTCAGCCGCGTTGCACGGGAGAATGTGAAATGTGTTCATATGTAGTAAAAACCTGAGAAATCCGTCCGTTTTCGTCATTTGTTATCGAATCGAGTTAAAGCCAGATCGTCACAGTGGCCGCTCTTCTCTCTGAAACGGTTACATTTATCGTCTACAAAGCTATGTCGCGTGCTGCGGTATGCGGAAACACTAAAAGCACCATAGTAGAACACAGAAGAAGCATCTGTGTTGACGTAACAGCCAGTAAGAAGTAGTACTATTCAAGTTTTAGTTGTCGATTATTCACTTTTTAGCCGGCTTTGGTGGCTTGGACATGAGGTGGAACCTTAAGATGTTGCATCAAAGGAGAACTAGCAGCCGCGTTGCACGGGAGAATGTGAAAAGTGTTCATATGTAGTAAAAACCTGAGAAATCCGTCCGTTTTCGTCATTTGTTATCGAATCGACTTAAAGCCAGATCGTCACATTGGCCGCTTTTCTCTCTGAGACGGTGACATTTATCGTCTGCAAAGCTATGTCGCGTGCTGCGGTATGCGGAGACACTAAAAGTACCATATTAGAACTCAGAAGAAGCTTCTAAGTTGAAGTAATAGCCAGTAAGAAATAGTAAAATTCAAGTTTTAGTTGTCGATAAATCACTCTTTAGCCGGCTTTGGTGGCTTGGACATGACCTAGGACCTTAAGATTTTGCATGAAAGGAGGACTAGCAGCCGCGTTGCATGGGAGAATGTGAAAAGTGTTCATATGTAGTAAAAACATGAGAAATCCGTCCGTTTTCGTCATTTGTTATCGAATCGACTTAAAGCCAGATCGTCACATTGGCCGCCTTTCTCTCTGAGAAGGTTACATTTATTGTCTGCAAAGCTATGTCGCGTGCTGCGGTATGCGGAGACACTAAAAGCACCATAGAAGAACACAGAAGATGCTTCTAAGTTGAAGTAATAGCCAGTAAGAAGTAGTAAAATTCAAGTTTTAGTTGTCGACTATTCACTTTTTAGCCGGCTTTGGTGGCTTGGACATCGCCTAGGACGTTAAGATTATGCATGAAAGGAGGACTAGCAGCCGCGTTGCACGGGAGGATGTGAATAGTGTTCATATGTGGTAAAAACCTGATAAATGCGTCCGTTTTCGTCATTTGTTATCGAATCGACTTAAAGCCAGATCGTCACATTGGCCGCTTTACTCTCTGAGACGGTTACATTTATCGTCTTTAACGCTATGTCGCGTGCTGCGGTATGCGGAGACAATAAAAGCACCATAGTAGAACACAGAACATGCTTCTAAGTTGAAGCAATAGCCAGTAAGAAGTAGTACAATTTAAGTTTTAGGTATTGATTATTCACTTTTTAGCCGGCTTTGGTAGCTTGGACATGACCTAGGTCCTTAAGATTTTGCATGAAAGGAAGACTAGAAGCCGCGTTGCTTGGGAGAATGTGAAAAGTGTTCATATGTAGTAAAAACCTGAGAAATCCGTCCGGTTTCGTCTTTGTTATTGAATCGACTTAAAGCCAGATCGTCACATTGGTCGCTCTTCTCTCTGAGACGGTTACATTTATCGTCTGCAAAGCTATGTCGCGCGCTGCGGTATCCGGAGACACTAAAAGCACGATAGTAGAACACAGAAGATGCTTCTAAGTTGAAGTAAAAGCCAGTAAGAAGTAGTTCAATTCAAGTTTTAGTTGTCGATTATTCACTCTTTAGCCGGCTTTGGTGGCTTGGACATCACCTAGGACCTTAAGATTTTGCATGAAAGGAGGACTAGCAGCCGCGCTGCACGGGAGAATGTGAAAAGTGTTCATATGTAGTAAAAACCTGAGAAATCCGTAGGTTTTCGTCATTTGTTATCGAATCGACTTAAAGCCAGATCGTCACATTGGCCGCTCTTCTCTCTGAAACGGTTACATTTATCGTCTACAAAGCTATGTCGCGTGCTGCGGTATGCCGAAACACTAAAAGCACCATAGTTGAACACAGAAGAAGCTTCTAAGTTGAAGTAATAGCCAGTAAGAAATAGTACAATTCAAGTTTTAGTTGTCGATTATCACATTTTAGCCGGCTTTGGTGGCTTGGACATGACCTAGGACCTTAAGATTTTGCATGAAAGGAGGACTAGCAGCCGCGTTGCATGGGAGAATGTGAAAAGTGTTCATATGTAGTAAAAACCTGAGAAATCCGTCCGTTTTCGTCATTTGTTATCGAATCGACTTAAAGCCAGATCGTCACATTGGCCGCTTTTCTCTCTGAGACGGTTACATTTATCGTCTGCAAAGCTATGTCGCGTGCTGCGGTATGCGGAGACACTAAAAGCACCATAGTAGAACACTGAAGAAGCTTCTAAGTTGAAGCAATAGCCAGTAAGAAGTAGTACAATTCAAGTTTTAGTTGTCGATTTTTCACTTTTTAGCCGGCTTTGGTGGCTTGGACATCACCTAGGACGTTAAGATTTAGCATGAAAGGAGAACTAGCAGCCGCGTTGCACGGGAGAATGTGAAAAGTGTTCATATGTAGTAAAAACCTGAGAAATCCGTCCGTTTTCGTCATTTGTTATCGAATCGACTTAAGGCCAGATCGTCACATTGGCCGCTCTTCTCTCTGAAACGGTTACACTTATCGTCTGCAAAGCTATGTCGGGTGCTGCGGTATGCCGAAACACTAAAAGCACCATAGTAGAACACAGAAGAAGCTTCTAAGTTGAAGTAATAGCCAGTAAGAAGTAGTACAATTCAAGTTTTAGTTGTCTATTATTCACATTTTAGCCGGCTTTGGTGGCTTGGACATGACCTAGGACCTTAAGAATTTGCATGAAAGGAGTAGTTTCAGCCGCGTTGCACGGGAGAATGTGTAATGTGTTCATATGTAGTAAAAACCTGAGAAATCCGTCCGTTTTCGTCATTTGTTATCGAATCGAGTTAAAGCCAGATCGTCACAGTGGCCGCTCTTCTCTCTGAAACGGTTACATTTATCGTCTACAAAGCTATGTCGCGTGCTGCGGTATGCGGAAACACTAAAAGCACCATAGTAGAACACAGAAGAAGCATCTATGTTGACGTAACAGCCAGTAAGAAGTAGTACTATTCAAGTTTTAGTTGTCGATTATTCACTTTTTAGCCGGCTTTGGTGGCTTGGACAATATGTGGAACCTTAAGATGTTGCATCAAAGGAGAACTAGCAGCCGCGTTGCACGGGAGAATGTGAAAAGTGTTCATATGTAGTAAAAACCTGAGAAATCCGTCCGTTTTCGTCATTTGTTATCGAATCGACTTAAAGCCAGATCGTCACATTGGCCGCTTTTCTCTCTGAGACGGTGACATTTATCGTCTGCAAAGCTATGTCGCGTGCTGCGGTATGCGGAGACACTAAAAGTACCATATTAGAACTCAGAAGAAGCTTCTAAGTTGAAGTAATAGCCAGTAAGAAATAGTAAAATTCAAGTTTTAGTTGTCGATAAATCACTCTTTAGCCGGCTTTGGTGGCTTGGACATGACCTAGGACCTTAAGATTTTGCATGAAAGGAGGACTAGCAGCCGCGTTGCATGGGAGAATGTGAAAAGTGTTCATATGTAGTAAAAACATGAGAAATCCGTCCGTTTTCGTCATTTGTTATCGAATCGACTTAAAGCCAGATCGTCACATTGGCCGCCTTTCTCTCTGAGAAGGTTACATTTATTGTCTGCAAAGCTATGTCGCGTGCTGCGGTATGCGGAGACACTAAAAGCACCATAGAAGAACACAGAAGATGCTTCTAAGTTGAAGTAATAGCCAGTAAGAAGTAGTAAAATTCAAGTTTTAGTTGTCGACTATTCACTTTTTAGCCGGCTTTGGTGGCTTGGACATCACCTAGGACGTTAAGATTATGCATGAAAGGAGGACTAGCAGCCGCGTTGCACGGGAGGATGTGAATAGTGTTCATATGTGGTAAAAACCTGATAAATGCGTCCGTTTTCGTCATTTGTTATCGAATCGACTTAAAGCCAGATCGTCACATTGGCCGCTTTACTCTCTGAGACGGTTACATTTATCGTCTTTAACGCTATGTCGCGTGCTGCGGTATGCGGAGACAATAAAAGCACCATAGTAGAACACAGAACATGCTTCTAAGTTGAAGCAATAGCCAGTAAGAAGTAGTACAATTTAAGTTTTAGGTATTGATTATTCACTTTTTAGCCGGCTTTGGTAGCTTGGACATGACCTAGGTCCTTAAGATTTTGCATGAAAGGAAGACTAGAAGCCGCGTTGCTTGGGAGAATGTGAAAAGTGTTCATATGTAGTAAAAACCTGAGAAATCCGTCCGGTTTCGTCTTTGTTATTGAATCGACTTAAAGCCAGATCGTCACATTGGTCGCTCTTCTCTCTGAGACGGTTACATTTATCGTCTGCAAAGCTATGTCGCGCGCTGCGGTATCCGGAGACACTAAAAGCACGATAGTAGAACACAGAAGATGCTTCTAAGTTGAAGTAAAAGCCAGTAAGAAGTAGTTCAATTCAAGTTTTAGTTGTCGATTATTCACTCTTTAGCCGGCTTTGGTGGCTTGGACATCACCTAGGACCTTAAGATTTTGCATGAAAGGAGGACTAGCAGCCGCGCTGCACGGGAGAATGTGAAAAGTGTTCATATGTAGTAAAAACCTGAGAAATCCGTAGGTTTTCGTCATTTGTTATCGAATCGACTTAAAGCCAGATCGTCACATTGGCCGCTCTTCTCTCTGAAACGGTTACATTTATCGTCTACAAAGCTATGTCGCGTGCTGCGGTATGCCGAAACACTAAAAGCACCATAGTTTAACACAGAAGAAGCTTCTAAGTTGAAGTAATAGCCAGTAAGAAATAGTACAATTCAAGTTTTAGTTGTCGATTATCACATTTTAGCCGGCTTTGGTGGCTTGGACATGACCTAGGACCTTAAGATTTTGCATGAAAGGAGGACTAGCAGCCTTGTTGCATGGGAGAATGTGAAAAGTGTTCATATGTAGTAAAAACCTGAGAAATCCGTCCGTTTTCGTCATTTGTTATCGAATCGACTTAAAGCCAGATCGTCACATTGGCCGCTTTTCTCTCTGAGACGGTTACATTTATCGTCTGCAAAGCTATGTCGCGTGCTGCGGTATGCGGAGACACTAAAAGCACCATAGTAGAACACAGAAGAAGCTTTATGTTGAAGTAATAGATAGTAAGAAGTAGTACAATTGAAGTTTTAGTTGTCGATTTTTCACTTTTTAGCCGGCTTTGGTGGCTTGGACATGACCTAGGACCTTAAGATTTTGCATGAAAGGTCGACCAGCAGCCGCGTTGCACAGGAGAATGTGAAAAGTGTTCATATGTAGTAAAAACCTGAGATATCCGTCTGTTTTCGTCATTTGTTATCGAATCGACTTAAAGCCAGATCGTCACATTGGACCCTCTTCTCTCTGAAACGGTTACATTTATCGTCTACAAAGCTATGTCGCGTGCTGCGTTATGCGGAAACACTAAAAACACTATAGTAGAACACAGAAGAAGCACCTATGTTGAAGTAATAGCCAGTAAGAAGTAGTACAATTCATGTTTTAGTTGTCGATTATTCACTTTTTAGCCGGCTTTGGTGGCTATGACATGACCTAGGACCATAAGATTTTGCATGAAAGGAGGACTAACAGCCGCGTTGCACGGGAGAATGTGAAATGTGTTCATATGTAGTAAAAACCTGAGAAATCCGTCCGTTTTCGTGATTTGTTATCGAATCGACTTAAAGCCAGATCGTCACATTGGCCGCTTTTCTCTCTGAGACGGTTACATTTATCGTCTGCAAAGTTATGTCGCGTGCTGCGGTATGCGGAGACACTAAAAGCACTATAGTAGAACACAGAAGAAGCTTCTAAGTTGAAGTAATAGCCAGTAAGAAATAGTACAATTCAAGTTTTAGTTGTCGATTATTCACATTTTAGCCGGCTTTGGTGGCTTGGACATGACCTAAGACCTTAAGATTTTGCATGAAAGGAGGACTAGCAGCCGCGTTGCACGGGAGAATGTGAAAAGTGTTCATATGTAGTAAAAACCTGAGAAATCCGTCCGTTTTCGTCATTTGTTATCGAATCGAATTAAAGCCAGATCGTCACATTGGCCGCTCTACTCTCTGAAACGGTTACATTTATCGTCTGCAAAGCTATGTCGCGTGCTGCGGTATGCGGAAAAACTAAAAGCACCATAGTAGAACACAGAAGAATCTTCTATGTTGAAGTAATAGCCAGTTAGAAGTAGTACAATTGAAGTTTTATTTGTCGATTATTCACTTTTTAGCCGGCTTTAGTGGCTGGGACATGACCTAGGACCATAAGATTTTGCATGAAAGGAGGACTAACAGCCGCCTTGCACGGGAGAATGTGAAAAGTGTTCATATGTAGTAAAAACCTGAGAAATCCGTCCGTTTTCGTGATTTGTTATCGAATCGACTTAAAGCCAGATCGTCACATTGGCCGCTTTTCTCTCTGAGACGGTTACATTTATCGTCTGCAAAGCTATGTCGCGTGCTGCGGTATGCGGAGACACTAAAAGCACCATAGTAGAACACTGAAGAAGCTTCTAAGTTGAAGTAATAGCCAGTAAGAAGTAGTACAATTCAAGTTTTAGTTGTCGATTATTCACTTCTTAGCCGGCTTTGGTGGCTTGGACATCACCTAGAACGTAAGATTTAGCATGAAAGGAGAACTGGCAGCCGCGTTGCACGGGAGGATGTGAATAGTGTTCATATGTGGTAAAAACCTGATAAATGCGTCCGTTTTCGTCATTTGTTATCGAATCGACTTAAAGCCAGATCGTCACATTGGCCGCTTTCCTCTCTGAGACGGTTACATTTATCGTCTTTAACGCTATGTCGCGCGCTGCGGTATCCGGAGACACTAAAAGCACGATAGTAGAACACAGAAGATGCTTCTAAGTTGAAGTAAAAGCCAGTAAGAAGTAGTTCAATTCAAGTTTTAGTTGTCGATTATTCACTCTTTAGCCGGCTTTGGTGGCTTGGACATGACCTAGGACCTTAAGATTTTGCATGAAAGGAGGACTAGCAGCCGCGCTGCACGGGAGAATGTGAAAAGTGTTCATATGTAGTAAAAACCTGAGAAATCCGTAGGTTTTCGTCATTTGTTATCGAATCACCTTAAAGCCAGATCGTCACATTGGCCGCTCTTCTCTCTGAAACGGTTACATTTATCGTCTACAAAGCTATGTCGCGTGCTGCGGTATGCCGAAACACTAAAAGCACCATAGTAGAACACAGAAGAAGCTTCTAAGTTGAAGTAATAGCCAGTAAGAAATAGTACAATTCAAGTTTTAGTTGTCGATTATCACATTTTAGCCGGCTTTGGTGGCTTGGACATGACCTAGGACCTTAAGATTTTGCATGAAAGGAGGACTAGCAGCCGCGTTGCATGGGAGAATGTGAAAAGTGTTCATATGTAGTAAAAACCTGAGAAATCCGTCCGTTTTCGTCATTTGTTATCGAATCGACTTAAAGCCAGATCGTCACATTGGCCGCTTTTCTCTTTGAGACGGTTACATTTATCGTCTGCAAAGCTATGTCGCGTGCTGCGGTATGCGGAGACACTAAAAGCACCATAGCAGAACACTGAAGAAGCTTCTAAGTCGAAGCAATAGCCAGTAAGAAGTAGTACAATTCAAGTTTTAGTTGTCGATTATTTACTTTTTAGCCGGCTTTGGTGGCTTGGACTTGCGGTGGAACCTTAAGATTTTGCATGAAAGGAAGACTAGCAGCCGCGTTGCACGGGAGAATGTGAAAAGTGTTCATATGTAGTAAAAACCTGAGAAATCCGTCCGTTTTCGTCATTTGTTATCGAATCGACTTAAAACCAGATCGTCACATTGGCCACTCTTCTCTCTGAAACGGTTGCACTTATCGTCTGCAAAGCTATGTCGCGTTCTGCGGTATGCCGATACACTAAAAGCACCATAGTAGAACACAGAAGAAGCTTCTAAGTTGAAGTAATAGCCAGTAAGAAATAGTACAATTCAAGTTTTAGTTGTCGATTATTCACATTTTAGCCGGCTTTGGTGGCTTGGACATGACCTAGGACCTTAAGATTTTGCATGAAAGGAGGACTAGCAGCCGCGTTGCACGGGAGAATGTGAAAAGTGTTCATATGTAGTAAAAACCTGAGAAATCCGTCCGTTTTCGTCATTTGTTATCGAATCGAATTAAAGCCAGATCGTCACATTGGCCGCTCTACTCTCTGAAACGGTTACATTTATCGTCTGCAAAGCTATGTCGCGTGCTGCGGTATGCGGAGACACTAAAAGCACCATAGTAGAACACTGAAGAAGCTTCTAAGTTGAAGTAATAGCCAGTAAGAAGTAGTACAATTCAAGTTTTAGTTGTCGATTATTCACTTTTTAGCCGGCTTTGGTGGCTTGGACATCACCTAGAACGTAAGATTTAGCATGAAAGGAGAACTAGCAGCCGCGTTGCACGGGAGAATGTGAAAAGTGTTCATATGTAGTAAAAACCTGAGAAATCCGTCCGTTTTCGTCATTTGTTATCGAATCGACTTAAGGCCAGATCGTCACATTGGCCGCTCTTCTCTCTGAAACGGTTACACTTATCGTCTGCAAAGCTATGTCGGGTGCTGCGGTATGCCGAAACACTAAAAGCACCATAGTAGAACACAGAAGAAGCTTCTAAGTTGAAGTAATAGCCAGTAAGAAGTAGTACAATTCAAGTTTTAGTTGTCTATTATTCACATTTTAGCCGGCTTTGGTGGCTTGGACATGACCTAGGACCTTAAGAATTTGCATGAAAGGAGTAGTTTCAGCCGCGTTGCACGGGAGAATGTGAAATGTGTTCATATGTAGTAAAAACCTGAGAAATCCGTCCGTTTTCGTCATTTGTTATCGAATCGAGTTAAAGCCAGATCGTCACAGTGGCCGCTCTTCTCTCTGAAACGGTTACATTTATCGTCTACAAAGCTATGTCGCGTGCTGCGGTATGCGGAAACACTAAAAGCACCATAGTAGAACACAGAAGAAGCATCTGTGTTGACGTAACAGCCAGTAAGAAGTAGTACTATTCAAGTTTTAGTTGTCGATTATTCACTTTTTAGCCGGCTTTGGTGGCTTGGACATGAGGTGGAACCTTAAGATGTTGCATCAAAGGAGAACTAGCAGCCGCGTTGCACGGGAGAATGTGAAAAGTGTTCATATGTAGTAAAAACCTGAGAAATCCGTCCGTTTTCGTCATTTGTTATCGAATCGACTTAAAGCCAGATCGTCACATTGGCCGCTTTTCTCTCTGAGACGGTGACATTTATCGTCTGCAAAGCTATGTCGCGTGCTGCGGTATGCGGAGACACTAAAAGTACCATATTAGAACTCAGAAGAAGCTTCTAAGTTGAAGTAATAGCCAGTAAGAAATAGTAAAATTCAAGTTTTAGTTGTCGATAAATCACTCTTTAGCCGGCTTTGGTGGCTTGGACATGACCTAGGACCTTAAGATTTTGCATGAAAGGAGGACTAGCAGCCGCGTTGCATGGGAGAATGTGAAAAGTGTTCATATGTAGTAAAAACATGAGAAATCCGTCCGTTTTCGTCATTTGTTATCGAATCGACTTAAAGCCAGATCGTCACATTGGCCGCCTTTCTCTCTGAGAAGGTTACATTTATTGTCTGCAAAGCTATGTCGCGTGCTGCGGTATGCGGAGACACTAAAAGCACCATAGAAGAACACAGAAGATGCTTCTAAGTTGAAGTAATAGCCAGTAAGAAGTAGTAAAATTCAAGTTTTAGTTGTCGACTATTCACTTTTTAGCCGGCTTTGGTGGCTTGGACATCACCTAGGACGTTAAGATTATGCATGAAAGGAGGACTAGCAGCCGCGTTGCACGGGAGGATGTGAATAGTGTTCATATGTGGTAAAAACCTGATAAATGCGTCCGTTTTCGTCATTTGTTATCGAATCGACTTAAAGCCAGATCGTCACATTGGCCGCTTTACTCTCTGAGACGGTTACATTTATCGTCTTTAACGCTATGTCGCGTGCTGCGGTATGCGGAGACAATAAAAGCACCATAGTAGAACACAGAACATGCTTCTAAGTTGAAGCAATAGCCAGTAAGAAGTAGTACAATTTAAGTTTTAGGTATTGATTATTCACTTTTTAGCCGGCTTTGGTAGCTTGGACATGACCTAGGTCCTTAAGATTTTGCATGAAAGGAAGACTAGAAGCCGCGTTGCTTGGGAGAATGTGAAAAGTGTTCATATGTAGTAAAAACCTGAGAAATCCGTCCGGTTTCGTCTTTGTTATTGAATCGACTTAAAGCCAGATCGTCACATTGGTCGCTCTTCTCTCTGAGACGGTTACATTTATCGTCTGCAAAGCTATGTCGCGCGCTGCGGTATCCGGAGACACTAAAAGCACGATAGTAGAACACAGAAGATGCTTCTAAGTTGAAGTAAAAGCCAGTAAGAAGTAGTTCAATTCAAGTTTTAGTTGTCGATTATTCACTCTTTAGCCGGCTTTGGTGGCTTGGACATCACCTAGGACCTTAAGATTTTGCATGAAAGGAGGACTAGCAGCCGCGCTGCACGGGAGAATGTGAAAAGTGTTCATATGTAGTAAAAACCTGAGAAATCCGTAGGTTTTCGTCATTTGTTATCGAATCGACTTAAAGCCAGATCGTCACATTGGCCGCTCTTCTCTCTGAAACGGTTACATTTATCGTCTACAAAGCTATGTCGCGTGCTGCAATATGCCGAAACACTAAAAGCACCATAGTTGAACACAGAAGAAGCTTCTAAGTTGAAGTAATAGCCAGTAAGAAATAGTACAATTCAAGTTTTAGTTGTCGATTATCACATTTTAGCCGGCTTTGGTGGCTTGGACATGACCTAGGACCTTAAGATTTTGCATGAAAGGAGGACTAGCAGCCGCGTTGCATGGGAGAATGTGAAAAGTGTTCATATGTAGTAAAAACCTGAGAAATCCGTCCGTTTTCGTCATTTGTTATCGAATCGACTTTAAGCCAGATCGTCACATTGGCCGCTTTTCTCTCTGAGACGGTTACATTTATCGTCTGCAAAGCTATGTCGCGTGCTGCGGTATGCGGAGACACTAAAAGCACCATAGTAGAACACTGAAGAAGCTTCTAAGTTGAAGCAATAGCCAGTAAGAAGTAGTACAATTCAAGTTTTAGTTGTCGATTTTTCACTTTTTAGCCGGCTTTGGTGGCTTGGACATCACCTAGGACGTTAAGATTTAGCATGAAAGGAGAACTAGCAGCCGCGTTGCACGGGAGAATGTGAAAAGTGTTCATATGTAGTAAAAACCTGAGAAATCCGTCCGTTTTCGTCATTTGTTATCGAATCGACTTAAGGCCAGATCGTCACATTGGCCGCTCTTCTCTCTGAAACGGTTACACTTATCGTCTGCAAAGCTATGTCGGGTGCTGCGGTATGCCGAAACACTAAAAGCACCATAGTAGAACACAGAAGAAGCTTCTAAGTTGAAGTAATAGCCAGTAAGAAGTAGTACAATTCAAGTTTTAGTTGTCTATTATTCACATTTTAGCCGGCTTTGGTGGCTTGGACATGACCTAGGACCTTAAGAATTTGCATGAAAGGAGTAGTTTCAGCCGCGTTGCACGGGAGAATGTGTAATGTGTTCATATGTAGTAAAAACCTGAGAAATCCGTCCGTTTTCGTCATTTGTTATCGAATCGAGTTAAAGCCAGATCGTCACAGTGGCCGCTCTTCTCTCTGAAACGGTTACATTTATCGTCTACAAAGCTATGTCGCGTGCTGCGGTATGCGGAAACACTAAAAGCACCATAGTAGAACACAGAAGAAGCATCTATGTTGACGTAACAGCCAGTAAGAAGTAGTACTATTCAAGTTTTAGTTGTCGATTATTCACTTTTTAGCCGGCTTTGGTGGCTTGGACAATATGTGGAACCTTAAGATGTTGCATCAAAGGAGAACTAGCAGCCGCGTTGCACGGGAGAATGTGAAAAGTGTTCATATGTAGTAAAAACCTAAGTAATCTGTCCGTTTTCGTCATTTGTTATCGAATCGACTTAAAGCCAGATCGTCACATTGGCCGCTTTTCTCTCTGAGACGGTCACATTTATCGTCTGCAAAGCTATGTCGCGTGCTGCGGTATGCGGAGACACTAAAAGTACCATATTAGAACACAGAAGAAGCTTCTAAGTTGAAGTAATAGCCAGTAAGAAATAGTAAAATTCAAGTTTTAGTTGTCGATAAATCACTTTTTAGCCGGCTTTGGTGGCTTGGACATGACCTAGGACCTTAAGATTTTGCATGAAAGGAGGACTAGCAGCCGGGTAGCATGGGAGAATGTGAAAAGTGTTCATATGTAGTAAAAACCTGAGAATTCCGTCCGTTTTCGTCATTTGTTATCGAATCGACTTAAAGCCAGATCGTCACATTGGCCGCCTTTCTCGCTGAGACGTTTACATTTATTGTCTGCAAAGCTATGTCGCGTGCTGCGATATGCGGAGACAATAAAAGCACCATAGTAGAACACAGAACATGCTTCTAAGTTGAAGCAATAGCCAGTAAGAAGTAGTACAATTTAAGTTTTAGGTATTGTTTATTCACTTTTTAGCCGGCTTTGGTGGCTTGGACATGACCTAGGTCCTTAAGATTTTGCATGAAAGGAAGACTAGAAGCCGCGTTGCTTGGGAGAATGTGAAAAGTGTTCATATGTAGTAAAAACCTGAGAAATCCGTCCGGTTTCGTCTTTGTTATTGAATCGACTTAAAGCCAGATCGTCACATTGGTCGCTCTTCTCTCTGAGACGGTTACATTTATCGTCTGCAAAGCTATGTCGCGTGCTGCGGTATCCGGAGACACTAAAAGCACGATAGTAGAACACAGAAGATGGTTCTAAGTTGAAGTAAAAGCCAGTAAGAAGTAGTTCAATTCAAGTTTTAGTTGTCGATTATTCACTCTTTAGCCGGCTTTGGTGGCTTGGACATGACCTAGGACCTTAAGATTTTGCATGAAAGGAGGACTAGCAGCCGCGCTGCACGGGAGAATGTGAAAAGTGTTCATATGTAGTAAAAACCTGAGAAATCCGTAGGTTTTCGTCATTTGTTATCGAATCGACTTAAAGCCAGATCGTCACATTGGCCGCTCTTCTCTCTGAAACGGTTACATTTATCGTCTACAAAGCTATGTCGCGTGCTGCGGTATGCCGAAACACTAAAAGCACCATAGTAGAACACAGAAGAAGCTTCTAAGTTGAAGTAATAGCCAGTAAGAAATAGTACAATTCAAGTTTTAGTTGTCGATTATCACATTTTAGCCGGCTTTGGTGGCTTGGACATGACCTAGGACCTTAAGATTTTGCATGAAAGGAGGACTAGCAGCCGCGTTGCATGGGAGAATGTGAAAAGTGTTCATATGTAGTAAAAACCTGAGAAATCCGTCCGTTTTCGTCATTTGTTATCGAATCGACTTAAAGCCAGATCGTCACATTGGCCGCTTTTCTCTCTGAGACGGTTACATTTATCGTCTGCAAAGCTATGTCGCGTGCTGCGGTATGCGGTGACACTAAAAGCACCATAGTAGAACACTGAAGAAGCTTCTAAGTTGAAGCAATAGCCAGTAAGAAGTAGTACAATTCAAGTTTTAGTTGTCGATTTTTCACTTTTTAGCCGGCTTTGGTGGCTTGGACATCACCTAGGACGTTAAGATTTAGCATGAAAGGAGAACTAGCAGCCGCGTTGCACGGGAGAATGTGAAAAGTGTTCATATGTAGTAAAAACCTGAGAAATCCGTCCGTTTTCGTCATTTGTTATCGAATCGACTTAAGGCCAGATCGTCACATTGGCCGCTCTTCTCTCTGAAACGGTTACACTTATCGTCTGCAAAGCTATGTCGGGTGCTGCGGTATGCCGAAACACTAAAAGCACCATAGTAGAACACAGAAGAAGCTTCTAAGTTGAAGTAATAGCCAGTAAGAAGTAGTACTATTCAAGTTTTAGTTGTCGATTATTCACTTTTTAGCCGGCTTTGGTGGCTTGGACATGAGGTGGAACCTTAAGATTTTGCATCAAAGGAGGAATAGCAGCCGCGTTGCACGGGAGAATGTGAAATGTGTTCATATGTAGTAAAAACCTGAGAAATCCGTCCGTTTTCGTCATTTGTTATCGAATCGAGTTAAAGCCAGATCGTCACAGTGGCCGCTCTTCTCTCTGAAACGGTTACATTTATCGTCTACAAAGCTATGTCGCGTGCTGCGGTATGCGGAAACACTAAAAGCACCATAGTAGAACACAGAAGAAGCATCTATGTTGACGTAACAGCCAGTAAGAAGTAGTACTATTCAAGTTTTAGTTGTCGATTATTCACTTTTTAGCCGGCTTTGGTGGCTTGGACATGAGGTGGAACCTTAGGATGTTGCATCAAAGGAGAACTAGCAGCCGCGTTGCACGGGAGAATGTGAAAAGTGTTCATATGTAGTAAAAACCTGAGAAATCCGTCCGTTTTCGTCATTTGTTATCGAATCGACTCAAAGCCAGATCGTCACATTGGCCGCCTTTCACTCTGAGAAGGTTACATTTATCGTCTGCAAAGCTATGTCGCGTGCTGCGGTATGCGGAGACACTAAAAGCACCATAGAAGATCACAGAAGATGCTTCTAAGTTGAAGTAATAGCCAGTCAGAAGTAGTACAATTGAAGTTTTGAGTTGTCAATTATTCACTTTTTAGCCGCCTTTGTTGGCTTGAACATGCCCTAGGACCTTACGATTTTGCATGAAAGGAGGACTAGCAGCCGCGTTGCATGGGAGAATGTGAAAAGGGTTCTTATGTAGTAAAAACCTGAGAAATCCGTCCGTTTTCGTCATTTGTTATCGAATCGACTTAAAGTCAGATCGTCACATTGGCCGCTCTTCTCTCTGAAACGGTTACATTTATCGTCTACAAAGCTATGTCGCGTGCTGCGGTATGAGGAAACACTAAAAGCACCATAGTAGAACACAGAAGAAGCTTTTATGTTGAAGTAACAGCCAGTAAGAAGTAGTACAAATGAAGTTTTGGATGTCGATTATTCACTTTTTAGCCGGCTTTAGTGGCTTGGACATGACCTAGGACCTTAAGATTTTGCATGAAAGGAGGACTAGCAGCCACGTTGCATGTGAGAATGTGAAAAGTGTTCATATGTAGTAAAAACCTGAGAATTCCGTCCGTTTTCGTCATTTGTTATCGAATCGACTTAAAGCCAGATCGTCTCATTGGCCGCTTTTCTCTCTGAGACGGGTACATTTATCGCCTGCAAAGCTATGTCGCGTGCTGCGGTATGCGGAGACACTAAAAGCACCATAGTAGAACACAGAAGAAGGTTCTAAGTTGAAGTAATAGCCAGTAAGAAGTAGTACTATTCAAGTTTTAGTTGTCGATTATTCACTTTTTAGCCGGCTTTGGTGGCTTGGACATGAGGTGGAACCTTAAGATTTTGCATCAAAGGAGGACTAGCAGCCGCGTTGCACGGGAGAATGTGAAAAGTGTTCATGTGTAGTAAAAACATAAGAAATCTGTCCGTTTACGTCATTTGTTATCGAATCGACTTAAAGCCAGATCGTCACATTGGCCGCTTTTCTCTCTGAGACTGTCACATTTATCGTCTGCAAAGCTATGTCACGTGCTGCGGTATGCGGAGACACTAAAAGCACCATAGAAGAACACAGAAGATGCTTCTAAGTTGAAGTAATAGCCAGTAAGAAGTAGTACAATTCAAGTTTTAGTTGTCGATTATTCACTTTTTAGCCGGCTTTGGTGGCTTGGACATGAGGTGGAACCTTAAGATTTTGCATGAAAGGAGGACTAGCAGCCGCGTTGCACGGGAGAATGTGAAAAGTGTTCATATGTAGTAAAAAAATTGAGAAATCCGTCCGTTTTCGTCATTTGTTATCGAATCGAGTTAAAGCCAGATCGTCACAGTGGCCGCTCTTCTCTCTGAAACGGTTACATTTATCGTCTACAAAGCTATGTCGCGTGCTGCGGTATGCGGAAACACTAAAAGCACCATAGTAGAACACAGAAGAAGCATCTATGTTGACGTAACAGCCAGTAAGAAGTAGTACTATTCAAGTTTTAGTTGTCGATTATTCACTTTTTAGCCGGCTTTGGTGGCTTGGACATGAGGTGGAACCTTATGATGTTGCATCAAAGGAGAACTAGCAGTCGCGTTGCACGGGAGAATGTGAAAAGTGTTCATATGTAGTAAAAACCTAAGTAATCTGTCCGTTTTCGTCATTTGTTATCGAATCGACTTAAAGCCAGATCGTCACATTGGCCGCTTTTCTCTCTGAGACGGTCACATTTATCGTCTGCAAAGCTATGTCGCGTGCTGCGGTATGCGGAGACACTAAAAGTACCATATTAGAAAACAGAAGAAGCTTCTAAGTTGAAGTAATAGCCACTAAGAAATAGTAAAATTCAAGTTTTAGTTGTCGATAAATCACTTTTTAGCCGGCTTTGGTGGCTTCGACATGACCTAGGACCTTAAGATTTTGCATGAAGGGAGGACTAGTAGCCGCGTTGCATGGGAGAATGTGAAAAGTGTTCATATGTAGTAAAAACCTGAGAAATCCGTCCGTTTTCGTCATTTGTTATCGAATCGACTTAAAGCCAGATCGTCACATTGGCCGCCTTTCTCTCTGAGAAGGTTACATTTATTGTCTGCAAAGCTATGTCGCGTGCTGCGGTATGCGGAGACACTAAAAGCACCATAGAAGAACACAGAAGATGCTTCTAAGTTGAAGTAATAGCCAGTAAGAAGTAGTAAAATTCAAGTTTTAGTTGTCGATTATTCACTTTTTAGCCGGCTTTGGTGGCTTGGACATCACATAGGACGTTAAGATTATGCATGAAAGGAAGACTAGAAGCCGCGTTGCTTGGGAGAATGTGAAAAGTGTTCATATGTAGTAAAAACCTGAGAAATCCGTCCGGTTTCGTCTTTGTTATTGAATCGACTTAAAGCCAGATCGTCACATTGGTCGCTCTTCTCTCTGAGACGGTTACATTTATCGTCTGCAAAGCTATGTCGCGTGCTGCGGTATCCGGAGACACTAAAAGCACGATAGTAGAACACAGAAGATGCTTCTAAGTTGAAGTAAAAGCCAGTAAGAAGTAGTTCACTTCAAGTTTTAGTTGTCGATTATTCACTCTTTAGCCGGCTTTGGTGGCTTGGACATGACCTAGGACCTTAAGATTTTGCATGAAAGGAGGACTAGCAGCCGCGCTGCACGGGAGAATGTGAAAAGTGTTCATATGTAGTAAAAACCTGAGAAATCCGTCCGTTTTCGTCATTTGTTATCGAATCGACAAAGCCAGATCGTCACATTGGCCGCTCTTCTCTCTGAAACGGTTACATTTATCGTCTACAAAGCTATGTCGCGTGCTGCGGTATGCCGAAACACTAAAAGCACCATAGTAGAACACAGAAGAAGCTTCTAAGTTGAAGTAATAGCCAGTAAGAAATAGTACAATTCAAGTTTTAGTTGTCGATTATCACGTTTTAGCCGGCTTTGGTGGCTTGGACATGACCTAGGACCTTAAGATTTTGCATGAAAGGAGGACTAGCAGCCGTGTTGCATGGGAGAATGTGAAAAGTGTTCATATGTAGTAAAAACCTGAGAAATCCGTCCGTTTTCGTCATTTGTTATCGAATCGACTTAAAGCCAGATCGTCACATTGGCCGATTTTCTCTCTGAGACGGTCACATTTATCGTCTGCAAAGCTATGTCGCGTGCTGCGGTATGCGGAGACACTAAAAGCACGATAGTAGAACACAGAAGAAGCTTCTAAGTTGAAGTAAAAGCCAGTAAGAAGTAGTACAATTCAAGTTTTAGTTGTCGATTGTTCACTTTTTAGACGGCTTTGGTGGCTATGACATGACCTAGGATCATAAGATTTTGCATGAAAGGAGGACTAGCAGTCGCGTTGCACGGGAGAATGTGAAAAGTGTTCATATGTAGTACAAACCTGAGAAATCCGTCCGTTTTCATCATTTGTTATCGAATCGACTTAAAGCCAGATCGTCACATTGGCCGCTCTTCTCTCTGAAATGGTACATTTATCGTCTACAAAGCTATGTCGCGTGCTGCGGTATGCGGAAACACTAAGAGCACCATAGGAGAACACAGAAGAAGCTTCTAAGTTGAAGTAATAGCCAGTAAGAAGTAGTACAATTGAAGTTTTGAGTTGTCAATTATTCACTTTTTAGCCGCCTTTGTCTGCTTGAACATGTCCTAGGACCTTAAGATTTTGCATGAAAGGAGGACTAGCAGCCGCGTTGCATGGGAGAATGTGAAAAGTGTTCATATGTAGTAAAAACCTGAGAAATCCGTCCGTTTTCGTCATTTGTTATCGAATCGACTTAAAGCCAGATCGTCACATTGGCCGCTTTTCTCTCTGAGACGGTCACATTTATCGTCTACAAAGCTATGTCGCGTGCTGCGGTATGCGGAGACACTAAAGGCACCATAGTAGAACACAGATGAAGCTTCTAAGTTGAAGTAATAGCCAGTAAGAAGTAGTACAATTCAAGTTTTAGTTGTCGATTATTCACTCTTTAGCCGGCTTTGGTGGCTTGGACATGACCTAGGACCTTAAGATTTTGCATGAAAGGAGCACTAGCAGCCGCGTTGCATGGGAGAATGTGAAGAGTGTTCATATGTAGTAAAAACCTGAGATATCCGCACGTTTTCATCATTTGTAATCAAATCGACTTAAAGTGAGATCCTCACATTGGCCCTCTTTTCTCTCTGAGACGGTTACATTTGTTGTCTGCAAAGCTATGTCGCGTGCTGCGGTATGCGGAGACACTAAAAGCACCATAGTAGAACACAGAAGAAGCTCCTAAGTTGAAGTAATAGCCAGTAATAAGTAGTACTATTCAAGTTTTAGTTGTCGATTATTCACTCTTTAGCCGGCTTTGGTGGCTTGGACATGACCTAGGACCTTAAGATTTTGCATGAAAGGAAGACTAGAAGCCGCGTTGCACGGGAGAATGTGAAAAGTGTTCATATGTAGTAAAAACCTGAGAAATCCGTCCGTTTTCGTCATTTGTTATCGAATCGACTTAAAGATAGATCGTCACATTGGCCGCTCTTCTCTCTGAAACGGTTACATTTATCCTCTACAAAGCTATTTCGCGTGCTGCGGTATGCCGAAACACTAAAAGCACCATAGTAGAACACAGAAGAAGCTTCTAAGTTGAAGTAATAGCCAGTAAGAAATAGTACAATTCAAGTTTTAGTTGTCGATTATTCACATTTTAGCCGGCTTTGGTGGCTTGGACATGACCTAGGACCTTAAGATTTTGCATGAAAGGAGGACTAGCAGCCGCGTTGCACGGGAAAATGTGAAAAGTGTTCATATGTAGTAAAAACCTGAGAAATCCGTCCGTTTTCGTCATTTGTTATCGAATCGACTTAAATCCAGATCGTCACATTGGCCGCTTTTCTCTCTGAGAAGGTTACATATACTGTCTGCAAAGCTATGTCGCGTGCTGCGGTATGCGGAGATACTAAAAGCGCCATAGTAGAACACAGAAGAAGCTTCTAAGTTGAAGTAATAGCCAGTAAGAAGCAGTACAATTCAAGTTTTAGTTGTCTATTATTCACATTTTAGACGGATTTGGTGGTTTGGACATGACCTAGGACATTAAAAATTTGCATGAAAGGAGTAGTTTCAGCCGCGTTGCACGGGAGAATGTGAAATGTGTTCATATGTAGTAAAAACCGGAGAAATCCGTCCGTTTTCGTCATTAGTTATCGAATCGACTTAAAGCCAGATCGTCACATTGGCCGCTCTTCTCTCTGAAACGGTTACATTTATCGTCTACAAAGCTATGTCGCGTGCTGCGGTATGCGGAAACACTAAAAGCACCATAGTAGAACACAGAAGAAGCTTCTATGTTGACGTAACAGCCAGTAAGAAGTAGTACAATTGAAGTTTTGGTTGCCGATTATTTACTTTTTAGCCGGCTTTGGTGGCTTGGACATGACCTAGGACCTTATGATTTTGCCTGAAATGAGGACTAGCAGCCACGTTGCATGGGAGAATATGAAAGGTGTTCATATGTAGTAAAAACCTGAGAAATCCGTCCGTTTTCGTCTTTTGTTATCGAATCGACTCAAAGCCAGATCGTCACATTGGCCGCCTTTCACTCTGAGAAGGTTACATTTATTGTCTGCAAAGCTATGTCGCATGCTGCGGTATGCGGAGACACTAAAAGCACCATAGAAGAACACAGAAGATGCTTCTAAGTTGAAGTAATAGCCAGTAAGAAGTAGTACAATTCAAGTTTTTAGTTGTCGATTATTCACTTTTTAGACGGCTTTGGTGGCTTGGACATCACCTAGGACGTTAAGATTATGCATGAAAGGAAGACTAGCAGCCGCGTTGCTTGGGAGAATGTGAAAAGTGTTCATATGTAGTAAAAACCTGAGAAATCCGTCCGGTTTCGTCTTTGTTATTGAATCTACTTAAAGCCAGATCGTCACATGGTCGCTCTTCTCTCTGAGACGGTTACATTTATCGTCTGCAAAGCTATGTCGCGTGCTGCGGTATGCGGAGACACTAAAAGCACGATAGTAGAACACAGAAGAAGCTTCTAAGTTGAAGTAAAAGCGAGTAAGAAGTAGTACAATTCAAGTTTTAGTTGTCGATTATTCACTCTTTAGCCGGCTTTGGTGGCTTGGACATGACCTAGGACCTTAAGATTTTGCATGCAAGGAGGACTAGCAGCTGCGTTGCACGGGAGAATGTGAAAAGTGTTCATATGTAGTAAAAACCTGAGAAATCCGTCCGTTTTCGTCATTTGTTATCGAATCGACTTAAAGCCAGATCGTCACATTGGCCGCTCTTCTCTCTGAAACGGTTACATTTATCGCCTGCAAAGCTATGTCGCGTGCTGCGGTATGCGGAAACACTAAAAGCCCCATAGTAGAACACAGAAGAAGCTTTTATGTTGAAGTAACAGCCAGTAAGAAGTAGTACAATTGAAGTTTTGGTTGTCGATTATTCACTTTTTAGCCGGCTTTGGTGGCTTGGACATGACCTAGGACCTTAAGATTTTGCATGAATTGAGGACTAGCAGCCACGTTGCATGGGAGAATGTGAAAAGTGTTCATATGTAGTAAAAACCTGAGAAATCCGTCCGTCTTCGTCATTTGTTATCGAATCGACTTAAAGCCAGATCGTCACATTGGCCGCTTTTCTCTCTGAGACGGTTACAATAATCGCCTGCAAAGCTATGTCGCGTGCTGCGGGATGCGGAGACACTAAAAGCACCATAGTAGAACACAGAAGAAGCTTCTAAGTTGAAGTAATAGCCAGTAAGAAGTAGTACTATTCAAGTTTTAGTTGTCGATTATTCACTTTTTAGCCGGCTTTGGTGGCTCGGACATGAGGTGGAACCTTAAGATTTTGCATCAAAGGAGGACTAGCAGCCGCGTTGCACGGGAGAATGAGAAAAGTGTTCATATGTAGTAAAAACATAAGAAATCTATCCGTTTTCGTCATTTGTTATCGAATCGACTTAAAGCCAGATCGTCACATTGGCCGCTTTTCTCTCTGAGACGGTCACATTTATCGTCTGCAAAGCTATGTCGCGTGCTGCGGTATGCGGAGACACTAAAGGCACCATAGTAGAACACAGATGAAGCTTCTAAGTTGAAGTAATAGCCAGTAAGAAGTAGTACAATTCAAGTTTTAGGTGTCGATTATTCACTCTTTAGCCGGCTTTGGTGGCTTGGACATGACCTAGGACCTTAAGATTTTGCATGAAAGGAGGACTAGCAGCCGCGTTGCACGGGAGAATGTGAAGAGTGTTCATATGTAGTAAAAACCTGAGAAATCCGCCCGTTTTCACATTTGTAATCCAATCGACTTAAAGTGAGATCCTCATATTGGCCCCCTTTTCTCTCTGAGACGGTGACATTTGTTGTCTGCAAAGCTATGTCGCGTGCTGCGGTATGCGGAGACACTAAAAGCACCATAGTAGAACACAGAAGAAGCTTCTAAGTTGAAGTAATAGCCAGTAATAAGTAGTACTATTCAAGTTTTAGTTGTCGATTATTCACTCTTTAGCCGGCTTTGGTGGCTTGGACATGACCTAGGACCTTAAGATTTTGCATGAAAGGAGGACTAGCAGCCGCGTTGCACGGGAGAATGTGAAAAGTGTTCATATGTAGTAAAAACCTGAGAAATCCGTCCGTTTTCAACATTTGTTATCGAATCGACTTAAAGCAAGATCGTCACATTGGCCGCTCTTCACTCTGAAACGGTTACATTTATCCTCTACAAAGCTATTTCGCGTGCTGCGGTATGCCGAAACACTAAAAGCACCATAGTAGAACACAGAAGAAGCTTCTAAGTTGAAGTAACAGCTAGTAAGAAATAGTAAAATTCAAGTTTTAGTTGTCGATTATTCACATTTTAGCCGGCTTTGGTGGCTTGGACATGACCTAGGACCTTAAGATTTTGCATGAAAGGAGGACTAGCAGCCGCGTTGCATGGTAGAATGTGAGAAGTGTTCATATGTAGTAAAAACCTGAGAAATGCGTCCGTTTTCGTCATTTGTTATCGAATCGACTTAAAGCCAGATCGTCACATTGGCCGCTTTTCTCTCTGAGACGGTTACATTTATCGTCTGCAAAACTACGTCGCGTGCTGCGGTGTGCGGAGACACTAAAAGCACCATAGTAGAACACAGAAGAAGCTTCTAAGTTGAAGTAATAGGCAGTAAGAATTAGTACAATTCAAGTTTTAGTTGTCGATTATTCACTTTTTAGCCGGCTTTGGTGGCTTGGACATGACCTAGGACCTTAAGATTTTGCATGAAAGGAGGAATAGCAGCCGCGTTGCACGGGAAAATGTGAAAAGTGTTCATATGTAGTAAAAACCTGAGAAATCCGTCCGTTTCCGTCTTTTGTTATCGAATCGACTTAAAGCCAGATCGTCACATAGGCCGCTTTTCTCTCTGAGAAGGTTACATATACTGTCTGCAAAGCTATGTCGCGTGCTGCGGTATGCGGAGATACTAAAAGCGCTATAGTAGAACACAGAAGAAGCTTCTAAGTTGAAGTAATAGCCAGTAAGAAGCAGTACAATTCAAGTTTTAGTTGTCTATTATTCACATTTTAGCCGGATTTGGTGGTTTGGACATGACCTAGGACATTAAGAATTTGCATGAAAGGAGTAGTTTCAGCCGCGTTGCACGGGAGAATGTGAAATGTGTTCATATGTAGTAAAAACCTGAGAAATCCGTCCGTTTTCGTCATTTGTTATCAAATCGACTTAAAGCCAGATCGTCACATTGGCCGCCTTTCACTCTGAGAAGGTTACATTAATTGTCTGCAAAGTTATGTCGCGTGCTGCGGTCTGCGGAGACACTAAAAGCACCATAGGAGAACACAGAAGAAGCTTTTATGTTGAAGTAACAGCCAGTACGAAGTAGTACAATTGAAGTTTTGGTTGTCGATTATTCACTTTTTAGCCGGCTTTGGTGGGTTGGACATGACCTATTACCCTAAGATTTTGCATGAAAGGAGGACTAGCAGCCACGTTGCATGGGAGAATGTGAAAAGTGTTCATATGTAGTGAAAACCTGAGAAATCCGTCCGTCTTCGTCATTTGTTATCGAATCGACTTAAAGCCAGATCGTCACATTGGCCGCTTTTCTCTCTGAGACGGTTACATTTATCGCCTGCAAAGCTATGTCGCGTGCTGCGGTATGCGGAGACACTAAAAGCACCATAGTAGAACACAGAAGAAGCTTCTAAGTTGAAGTAATAGCCAGTAAGAAGTAGTACTATTCAAGTTTTAGTTGTTGATTATTCACTTTTTAGCCGGCTTTGGTGGCTTGGACATGAGGTGGAAGATTAAGATTTTGCATCAAAGGAGGACTTGCAGGCGCGTTGCAAGGGAGAATGTGAAAAGTGTTCATATGTAGTAAAAACCTGAGAAATCCGTCCGTTTTCGTCATTTGTTATCGAATCGACTTAAAGCCAGATCGTCACATTGGCCGCTCTTCTCTCTGAAATGGTTACATTTATCGTCTGCAAAGCTATGTCGCGTGCTGCGGTATGGGGAAACACTTAAAGCACCATAGTAGAACACAGAAGAAGCTTCTAAGTTGAAGTAATAGCCAGTAAGAAGTAGTACAATTCAAGTTTTAGTTGTCGATTATTCACATTTTAGCCGGCTTTGGTGGCTTGGACATGACCTAGGACCTTAAGATTTTGCATCAAAGGAGGACTAGCAGCCGCGTTGCATGGGAGAATGTGAAAAGTGTTCATATGTAGTAAAAACCTGAGAAATCCGCCCGTTTTCGTCATTTGTTATCGAATCGACTTAAAGCCAGATCCTCACATTACCCCCCTTTTCTCTCTGAGACGGTTACAATTGTTGTCTGCAAAGCTATGTCGCGTGCTGCGGTATGCGGAGACACTAAAAGCACCATAGTAGAACACAGAAGAAGCTTCTAAGTTGAAGTAATAGGCAGTAATAAGTAGTACTATTCAAGTTTTAGTTGTCGATTATTCCCTTTTTAGCCGGCTTTGGTGGCTTGGACATGACCTAGGACCTTAAGATTTTGCATGAAAGGAGTACTTGCAGCCGCGTTGCACGGGAGAATGTGAAATGTGTTCATATGTAGTAAAAACCTGAGAAATCCGTCCGTTTTCGTCATTTGTTATCGAATCGACTTAAAGCCAGATCGTCACATTGGCCGCTTTTCTCTCTGAGACGGTCACATTTATCGTCTGCAAAGCTATGTCGCGTGCTGCGGTATGCGGAGACACTAAAAGCACCATTGAAGAACCCAGAAGATGCTTCTAAGTTGAAGTAATAGCCAGTAAGAAGTAGTGCAATTCAAGTTTTAGTTATTGATTATTCACTTTTTAGCCGGCTTTGGTGGCTTGGACATGAGGTGGAACCTTAAGATTTTGCATGAAAGGAGGACTAGCAGCCGCGTTGCACGGGAGAATGTGAAAAGTGTTCATATGTAGTAAAAACCTGAGAAATCCGTCCGTTTTCATCATTTGTTATCGAATCGACTTAAAGCCAGATCGTCACATTGGCCGCTCTTCTCTCTGAAATGGTACATTTATCGTCTACAAAGCAATGTCGAGTGCTGCGGTATGCGGAAACACTAAAAGCACCATTGTAGAACACTGAAGGAGCTTCTAAGTTGAAGTAAAAGCCAGTAAGCAGTAGTACAATTCAAGTTTTAGTTGTCGATTGTTCACTTTTTAGCCGGCTTTGGTGGCTATGACATGACCTAGGATCATAAGATTTTGCATGAAAGGAGGACTAGCAGCCGCGTTGCATGGGAGAATGTGAAAAGTGTTCATATGTAGTAAAAACCTGATAAATCCTTCCGTTTTCGTCATTTGTTATCGAATCGACTTAAAGCCAGATCGTCACATTGGCCGCTTTTCTCTCTGAAACGGTTACATTTATCGTCTGTAAAGCTATGTCGCGTGCTGCGGTATGCGGAGACACTAAAGGCACCATAGTAGAACACAGATGAAGCTTCTAAGTTGAAGTAATAGCCAGTAAGATGTAGTACAATTCAAGTTTTAGCTGTCGATTATTCACTCTTTAGCCGGCTTTGGTGGCTTGGACATGACCTAGGACCTTAAGATTTTGCATGAAAGGAGGACTAGCAGCCGCGTTGCACGGGAGAATGTGAAGAGTGTTCATATGTAGTAAAAACCTGAGAAATCCGCCCGTTTTCGTCATTTGTTATCGAATCGACTTAAAGCCAGATCCTCACATTGGCCCCCTTTTCTCTCTGAGACGGTTACATTTGTTGTCTGCAAAGCTATGTCGCGTGCTGCGGTATGCGGAGACACTAAAAGCACCATAGTAGAACACAGAAGAAGCTTCTAAGTTATAGTAATAGCCAGTAATAAGTAGTACTATTCAAGTTTTAGTTGTCGATTATTCACTTTTTAGCCTTCTTTGGTGGCTTTGACATGACCTTGGACCTTAAGATTTTGCATGAAAGGAGTACTTGCAGCCGCGTTGCACGGGAGAATGTGAAAAGTGTTCATATGTAGTAAAAACCTGAGAAATCTGTCCGTTTTCGTCATTTGTTATCGAATCGACTTATAGCCAGATCGTCACATTGGCCGCTTTTCTCTCTGACACGGTCACATTTATCGTCTGCAAAGCTATGTCGCGTGCTGCGGTATGCGGAGACACTAAAAGCACGATAGTAGAACACAGAAGAAGCTTCTAAGTTGAAGTAAAAGCCAGTAAGAAGTAGTACAATTCAAGTTTTAGTTGTCGATTGTTCACTTTTTAGCCGGCTTTGGTGGCTATGACATGACCTAGGATCATAAGATTTTGCATGAAAGGAGGACTAGCAGCCGCGTTGCACGGGAGAATGTGAAAAGTGTTCATATGTAGTACAAACCTGAGAAATCCGTCCGTTTTCATCATTTGTTATCGAATCGACTTAAAGCCAGATCGTCACATTGGCCGCTCTTCTCTCTGAAATGGTACATTTATCGTCTACAAAGCTATGTCGCGTGCTGCGGTATGCGGAAACACTAAAAGCACCATAGTAGAACACTGAAGAAGCTTCTATGTTGAAGTAATATCCAGTAAGATGTAGTACAATTGAAGTTTTAGTTGTCAATTATTCACTTTTTAGCAGCCTTTGTTGGCTTGGACATGCCCTAGGACCTTAAGATTTTGCATGAAAGGAGGTCTAGCAGCCGCGTTGCATGGGAGAATGTGAAAAGTGTTCATATGTAGTAAAAACCTGTGAAATCCGTCCGTTTTCGTCATTTGTTATCGAATCGACTTAAAGCCAAATCGTCACATTGGCCGCTTTTCTCTCTGAGACGGTTACATTTGTTGTCTGCAAAGCTATGTCGCGTGCTGCGGTATGCGGAAACACTAAAAGCACCATAGTAGAACACAGAAGAAGCTTCTATGTAATAGCCAGTAAGAAGTAGTACAATTCAAGTTTTAGTTGTCGATTATTCACTTTTTAGCCGGCTTTGGTGGCTTGGACATGACCTAGGACCTTAAGATTTTGCATGGAAGGAGGACTATCAGCCGCGTTGCATGGGAGAATGTGAAAAGTGTTCATATGTAGTAAAAACCTGAGAAATCCGTACGTTTTCGTCATTTGATATCTAATCGACTTAAAGCCAGATCGCTCTTCTCTCTGAAACGGTTACACTTATCGGCTGCAAAGCTATTTTGCGTGCTGCGGTATGCGGAAACACTAAAAGCACCATAGAACAACACAGAAGAAGCTTCTAAGTTGAAGTAATAGCCAGTAAGAAGTTGTACAATTCAAGTTTTAGTTGTCGATTATTTACTTTTTAGCCGGTTTTGGTGGCTTGGACATGACCTAGGACCTTAAGATTTTGCATGAAAGGAGGACTAGCAGCCGAGTTGCACGGGAGAATGTGAAAAGTGTTCATATGCAGTAAAAACCTGAGAAATCCGTCCGTTTTCGTCATTTTTTATCGAATCGACTTAAAGCCAGATCTTCACATTGGCCGCTTTTCTCTCTGAGACGGTTACATTTGTTGTCTGCAAAGCTATGTCGCGTGCTGCGGTATGCGGAAACACTAAAAGCACGATAGTAGAACACAGAAGGAGCTCCTAAGTTGAAGTAATAGCCAGTAAGAAGTAGTACAATTCAAGTTTTAGTTGTCGATTGTTCACTTATTAGCCGGCTTTGGTGGCTATGACATGACCTAGGACCTTAAGATTTTGCATGAAAGGAGGACTAGCAGCCGAGTTGCACGGGAGAATGTGAAAAGTGTTCATATGCAGTAAAAACCTGAGAAATCCGTCCGTTTTCGTCCTTTTTTATCGAATCGACTTAAAACCAGATCGTCACATTGGCCGCTTTTCTCTCTGAGATGGTCACATTTATCGTCTGCAAAGCTATGTCGCGTGCTGCGGTATGCGGAAACACTAAATGCACCATAGTAGAACACAGAAGAAGCTTCTATGTTGAAGTAATAGCCAGTAAGAAGTAGTACAATTGAAGTTTTAGTTGTCAATTATTCACTTTTTAGCCGCCTTTGTTGGCTTGAACATGCCCTAGGACCTTAAGATTTTGCATGAAAGGAGGACTAGCAGCCGCGTTGCATGGGAGAATGAGAAAAGTGTTCATATGTAGTAAAAACCTGAGAAATCCGTACGTTTTCGTCATTTGTTATCGAATCGACTTAAAGCCAGATCGTCACATAGGCCGCTTTTCTCTCTAAGACGGTTACATTTATCGTCTGCAAAGCTATGTCGTGTGCTTCGTTATGCGGAAACACTAAAAGCACCATAGTAGAACACAGAAGAAGCTTCTAAGTTGATGCAATAGCCAGTAAGAAGTAGTACAATTCCAGTTTTAGTTATCGATTATTCACCTGATAGCCGGCTTTGGTGGCTTGGACATGACCTAGGACCTTAAGATTTTGCATGAAAGGAGGACTAGCAGCCGCGTTGCATGGGAGAATGTGAAATGTGTTCATATGTAGTAAAAACCTGAGAAATCCGTCCATTTTCGTCATTTGTTATCGAATCGCCTTAAAGCCAGATCGTCACATTGGCCGCTCTTCTCTCTGAGACGGTTACATTAATCGTCTGCAAAGCTATGTCGCGAACTGCGGTATGCGGAGACACTAAAAGCACCATAGTAGAACACAGAAGAAGCTTCTAAGTTGAAGTGATAGCCAGTAAGAAGTTGTACAATTCAAGTTTTAGTTGTCGATTATTTACTTTTTAGCCGGTTTTGGTGGCTTGGACATGACCTAGGACCTTAAGATTTTGCATGAAAGGAGGACTAGCAGCCGAGTTGCACGGGAGAATGTGAAAAGTGTTCATATGCAGTAAAAACCTGAGAAATCCGTCCGTTTTCGTCATTTTTTATCGAATCGACTTAAAGCCAGATCTTCACATTGGCCGCTTTTCTCTCTGAGACGGTTACATTTGTTGTCTGCAAAGCTATGTCGCGTGCTGCGGTATGCGGAAACACTAAAAGCACGATAGTAGAACACAGAAGGAGCTCCTAAGTTGAAGTAATAGCCAGTAAGAAGTAGTACAATTCAAGTTTTAGTTGTCGATTGTTCACTTATTAGCCGGCTTTGGTGGCTATGACATGACCTAGGACCTTAAGATTTTGCATGAAAGGAGGACTAGCAGCCGAGTTGCACGGGAGAATGTGAAAAGTGTTCATATGCAGTAAAAACCTGAGAAATCCGTCCGTTTTCGTCCTTTTTTATCGAATCGACTTAAAACCAGATCGTCACATTGGCCGCTTTTCTCTCTGAGATGGTCACATTTATCGTCTGCAAAGCTATGTCGCGTGCTGCGGTATGCGGAAACACTAAATGCACCATAGTAGAACACAGAAGAAGCTTCTATGTTGAAGTAATAGCCAGTAAGAAGTAGTACAATTGAAGTTTTAGTTGTCAATTATTCACTTTTTAGCCGCCTTTGTTGGCTTGAACATGCCCTAGGACCTTAAGATTTTGCATGAAAGGAGGACTAGCAGCCGCGTTGCATGGGAGAATGAGAAAAGTGTTCATATGTAGTAAAAACCTGAGAAATCCGTACGTTTTCGTCATTTGTTATCGAATCGACTTAAAGCCAGATCGTCACATAGGCCGCTTTTCTCTCTAAGACGGTTACATTTATCGTCTGCAAAGCTATGTCGTGTGCTTCGTTATGCGGAAACACTAAAAGCACCATAGTAGAACACAGAAGAAGCTTCTAAGTTGATGCAATAGCCAGTAAGAAGTAGTACAATTCCAGTTTTAGTTATCGATTATTCACCTGATAGCCGGCTTTGGTGGCTTGGACATGACCTAGGACCTTAAGATTTTGCATGAAAGGAGGACTAGCAGCCGCGTTGCATGGGAGAATGTGAAATGTGTTCATATGTAGTAAAAACCTGAGAAATCCGTCCATTTTCGTCATTTGTTATCGAATCGCCTTAAAGCCAGATCGTCACATTGGCCGCTCTTCTCTCTGAGACGGTTACATTAATCGTCTGCAAAGCTATGTCGCGAACTGCGGTATGCGGAGACACTAAAAGCACCATAGTAGAACACAGAAGAAGCTTCTAAGTTGAAGTGATAGCCAGTAAGAAGTTGTACAATTCAAGTTTTAGTTGTCGATTATTTACTTTTTAGCCGGTTTTGGTGGCTTGGACATGACCTAGGACCTTAAGATTTTGCATGAAAGGAGGACTAGCAGCCGAGTTGCACGGGAGAATGTGAAAAGTGTTCATATGCAGTAAAAACCTGAGAAATCCGTCCGTTTTCGTCATTTTTTATCGAATCGACTTAAAGCCAGATCTTCACATTGGCCGCTTTTCTCTCTGAGACGGTTACATTTGTTGTCTGCAAAGCTATGTCGCGTGCTGCGGTATGCGGAAACACTAAAAGCACGATAGTAGAACACAGAAGGAGCTCCTAAGTTGAAGTAATAGCCAGTAAGAAGTAGTACAATTCAAGTTTTAGTTGTCGATTGTTCACTTATTAGCCGGCTTTGGTGGCTATGACATGACCTAGGACCTTAAGATTTTGCATGAAAGGAGGACTAGCAGCCGAGTTGCACGGGAGAATGTGAAAAGTGTTCATATGCAGTAAAAACCTGAGAAATCCGTCCGTTTTCGTCCTTTTTTATCGAATCGACTTAAAACCAGATCGTCACATTGGCCGCTTTTCTCTCTGAGATGGTCACATTTATCGTCTGCAAAGCTATGTCGCGTGCTGCGGTATGCGGAAACACTAAATGCACCATAGTAGAACACAGAAGAAGCTTCTATGTTGAAGTAATAGCCAGTAAGAAGTAGTACAATTGAAGTTTTAGTTGTCAATTATTCACTTTTTAGCCGCCTTTGTTGGCTTGAACATGCCCTAGGACCTTAAGATTTTGCATGAAAGGAGGACTAGCAGCCGCGTTGCATGGGAGAATGAGAAAAGTGTTCATATGTAGTAAAAACCTGAGAAATCCGTACGTTTTCGTCATTTGTTATCGAATCGACTTAAAGCCAGATCGTCACATAGGCCGCTTTTCTCTCTAAGACGGTTACATTTATCGTCTGCAAAGCTATGTCGTGTGCTTCGTTATGCGGAAACACTAAAAGCACCATAGTAGAACACAGAAGAAGCTTCTAAGTTGATGCAATAGCCAGTAAGAAGTAGTACAATTCAAGTTTTAGTTATCGATTATTCACCTGATAGCCGGCTTTGGTGGCTTGGACATGACCTAGGACCTTAAGATTTTGCATGAAAGGAGGACTAGCAGCCGCGTTGCATGGGAGAATGTGAAATGTGTTCATATGTAGTAAAAACCTGAGAAATCCGTCCATTTTCGTCATTTGTTATCGAATCGCCTTAAAGCCAGATCGTCACATTGGCCGCTCTTCTCTCTGACACGGTTACATTAATCGTCTGCAAAGCTATGTCGCGAACTGCGGTATGCGGAGACACTAAAAGCACCATAGTAGAACACAGAAGAAGCTTCTAAGTTGAAGTGATAGCCAGTAAGAAGTTGTACAATTCAAGTTTTAGTTATCGATTATTCACTTTTTAGCCGGATTTGGAGGCATGGACATGAGGTGGAACGTTAAGATTTTGCATGAGAGGAGGACTAGCAGCCACGTTGCACGGGAGAATGTGAAAAGTGTTCATATGTAGTAAAAACCTGAGAAATCTGTCCGTTTTCGTCATTTGTTATCGAATCGACTTATAGCCAAATCGTCACATTGGCCGCTTTTCTCTCTGAGACGGTCACATTTATCGTCTGCAAAGCTATGTCGCGTGCTGCGGTATGCGGAGACACTAAAAGCACGATAGTAGAACACAGAAGAAGCTTCTAAGTTGAAGTAAAAGCCTGTAAGAAGTAGTACAATTCAAGTCTTAGTTGTCTATTGTTCACTTTTTAGCCGGCTTTGGTGGCTATGACATGACCTAGAATCATAAGATTTTGCATGAAAGGAGGACTAGCAGCCGCGTTGCACGGGAGAATGTGAAGAGTGTTCATACGTAGTAAAAACCTGAGAAATCCGTCCGTTTTTGTCATTTGTTATCGAATCGACTTAAAGCCAGTTCGTCACATTGGCCGCTTTTCTCTCTGAGACGGTTACATTTATCGTCTGCAAAGCTATGTCGCGTGGTGCGGTATGCGGAAACACTAAAAGCACCATAGTAGAACACAGAAGAATCTTCTAAGTTGAAGTAATAGCCAGTAAGAAGTAGTACAATTCAAGTTTTAGTTGTCGATTATTCACATTTTAGCCGGCTTTGGTGGCTTGGACATGACCTAGGACCTTACGATTTTGCATCAAAGGAGGACTAGCAGCCGCGTTGCATGGGAGAATGTGAAAAGTGTTCATATGTAGTAAAAACCTGAGAAATCCGCCCGTTTTCGTCATTTGTTATCGAATCGACTTAAAGCCAGATCCTCACATTGGCCCCCTTTTCTCTCTGAGACGCTTACAATTGTTGTCTGCAAAGCTATGTCGCGTGCTGCGGTATGCGGAGACACTAAAAGCACCATAGTAGAACACAGAAGAAGCTTCTAAGTTGAAGTAATAGGCAGTAATAAGTAGTACTATTCAAGTTTTAGTTGTCGATTATTCCCTTTTTAGCCGGCTTTGGTGGCTTGGACCTGACCTAGGACCTTAAGATTTTGCATGAAAGGAGTACTTGCAGCCGCGTTGCACGGGAGAATGTGAAATGTGTTCATATGTAGTAAAAACCTGAGAAATCCGTCCGTTTTCGTCATTTGTTATCGAATCGACTTAAAGCCAGATCGTCACATTGGCCGCTTTTCTCTCTGAGACGGTCACATTTATCGTCTGCAAAGCTATGTCGCGTGCTGCGGTATGCGGAGACACTAAAAGCACCATTGAAGAACCCAGAAGATGCTTCTAAGTTGAAGTAATAGCCAGTAAGAAGTAGTGCAATTCAAGTTTTAGTTATTGATTATTAACTTTTTAGCCGGCTTTGGTGGCTTGGACATGAGGTGGAACCTTAAGATTTTGCATGAAAGGAGGACTAGCAGCCGCGTTGCACGGGAGAATGTGAAAAGTGTTCATATGTAGTAAAAACCTGAGAAATCCGTCCGTTTTCATCATTTGTTATCGAATCGACTTAAAGCCAGATCGTCACATTGGCCGCTCTTCTCTCTGAAATGGTACATTTATCGTCTACAAAGCTATGTCGAGTGCTGCGGTATGCGGAAACACTAAAAGCACCATTGTAGAACACTGAAGGAGCTTCTAAGTTGAAGTAAAAGCCAGTAAGCAGTAGTACAATTCAAGTTTTAGTTGTCGATTGTTCACTTTTTAGCCGGCTTTGGTGGCTATGACATGACCTAGGATCATAAGATTTTGCATGAAAGGAGGACTAGCAGCCGCGTTGCATGGGAGAATGTGAAAAGTGTTCATATGTAGTAAAAACCTGATAAATCCTTCCGTTTTCGTCATTTGTTATCGAATCGACTTAAAGCCAGATCGTCACATTGGCCGCTTTTCTCTCTGAAACGGTTACATTTATCGTCTGTAAAGCTATGTCGCGTGCTGCGGTATGCGGAGACACTAAAGGCACCATAGTAGAACACAGATGAAGCTTCTAAGTTGAAGTAATAGCCAGTAAGATGTAGTACAATTCAAGTTTTAGCTGTCGATTATTCACTCTTTAGCCGGCTTTGGTGGCTTGGACATGACCTAGGACCTTAAGATTTTGCATGAAAGGAGGACTAGCAGCCGCGTTGCACGGGAGAATGTGAAGAGTGTTCATATGTAGTAAAAACCTGAGAAATCCGCCCGTTTTCGTCATTTGTTATCGAATCGACTTAAAGCCAGATCCTCACATTGGCCCCCTTTTCTCTCTGAGACGGTTACATTTGTTGTCTGCAAAGCTATGTCGCGTGCTGCGGTATGCGGAGACACTAAAAGCACCATAGTAGAACACAGAAGAAGCTTCTAAGTTGTAGTAATAGCCAGTAATAAGTAGTACTATTCAAGTTTTAGTTGTCGATTATTCACTTTTTAGCCTTCTTTGGTGGCTTGGACATGACCTAGGACCTTAAGATTTTGCATGAAAGGAGTACGTGCAGCCGCGTTGCACGGGAGAATGTGAAAAGTGTTCATATGTAGTAAAAACCTGAGAAATCTGTCCGTTTTCGTCATTTGTTATCGAATCGACTTATAGCCAGATAGTCACATTGGCCGCTTTTCTCTCTGACACGGTCACATTTATCGTCTGCAAAGCTATGTCGCGTGCTGCGGTATGCGGAGACACTAAAAGCACGATAGTAGAACACAGAAGAAGCTTCTAAGTTGAAGTAAAAGCCAGTAAGAAGTAGTACAATTCAAGTTTTAGTTGTCGATTGTTCACTTTTTAGCCGGCTTTGGTGGCTATGACATGACCTAGGATCATAAGATTTTGCATGAAAGGAGGACTAGCAGCCGCGTTGCACGGGAGAATGTGAAAAGTGTTCATATGTAGTACAAACCTGAGAAATCCGTCCGTTTTCATCATTTGTTATCGAATCGACTTAAAGCCAGATCGTCACATTGGCCGCTCTTCTCTCTGAAATGGTACATTTATCGTCTACAAAGCTATGTCGCGTGCTGCGGTATGCGGAAACACTAAAAGCACCATAGTAGAACACTGAAGAAGCTTCTATGTTGAAGTAATATCCAGTAAGATGTAGTACAATTGAAGTTTTAGTTGTCAATTATTCACTTTTTAGCAGCCTTTGTTGGCTTGGACATGCCCTAGGACCTTAAGATTTTGCATGAAAGGAGGTCTAGCAGCCGCGTTGCATGGGAGAATGTGAAAAGTGTTCATATGTAGTAAAAACCTGTGAAATCCGTCCGTTTTCGTCATTTGTTATCGAATCGACTTAAAGCCAAATCGTCACATTGGCCGCTTTTCTCTCTGAGACGGCTACATTTGTTGTCTGCAAAGCTATGTCGCGTGCTGCGGTATGCGGAAACACTAAAAGCACCATAGTAGAACACAGAAGAAGCTTCTATGTAATAGCCAGTAAGAAGTAGTACAATTCAAGTTTTAGTTGTCGATTATTCACTTTTTAGCCGGCTTTGGTGGCTTGGACATGACCTAGGACCTTAAGATTTTGCATGGAAGGAGGACTATCAGCCGCGTTGCATGGGAGAATGTGAAAAGTGTTCATATGTAGTAAAAACCTGAGAAATCCGTCCGTTTTCGTCATTTGATATCTAATCGACTTAAAGCCAGATCGCTCTTCTCTCTGAAACGGTTACACTTATCGGCTGCAAAGCTATTTTGCGTGCTGCGGTATGCGGAAACACTAAAAGCACCATAGAACAACACAGAAGAAGCTTCTAAGTTGAAGTAATAGCCAGTAAGAAGTTGTACAATTCAAGATTTAGTTGTCGATTATTTACTTTTTAGCCGGTTTTGGTGGCTTGGACATGACCTAGGACCTTAAGATTTTGCATGAAAGGAGGACTAGCAGCCGAGTTGCACGGGAGAATGTGAAAAGTGTTCATATGCAGTAAAAACCTGAGTAATCCGTCCGTTTTCGTCATTTTTTATCGAATCGACTTAAAGCCAGATCTTCACATTGGCCGCTTTTCTCTCTGAGACGGTTACATTTGTTGTCTGCAAAGCTATGTCGCGTGCTGCGGTATGCGGAAACACTAAAAGCACGATAGTAGAACACAGAAGGAGCTCCTAAGTTGAAGTAATAGCCAGTAAGAAGTAGTACAATTCAAGTTTTAGTTGTCGATTGTTCACTTATTAGCCGGCTTTGGTGGCTATGACATGACCTAGGACCTTAAGATTTTGCATGAAAGGAGGACTAGCAGCCGAGTTGCACGGGAGAATGTGAAAAGTGTTCATATGCAGTAAAAACCTGAGAAATCCGTCCGTTTTCGTCCTTTTTTATCGAATCGACTTAAAACCAGATCGTCACATTGGCCGCTTTTCTCTCTGAGATGGTCACATTTATCGTCTGCAAAGCTATGTCGCGTGCTGCGGTATGCGGAAACACTAAATGCACCATAGTAGAACACAGAAGAAGCTTCTATGTTGAAGTAATAGCCAGTAAGAAGTAGTACAATTGAAGTTTTAGTTGTCAATTATTCACTTTTTAGCCGCCTTTGTTGGCTTGAACATGCCCTAGGACCTTAAGATTTTGCATGAAAGGAGGACTAGCAGCCGCGTTGCATGGGAGAATGAGAAAAGTGTTCATATGTAGTAAAAACCTGAGAAATCCGTACGTTTTCGTCATTTGTTATCGAATCGACTTAAAGCCAGATCGTCACATAGGCCGCTTTTCTCTCTAAGACGGTTACATTTATCGTCTGCAAAGCTATGTCGTGTGCTTCGTTATGCGGAAACACTAAAAGCACCATAGTAGAACACAGAAGAAGCTTCTAAGTTGATGCAATAGCCAGTAAGAAGTAGTACAATTCAAGTTTTAGTTATCGATTATTCACCTGATAGCCGGCTTTGGTGGCTTGGACATGACCTAGGACCTTAAGATTTTGCATGAAAGGAGGACTAGCAGCCGCGTTGCATGGGAGAATGTGAAATGTGTTCATATGTAGTAAAAACCTGAGAAATCCGTCCATTTTCGTCATTTGTTATCGAATCGCCTTAAAGCCAGATCGTCACATTGGCCGCTCTTCTCTCTGAGACGGTTACATTAATCGTCTGCAAAGCTATGTCGCGAACTGCGGTATGCGGAGACACTAAAAGCACCATAGTAGAACACAGAAGAAGCTTCTAAGTTGAAGTGATAGCCAGTAAGAAGTTGTACAATTCAAGTTTTAGTTATCGATTATTCACTTTTTAGCCGGATTTGGAGGCATGGACATGAGGTGGAACGTTAAGATTTTGCATGAGAGGAGGACTAGCAGCCACGTTGCACGGGAGAATGTGAAAAGTGTTCATATGTAGTAAAAACCTGAGAAATCTGTCCGTTTTCGTCATTTGTTATCGAATCGACTTATAGCCAGATCGTCACATTGGCCGCTTTTCTCTCTGAGACGGTCACATTTATCGTCTGCAAAGCTATGTCGCGTGCTGCGGTATGCGGAGACACTAAAAGCACGATAGTAGAACACAGAAGAAGCTTCTAAGTTGAAGTAAAAGCCTGTAAGAAGTAGTACAATTCAAGTTTTAGTTGTCTATTGTTCACTTTTTATGCGGCTTTGGTGGCTATGACATGACCTAGAATCATAAGATTTTGCATGAAAGGAGGACTAGCAGCCGCGTTGCACGGGAGAATGTGAAGAGTGTTCATACGTAGTAAAAACCTGAGAAATCCGTCCGTTTTTGTCATTTGTTATCGAATCGACTTAAAGCCAGTTCGTCACATTGGCCGCTTTTCTCTCTGAGACGGTTACATTTATCGTCTGCAAAGCTATGTCGCGTGGTGCGGTATGCGGAAACACTAAAAGCAGCATAGTAGAACACAGAAGAATCTTCTAAGTTGAAGTAATAGCCAGTAAGAAGTAGTACAATTCAAGTTTTAGTTGTCGATTATTCACTTTTTAGCCTTCTTTGGTGGCTTGGACATGACCTAGGACCTTAAGATTTTCCATGAAAGGAGGACTTGCAGCCGCGTTGCACGGGAGAATGTGAAAAGTGTTCATATGTAGTAAAAACCTGAGAAATCCGTCCGTTTTCGTCATTTGTTATCGAATCGACTTAAAGCCAGATCGTCACATTGGCCGTTCTTCTCTCTGAAACGGTTACATTTATCGTCTGCAAAGCTATGTCGCGTGCTGCGGTATGCGGAGACACTAAAAGCACCATAGAAGAACACAGAAGAAGCTTCTACGTTGAAGTAATAGCCAGTAAGACGTAGTACAATTCAAGTTTTAGTTGTCGATTATTCACTTTTTAGCCGGCTTTGGTGGCTTGGACATGAGCTAGGACCTTAAGATTTTGCATGGAAGGAAGACTATCAGCCGCGTTGCACGGGAGAATGTGAAAAGTGTTCATATGTAGTAAAAACCTGAGAAATCCGTCCGTTTTCGTCATTTGATATCGAATCGACTTAAAGCCAGATCGCTCTTCTCTCTGAAACGGTTACACTTATCGGCTGCAAAGCTATTTAGCGTGCTGCGGTATGCGGAAACACTAAAAGCACCATAGAACAACACAGAAGAAGCTTCTAAGTTGAAGTAATAGCCAGTAAGAAGTAGTACAATTCAAGTTTTAGTTGTCGATTATTTACTTTTTAGCCGGTTTTGGTTGCTTGGACATGACCTAGGACCTTAAGATTTTGCATGAAAGGAGGACTAGCAGCCGAGTTGCACGGGAGAATGTGAAAAGTGTTCATATGCAGTAAAAACCTGAGAAATCCGTCCGTTTTCGTCATTTTTTATCGAATCGACTTAAAGCCAGATCTTCACATTGGCCGCTTTTCTCCCTGAGACGGTTACATTTGTTGTCTGCAAAGCTATGTCGCGTGCTGCGGTATGCGGAAACACTAAAAGCACCATAGTAGAACACAGAAGAAGCTTCTAAGTTGAAGTAATAGCCAGTAAGAAGTAGTACAATTCAAGTTTTAGCTGTCGATTATTCACTTTTTAGCCGGCTTTGGTGGCTTGGACATGACCTAAGACCTTACGATTTAGCATGAAAGGAGGACTAGCAGCCGCGTTGCATGGGAGAATGTGAAAAGTGTTCATATGTAGTAAAAACCTGACAAATCCGTCCGTTTTCGTCATTTGTTATCGAATCGACTTAAAGCCAGATCGTCACATTGGCCGCTTTTCTCTCTGAGGCGGTTACATTTATCGTCTGCAAAGCTATGTCGCGTGCTGCGGTATGCGGAGACACTAAAAGCACCATAGTGGAACACAGAATAAACTTCTAAGTTGAAGTAATAGCCAGTAAGAAGTAGTACAATTCAAGTTTTAGTTATCGATTATTCACTTTTTAGCCGTCTTTGGTGGCTTGGACATAACCTAGGACCTTAAGATTTTGCATGAAAAGAGGACTAGCAGCAGCGTTGCATGGGAGAATGTGAAAAGTGTTCATATGTAGTAAAAACCTGAGAAACCCGTCCGCTTTCGTCATTTGTTATCGAATCGACTTAAAGCCTGATCGTCAAATTGGCCGCTCTTCTCTTTGAAACGGTTACATTTTTTTCGTCTGCAAAGCTATGTCGCGTGCTGCGGTATGCGGAGACACTAAAAGCACCATAGTAGAACACAGAAGAAGCTTCTAAGTTGAAGAAATAGCCAGTAAGAAGTAGTACAATTCAAGTTTTAGTTATCGATTATTCACTTTTTAGCCGTCTTTGGTGGCTTGGACATGACCTAGGACCTTAAGATTTTGCATAACAGGAGGAGTAGCAGCAGCGGTGCATGGGAGAATGAGAAAAGTGTTCATATGTAGTAAAAACCTGAGAAATCCGTCCGTTTTCGTCATTTGTTATCGAATCGACTTAAAGCCAGATCGTCACATTGGCCGTTCTTCTCTCTGAAACAGTTACATTTATCGTCTGCAAAGCTATGTCGCGTGCTGCGGTATGCCGAAACACTAAAAGCACGATAGGAGAACACAGAAGAAGCTTCTAATTTGAAGTAATAGCCAGTAAGAAGTAGTACAATTCAAGTTTTAGTTTTCGATTATTCACTTTTTAGCCGGCTTTGGTGGCTTTGACATTAGGTGGAACCTTAAGATTTTGCATGAAAGGAGGACTAGCAGCCGCGCTGCACGCGAGAATGTGAAAAGTGTTCATATGTAGTAAAAACCTGAGAAATCTGTCCGCTTTCGTCATTTGTTATCGAATCGACTTAAAGCCAGATCGTCACATTGGCCGCTTTTCTCTCTGAGGCGGTTACATTTATCGTCTGCAAAGCTATGTCGCGTGCTGCGGTATGCGGAGACACTAAAAGCACCATAGTGGAACACAGAATAAACTTCTAAGTTGAAGTAATAGCCAGTAAGAAGTAGTACAATTCAAGTTTTAGTTATCGATTATTCACTTTTTAGCCGTCTTTGGTGGCTTGGACATAACCTAGGACCTTAAGATTTTGCATGAAAAGAGGACTAGCAGCAGCGTTGCATGGGAGAATGTGAAAAGTGTTCATATGTAGTAAAAACCTGAGAAACCCGTCCGCTTTCGTCATTTGTTATCGAATCGACTTAAAGCCTGATCGTCAAATTGGCCGCTCTTCTCTTTGAAACGGTTACATTTTTTTCGTCTGCAAAGCTATGTCGCGTGCTGCGGTATGCGGAGACACTAAAAGCACCATAGTAGAACACAGAAGAAGCTTCTAAGTTGAAGTAATAGCCAGTAAGAAGCAGTACAATTCAAGTTTTAGTTGTCTATTATTCACATTTTAGCCGGATTTGGTGGTTTGGACATGACCTAGGACATTAAGAATTTGCATGAAAGGAGTAGTTTCAGCCGCGTTGCACGGGAGAATGTGAAATGTGTTCATATGTAGTAAAAACCTGAGAAATCCGTCCGTTTTCGTCATTTGTTATCGAATCGACTTAAAGCCAGATCGTCACATTGGCCGCCTTTCACTCTGAGAAGGTTACATTAATTGTCTGCAAAGTTATGTCGCGTGCTGCGGTCTGCGGAGACACTAAAAGCACCATAGGAGAACACAGAAGAAGCTTTTATGTTGAAGTAACAGCCAGTACGAAGTAGTACTATTCAAGTTTTAGTTGTCGATTATTCACTTTTTAGCCGGCTTTGGTGGCTTGGACATGAGGTGGAAGATTAAGATTTTGCATCAAAGGAGGACTTGCAGCCGCGTTGCAAGGGAGAATGTGAAAAGTGTTCATATGTAGTAAAAACCTGAGAAATCCGTCCGTTTTCGTCATTTGTTATCGAATCGACTTAAAGCCAGATCGTCACATTGGCCGCTCTTCTCTCTGAAATGGTTACATTTATCGTCTGCAAAGCTATGTCGCGTGCTGCGGTATGGGGAAACACTTAAAGCACCATAGTAGAACACAGAAGAAGCTTCTAAGTTGAAGTAATAGCCAGTAAGAAGTAGTACAATTCAAGTTTTAGTTGTCGATTATTCACATTTTAGCCGGCTTTGGTGGCTTGGACATGACCTAGGACCTTAAGATTTTGCATCAGAGGAGGACTAGCAGCCGCGTTGCATGGGAGAATGTGAAAAGTGTTCACATGTAGTAAAAACCTGAGAAATCCGCCCGTTTTCGTCACTTGTTATCGAATCGACTTAAAGCCAGATCCTCACATTGGCCCCCTTTTCTCTCTGAGACGGTTACAATTGTTGTCTGCAAAGCTATGTCGCGTGCTGCGGTATGCGGAGACACTAAGAGCACCATAGTAGAACACAGAAGAAGCTTCTAAGTTGAAGTAATAGGCAGTAATAAGTAGTACTATTCAAGTTTTAGTTGTCGATTATTCCCTTTTTAGCCGGCTTTGGTGGCTTGGACATGACCTATTACCTTAAGATTTTGCATGAAAGGAGGACTAGCAGCCACGTTGCATGGGAGAATGTGAAAAGTGTTCATATGTAGTAAAAACCTGAGAAATCCGCCCGTTTTCGTCACTTGTTATCGCATCGACTTAAAGCCAGATCGTCACATTGGCCGCTTTTCTCTCTGAGACGGTTACATTTATCGCCTGCAAAGCTATGTCGCGTGCTGCGGTATGCGGAGACACTAAAAGCACCATAGTAGAACACAGAAGAAGCTTCTAAGTTGAAGTAATAGCCAGTAAGAAGTAGTACTATTCAAGTTTTAGTTGTCGATTATTCACTTTTTAGCCGGCTTTGGTGGCTTGGACATGAGGTGGAAGATTAAGATTTTGCATCAAAGGAGGACTTGCAGCCGCGTTGCAAGGGAGAATGTGAAAAGTGTTCATATGTAGTAAAAACCTGAGAAATCCGTCCGTTTTCGTCATTTGTTATCGAATCGACTTAAAGCCAGATCGTCACATTGGCCGCTCTTCTCTCTGAAATGGTTACATTTATCGTCTGCAAAGCTATGTCGCGTGCTGCGGTATGGGGAAACACTTAAAGCACCATAGTAGAACACAGAAGAAGCTTCTAAGTTGAAGTAATAGCCAGTAAGAAGTAGTACAATTCAAGTTTTAGTTGTCGATTATTCACATTTTAGCCGGCTTTGGTGGCTTGGACATGACCTAGGACCTTAAGATTTTGCATCAGAGGAGGACTAGCAGCCGCGTTGCATGGGAGAATGTGAAAAGTGTTCATATGTAGTAAAAACCTGAGAAATCCGCCCGTTTTCGTCATTTGTTATCGAATCGACTTAAAGCCAGATCCTCACATTGGCCCCCTTTTCTCTCTGAGACGGTTACAATTGTTGTCTGCAAAGCTATGTCGCGTGCTGCGGTATGCGGAGACACTAAAAGCACCATAGTAGAACACAGAAGAAGCTTCTAAGTTGAAGTAATAGGCAGTAATAAGTAGTACTATTCAAGTTTTAGTTGTCGATTATTCCCTTTTTAGCCGGCTTTGGTGGCTTGGACATGACCTAGGACCTTAAGATTTTGCATGAATGGAGTACTTGCAGCCGCGTTGCACGGGAGAATGTGAAATGTGTTCATATGTAGTAAAAACCTGAGAAATCCGTCCGTTTTCGTCATTTGTTATCGAATCGACTTAAAGCCAGATCGTCACATTGGCCGCTTTTCTCTCTGAGACGGTCACATTTATCGTCTGCAAAGCTATGTCGCGTGCTGCGGTATGCGGAGACACTAAAAGCACCATTGAAGAACCCAGAAGATGCTTCTAAGTTGAAGTAATAGCCAGTAAGAAGTAGTGCAATTCAAGTTTTAGTTATTGATTATTCACTTTTTAGCCGGCTTTGTTGGCTTGGACATGAGGTGGAACCTTAAGATTTTGCATGAAAGGAGGACTAGCAGCCGCGTTGCACGGGAGAATGTGAAAAGTGTTCATATGTAGTAAAAACCTGAGAAATCCGTCCGTTTTCATCATTTGTTATCGAATCGACTTAAAGCCAGATCGTCACATTGGCCGCTCTTCTCTCTGAAATGGTACATTTATCGTCTACAAAGCTATGTCGAGTGCTGCGGTATGCGGAAACACTAAAAGCACCATAGTAGAACACTGAAGGAGCTTCTAAGTTGAAGTAAAAGCCAGTAAGAAGTAGTACAATTCAAGTTTTAGTTGTCGATTGTTCACTTTTTAGCCGGCTTTGGTGGCTATGACATGACCTAGGATCATAAGATTTTGCATGAAAGGAGGACTAGCAGCCGCGTTGCATGGGAGAATGTGAAAAGTGTTCATATGTAGTAAAAACCTGATAAATCCTTCCGTTTTCGTCATTTGTTATCGAATCGACTTAAAGCCAGATCGTCACATTGGCCGCTTTTCTCTCTGAAACGGTTACATTTATCGTCTGTAAAGCTATGTCGCGTGCTGCGGTATGCGGAGACACTAAAGGCACCATAGTAGAACACAGATGAAGCTTCTAAGTTGAAGTAATAGCCAGTAAGATGTAGTACAATTCAAGTTTTGGCTGTCGATTATTCACTCTTTAGCCGGCTTTGGTGGCTTGGACATGACCTAGGACCTTAAGATTTTGCATGAAAGGAGGACTAGCAGCCGCGTTGCACGGGAGAATGTGAAGAGTGTTCATATGTAGTAAAAACCTGAGAAATCCGCCCGTTTTCGTCATTTGTTATCGAATCGACTTAAAGCCAGATCCTCACATTGGCCCCCTTTTCTCTCTGAGACGGTTACATTTGTTGTCTGCAAAGCTATGTCGCGTGCTGCGGTATGCGGAGACACTAAAAGCACCATAGTAGAACACAGAAGAAGCTTCTAAGTTGTAGTAATAGCCAGTAATAAGTAGTACTATTCAAGTTTTAGTTGTCGATTATTCACTTTTTAGCCTTCTTTGGTGGCTTGGACATGACCTAGGACCTTAAGATTTTGCATGAAAGGAGTACTTGCAGCCGCGTTGCACGGGGGAATGTGAAAAGTGTTCATATGTAGTAAAAACCTGAGAAATCTGTCCGTTTTCGTCATTTGTTATCGAATCGACTTATAGCCAGATCGTCACATTGGCCGCTTTTCTCTCTGACAAGGTCACATTTATCGTCTGCAAAGCTATGTCGCGTGCTGCGGTATGCGGAGACACTAAAAGCACGATAGTAGAACACAGAAGAAGCTTCTAAGTTGAAGTAAAAGCCAGTAAGAAGTAGTACAATTCAAGTTTTAGTTGTCGATTGTTCACTTTTTAGCCGGCTTTGGTGGCTATGACATGACCTAGGATCATAAGATTTTGCATGAAAGGAGGACTAGCAGCCGCGTTGCACGGGAGAATGTGAAAAGTGTTCATATGTAGTACAAACCTGAGAAATCCGTCCGTTTTCATCATTTGTTATCGAATCGACTTAAAGCCAGATCGTCACATTGGCCGCTCTTCTCTCTGAAATGGTACATTTATCGTCTACAAAGCTATGTCGCGTGCTGCGGTATGCGGAAACACTAAAAGCACCATAGTAGAACACTGAAGAAGCTTCTATGTTGAAGTAATATCCAGTAAGATGTAGTACAATTGAAGTTTTAGTTGTCAATTATTCACTTTTTAGCAGCCTTTGTTGGCTTGGACATGCCCTAGGACCTTAAGATTTTGCATGAAAGGAGGTCTAGCAGCCGCGTTGCATGGGAGAATGTGAAAAGTGTTCATATGTAGTAAAAACCTGTGAAATCCGTCCGTTTTCGTCATTTGTTATCGAATCGACTTAAAGCCAGATCGTCACATTGGCCGCTTTTCTCTCTGAGACGGTTACATTTGTTGTCTGCAAAGCTATGTCGCGTGCTGCGGTATGCGGAAACACTAAAAGCACCATAGTAGAACACAGAAGAAGCTTCTATGTAATAGCCAGTAAGAAGTAGTACAATTCAAGTTTTAGTTGTCGATTATTCACTTTTTAGCCGGCTTTGGTGGCTTGGACATGACCTAGGACCTTAAGATTTTGCATGGAAGGAGGACTATCAGCCGCGTTGCATGGGAGAATGTGAAAAGTGTTCATATGTAGTAAAAACCTGAGAAATCCGTCCGTTTTCGTCATTTGATATCGAATCGACTTAAAGCCAGATCGCTCTTCTCTCTGAAACGGTTACACTTATCGGCTGCAAAGCTATTTTGCGTGCTGCGGTATGCGGAAACACTAAAAGCACCATAGAACAACACAGAAGAAGCTTCTAAGTTGAAGTAATAGCCAGTAAGAAGTTGTACAATTCAAGTTTTAGTTGTCGATTATTTACTTTTTAGCCGGTTTTGGTGGCTTGGACATGACCTAGGACCTTAAGATTTTGCATGAAAGGAGGACTAGCAGCCGAGTTGCACGGGAGAATGTGAAAAGTGTTCATATGCAGTAAAAACCTGAGAAATCCGTCCGTTTTCGTCATTTTTTATCGAATCGTCTTAAAGCCAGATCTTCACATTGGCCGCTTTTCTCTCTGAGACGGTTACATTTGTTGTCTGCAAAGCTATGTCGCGTGCTGCGGTATGCGGAAACACTAAAAGCACGATAGTAGAACACAGAAGGAGCTCCTAAGTTGAAGAAATAGCCAGTAAGAAGTAGTACAATTCAAGTTTTAGTTGTCGATTGTTCACTTATTAGCCGGCTTTGGTGGCTATGACATGACCTAGGACCTTAAGATTTTGCATGAAAGGAGGACTAGCAGCCGAGTTGCACGGGAGAATGTGAAAAGTGTTCATATGCAGTAAAAACCTGAGAAATCCGTCCGTTTTCGTCCTTTTTTATCGAATCGACTTAAAACCAGATCGCCACATTGGCCGCTTTTCTCTCTGAGATGGTCACATTTATCGTCTGCAAAGCTATGTCGCGTGCTGCGGTATGCGGAAACACTAAATGCACAATAGTAGAACACAGAAGAAGCTTCTATGTCAAAGTAATAGCCAGTAAGAAGTAGTACAATTGAAGTTTTAGTTGTCAATTATTCACTTTTTAGCCGCCTTTGTTGGCTTGAACATGCCCTAGGACCTTAAGATTTTGCATGAAAGGAGGACTAGCAGCCGCGTTGCATGGGAGAATGAGAAAAGTGTTCATATGTAGTAAAAACCTGAGAAATCCGTACGTTTTCGTCATTTGTTATCGAATCGACTTAAAGCCAGATCGTCACATAGGCCGCTTTTCTCTCTAAGACGGTTACATTTATCGTCTGCAAAGCTATGTCGTGTGCTTCGTTATGCGGAAACACTAAAAGCACCATAGTAGAACACAGAAGAAGCTTCTAAGTTGATGCAATAGCCAGTAAGAAGTAGTACAATTCAAGTTTTAGTTATCGATTATTCACCTGATAGCCGGCTTTGGTGGCTTGGACATGACCTAGGACCTTAAGATTTTGCATGAAAGGAGGACTAGCAGCCGCGTTGCATGGGAGAATGTGAAATGTGTTCATATGTAGTAAAAACCTGAGAAATCCGTCCATTTTCGTCATTTGTTATCGAATCGCCTTAAAGCCAGATCGTCACATTGGCCGCTCTTCTCTCTGAGACGGTTACATTAATTGTCTGCAAAGCTATGTCGCGAACTGCGGTATGCGGAGACACTAAAAGCACCATAGTAGAACACAGAAGAAGCTTCTAAGTTGAAGTGATAGCCAGTAAGAAGTTGTACAATTCAAGTTTTAGTTATCGATTATTCACTTTTTAGCCGGATTTGGAGGCTTGGACATGAGGTGGAACGTTAAGATTTTGCATGAAAGGAGGACTGGCAGCCGCGTTGCACGGGAGAATGTGAAAAGAGTTCATATGTGGTAAAAACCTGATAAATCCGTCCGTTTTCGTCATTTGTTATCGAATCGACTTATAGCCAGATCGTCACATTGGCCGCTTTTCTCTCTGAGACGGTCACATTTATCGTCTACAAAGCTATGTCGCGTGCTGCGGTATCCGGAGACACTAAAAGCACGATAGTAGAACACAGAAGAAACTTCTAAGTTGAAGTAATAGCCAGTAAGAAGTAGTACAATTCAAGTTTTAGTTGTCGATTGTTCACTTTTTAGCCGGCTTTGGTGGCTATGACATGACCTAGAATCATAAGATTTTGCATGAAAGGAGGACTAGCAGCCGCGTTGCACGGGAGAATGTGAAGAGTGTTCATACGTAGTAAAAACCTGAGAAATCCGTCCGTTTTTGTCATTTGTTATCGAATCGACTTAAAGCCAGATCGTCACATTGGCCGCTTTTCTCTCTGAGACGGTTACATTTATCGTCTGCAAGGCTATGTCGCGTGGTGCGGTATGCGGAAACACTAAAAGCACCATAGTAGAACACAGAAGAATCTTCTAAGTTGAAGTAATAGCCAGTAAGAAGTAGTACAATTCAAGTTTTAGTTGTCGATTATTCACTTTTTAGCCTTCTTTGGTGGCTTGGACATGACCTAGGACCTTAAGATTTTCCATGAAAGGAGGACTTGCAGCCGCGTTGCACGGGAGAATGTGAAAAGTGTTCATATGTAGTAAAAACCTGAGAAATCCGTCCGTTTTCGTCATTTGTTATCGAATCGACTTAAAGCCAGATCGTCACATTGGCCGTTCTTCTCTCTGAAACGGTTACATTTATCGTCTGCAAAGCTATGTCGCGTGCTGCGGTATGCGGAGACACTAAAAGCACCATAGAAGAACACAGAAGAAGCTTCTACGTTGAAGTAATAGCCAGTAAGACGTAGTACAATTCAAGTTTTAGTTGTCGATTATTCACTTTTTAGCCGGCTTTGGTGGCTTGGACATGACCTAGGACCTTAAGATTTTGCATGGAAGGAGGACTATCAGCCGCGTTGCACGGGAGAATGTGAAAAGTGTTCATATGTAGTAAAAACCTGAGAAATCCGTCCGTTTTCGTCATTTGATATCGAATCGACTTAAAGCCAGATCGCTCTTCTCTCTGAAACGGTTACACTTATCGGCTGCAAAGCTATTTAGCGTGCTGCGGTATGCGGAAACACTAAAAGCACCATAGAACAACACAGAAGAAGCTTCTAAGTTGAAGTAATAGCCAGTAAGAAGTAGTACAATTCAAGTTTTAGTTGTCGATTATTTACTTTTTAGCCGGTTTTGGTTGCTTGGACATGACCTAGGACCTTAAGATTTTGCATGAAAGGAGGACTAGCAGCCGAGTTGCACGGGAGAATGTGAAAAGTGTTCATATGCAGTAAAAACCTGAGAAATCCGTCCGTTTTCGTCATTTGTTATCGAATCGACTTAAAGCCAGATCTTCACATTGGCCGCTTTTCTCCCTGAGACGGTTACATTTGTTGTCTGCAAAGCTATGTCGCGTGCTGCGGTATGCGGAAACACTAAAAGCACCATAGTAGAACACAGAAGAAGCTTCTAAGTTGAAGTAATAGCCAGTAAGAAGTAGTACAATTCAAGTTTTAGCTGTCGATTATTCACTTTTTAGCCGGCTTTGGTGGCTTGGACATGACCTAAGACCTTACGATTTAGCATGAGAGGAGGACTAGCAGCCGCGTTGCATGGGAGAATGTGAAAAGTGTTCATATGTAGTAAAAACCTGAGAAATCCGTCCGTTTTCGTCATTTGTTATCGAATCGACTTAAAGCCAGATCGTCACATTGGCCGCTTTTCTCTCTGAGTCGGTTACATTTATCGTCTGCAAAGCTATGTCACGTGCTGCGGTATGCGGAGACACTAAAAGCACCATAGTGGAACACAGAATAAACTTCTAAGTTGAAGTAATAGCCAGTAAGTAGTAGTACAATTCAAGTTTTAGTTATCGATTATTCACTTTTTAGCCGTCTTTGGTGGCTTGGACATAACCTAGGACCTTAAGATTTTGCATGAAAAGAGGACTAGCAGCAGCGTTGCATGGGAGAATGTGAAAAGTGTTCATATGTAGTAAAAACCTGAGAAACCCGTCCGCTTTCGTCATTTGTTATCGAATCGACTTAAAGCCTGATCGTCAAATTGGCCGCTCTTCTCTTTGAAACGGTTACATTTTTTTCGTCTGCAAAGCTATGTCGCGTGCTGCGGTATGCGGAGACACTAAAAGCACCATAGTAGAACACAGAAGAAGCTTCTAAGTTGAAGAAATAGCCAGTAAGAAGTAGTACAATTCAAGTTTTAGTTATCGATTATTCACTTTTTAGCCGTCTTTGGTGGCTTGGACATGACCTAGGTCCTTAAGATTTTGCATAACAGGAGGACTAGCAGCAGCGGTGCATGGGAGAATGAGAAAAGTGTTCATATGTAGTAAAAACCTGAGAAATCCTTCCGTTTTCGTCATTTGTTATCGAATCGACTTAAAGCCAGATCGTCACATTGGCCGTTCTTCTCTCTGAAACAGTTACATTTATCGTCTGCAAAGCTATGTCGCGTGCTGCGGTATGCCGAAACACTAAAAGCACCATAGGAGAACACAGAAGAAGCTTCTAATTTGAAGTAATAGTCAGTAAGAAGTAGTACAATTCAAGTTTTAGTTTTCGATTATTCACTTTTTAGCCGGCTATTGTGGCTTTGACATTAGGTGGAACCTTAAGATTTTGCATGAAAGGAGGACTAGCAGCCGCGTTGCACGCGAGAATGTGAAAAGTGTTCATATGTAGTAAAAACCTGAGAAATCTGTCCGCTTTCGTCATTTGTTATCGAATCGACTTAAAGCCAGATCGTCACATTGGCCGCTCTTCTCTCTGAAACGGTTACATTTATCGTCTGCAAAGCTATGTCGCGTGCTGCGGTATGCGGAAACACTAAAAGCACCATAGTAGAACACAGAAACGCTTCTAAGTTGAAGTAGTAGCCAGAAAGAAGTAGTACAATTCAAGTTTTAGTTGTCGATTATTCACTTTTTAGCCGGCTTTGGTGGCTTGGACATGACCTAGGACCTTAAGATTTTGCATGAAAGGAGGACTAGCAGCCGCGTTGCATGGGAGAATGTGAAAAGTGTTCATATGTAGTAAAAACCTGAGAAATCAGTCCGTTTTCGTCATTTGTTATCGAATCGACTTAAAGCCAGATCGTCACATTGGGCGCTTTTCTCTCTGAGACGGTTACATTTATCGTCTGCAAAGCTATGTCACGTGCTGCGGTATGCGGAGACACTAAAATGACCATAGTAGAACACAGAAGAAGCTTCTAAGTTAAAGTAATAGCCAGTAAGAAGTAGTACAATTCAAGTTTTAGTTATCGATTATTCACTTTTTAGCCGTCTTTGGTGGCTTGGACATGACCTAGGACCTTAAGATCTTGCATAAAAGGAGGACTAGCAGCAGCGTTGCATGGGAAAATGTGAAAAGTGTTCATATGTAGTAAAAACCTGAGAAATCCGTCCGTTTTCGTCATTTGTTATCGAATCGACTTAAAGCCAGATCGTCACATTAGCCGTTCTTCTCTCTGAAACAGTTACATTTATCGTCTGCAAAGCTATGTCGCGTGCTGCGGTATGCCGAAACACTAAAAGCACCATAGGAGAACACAGAAGAAGCTTCTAATTTGAAGTAATAGCCAGTAAGAAGTAGTACAATTCCAGTTTTAGTTGTCGATTATTCACATTTTAGCCGGCTTTGGTGGCTTTGACATTAGGTGGAACCTTAAGATTTTGCATGAAAGGAGGACTAGCAGCCGCGTTGCACGCGAGAATGTGAAAAGTGTTCATATGTAGTAAAAACCTGAGAAATCCGTCCGCTTTCGTCATTTGTTATCGAATCGACTTAAAGCCAGATCGTCACATTGGCCGCTCTTCTCTCTGAAACGGTTACATTTATCGTCTGCAAAGCTATGTCGCGTGCTGCGGTATGCGGAGACACTAAAAGCACCATAGTAGAACACAGAAGAAGCTTCTAAGTTGAAACAATGGCCAGTAAGAAGTAGTACAATTCAAGTTTTAGTTGTCAATTATTCACTTTTTAGCCGGCTTTGGTGGCTTGGACATCACTTAGGACCTTAAGATTTTGCATGAAAGGAGGACTTGCACCCGCGTTGCAAGGGAGAATGTGAAAAGTGTTCATATGTAGTAAAAACCTGAGAAATCAGTCCGTTTTCGTCATTTGTTATCGAATCGACTTAAAGCCAGATCGTCACATTGGCCGCTCTTCTCTCTGAAACGGTTACATTTATCGTCTGCAAAGCTATGTCGCGTACTGCGGTATGCGGAAACACTAAAAGCACCATAGTAGAACACAGAAGAAGCTTCTATGTTGAAGTAATAGCCAGTAAGAAGTAGTACAATTCAAGTTTTAGTTGTCGATTATTCACTTTTTAGCCTGCTTTGGTGGCTTGGACATGACCTAGGACCTTACGATTTTGCATGAAAGGAGGACTAGCAGGCGCGTTGCATGGGAGAATGTGAAAAGTGTTCATTTGTAGTAAAAACCTGAGAAATCAGTCCGTTTTCGTCATTTGTAATCGAATCGACTTAAAGCCAGATCGTCGCATTGGCCGCTTTTCTCTCTGAGACGGTTACATTTATCGTCTGCAAAGCTATGTCGCGTGCTGCAGTATGCGTAAACACTAATAGCACCATAGTAGAACACAGAAGAAGGTTCTAAGTTGAAGTAATAGCCAGTAAGAAGTAGTACAATTCAAGTTTTAGTTGTCGATTATTCACTTTTTAGCCGGCTTTGGTGGCTATGACATGACCTAGGACCATAAGATTTTGCATGAAAGGAGGACTAGCACCCGAGTTGCACGGGAAAATGTGAAAAGTGTTCATATGTAGTAAAAACCTTAGAAATCCGTTCGTTTTCGTCACTTGTTGTCGAATCGACTTAAAGCCACATCGTCACTTTGGCCGCTCTTCTGTCTGAAACGGTTACATTTATCGTCTGCAAAGCTATGTCGCGTGCTGCGGTATGCGGAAACACTAAAAGCACCATAGTAGAACACAGAAGAAGCTTCTATGTTGAAGTAATATCCAGTAAGAAGTAGTACAATTCAAGTTTTAGTTGTCGATTATTCACTTTTTAGCCTGCTTAAGTGGCTTGGACATGACCTATGACCTTAAGATTTTGCATGAAAGGAGGACTTGCAGCCGCGTTGCATGGGAGAATGTGAAAAGTGTTCATATGTAGTAAAAACCTGAGAAATCCGTCCGTTTTCGTCATTTGTTATCGAATCGACTTGAAGCCAGATCGTCACATTGGCCGATCTTCTCTCTGAAACCGTTACATTTATCGTCTGCAAAGCTATGTCGCGTGCTGTGGTATGCCGAAACACTAAAAGCAACATAGTAGAATACACAAGAAGCTTCTAAGTTGAAGTAATAGAAAGTAAGAAGTAGTACAATTCAAGTTTTAGTTGTCGATTATTAACTTTTTAGCCTTCTTTGGTGGCTTGGACATGACCTAGGACCTTAAGATTTTCCATGAAAGGAGGACTTGCAGCTGCGTTGCACGGGAGAATGTGAAAAGTGTTCATATGTATTAAAAACATGAGAAATCGGTTCGTTTTCGTCATTTGTTATCGAATCGACTTAAAGCCAGATCGTCAAATTGGCCGCTCTTCTCTTTGAAACGGTTACATTTATCGTCTGCAAAGCTATGTCGCGTGCTGCGGTATGCGGACACACTAAAAGCACCATAGTAAAACACAGAAGAAGCTTCTAAGTTGTAGTAATAACCAGTAAAAAGTAGTACAATTCAAGTTTTAGTTATCGATTATTCACTTCTTAGCCGTCTTTGGTGGCTTGGACATGACCTAGGACCTTAAGATCTTGTATAAAAGGAGGACTAGCAGCAGCGTTGCATGGGAGAATGTGAAAAGTGTTCATATGTAGTAAAAACCTGAGAAATCCGTCCGTTTTCGTCATTTGTTATCGAATCGACTTAAAGCCAGATCGTCACATTAGCCGTTCTTCTCTCTGAAACAGTTACATTTATCGTCTGCAAAGCTATGTCGCGTGCTGCGGTATGCCGAAACACTAAAAGCACCATAGGAGAACACAGAAGAAGCTTCTAATTTGAACTAATAGCCAGTAAGAAGTAGTACAATTCAAGTTTTAGTTGTCGATTATTCACTTTTTAGCCTTCTTTGGTGGCTTGGACATGACATGGGACCTTAAGATTTTCCATGAAAGGAGGACTTGCAGCCGCGTTGCACGGGAGAATGTGAAAAGTGTTCATATGTAGTAAAAACCTGAGAAATCCGTGGGTTTTCGTCATTTGTTATAGTATCGACTTAAAGCCAGATCGTCACATTGGCCGCTTTTCTCTCTGAGACGGTTACATTTATCGTCTGCAAAGCTATGTCGCGTGCTGCGGTATGACGAAACTCTAAAAGCACCATAGTAGAACACAGAAGAAGCTTCTAATTTGAAGTAATAGCCAGTAAGAAGTAGTACAATTCAAGTTTTAGTTGTCGATTATTCACTATTTAGCCGGCTTTGGTGGCTTTGACATTAGGTGGAACCTTAAGATTTTGCATGAAAGGAGGATTAGCAGCCGCGTTGCACGCGAGAATGTGAAAAGTGTTCATATGTAGTAAAAACCTGAGAAATCCGTCCGCTTTCGTCATTTGTTATCCAATCGACTTAAAGCCAGATCGTCACATTGGGCGCTTTTCTCTCTGATACGGTTACATTTATCGTCTGCAAAGCTATGTCGCGTGCTGCGGTATGCGTAAACACTAAAAGCACAATAGTAGAACACAGAAGAAGCTTCTAATTTGAAGTAATAGCCAGTAAGAAGTAGTACAATTAAAGTTTTAGTTGTCGATTATTCACTTTTTAGCCGGCTTTGGAAGCTTGGACATGACCTAGGACCTTAAGATTTTGCATGAAAGGAGGAGTAGCAGCCGCGTTGCCCGCAAGAATGTGAAAAGTGTTCATATGTAGTAAAAACCTGAGAAATCCGTCCGTTTTCGTCATTTGTTATCGAATCGACTTTAAGACAGAACGTCACATTGGCCGCTCTTCTCTCTGAAACGGTTACATTTATTGTCTGCAAAGCTATGTCGCGTGCTGCGGTATGCGGAGACACTAAAAGCACCATAGTAGAACACAGAAGAAGCTTCTAAGTTGAAACAATGGCCAGTAAGAAGTAGTACAATTCAAGTTTTAGTTGTCAATTATTCACTTTTTAGCCGGCTTTGGTGGCTTGGACATCACTTAGGACCTTAAGATTTTGCATGAAAGGAGGACTTGCACCCGCGTTGCAAGGGAGAATGTGAAAAGTGTTCATATGTAGTAAAAACCTGAGAAATCCGTCCGTTTTCGTCATTTGTTATCGAATCGACTTAAAGCCAGATCGTCACATTGGCCGCTCTTCTCTCTGAAACGGTTACATTTATCGTCTGCAAAGCTATGTCGCGTACTGCGGTATGCGGAAACACTAAAAGCACCATAGTAGAACACAGAAGAAGCTTCTATGTTGAAGTAATAGCCAGTAAGAAGTAGTACAATTCAAGTTTTAGTTGTCGATTATTCACTTTTTAGCCTGCTTTGGTGGCTTGGACATGACCTAGGACCTTACGATTTTGCATGAATGGAGGACTAGCAGGCGCGTTGCATGGGAGAATGTGAAAAGTGTTCATTTGTAGTAAAAACCTGAGAAATCAGTCCGTTTTCGTCATTTGTAATCGAATCGACTTAAAGCCAGATCGTCGCATTGGCCGCTTTTCTCTCTGAGACGGTTACATTTATCGTCTGCAAAGCTATGTCGCGTGCTGCAGTATGCGTAAACACTAAAAGCACCATAGTAGAACACAGAAGAAGGTTCTAAGTTGAAGTAATAGCCAGTAAGAAGTAGTACAATTCAAGTTTTAGTTGTCGATTATTCACTTTTTAGCCGGCTTTGGTGGCTATGACATGACCTAGGACCATAAGATTTTGCATGAAAGGAAGACTAGCAGCCGAGTTGCACGGGAAAATGTGAAAAGTGTTCATATGTAGTAAAAACCTTAGAAATCCGTTCGTTTACGTCACTTGTTGTCGAATCGACTTAAAGCCACATCGTCACTTTGGCCGCTCTTCTGTCTGAAACGGTTACATTTATCGTCTGCAAAGCTATGTCGCGTGCTGCGGTATGCGGAAACACTAAAAGCACCATAGTAGAACACAGAAGAAGCTTCTATGTTGAAGTAATATCCAGTAAGAAGTAGTACAATTCAAGTATTAGTTGTCGGTTATTCACTTTTTAGCCGGCTTTGGTGGCTTGGACATGACCTAGGACCTTAAGATTTTCCATGAAAGGAGGACTTGCAGCCGCGTTGCACGGGAGAATGTGAAAAGTGCTCATATGTAGTAAAAACCTGAGAAATCCGTCCGTTTTCGTCATTTGTTATCGAATCGACTTAAAGCCAGATCGTCACATTGGCCGATCTTCTCTCTGAAACCGTTACATTTATCGTCTGCAAAGCTATGTCGCGTGCTGCGGTATGCCGAAACACTAAAAGCAACATAGTAGAATACACAAGAAGCTTCTAAGTTGAAGTAATAGAAAGTAAGAAGTAGTACAATTCAAGTTTTAGTTGTCGATTATTAACTTTTTAGCCTTCTTTGGTGGCTTGGACATGACCTAGGACCTTAAGATTTTCCATGAAAGGAGGACTTGCAGCTGCGTTGCACGGGAGAATGTGAAAAGTGTTCATATGTATTAAAAACATGAGAAATCGGTTCGTTTTCGTCATTTGTTATCGAATCGACTTAAAGCCAGATCGTCAAATTGGCCGCTCTTCTCTTTGAAACGGTTACATTTATCGTCTGCAAAGCTATGTCGCGTGCTGAGGTATGCGGACACACTAAAAGCACCATAGTAAAACACAGAAGAAGCTTCTAAGTTGTAGTAATAACCAGTAAGAAGTAGTACAATTCAAGTTTTAGTTATCGATTATTCACTTTTTAGCCGTCTTTGGTGGCTTGGACATGACCTAGGACCTTAAGATCTTGCATAAAAGGAGGACTAGCAGCAGCGTTGCATGGGAGAATTTGAAAAGTGTTCATATGTAGTAAAAACCTGAGAAATCCGTCCGTTTTCGTCATTTGTTATCGAATCGACTTAAAGCCAGATCGTCACATTAGCCGTTCTTCTCTCTGAAACAGTTACATTTATCGTCTGCAAAGCTATGTCGCGTGCTGCGGTATGCCGAAACACTAAAAGCACCATAGGAGAACACAGAAGAAGCTTCTAATTTGAACTAATAGCCAGTAAGAAGTAGTACAATTCAAGTTTTAGTTGTCGATTATTCACTTTTTAGCCTTCTTTGGTGGCTTGGACATGACATGGGACCTTAAGATTTTCCATGAAAGGAGGACTTGCAGCCGCGTTGCACGGGAGAATGTGAAAAGTGTTCATATGTAGTAAAAACCTGAGAAATCCGTGGGTTTTCGTCATTTGTTATAGTATCGACTTAAAGCCAGATCGTCACATTGGCCGGTTTTCTCTCTGAGACGGTTACATTTAACGTCTGCAAAGCTATGTCGCGTGCTGCGGTATGACGAAACCCTAAAAGCACCATAGTAGAACACAGAAGAAGCTTCTAATTTGAAGTAATAGCCAGTAAGAAGTAGTAGAATTCATGTTTTAGTTGTCGATTATTCACTATTTAGCCGGCTTTGGTGGCTTTGACATTAGGTGGAACCTTAAGATTTTGCATGAAAGGAGGATTAGCAGCCGCATTGCACGGGAGAATGTGAAAAGTGTTCATATGTAGTAAAAACCTGAGAAATCCGTCCGCTTTCGTCAATTGTTATCCAATCGACTTAAAGCCAGATCGTCACATTGGCCGCTCTTCTCTCTGAAACGGTTACATTTATCGTCTGCAAAGCTATGTCGCGTGCTGCGGTATGCGGAAACACTAAAAGCACCATAGTAGAACACAGAAAAGCTTCTAAGTTGACGTAATAGCCAGAAAGAAGTAGTACTATTCAAGTTTTAGTTGTCGATTATTCACTTTTTAGCCGGCTTTGGTGGCTTGGACATGCCCTAGTACCTTAATATTTTGCATGAAAGGAGGACTAACAGCCGCGTTGCATGGGAGAATGTGAAAAGTGTTCATATGTAGTAAAAACCTGAGAAATCCGTCCGTTTTCCTCATTTGTTATCGAATCGACTTAAAGCCAGATCGTCACATTGGGCGCTTTTCTCTCTGATACGGTTACATTTATCGTCTGCAAAGCTATGTCGCGTGCTGCGGTATGCGTAAACACTAAAAGCACAATAGTAGAACACAGAAGAAGCTTCTAATTTGAAGTAATAGCCAGTAAGAAGTAGTACAATTAAAGTTTTAGTTGTCGATTATTCACTTTTTAGCCGGCTTTGGAAGCTTGGACATGACCTAGGACCTTAAGATTTTGCATGAAAGGAGGAGTAGCAGCCGCGTTGCCCGCAAGAATGTGAAAAGTGTTCATATGTAGTAAAAACCTGAGAAATCCGTCCGTTTTCGTCATTTGTTATCGAATCGACTTTAAGACAGATCGTCACATTGGCCGCTCTTCTCTCTGAAACGGTTACATTTATTGTCTGCAAAGCTATGTCGCGTGCTGCGGTATGCGGAGACACTAAAAGCACCATAGTAGAACACAGAAGAAGCTTCTAAGTTGAAACACTGGCCAGTAAGAAGTAGTACAATTCAAGTTTTAGTTGTCAATTATTCACTTTTTAGCCGGCTTTGGTGGCTTGGACATCACTTAGGACCTTAAGATTTTCCATGAAAGGAGGACTTGCAGCCGCGTTGCTCGAGAGAATGTGAAAAGTGTTCATATGTAGTAAAAACCTGAGAAATCCGTCCGTTTTCGTCATTTGTTATCGAATCGACTTAAAGCCAGATCGTCACATTGGCCGTTCTTCTCTCTGAAACGGTTACATTTATCGTCTGCAAAGCTATGTCGCGTGCTGCGGTATGCCGAAACACTAAAAGCACCTTAGTAGAACACAGAAGAAGCTTCTAATTTGAAGTAATAGCCAGTAAGAAGTAGTACAATTGAAGTTTTAGTTGTCGATTATTCACTTTTTAGCCGGCTTTACTGGCTTGGACATTAAGTGGAACCTTAATATTTTGCATGAAAGGAGGAGTAGCAGCCGCGTTGCACGGGAGAATGTGAAAAGTGTTCATATGTAGTAAAAACCTGAGAAATCCGTCCGTTTTCGTCATTTGTTATCGAATCGACTTAAAGCCAGATCGTCGCATTGGCCGCTTTTCTCTCTGAGACGGTTACATTTATCGTCTGCAAAGCTATGTCGCGTGCTGCAGTATGCGTAAACACTAAAAGCACCATAGTAGAACACGGAAGAAGGTTCTAAGTTGAAGTAATAGCCAGTAAGAAGTAGTACAATTCAAGTTTTAGTTGTCGATTATTCACTTTTTAGCCGGCTTTGGTGGCTATGACATGACCTAGGACCATAAGATTTTGCATGAAAGGAGGACTAGCAGCCGAGTTGCACGGGAAAATGTGAAAAGTGTTCATATGTAGTAAAAACCTTAGAAATCCGTTCGTTTTCGTCACTTGTTGTCGAATCGACTTAAAGCCACATCGTCACTTTGGTTGCTCTTCTGTCTGAAACGGTTACATTTATCGTCTGCAAAGCTATGTCGCGTGCTGCGGTATGCGGAAACACTAAAAGCACCATAGTAGAACACAGAAGAAGCTTCTATGTTGAAGTAATATCCAGTAAGAAGTAGTACAAATCAAGTTTTAGTTGTCGATTATTCACTTTTTAGCCTGCTTTGGTGGCTTGGACATGACCTATGACCTTATGATTTTGCATGAAAGGAGGACTTGCAGCCGCGTTGCATGGGAGAATGTGAAAAGTGTTCATATGTAGTAAAAACCTGAGAAATCAGTCCGTTTTCGTCATTTGTTATCGAATCGACTTAAAGTCAGATCGTCACATTGGCCGCTTTTCTCTCTGAGACGGTTACATTTATCGTCTGCAAAGCTATGTCGCGTGCTTCGGTATGCGGAGACACTAAAAGCACCATAGTAGAGTAGAACACAGAAGAAGCTTCTCAGTTGAAGTAATAGCCATTAAGAAGTAGTACAATTCAAGTTTTAGTCGTCTTTGGTGGTTTGGACATGACTTAGGACCTTAAGATTTTGCATGAAAGGAGGACTAGCAGCCGCGTTGCATGGGAGAATGTGAAAAGTGTTCATATGTAGTAAAAACCTGAGAAATCCCTCCGTTTTCGTCATTTGTTATCGAATCGACTTGAAGCCAGATCGTCACATTGGACGCTTTTCTCTCTGAGACGGTTACATTTATCGTCTGCAAAGCTATGTCGCGTGCTGCGGTATGCGGAAACACTTAAAGCACCATAGTAGAACACAGAAGAAGCTTGTAAGTTAAAGTAATAGCCAGTAAGAAGTAGTACAATTCAAGTATTAGTTGTCGGTTATTCACTTTTTAGCCGGCTTTGGTGGCTTGGACATGACCTAGGACCTTAAGATTTTCCATGAAAGGAGGACTTGCAGCCGCGTTGCACGGGAGAATGTGAAAAGTGCTCATATGTAGTAAAAACCTGAGAAATCCGTCCGTTTTCGTCATTTGTTATCGAATCGACTTAAAGCCAGATCGTCACATTGGCCGATCTTCTCTCTGAAACGGTTACATTTATCGTCTGCAAAGCTATGTCGCGTGCTGCGGTATGCCGAAACACTAAAAGCAACATAGTAGAATACAGAAGAAGCTTCTAAGTTGAAGTAATAGCCAGTAAGAAGTAGTACAATTCAAGTTTTAGTTGTCGATTATTATTTTTTTTAGCCTTCTTTGGAGGCTTGGACATTACCTAGGGCCTTATGTTTTTCCATGAAAGGAGGACTTGCAGCTGCGTTGCACGGGAGAATGTGAAAAGTGTTCATATGTATTAAAAACATGAGAAATCGGTTCGTTTTCGTCATTTGTTATCGAATCGACTTAAAGCCAGATCGTCAAATTGGCCGCAATTCTCTTTGAAACGGTTACATTTATCGTCTGCAAAGCTATGTCGCGTGCTGCGGTATGCGGAAACACTAAAAGCACCATAGTAGAACACAGAAGAAGCTTCTATGTTGAAGTAGTAGTACAATTCAAGTTTTAGTTGTCGATTATTCACTTTTTAGCCGGCTTTGGTGGATTGGACATGACCTAGGACTTTACGATTTTGCATTAAACGGCGACTAGCAGCCGCGTTCCACGGGAGAATGTGAAAAGTGTTCATATGTAGTAGAAAACCTGATAAATCCGCACGTTTTCGTCATTTATTATCGAATTGACTTAAAGCCAGATCGTCACATTTGCCGCTTTTCGCTGTGAGACGGTTACATTTATCGTCTGCAAAGCTATGTCGCGTGCTGCAGTATACCGAAACACTAAAAGCACCATAGTAGAACACAGAAGAAGCTTCTAATTTGAAGTAATAGCCAGTAAGAAGTAGTACAATTCAAGTTTTAGTTTTCGATTATTCGCTTTTTAGCCGGCTTTGGTGGCTTGGACATGACCTAGGACCTTAAGATGTTCATGAAAGGAGGACTAGCAGCCGCGTTGCATGGGAGAATGTGAAAAGTATATGTAGTAAAAACCTGAGAAATCCGTCCGTTTTCTTCATTTGTTATCGAATCGACTTAAAGCCAGATCGTCACATTGGCCGTTCTTCTCTCTGAAACGGTTACATTTATCGTCTGCAAAGCTATGTCGCGTGCTGCGGTATGCCGAAACACTAAAAGCACCTTAGTAGAACACAGAAGAACCTTCTAATTTGAAGTAATAGCCAGTAAGAAGTAGTACAATTCAAGTTTTAGTTGTCGATTATTCACTTTTTAGCCGGCTTTGGTGGCTTGGACATTAGGTGGAACCTTAATATTTTGCATGAAAGGAGGAGTAGCAGCCGCGTTGCACGGGAGAATGTGAAAAGTGTTCATATGTAGTAAAAACCTGAGAAATCCGTCCGTTTTCGTCATTTGTTATCGAATCGACTTAAAGCCAGTTCGTCACATTGGCCGCTCTTCTCTCTGAAACGGTTACATTTATCGTCTGCAAAGCTATGTCGCGTGCTGCGGTATGCGGAAACACTAAAAGCACCATAGTGGAACACAGAAGAAGCTTCTATGTTGAAGTAATAGCCAGTAAGAAGTAGTACAATTGAAGTTTTAGTTGTCGATTATTCACTTTTTAGCCTGCTTTGGTGGCTTGGACATGACCTAGGATCTTAAGATTTTGCATGAAAGGAGGACTAGCAGCCGCGTTGCACGGGAGAATGTGAAAAGTGTTCATATGTAGTAAAAACCTGAGAAATCCGTCCGCTTTCGTCATTTGTTATCCAATCGACTTAAAGCCAGATCGTCACATTGGCCGCTCTTCTCTCTGAAACGGTTACATTTATCGTCTGCAAAGCTATGTCGCGTGCTGCGGTATGCGGAAACACTAAAAGCACCATAGTAGAACACAGAAAAGCTTCTAAGTTGACGTAATAGCCAGAAAGAAGTAGTACTATTCAAGTTTTAGTTGTCGATTATTCACTTTTTTGCCGGCTTTGGTGGCTTGGACATGCCCTAGTACCTTAAGATTTTGCATGAAAGGAGGACTAACAGCCGCGTTGCATGCGAGAATGTGAAAAGTGTTCATATGTAGTAAAAACCTGAGAAATCCGTCCGTTTTCCTCATTTGTTATCGAATCGACTTAAAGCCAGATCGTCACATTGGGCTCTTTTCTCTCTGATACGGTTACATTTATCGTCTGCAAAGCTATGTCGCGTGCTGCGGTATGCGTAAACACTAAAAGCAATATAGTAGAACACAGAAGAAGCTTCTAATTTGAAGTAATAGCCAGTAAGAAGTAGTACAATTAAAGTTTTAGTTGTCGATTATTCACTTTTTAGCCGGCTTTGGAAGCTTGGACATGACCTAGGACCTTAAGATTTTGCATGAAAGGAGGAGTAGCAGCCGCGTTGCCCGCAAGAATGTGAAATGTGTTTATATGTAGTAAAAACCTGAGAAATCCGTCCGTTTTCGTCATTTGTTATCGAATCGACTTTAAGACAGATCGTCACATTGGCCGCTCTTCTCTCTGAAACGGTTACATTTATTGTCTGCAAAGCTATGTCGCGTGCTGCGGTATGCGGAGACACTAAAAGCACCATAGTAGAACACAGAAGAAGCTTCTAAGTTGAAACAATGGCCAGTAAGAAGTAGTACAATTCAAGTTTTAGTTGTCAATTATTCACTTTTTAGCCGGCTTTGGTGGCTTGGACATCACTTAGGACCTTAAGATTTTGCATGAAAGGAGGACTTGCACCCGCGTTGCAAGGGAGAATGTGAAAAGTGTTCATATGTAGTAAAAACCTGAGAAATCCGTCCGTTTTCGTCATTTGTTATCGAATCGACTTAAAGCCAGATCGTCACATTGGCCGCTCTTCTCTCTGAAACGGTTACATTTATCGTCTGCAAAGCTATGTCGCGTACTGCGGTATGCGGAAACACTAAAAGCACCATAGTAGAACACAGAAGAAACTTCTATGTTGAAGTAATAGCCAGAAAGAAGTAGTACAATTCAAGTTTTAGTTGTCGATTATTCACTTTTTAGCCGGCTTTGGTGGCTTGGACATGACCTAGGACCTTAAGATTTTCCATGAAAGGAGGACTTGCAGCCGCGTTGCTCGAGAGAATGTGAAAAGTGTTCATATGTAGTAAAAACTTGAGAAATCCGTCCGTTTTCGTCATTTGTTATCGAATCGACTTAAAGCCAGATCGTCACATTGGCCGTTCTTCTCTCTGAAACGGTTACATTTATCGTCTGCAAAGCTATGTCGCGTGCTGCGGTATGCCGAAACACTAAAAGCACCTTAGTAGAACACAGAAGAAGCTTCTAATTTGAAGTAATAGCCAGTAAGAAGTAGTACAATTGAAGTTTTAGTTGTCGATTATTCACTTTTTAGCCGGCTTTACTGGCTTGGACATTAAGTGGAACCTTAATATTTTGCATGAAAGGAGGAGTAGCAGCCGCGTTGCACGGGAGAATGTGAAAAGTGTTCATATGTAGTAAAAACCTGAGAAATCCGTCCGTTTTCGTCATTTGTTATCGAATCGACTTAAAGCCAGATCGTCGCATTGGCCGCTTTTCTCTCTGAGACGGTTACATTTATCGTCTGCAAAGCTATGTCGCGTGCTGCAGTATGCGTAAACACTAAAAGCATTATAGTAGAACACGGAAGAAGGTTCTAAGTTGAAGTAATAGCCAGTAAGAAGTAGTTTAATTCAAGTTTTAGTTGTCGATTATTCACTTTTTAGCCGGCTTTGGTGGCTTGGACATGACCTAGGACCATAAGATTTTCCATGAAAGGAGGACTAGCAGCCGAGTTGCACGGGAAAATGTGAAAAGTGTTCATATGTAGTAAAAACCTTAGAAATCCGTTCGTTTTCGTCACTTGTTGTCGAATCGACTTAAAGCCACATCGTCACTTTGGTCGCTCTTCTGTCTGAAACGGTTACATTTATCGTCTGCAAAGCTATGTCGCGTGCTGCGGTATGCGGAAACACTAAAAGCACCATAGTAGAACACAGAAGAAGCTTCTATGTTGAAGTAATATCCAGTAAGAAGTAGTACAAATCAAGTTTTAGTTGTCGATTATTCACTTTTTAGCCTGCTTTGGTGGCTTGGACATGACCTATGACCTTATGATTTTGCATGAAAGGAGGACTAGCAGCCGCGTTGCACGGGAGAATGTGAAAAGTGTTCATATGTAGTAAAAACCTGATAAATCCGTCCGTTTTCGTCATTTGTTATCGAATCGACTTAAAGTCAGATCGTCACATTGGCCGCTTTTCTCTCTGAGACGGTTACATTTATCGTCTGCAAAGCTATGTCGCGTGCTTCGGTATGCGGAGACACTAAAAGCACCATAGTAGAGTAGAACACAGAAGAAGCTTCTCAGTTGAAGTAATAGCCATTAAGAAGTAGTACAATTCAAGTTTTAGTCGTCTTTGGTGGTTTGGACATGACTTAGGACCTTAAGATTTTGCATGAAAGGAGGACTAGCAGCCGCGTTGCATGGGAGAATGTGAAAAGTGTTCATATGTAGTAAAAACCTGAGAAATCCCTCCGTTTTCGTCATTTGTTATCGAATCGACTTGAAGCCAGATCGTCACATTGGACGCTTTTCTCTCTGAGACGGTTACATTTATCGTCTGCAAAGCTATGTCGCGTGCTGCGGTATGCGGAAACTTTTAAAGCACCATAGTAGAACACAGAAGAAGCTTGTAAGTTAAAGTAATAGCCAGTAAGAAGTAGTACAATTCAAGTATTAGTTGTCGGTTATTCACTTTTTAGCCGGCTTTGGTGGCTTGGACATGACCTAGGACCTTAAGATTTTCCATGAAAGGAGGACTTGCAGCCGCGTTGCACGGGAGAATGTGAAAAGTGCTCATATGTAGTAAAAACCTGAGAAATCCGTCCGTTTTCGTCATTTGTTATCGAATCGACTTAAAGCCAGTTCGTCACATTGGCCGCTCTTCTCTCTGAAACGGTTACATTTATCGTCTGCAAAGCTATGTCGCGTGCTGCGGTATGCGGAAACACTAAAAGCACCATAGTGGAACACAGAAGAAGCTTCTATGTTGAAGTAATAGCCAGTAAGAAGTAGTACAATTGAAGTTTTAGTTGTCGATTATTCACTTTTTAGCCTGCTTTGGTGGCTTGGACATGACCTAGGACCTTAAGATTTTGCATGAAAGGAGGACTAGCAGCCGCGTTGCACGGGAGAATGTGAAAAGTGTTCATATGTAGTAAAAACCTGATAAATCCGTCCGTTTTCGTCATTTGTTATCGAATCGACTTAAAGCCAGATCGTCACATTGGCCGTTCTTCTCTCTGAAACGGTTACATTTATCGTCTGCAAAGCTATGTCGCGTGCTGCAGTATACCGAAACACTAAAAGCACCATAGTAGAACACAGAAGAAGCTTCTAATTTGAAGTAATAGCCAGTAAGAAGTAGTACAATTCAAGTTTTAGTTGTCGATTATTCACTTTTTAGCCGGCTTTGGTGGCTTGGACATGACCTAGGACCTTAAGATTTTGCATGAAAGGAGGAGTAGCAGCCGCGTTGCCCGCGAGAATGTGAAAAGTGTTCATATGTAGTAAAAACCTGAGAAATCCGTCCGCTTTCGTCATTTGTTATCGAATCGCCTTAAAGACAGATCGTCACATTGGCCGCTTTTCTCTCTGAGACGGTTACATTTATCGTCTGCAAAGCTATGTCGCGTGCTGCGGTATGCGGAAACACTAAAAGCACCATAGTGGAACACAGAAGAAGCTTCTATGTTGAAGTAATAGCCAGTAAGAAGTAGTACAATTGAAGTTTTAGTTGTCGATTATTCACTTTTTAGCCTGCTTTGGTGGCTTGGACATGACCTAGGACCTTATGATTTTGCATGAAAGGAGGACTAGCTGCCGCGTTGCACGGGATAATGTGAAAAGTGTTCATATGTAGTAAAAACCTGAGAAATCCGTCCGCTTTCGTCATTTGTTATCCAATCGACTTAAAGCCAGATCGTCACATTGGCCGCTCTTCTCTCTGAAACGGTTACATTTATCGTCTGCAAAGCTATGTCGCGTGCTGCGGTATGCGGAAACACTAAAAGCACCATAGTAGAACACAGAAAAGCTTCTAAGTTGACGTAATAGCCAGAAAGAAGTAGTACTATTCAAGTTTTAGTTGTCGATTATTCACTTTTTAGCCGGCTTTGGTGGCTTGGACATGCCCTAGTACCTTAAGATTTTGCATGAAGGGAGGACTAACAGCCGCGTTGCATGGGAGAATGTGAAAAGTGTTCATATGTAGTAAAAACCTGAGAAATCAGTCCGTTTTCGTCATTTGTTATCGAATCGACTTAAAGTCAGATCGTCACATTGGCCGCTTTTCTCTCTGAGACGGTTACATTTATCGTCTGCAAAGCTATGTCGCGTGCTTCGGTATGCGGAGACACTAAAAGCACCATAGTAGAGTAGAACACAGAAGAAGCTTCTCAGTTGAAGTAATAGCCATTAAGAAGTAGTACAATTCAAGTTTTAGTCGTCTTTGGTGGTTTGGACATGACTAGGACCTTAAGATTTTGCATGAAAGGAGGACTAGCAGCCGCGTTGCATGGGAGAATGTGAAAAGTGTTCATATGTAGTAAAAACCTGAGAAATCCCTCCGTTTTCGTCATTTGTTATCGAATCGACTTGAAGCCAGATCGTCACATTGGACGCTTTTCTCTCTGAGACGGTTACATTTATCGTCTGCAAAGCTATGTCGCGTGCTGCGGTATGCGGAAACACTTAAAGCACCATAGTAGAACACAGAAGAAGCTTGTAAGTTAAAGTAATAGCCAGTAAGAAGTAGTACAATTTAAGTATTAGTTGTCGGTTATTCACTTTTTAGCCGGCTTTGGTGGCTTGGACATGACCTAGGACCTTAAGATTTTCCATGAAAGGAGGACTTGCAGCCGCGTTGCACGGGAGAATGTGAAAAGTGCTCATATATAGTAAAAACCTGAGAAATCCGTCCGTTTTCGTCATTTGTTATCGAATCGACTTAAAGCCAGTTCGTCACATTGGCCGCTCTTCTCTCTGAAACGGTTACATTTATCGTCTGCAAAGCTATGTCGCGTGCTGCAGTATACCGAAACACTAAAAGCACCATAGTAGAACACAGAAGAAGCTTCTAATTTGAAGTAATAGCCAGTAAGAAGTAGTACAATTCAAGTTTTAGTTGTCGATTATTCACTTTTTAGCCGGCTTTGGTGGCTTGGACATGACCTAGGACCTTAAGATTTTGCATGAAAGGAGGAGTAGCAGCCGCGTTGCCCGCGAGAATGTGAAAAGTGTTCATATGTAGTAAAAACCTGAGAAATCCGTCCGCTTTCGTCATTTGTTATCGAATTGCCTTAAAGACAGATTGTCACATTGGCCGCTTTTCTCTCTGAGACGGTTACATTTATCGTCTGCAAAGCTATGTCGCGTGCTGCGGTATGCGGAGACACTAAAAGCACCATAGTAGAGCACAGAAGAAGCTTCTAAGTTGAAGTAATAGCCAGTAAGAAGTAGTACAATTCAAGTTTTAGTTATCGATTATTCACTTTTTAGCCGTCTTTGGTGGCTTGGACATGACCTAGGACCTTAAGATTTTGCATGAAAGGAGGAGTAGCAGCCGCGTTGCCCGCGAGAATGTGAAAAGTGTTCATATGTAGTAAAAACCTGAGAAATCCGTCCGCTTTCGTCACTTGTTATCGAATCGACTTAAAGTCAGATCGTCACATTGGCCGCTTTTCTCTCTGAGACGGTTACATTTATCGTATGCAAAGCTATGTCGCGTGCTGCGGTATGCGGAGACACTAAAAGCACCATAGTAGAACACAGAAGAGGCTTCTACGTTGAAGCAATAGCCAGTGAGAAGTAGTACAATTCAAGTTTTAGTTGTCGATTATTCACTTTTTAGCCGACTTTGGTGGCTTGGGCATGACCTAGGACCTTAAGATTTTGCATGAAAGGAGGACTAGCAGCCGCTTTGCACGCGGGATGTGAAAAGTGTTCATATGCTGTAAAAACCTGAGAAATCTGTCCGTTTTCGTCATTTGTTATCGAATCGACTTAAAGCCAGATCGTCACATTGGCCGCTCTTCTCACTGAAACGGTTACATTTATCGTCTGCAAAGCTATGTCACGTGCTGCGGTATGCGGAAACACTAAAAGCACCATAGTAGAACACAGAAGAAGCTTCTATGTTGAAGTAATAGACAGTAAGAAGTAGTACAATTCAAGTTTTAGTTGTCGATTATTCACTTTTTAGCCGGCTTTGGTGGATTGGACATGACCTAGGACTTTAAGATGTTGCATGAAAGGAGGACTAGCAGCCGCGTTGCATGGGAGAATGTGAAAAGTGTTCATATGTAGTAAAAACCTTAGAAATCCGTTCGTTTTCGTCACTTGTTGTCGAATCGACTTAAAGCCAGATCGTCACATTGGCCGCTTTTCTGTCTGAAACGGTTACATTTATCGTCTGCAAATCTATGTCGCTTGCTGCGGTATGCTTAGACGCAAAAAGCACCATAGTAGAACACAGAAGAAGCTTCTAAGTTGAACTAATAGCCAGTAAGAAGTAGTAAAATTCAAGTTTTAGTAGTCGATTATTCACTTTTTATTCGGCTTTGGTGGCTTGGACATGACCTAGGTCTTTAAGATGTTGCATGAAAGGAGGACTAGCAGCCGCGTTGCATGGGAGAATGTGAAAAGTGTTCATATGTAGTAAAAACCTGAGAAATCAGTCCGTTTTCGTCATTTGTTATCGAATCGACTTAAAGCCAGATCGTCACATTGGCCGCTTTTCTCTCTGAGACGGTTACATTTATCGTCTGCAAAGCTATGTCGCGTGCTGCGGTATGCGGAGACACTAAAAGCACCATAGTAGAGCACAGAAGAAGCTTCTAAGTTGAAGTAATAGCCAGTAAGAAGTAGTACAATTGAAGTTTTAGTTATCGATTATTAACTTTTTAGCCGACTTTGGTGGCTTGGACATGACCTAGGACCTTAAGATTTTGCATGAAAGGAGGAGTAGCAGCCGCGTTGCCCGCGAGAATGTGAAAAGTGTTCATATGTAGTAAAAACCTGAGAAATCCGTCCGCTTTCGTCACTTGTTATCGAATCGACTTAAAGTCAGATCGTCACATTGGCCGCTTATCTCTCTGAGACGGTTACATTTATCGTCTGCAAAGCTATGTCGCGTGCTGCAGTATACCGAAACACTAAAAGCACCATATTAGAACACAGAAGAAGCTTCTAATTTGAAGTAAAAGCCAGTAAGAAGTAGTACAATTCAAGTTTTAGTTTTCGATTATTCGCTTTTTAGCCGGCTTTGGTGGCTTGGACATGACCTAGGACCTTAAGATTTTGCATGAAAGGAGGACTAGCAGCCGCGTTGCACGGGAGAATGTGAAAAGTGTTCATATGTAGTAAAAACCTGATAAATCCGTCCGTTTTCGTCATTTGTTATCGAATCGACTTAAAGCCAGATCGTCACATTGGCCGTTCTTCTCTCTGAAACGGTTACATTTATCGTCTGCAAAGCTATGTCGCGTGCTGCAGTATACCGAAACACTAAAAGCACCATAGTAGAACACAGAAGAAGCTTCTAATTTGAAGTAATAGCCAGTAAGAAGTAGTACAATTCAAGTTTTAGTTGTCGATTATTCACTTTTTAGCCGGCTTTGGTGGATTGGACATGACCTAGGACCTTAAGATTTTGCATGAAAGGAGGAGTAGCAGCCGCGTTGCCCGCGAGAATGTGAAAAGTGTTCATATGTAGTAAAAACCTGAGAAATCCGTCCGCTTTCGTCACTTGTTATCGAATCGACTTAAAGTCAGATCGTCACATTGGCCGCTTATCTCTCTGAGACGGTTACATTTATCGTCTGCAAAGCTATGTCGCGTGCTGCGGTATGCGGAGACACTAAAAGCACCATAGTAGAACACAGAAGAAGCTTCTAATTTGAAGTAATAGCCAGTAAGAAGTAGTACAATTCAAGTTTTAGTTTTCGATTATTCGCTTTTTAGCCGGCTTTGGTGGCTTGGACATGACCTAGGACCTTAAGATGTTCATGAAAGGAGGACTAGCAGCCGCGTTGCATGGGAGAATGTGAAAAGTATATGTAGTAAAAACCTGAGAAATCCGTCCGTTTTCTTCATTTGTTATCGAATCGACTTAAAGCCAGATCGTCACATTGGCCGTTCTTCTCTCTGAAACGGTTACATTTATCGTCTGCAAAGCTATGTCGCGTGCTGCGGTATGCCGAAACACTAAAAGCACCTTAGTAGAACACAGAAGAAGCTTCTAATTTGAAGTAATAGCCAGTAAGAAGTAGTACAATTCAAGTTTTAGTTGTCGATTATTCACTTTTTAGCCGGCTTTGGTGGCTTGGACATTAGGTGGAACCTTAATATTTTGCATGAAAGGAGGAGTAGCAGCCGCGTTGCACGGGAGAATGTGAAAAGTGTTCATATGTAGTAAAAACCTGAGAAATCCGTCCGTTTTCGTCATTTGTTATCGAATCGACTTAAAGCCAGTTCGTCACATTGGCCGCTCTTCTCTCTGCAACGGTTACATTTATCGTCTGCAAAGCTATGTCGCGTGCTGCGGTATGCGGAAACACTAAAAGCACCATAGTAGAACACAGAAGAAGCTTCTATGTTGAAGTAATAGCCAGTAAGAAGTAGTACAATTGAAGTTTTAGTTGTCGATTATTCACTTTTTAGCCTGCTTTGGTGGCTTGGACATGACCTAGGACCTTAAGATTTTGCATGAAAGGAGGACTAGCAGCCGCGTTGCACGGGAGAATGTGAAAAGTGTTCATATGTAGTAAAAACCTGATAAATCCGTCCGTTTTCGTCATTTGTTATCGAATCGACTTAAAGCCAGATCGTCACATTGGCCGTTCTTCTCTCTGAAACGGTTACATTTATCGTCTGCAAAGCTATGTCGCGTGCTGCAGTATACCGAAACACTAAAAGCACCATAGTAGAACACAGAAGAAGCTTCTAATTTGAAGTAATAGCCAGTAAGAAGTAGTACAATTCAAGTTTTAGTTGTCGATTATTCACTTTTTAGCCGGCTTTGGTGGCTTGGACATGACCTAGGACCTTAAGATTTTGCATGAAAGGAGGAGTAGCAGCCGCGTTGCCCGCGAGAATGTGAAAAGTGTTCATATGTAGTAAAAACCTGAGAAATCCGTCCGCTTTCGTCATTTGTTATCGAATCGCCTTAAAGACAGATCGTCACATTGGCCGCTTTTCTCTCTGAGACGGTTACATTTATCGTCTGCAAAGCTATGTCGCGTGCTGCGGTATGCGGAGACACTAAAAGCACCATAGTAGAGCACAGAAGAAGCTTCTAAGTTGAAGTAATAGCCAGTAAGAAGTAGTACAATTCAAGTTTTAGTTATCGATTATTCACTTTTTAGCCGTCTTTGGTGGCTTGGACATGACCTAGGACCTTAAGATTATGCATGAAAGGAGGAGTAGCAGCCGCGTTGCCCGCGAGAATGTGAAAAGTGTTCATATGTAGTAAAAACCTGAGAAATCCGTCCGCTTTCGTCACTTATTATCGAATCGACTTAAAGTCAGATCGTCACATTGGCCGCTTTTCTCTCTGAGACGGTTACATTTATCGTCTGCAAAGCTATGTCACGTGCTGCGGTATGCGGAATCACTAAAAGCACCATAGTAGAACACAGAAGAAGCTTCTATGTTGAAGTAATAGACAGTAAGAAGTAGTACAATTCAAGTTTTAGTTGTCGATTATTCACTTTTTAGCCGGCTTTGGTGGATTGGACATGACCTAGGACTTTAAGATGTTGCATGAAAGGAGGACTAGCAGCCGCGTTGCATGGGAGAATGTGAAAAGTGTTCATATGTAGTAAAAACCTTAGAAATCCGTTCGTTTTCGTCACTTGTTGTCGAATCGACTTAAAGCCAGATCGTGACATTGGCCGCTTTTCTGTCTGAAACGGTTACATTTATCGTCTGCAAATCTATGTCGCTTGCTGCGGTATGCTTAGACGCAAAAAGCACCATAGTAGAACACAGAAGAAGCTTCTAAGTTGAACTAATAGCCAGTAAGAAGTAGTAAAATTCAAGTTTTAGTTGTCGATTATTCACTTTTTAGCCGGCTTTGGTGGCTTGGACATGACCTAGGTCTTTAAGATGTTGCATGAAAGGAGGACTAGCAGCCGCGTTGCATGGGAGAATGTGAAAAGTGTTCATATGTAGTAAAAACCTGAGAAATCCGTCCGTTTTCGTCATTTGTTATCGAATCGACTTAAAGCCAGATCGTCACATTGGCCGCTTTTCTCTCTGAGACGGTTACATTTATCGTCTGCAAAGCTATGTCGCGTGCTGCGGTATGCGGAGACACTAAAAGCACCATAGTAGAGCACAGAAGAAGCTTCTAAGTTGAAGTAATAGCCAGTAAGAAGTAGTACAATTCAAGTTTTAGTTATCGATTATTAACTTTTTAGCCGACTTTGGTGGCTTGGACATGACCTAGGACCTTAAGATTTTGCATGAAAGGAGGAGTAGCAGCCGCGTTGCCCGCGAGAATGTGAAAAGTGATCATATGTAGTAAAAACCTGAGAAATCCGTCCGCTTTCGTCAGTTGTTATCGAATCGACTTAAAGTCAGATCGTCACATTGGCCGCTTATCTCTCTGAGACGGTTACATTTATCGTCTGCAAAGCTATGTCGCGTGCTGCAGTATACCGAAACACTAAAAGCACCATACTAGAACACAGAAGAAGCTTCTAATTTGAAGTAATAGCCAGTAAGAAGTAGTACAATTCAAGTTTTAGTTTTCGATTATTCGCTTTTTAGCCGGCTTTGGTGGCTTGGACATGACCTAGGACCTAAAGATATTCATGAAAGGAGGACTAGCAGCCGCGTTGCATGGGAGAATGTGAAAAGTATATGTAGTAAAAACCTGAGAACTCCGTCCGTTTTCTTCATTTGTTATCGAATCGACTTAAAGCCAGATCGTCACATTGGCCGTTCTTCTCTCTGAAACGGTTACATTTATCGTCTGCAAAGCTATGTCGCGTGCTGCGGTATGCCGAAACACTAAAAGCACCTTAGTAGAACACAGAAGAAGCTTCTAATTTGAAGTAATAGCCAGTAAGAAGTAGTACAATTCAAGTTTTAGTTGTCGATTATTCACTTTTTAGCCGGCTTTGGTGGCTTGGACATTAGATTGAACCTTAATATTTTGCATGAAAGGAGGAGTAGCAGCCGCGTTGCACGGGAGAATGTGAAAAGTGTTCATATGTAGTAAAAACCTGAGAAATCCGTCCGTTTTCGTCAGTTGTTATCGAATCGACTTAAAGCCAGTTCGTCACATTGGCCGCTCTTCTCTCTGAAACGGTTACATTTATCGTCTGCAAAGCTATGTCGCGTGCTGCGGTATGCGGAAACACTAAAAGCACCATAGTAGAACACAGAAGAAGCTTCTATGTTGAAGTAATAGCCAGTAAGAAGTAGTACAATTGAAGTTTTAGTTGTCGATTATTCACTTTTTAGCCTGCTTTGGTGGCTTGGACATGACCTAGGACCTTACGATTTTGCATGAAAGGAGGAGAGCAGCCGCGTTGCCCGCGAGAATGTGAAAAGTGTTCATATGTAGTAAAAACCTGAGAAATCCGTCCGCTTTCGTCATTTGTTATCGAATCGCCTTAAAGACAGATCGTCACATTGGCCGCTTTTCTCTCTGAGACGGTTACATCTCTCGTCTGCAAAGCTATGTCACGTGCTGCGGTATGCGGAGACACTAAAAGCACCATAGTAGAACACAGAAGAAGCTTCTAAGTTGAAGCAATAGCCAGTAAGAAGTAGTACAATTCAAGTTTTAGTTATCGATTATTCACTTTTTAGCCGGCTTTGGTGGCTTGGACATCACCTAGGACCTTAAGATTTTGCATGAAAGGAGGACTTGCACCCGCGTTGCAAGGGAGAATGTGAAAAGTGTTCATATGTAGTAAAAACCTGAGAAATCCGTCCGTTTTCGTCATTTGTTATCGAATCGACTTAAAGCCAGATCGTCACATTGGCCGCTCTTCTCTCTGAAACGGTTACATTTATCGTCCGCAAAGCTATGTCGCGTGCTGCAGTATACCGAAACACTAAAAGCACCATAGTAGAACACAGAAGAAGCTTCTAATTTGAAGTAATAGCCAGTAAGAAATAGTACAAATCAAGTTTTAGTTGTCGATTAATCACTTTTTAGCCGGCTATGGTGGCTTGGACATGACCTAGGACCTTAAGATGTTGCATGAAAGGAGGACTAGCAGCCGCGTTGCATGGGAGAATGTGAAAAGTGTTCATATGTAGTAAAAACCTGAGAAATCCGTCCGTTTTCGTCATTTGTTATCGAATCGACTTAAAGCCAGATCGTCACATTGGCCGCTTTCTCTCTGAGACGGTTACATTTATCGTCTGCAAAGCTATGTCGCGTGCTGCGGTTTGCGGAGACACTAAAAGCACCATAGTAGAGCACAGAAGAAGCTTCTAAGTTGAAGCAATAGCCAGTAAGAAGTAGTACAATTCAAGTTTTAGTTGTCGATTATTCACTTTTTAGCCGGCTTTGGTGGCTTGGACATGACCTAGGACCTTAAGATTTTGCATGAAAGGAGGACTAGCAGCCGCGTTGCATGGGAGAAAGTGAAAAGTGTTCATATGTAGTAAAAACCTGATAAATCCGTCCGTTTTCGTCATTTGTTATCGAATCGACTTAAAGCCAGTTCGTCACATTGGCCGCTCTTCTCTCTGAAACGGTTACATTTATCGTCTGCAAAGCTATGTCGCGTGCTGCGGTATGCGGAAACACTAAAAGCACCATAGTAGAACACAGAAGAAGCTTCTATGTTGAAGTTATAGCCAGTAAGAAGTAGTACAATTGAAGTTTTAGTTGTCGATTATTCACTTTTAGCCTGCTTTGGTGGCTTGGACATGACCTAGGACCTTAAGATTTTGCATGAAAGGAGGTCTAGCAGCCGCGTTGCACGGGAGAATGTGAAAAGTGTTCATATGTAGTAAAAACCTGATAAATCCGTCCGTTTTCGTCATTTGTTATCGAATCGACTAAAAGCCAGATCGTCACATTGGCCGTTCTTCTCTCTGAAACTGTTACATTTATCGTCTGCAAAGCTATGTCGCGTGCTGCAGTATACCGAAACACTAAAAGCACCATAGTAGAACACAGAAGAAACTTCTAATTTGAAGTAATAGCCAGTAAGAAGTAGTACAATTCAAGTTTTAGTTGTCGATTATTCACTTTTTAGCCGGCTTTGGTGGATTGGACATGACCTAGGACTTTAAGATGTTGCATGAAAGGAGGACTAGCAGCCGCGTTGCATGGGAGAATGTGAAAAGTGTTCATATGTAGTAAAAACCTGAGAAATCAGTCCGTTTTCGTCATTTGTTATCGAATCGACTTAAAGCCAGATCGTCACATTGGCCGCTTTTCTCTCTGAGACGGTTACATTTATCGTCTGCAAAGCTATGTCGCGTGCTGCGGTATGCGGAGACACTAAAAGCACCATAGTAGAGCACAGAAGAAGCTTCTACGTTGAAGCAATAGCCAGTAAGAAGTAGTAGAATTCAAGTTTTAGTTGTCGATTATTCACTTTTTAGCCGGCTTTGGTGGCTTGGGCATGACCTAGGACCTTAAGATTTTGCATGAAAGGAGGACTAGCAGCCGCGTTGCACGGAAGAATGTGAAAAGTGTTCATATGTAGTAAAAACCTGATAAATCCGTCCGTTCTCGTCATTCGTTATCGAATCGACTTAAAGCCAGATCGTCACATTGGCCGTTCTTCTCTCTGAAACGGTTACATTTATCGTCTGCAAAGCTATGTCGCGTGCTGCAGTATACCGAAACACTAAAAGCACCATAGTAGAACACAGAAGAAGCTTCTAAGTTGAAGTAATAGCCAGTAAGAAGTAGTACAATTCAGGTTTTAGTTTTCGATTATTCACTTTTTAGCCGGCTTTGGTGGCTTGGACATGACCTAGGACCTTAACATTTTGCATGAAAGGGGGACTAGCAGCCGCGTTGCCCGCGAGAATGTGAAATGTGTTCATATGTAGTAAAAACCTGATAAATCCGTCCGTTTTCGTCATTTGTTATCGAATCGTCTTAAAGCCAGATCGTCACATTGGCCGTTCTTCTCTCTGAGACGGTTACATTTATCGTCTGCAAAGCTATGTCGCGTGCTGCGGTATGCGGAGACACTAAAAGCACCATAGTAGAGCACAGAAGAAGCTTTTAAGTTGAAGCAATAGCCAGTAAGAAGTAGTACAATTCAAGTTTTAGTTGTCGATTATTCACTTTTTAGCCGGCTTTGGTGGCTTGGACAATACCTAGGACCTTAAGATTTTGCGTGAAAGGAGGACTTGCAGCCGCGTTGCAAGGGAGAATGTGAAAAGTGTTCATATGTAGTAAAAACCTGAGAAATCCGTCCGTTTTCGTCATTTGTTATCTAATTGACTTAAAGCCAGATCGTCACATTGGCCGCTCTTCTCTCTGAAACGGTTACATTTATCGTCAGCAAAGCTATGTCGCGTGCTGCGGTATGCGGAAACACTAAAAGCACCATAGTAGAACACAGAAGAAGCTTCTATGTTGAAGTAATAGACAGTAAGAAGTAGTACAATTCAAGTTTTAGTTGTCGATTATTCACTTTTTAGCCTGCTTTGGTGGCTTGGACATGACCTAGGACGTTAAGATGTTGCATGAAAGGAGGACTAGCAGCCGCGTTGCATGGGAGAAAGTGAAAAGTGTTCATATGTAGTAAAAACCTGAGAAATCCGTCCGTTTTCGTCATTTGTTATCGAATCGACTTAAAGCCAGTTCGTCACATTGGCCGCTCTTCTCTCTGAAACGGTTACATTTATCGTCTGCAAAGCTATGTCGCGTGCTGCGGTATGCCGAAACACTAAAAGCACCTTAGTAGAACACAGAAGAAGCTTCTATGTTGAAGTAATAGCCAGTAAGAAGTAGTACAATTCAAGTTTTAGTTGTCGATTATTCACTTTTTAGCCGGCTTTGGTGGATTGGACATGACCTAGGACTTTAAGATGTTGCATGAAAGGAGGACTAGCAGCCGCGTTGCATGGGAGAATGTGAAAAGTGTTCATATGTAGTAAAAACCTGAGAAATCAGTCCGTTTTCGTCATTTGTTATCGAATCGACTTAAAGCCAGATCGTCACATTGGCCGCTTTCCTCTCTGAGACGGTTACATTTATCGTCTGCAAAGCTATGTCGCGTGCTGCAGTATACCGAAACACTAAAAGCACCATAGTAGAACACAGAAGAAGCTTCTAATTTGAAGTAATAGCTAGTAAGAAGTAATACAAATCAATTTTTAGTTGTCGATTATTCACTTTTTAGCCGGCTTTGGTGGCTTGGACATTAGGTGGAACCTTAATATTTTGCATGAAAGGAGGAGTAGCAGCCGCGTTGCACAGGAGAATGTGAAAAGTGTTCATATGTAGTAAAAACCTGAGAAATCCGTCCGCTTTCGTCATTTGTTATCAAATCGCCGTAAAGACAGATCGTCACATTGGCCGCTTTTCTCTCTGAGACGGTTACATTTATCGTCTGCAAAGCTATGTCACGAGCTGCGGTATGCGGAGACACTAAAAGCACCATAGTAGAACACAGAAGAATCTTCTAAGTTGAAGCAATAGCCAGTAAGAAGTAGTACAATTCAAGTTTTAGTTATCGATTATTCACTTTTTAGCCGTCTTTGGTGGCTTGGACATGACCTAGGACCTTAAGATGTTGCATGAAAGGAGGAGTAGCAGCAGCGTTGCCCGCGAGAATGTGAAAAGTGTTCATATGTAGTAAAAACCTGAGAAATCCGTCCGCTTTCGTCACATGTTATCGAATCGACTTAAAGTCAGATCGTCACATTGGCCGCTTTTCACTCTGAGACGTTTACATTTATCGTATGCAAAGCTATGTCGCGTGCTGCGGTATGCGGAGACACTAAAAGCACCATAGTAGAACACAGAAGAAGCTTCTACGTTGAAGCAATAGCCAGTAAGAAGTAGTACAATTCAAGTTTTAGTTGTCGATTATTCACTTTTTAGCCGGCTTTGGTGGCTTGGGCATGACCATGGACCTTAAGATTTTGCATGAAAGGAGGACTAGCAGCCGCGTTGCACGGAAGAATGTGAAAAGTGTTCATATGTAGTAAAAACCTGATAAATCCGTCCGTTTTCGTCATTCGTTATCGAATCGACTTAAAGCCAGATCGTCACATTGGCCGTTCTTCTCTCTGAAACGGTTACATTTATCGTCTGCAAAGCTATGTCGCGTGCTGCAGTATACCGAAACACTAAAAGCACCATAGTAGAACATAGAAGAAGCCTCTAATTTGAAGTAATAGCCAGTAAGAAGTAGTACAATTCAAGTTTTAGTTTTCGATTATTCACTTTTTAGCCGGCTTTGGTGGCTTGGACATGACCTAGGACCTTAAGATGTTGCATGAAAGGAGGACTAGCAGCCGCGTTGCATGGGAGAATGTGAAAAGTGTTCATATGTAGTAAAAACCTGAGAAATCCGTTCGTTTTCGTCATTTGTTATCGAATCGTCTTAAAGCCAGATCGTCACATTGGCCGTTCTTCTCTCTGAGACGGTTACATTTATCGTCTGCAAAGCTATGTCGCGTGCTGCGGTATGCGGAGACACTAAAAGCACCATAGTAGAGCACAGAAGAAGCTTCTAAGTTGAAGCAATAGCCAGTAAGAAGTAGTACAATTCAAGTTTTAGTTGTCGATTATTCACTTTTTAGCCGGCTTTGGTGGCTTGGACATCACCTAGGACCTTAAGATTTTGCGTGAAAGGAGGACTTGCAGCCGCGTTGCAAGGGAGAATGTGAAAAGTGTTCATATGTAGTAAAAACCTGAGAAATCCGTCCGTTTTCGTCATTTGTTATCGAATCGACTTAAAGCCAGATCGTCACATTGGCCGCTCTTCTCTCTGAAACGGTTACATTTATCGTCTGCAAAGCTATGTCGCGTGCTGCGGTATGCGGAAACACTAAAAGCACCATAGTAGAACACAGAAGAAGCTTCTATGTTGAAGTAATAGCCAGTAAGAAGTAGTACAATTGAAGTTTTAGTTGTCGATTATTCACTTTTTAGCCTGCTTTGGTGGCTTGGACATGACCTAGGACCTTAAGATGTTGCATGAAAGGAGGACTAGCAGCCGCGTTGCATGGGAGAAAGTGAAAAGTGTTCATATGTAGTAAAAACCTGAGAAATCCGTCCGTTTTCGTCATTTGTTATCGAATCGACTTAAAGCCAGTTCGTCACATTGGCCGCTCTTCTCTCTGAAACGGTTACATTTATCGTCTGCAAAGCTATGTCGCGTGCTGCGGTATGCCGAAACACTAAAAGCACCTTAGTAGAACACAGAAGAAGCTTCTAATTTGAAGTAATAGCCAGTAAGAAGTAGTACAATTCAAGTTTTAGTTGTCGATTATTCACTTTTTAGCCGGCTTTGGTGGATTGGGCATGACCTAGGACCTTAAGATTTTGCATGAAAGGAGGACTAGCAGCCGCGTTGCACGGGAGAATGTGAAAAGCGTACATATGTAGTAAAAACCTGATAAATACGTCCGTTTTCCTCATTCGTTATCGAATCGACTTAAAGCCAGATCGTCACATTGGCCGTTCTTCTCTCTGAAACGGTTACATTTATCGTCTGCAAAGCTATGTCGCGTGCTGCAGTATACCGAAACACTAAAAGCACCATAGTAGAACACAGAAGAAGCTTCTAATCTGAAGTAATAGCCAGTAAGAAGTAGTACAATTCAAGTTTTAGTTTTCGATTATTCACTTTTTAGCCGGCTTTGGTGGCTTGGACATCACCTAGGACCTTAAGATGTTCATGAAAGGAGGACTAGCAGCCGCGTTGCATGGGAGAATGTGAAAAGTATTCATATGTAGTAAAAACCTGAGAAATCCGTCCGTTTTCTTCATTTGTTATCGAATCGACTTAAAGCCAGATCGTCACATTGGCCGTTCTTCTCTCTGAAACGGTTACATTTATCGTCTGCAAAGCTATGTCGCGTGCTGCGGTATGCCGAAACACTAAAAGCACCATAGTAGAACACAGAAGAAGCTTCTAATTTGAAGTAATAGCCAGTAAGAAGTAGTAGAATTCAAGTTTTAGTTGTCGATTATTCACTTTTTAGCCGGCTTTGGTGGCTTGGACATTAGGTGGAACCTTAATATTTTGCATGAAAGGAGGAGTAGCAGCCGCGTTGCACGGGAGAATGTGAAATGTGTTCATATGTAGTAAAAACCTGAGAAATCCGTCCGTTTTCGTCATTTGTTATCGAATCGACTTAAAGCCAGTTCGTCACATTGGCCGCTCTTCTCTCTGAAACGGTTACATTTATCGTCTGCAAAGCTATGTCGCGTGCTGCGGTATGCGGAAACACTAAAAGCACCATAGTAGAACACAGAAGAAGCTTCTATGTTGAAGTAATAGCCAGTAAGAAGTAGTACAATTGAAGTTTTAGTTGTCGATTATTCACTTTTTAGCCTGCTTTGGTGGCTTGGACATGACCTAGGACCTTAAGATTTTGCATGAAAGGAGGACTAGCAGCCGCGTTGCACGGGAGAATGTGAAAAGTGTTCATATGTAGTAAAAACCTGAGAAATCCGTCCGCTTTCGTCATTTGTTATCGAATCGCCTTAAAGCCAGATCGTCACATTAGCCGCTTTTCTCTCTGAGACGGTTACATTTATCGCCTGCAAAGCTATGTCACGTGCTGCGGTATGCGGAGACACTAAAAGCACCATAGTAGAACACAGAAGAAGCTTCTAAGTTGAAGCAATAGCCAGTAAGAAGTAGTACAATTGAAGTTTTAGTTGTCGATTATTCACTTTTTAGCCTGCTTTGGTGGCTTGGACATGACCTAGGACCTTAAGATTTTGCATGAAAGGAGGACTAGCAGCCGCGTTGCATGGGAGAAAGTGAAAAGTGTTCATATGTAGTAAAAACCTGAGAAATCCGTCCGTTTTCGTCATTTGTTATCGAATCGACTAAAAGCCAGATCGTCACATTGGTCGTTCTTCTCTCTGAAACGGTTACATTTATCGCCTGCAAAGCTATGTCGCGTGCTGCAGTATACCGAAACACTAAAAGCACCATAGTAGAACACAGAAGAAGCTTCTAATTTGAAGTAATAGCCAGTAAGAAGTAGTACAATTCAAGTTTTAGTTTTCGATTATTCACTTTTTAGCCGGCTTTGGTGGATTGGACATGACCTAGGACTTTAAGATGTTGCATGAAAGGAGGACTAGCAGCCGCGTTGCATGGGAGAATGTGAAAAGTGTTCATATGTAGTAAAAACCTGAGAAATCAGTCCGTTTTCGTCATTTGTTATCGAATCGACTTAAAGCCAGATCGTCACATTGGCCGCTTTTCTCTCTGAGACGGTTACATTTATCGTCTGCAAAGCTATGTCGCGTGCTGCGGTATGCGGAGACACTAAAAGCACCATAGTAGAACACAGAAGAAGCTTCTACGTTGAAGCAATAGCCAGTAAGAAGTAGTACAATTCAAGTTTTAGTTGTCGATTATTCACTTTTTAGCCGGCTTTGGTGGCTTGGGCATGACCTAGGACCTTAAGATTTTGCATGAAAGGAGGACTAGCAGCCGCGTTGCACGGAAGAATGTGAAAAGTGTTCATATGTAGTAAGAACCTGATAAATCCGTCCGTTTTCGTCATTTGTTATCGAATCGACTTAAAGCCAGATCGTCACATTGGCCGTTCTTCTCTCTGAAACGGTTACATTTATCGTCTGCAAAGCTATGTCGCGTGCTGCAGTATACCGAAACACTAAAAGCACCATAGTAGAACACAGAAGAAGCTTCTATGTTGAAGTAATAGCCAGTAAGAAGTAGTACAATTGAAGTTTTAGTTGTCGATTATTCACTTTTTAGCCTGCTTTGGTGGCTTGGACATGACCTAGGACCTTAAGATTTTGCATGAAAGGAGGACTAGCAGCCGCGTTGCACGGGAGAATGTGAAAAGTGTTCATATGTAGTAAAAACCTGATAAATCCGTCCGTTTTCGTCATTTGTTATCGAATCGACTAAAAGCCAGATCGTCACATTGGTCGTTCTTCTCTCTGAAACGGTTACATTTATCGCCTGCAAAGCTATGTCGCGTGCTGTAGTATACCGAAACACTAAAAGCACCATAGTAGAACACAGAAGAAGCTTCTAATTTGAAGTAATAGCCAGTAAGCAGTAGTACAATTCAAGTTTTAGTTTTCGATTATTCACTTTTTAGCCGGCTTTGGTGGATTGGACATGACCTAGGACTTTAAGATGTTGCATGAAAGGAGGACTAGCAGCCGCGTTGCATGGGAGAATGTGAAAAGTGTTCATATGTAGTAAAAACCTGAGAAATCAGTCCGTTTTCGTCATTTGTTATCGAATCGACTTAAAGCCAGATCGTCACATTGGCCGCTTTTCTCTCTGAGACGGTTACATTTATCGTATGCAAAGCTATGTCGCGTGCTGCGGTATGCGGAGACACTAAAAGCACCATAGTAGAACACAGAAGAAGCTTCTACGTTGAAGCAATAGCCAGTAAGAAGTAGTACAATTCAAGTTTTAGTTGTCGATTATTCACTTTTTAGCCGGCTTTGGTGGCTTGGGCATGACCTAGGACCTTAAGATTTTGCATGAAAGGAGGACTAGCAGCCGCGTTGCACGGAAGAATGTGAAAAGTGTTCATATGTAGTAAAAACCTGATAAATCCGTCCGTTTTCGTCATTTGTTATCGAATCGACTTAAAGCCAGATCGTCACATTGGCCGTTCTTCTCTCTGAAACGGTTACATTTATCGTCTGCAAAGCTATGTCGCGTGCTGCAGTATACCGAAACACTAAAAGCACCATAGTAGAACACAGAAGAAGCTTCTAATTTGAAGTAATAGCCAGTAAGAAGTAGTACAATTCAAGTTTTAGTTTTCGATTATTCACTTTTTAGCCGGCTTTGGTGGCTTGGACATGACCTAGGACCTTAAGATGTTGCATTAAAGGAGGACTGGTAGCCGCGTTGCACGGGAGAATGTGAAAGGTGTTCACATGTAGTAAAAACCTGAGAAATCCGTTCGCTTTCGTCATATGTTATCGAATCGACTTAAAGCCAGATCGTCACATTGGCCGCTTTTCTCTCTGAGACGTTTACATTTATCGTCTGCAAAGCTATGTCGCGTGCTGCGGTATGCGGAGACACTAAAAGCACCATAGTAGAACACAGACGAAGCTTCTAAGTTGAAGCAATAGGCAGTAAGAATTAGTACAATTCAAGTTTTGGATATCGAGTATTCACATTTTAGCCGGCTTTGGTGGTTTGGACATGACCTAGGGCCTTAAGATTTTGCTTGAAAGGAGGACTAGCAGCCGCGTTGCACGGGAGAATGTGAAAAGGGTTCATATGTAGTAAAAACCTGAGAAATCCGTCCGTTTTCGTCATTCGTTATCGAATCGACTTAAAGCCAGATCGTCACATTGGATGCTTTTCTCTCTGAAACGGTTACGTTTATCGTCTGCAAAGCTATGTCACGTGCTGCGGTATGCGGAGACACTAAAAGCACCACAGTAGAACACAGAAAAAGCTTCTAAGTTGAAGCAATGGTCAGTAAGAAGTAGTACAATTCAAGTTTTGGCTATCGATTATTGATTTTTAGCCGGCTTTGGTGCCTTGGACATGAGGTGGAACCTTAAGATTTAGCATGAATGGAGGACTAGCAGCCGCGGTGCACGGGAGAATGTGAAAAGTGTTCATATGTAGTAAAAACCTGAGAAATCCGTTCGTTTTCGTCTTTTGTTATCAAATCGACTTAAAGCCAGATCGTCACATTGGCCGCTTTTCTCTCTGAGACGGTTACATTTATCGTCCTCAAAGCTATGTCGCGAGCAGCGGTTTGCGAAGACACTAAAAGCACCATAGTAGAACACAGAATAAGCTTCTAAGTTGAAGCAATGGCCAGTAAGAAGTAGTACAATTAAAGTTTTGGCTAACGATTATTGATTTTTAGCCGGCTTTGGTGCCTTGGACATGAGGTGGAACCTTTAGATTTTGCTTGAAAGGAGGACTAGCAGCCGCGTTCCACGGGAGAATGTGAAAAGTGTTCATATGTAGTAAAAACCTGAGAAATCCGTCCCTTTTCGTCATTTGTTATCGAATCGACTTAAAGCCAGATCGTCACATTGACCGCTTTTCTCTCTGAGACGGTTACATTTATCGTCTGCAAAGCTATGTCGCGTGCTGCGGTATGCGGAGACAGTAAAAGCATCATAGTAGAACACAGAAGAAGCTTCTATGTTGAAGTAATAGCCAGTAAGAAGTAGTACAATTCAAGTTTTAGGCGTCGATTATTCACTTTTTAGCCGGCTTTGGTGGCTTGGACATGACCTAGGACCTTAAGATTTTGCATGAAAGGAGGACTAGCAACCGCGTTCCACGGGAAAATGTGAAAAGCGTTCATATGTAGTAAAAACCTGAGAAATCCGCCCGTTTTCGTCGTTTGTTATCGAACCTACTTAAAGCCAGATCGTCACATTGGCCGCTTTTCTCTCTGAATCGGTTACATTTATCGTCTGCAAAGCTATGTCGCGTGCTGCGGTATGCGGAGATACTAAAAGCACCATAGTAGAACACAGAATAAGCTTCTAAGTTGAAGCAATAGCCAGTAAGAAGTAGTACAATTCAAGTTTTAGTTGTCGATTATTCACATTTTAGCCGGCTTTGGTGGCTTGGACATGGCCTAGGACCTTAATATTTTGCATGAAAGGAGGACTAGCAGCCGCGGTGCACGGGAGAATGTGAAAAGTGTTCATATGTAGTAAAAACCTGAGAAATCCGTCCGTTTTCGTCATTTGTTATCGAATCGACTTAAAGCCAGATCGTCACTATGGCCGCTTTTCTCTCTGAAATAGTTACGTTAATCGTCTGCAAAGCTATGTCACGTGCTGCGGTATGCGGAGACACTAAAAGCACCATAGTAGAACACAGAAGAAGCTTCTAAGTTGAAGCAATAAAAAGTAACAAGTAGTACAATTCAAGTATTAGTTGTCGATTATTCACTTTTTAGCCGGCTTTATTGGCTTGGACATGACCTAGTACCTAAAGATTTTGCATGAAAGGAGGACTTGCAGCCGCTTTGCACGGGAGAATGTGAAAAGTGTTCATATGTAGTAAAAAGCTGAGAAATCCGTCCGTTTTCGTCATTTGTTATCGAATCGACTTAAAGCCAGATCGTCACATTGGCCGCTTTTCTCTCTGAGACGGTTACATTTATCGTCTGCAAAGCTATGTCGCGTGCTGCGGTATGCGGAGACACTAAAAGCACCATAGTAGAACACAGAAGAAGCTTCTAAGTTGAAGTAATAGCCAGTAAGAAGTAGTACAATTCAAGTTTTAGGCGTCGATTATTCACTTTTTAGCCAGTTTTGGTGGCTTGGACATGACCTAGGACCTTAAGATTTTGCATGAAAGGAGGACAGGTAGCCGCGTTGCACGGGAGAATGTGAAAGGTGTTCATATGTAGTAAAAACCTGAGAAATCCGTCCGTTTTCGTCATTTGTTATCGAATCGACTTAAAGCCAGTTCGTCACATTGGCCGCTTTTCTCTCTGAGACGGTTACATTTATCGTCTGCAAAGCTATGTCGCGTGCTGCGGTATGCGGAGACACTAAAAGCAATATAGTAGAACATTAGAAGAAGCTTCTGTGTTGAAGTAATAGCCAGTAAGAAGTAGTACAATTCAAGTTTTAGGCGTCGATTATTCACTTTTTAGCCGGCTTTGGTGGCTTGGACATGACCTAGGACCTTAAGATTTTGCATGAAAGGAGGACTAGCAGCCGCGTTGCACGGGAGAATGTGAAAAGTGTTCATATGTAGTAAAAACCTGAGAAATCCTTCCGTTTTCGTCATTTGTTATAGAATCGACTTAAAGCCAGATCGTCACATTCGCCGCTTTTCTCTCTGAGACGGTTACATTTATCGTCTGCAAAGCTATGTCGCGTGCTGCGGTATGCGGAGACTTTAAAAGCACCATAGTAGAACACAGAATAAGCTTCTAAGTTGAAGCAATGGTCAGTAAGAAGTAGTACAATTTAAGTTTTGGTTATCGATTATTGATTTTTAGCCGGCTTAGGTGCTTTGGACATGAGGTCGAAACTTAAGATTTTGCATGAAAGGAGGACTAGCAGCTGCATTGCACGGGAGAATGTGAAAAGGGTTCATATGTAGTAAAAACCTGAGAAATCCGTCCGTTTTCGTCATTTGTTATCGAATCGACTTAAAGCCAGATCGTCACATTGGCCGCTTTTCTCTCTGAAACGGTTACGTTTATCGTCTGCAAAGCTATGTCACGTGCTGCGGTATGCGGAGACACTAAAAGCACGATAGTAGAACACAGAAGAAGCTTCTAAGTTGAAGCAATGAAAAGTAACAAGTAGTACAATTCAAGTATTAGTTGTCGATTATTCACTTTTTAGCCGGCTTTATTGGCTTGGTCATGACCTAGTACGTTAAGATTTTGCATGAAAGGAGGACGTGCAGCCGCGTTGCACGGGAGAATGTGAAAAGTGTTCATATGTACTAAAAACCTGAGAAATCCGTCCGTTTTCGTCATTTGTTATCGAATCGACTTAAAGCCAGATCGTCACATTGGCCGCTTTTCTCTCTGAGACGGTTACATTTATCGTCTGCAAAGCTACGTCGCGTGCTGCGGTATGCGGAGACACTAAAAGCACCATAGTAGAACACAGAAGAAGCTTCTAAGTTGAAGTAATAGCCGGTAAGAAGTAGTACAATACAAGTTTTAGGCGTCGATTATTCACTTTTTAGCCAGTTTTGGTGGCTTGGACATGACCTAGGACCTTAAGATTTTGCATGAAAGGAGGATTAGTAGAAGCGTTGCACGGGAGAATGTGAGAGGTGTTCATATGTAGTAAAAACCTGAGAAATCCTTCCGTTTTCGTCATTTGTTATAGAGTCGACTTAAAGCCAGATCGTCACATTCGCCGCTTTTCTCTCTGAGACGGTTACATTTATCGTCTGCAAAGCTATGTCGCGTGCTGCGGTATGCGGAGGCCTTAAAAGCACCATAGTAGAACACAGAAGAAGCTTCTAAGTTGAAGCAATGAAAAGTAACAAGTAGTACAATTCAAGTATTAGTTGTCGATTATTCACTTTTTAGCCGGCTTTATTGGCTTGGTCATGACCTAGTACGTTAAGATTTTGCATGAAAGGAGGACGTGCAGCCGCGTTGCACGGGAAAATGTGAAAAGCGTTCATATGTAGTAAAAACCTGAGAAATCCGCCCGTTTTCGTCATTTGTTATCGAACCTACTTAAAGCCAGATCGTCACATTGGCCGCTCTTCTCTCTGAATCGGTTACATTTATCGTCTGCAAAGCTATGTCGCGTGCTGCGGTATGCGGAGATACTAAAAGCACCATAGTAGAACACAGAATAAGCTTCTAAGTTGAAGCAATAGCCAGTAAGAAGTAGTACAATTCAAGTTTTAGTTGTCGATTATTCACATTTTAGCCGGCTTTGGTGGCTTGGACATGGCCTAAGACCTTAATATTTTGCATGAAAGGAGGACTAGCAGCCGCGGTGCACGGGAGAATGTGCAAAGTGTTCATATGTAGTAAAAACCTAAGAAATCGGTCCGTTTTCGTCATTTGTTATCGAATCGACTTAAAGCCAGATCGTCACTATTGCCGCTTTTCTCTCTGAGACGGTTACGTTTATCGGCTGCAAAACTATGTCACGTGCTGCGGTATGCGGAGACACTAAAAGCACCATAGTAGAACACAGAAGAAGCTTCTAAGTTGAAGCAATAAAAAGTAACAAGTAGTACAATTCAAGTATTAGTTGTCGATTATTTACTTTTTAGCCGGCTTTATTGGCTTGGACATGACCCAGTACCCTAAGATTTTGCATGAAAGGAGGACTAGCAGCCGCGTTGCACGGGAGAATGTGAAAAGTTTTCATATGTACTAAAAACCTGAGAAATCCGTCCGTTTTCGTCATTTGTTATCGAATCGACTTAAAGCCAGATCGTCACATTGGCCGCTTTTCTCTCTGAGACGGTTACATTTATCGTCTGCAAAGCTATGTCGCGTGCTGCGGTATGCGGAGACACTAAAAACACCATAGTAGAACACAGAAGAAGCTTCTAAGTTGAAGTAATAGCCAGTAAGAAGTAGTACAATTCAAGTTTTAGGCGTCGATTATTCACTTTTTAGCCGGCTTTGGTGGCTTGGACATGACCTAGGACCTTAAGATTTTGCATGAAAGGAGGACTAGCAGCCGCGTTGCACGGGAGAATGTGAAAAGTGTTCATATGTAGTAAAAACCTGAGAAATCCGTCCGTTTTCGTCATTTGTTATCGAATCGACTTAAAGCCAGATCGCCACATTGGCCGCTTTTCTCTCTGAGACGGTTACATTTATCGTCTGCAAAGCTATATCGCGTGCTGCGGTATGCGGAGACACTAAAAGCACCATAGTAGAACACAGAAGAAGCTTCTAATTTGAAGCAATAGCCATAAGAAGCAGTACAATTCAAGTTTTGATTATCGATTATTGTTTTTTAGCGGCTTTGGTGCCTTGGACAAGAGGTGGAACCTTAAGATTTTGCATGAAAGGAGGACTAGCAGCTGCGTTGCACGGGAGAATGTGAAAAGGGTTCATATGTAGTAAAAACCTGAGAAATCCTCCCGTTTTCGTCATTTGTTATCTAAACTACTTAAAGCCAGATCGTCACATTGGCCGCTCTTCTCTCTGAATCGGTTACATTTATCGTCTGCAAAGCTATGTCGCGTGCTGCGGTATGCAGAGACACTAAAAGCACCATAGTAGAACACAGAAGAAGCTTCTAAGTTGAAGCAATAGCCAGTAAGAAGTAGTACAATTCAAGTGTTAGTTGTCGATTATCCACATTTTAGGCGGCTTTGGTGGCTTGGAGATGACCTAGGACCTTAAGATATTGCATGAAAGAAGGACTAGCAGCCGCGGTGCACGGAAGAATGTGAAAAGTGTTAATATGTAGTAAAAACCTGAGAAATCCGTTCGTTTTCGTCTTTTGCTATCAAATCGACTTAAAGCCAGATCGTCACATTGGCCGCTTTTCTCTCTGAGACGGTTACATTTATCGCCTGCAAAGCTATGTCGCGAGCAGCGGTATGCGAAGACACTAAAAGCACCATAGTAGAACACAGAACAAGCTTCTAAGTTGAAGCAATGGCCAGTAAGAAGTAGTACAATTCAAGTTTTGGCTATCTATTATTGATTTTTAGCCGGCTTTGGTGCCTTGGACATGAGGTGGAACCTTAAGATTTTGCTTGAAAGGAGGACTAGCAGCCGCGTTGCACGGGAGAATGTGAAAAGGGTTCGTATGTAGTAAAAACCTCAGAAATCCGTACGTTTTTGTCATTTGTTATCGAATCGACTTAAGGCCAGATCGTCACTATGGCCGCTTTTCTCTCTGAAACGGTTACGTTTAACGTCTACAAAGCTATGTCACGTGCTGCGTTATGCGGAGACACTAAAAGCACCATAGTAGAACACAGAAGAAGCTTCTAAGTTGAAGTAATAGCCAGTAAGAAGTAGTACAATTCAAGTTTTAGGCGTCGATTATTCACTTTTTAGCCGGCTTTGGTGGCTTGGACATGACCTAGGACCTTACGATTTTGCATGAAAGGAGGACTAGCAGTCGCGTTGCACGGGAGAATGTGAAAAGTGTTCATATGTACTAAAAACCTGAGAAATACGTCCGTTTTCGTCATTTGTTATCGAATCGACTTAAAGCCAGATCGCCACATTGGCCGCTTTTCTCTCTGAGACGGTTACATTTATCGTCTGCAAAGCTATGTCGCGTGCTGCGGTATGCGGAGACACTAAAAGCACCATAGTAGAACACAGAAGAAGCTTCTAAGTTGAAGCAATAAAAAGTAACAAGTAGTACAATTCAATATTAGTTGTCGATTATTCACTTTTTAGGCGGCTTTATTGGCTTGGACATAACCTAGTACCTTACGATTTTGCATGAAAGGAGGACTAGCAGCCGCGTTCCACGGGAGAATGTTAAAAGTGTTCATATGTAGTAAAAACCTGAGAAATCCGTCCGTTTTCGTCATTTGTTATCGAATCGACTTAAAGCCAGATCGTCACATTGACGCTTTTCTCTCTGAGACGGTTACATTTATCGTCTGCAAAGCTATGTCGCGTGCTGCGGTGTGCCGAGACACTAAAAGCACCATAGTAGAACACAGAAGAAGCTTCTAAGTTGAAGTAATAGCCAGTAAGAAGTAGTACAATTCATGTTTTAGTTGTCGAATATTCACTTTTTTGCCGGCTTTAATGGCTTGGACATGACCTAGGACCTTAAGATTTTGCATGAAAGGAGGACTAGCAGCCGCGTTGCACGGGAGAATGTGAAAAGTGTTCATATGTAGTAAAAACCTGAGAAATCCGTCCGTTTTCGTCATTTGTTATCGAATCGACTTAAAGCCAGATCGCCACATTGGCCGCTTTTCTCTCTGAGACGGTTACATTTATCGTCTGCAAAGCTATGTCGCGTGCTGCGGTATGCGGAGACACTAAAAGCACCATAGTAGAACACAGAAGAAGCTTCTAATTTGAAGCAATAGCCATAAGAAGCAGTACAATTCAAGTTTTGATTATCGATTATTGTTTTTTAGCGGCTTTGGTGCCTTGGACAAGAGGTGGAACCTTAAGATTTTGCATGAAAGGAGGACTAGCAGCTGCGTTGCACGGGAGAATGTGAAAAGGGTTCATATGTAGTAAAAACCTGAGAAATCCTCCCGTTTTCGTCATTTGTTATCTAAACTACTTAAAGCCAGATCGTCACATTGGCCGCTCTTCTCTCTGAATCGGTTACATTTATCGTCTGCAAAGCTATGTCGCGTGCTGCGGTATGCAGAGACACTAAAAGCACCATAGTAGAACACAGAAGAAGCTTCTAAGTTGAAGCAATAGCCAGTAAGAAGTAGTACAATTCAAGTGTTAGTTGTCGATTATCCACATTTTAGGCGGCTTTGGTGGCTTGGAGATGACCTAGGACCTTAAGATATTGCATGAAAGAAGGACTAGCAGCCGCGGTGCACGGAAGAATGTGAAAAGTGTTAATATGTAGTAAAAACCTGAGAAATCCGTTCGTTTTCGTCTTTTGCTATCAAATCGACTTAAAGCCAGATCGTCACATTGGCCGCTTTTCTCTCTGAGACGGTTACATTTATCGCCTGCAAAGCTATGTCGCGAGCAGCGGTATGCGAAGACACTAAAAGCACCATAGTAGAACACAGAATAAGCTTCTAAGTTGAAGCAATGGCCAGTAAGAAGTAGTACAATTCAAGTTTTGGCTATCTATTATTGATTTTTAGCCGGCTTTGGTGCCTTGGACATGAGGTGGAACCTTAAGATTTTGCTTGAAAGGAGGACTAGCAGCCGCGTTGCACGGGAGAATGTGAAAAGGGTTCGTATGTAGTAAAAACCTCAGAAATCCGTACGTTTTTGTCATTTGTTATCGAATCGACTTAAGGCCAGATCGTCACTATGGCCGCTTTTCTCTCTGAAACGGTTACGTTTAACGTCTACAAAGCTATGTCACGTGCTGCGTTATGCGGAGACACTAAAAGCACCATAGTAGAACACAGAAGAAGCTTCTAAGTTGAAGTAATAGCCAGTAAGAAGTAGTACAATTCAAGTTTTAGGCGTCGATTATTCACTTTTTAGCCGGCTTTGGTGGCTTGGACATGACCTAGGACCTTAAGATTTTCATGAAAGGAGGACTAGCAGTCGCGTTGCACGGGAGAATGTGAAAAGTGTTCATATGTACTAAAAACCTGAGAAATACGTCCGTTTTCGTCATTTGTTATCGAATCGACTTAAAGCCAGATCGCCACATTGGCCGCTTTTCTCTCTGAGACGGTTACATTTATCGTCTGCAAAGCTATGTCGCGTGCTGCGGTATGCGGAGACACTAAAAGCACCATAGTAGAACACAGAAGAAGCTTCTAAGTTGAAGCAATAAAAAGTAACAAGTAGTACAATTCAATATTAGTTGTCGATTATTCACTTTTTAGGCGGCTTTATTGGCTTGGACATAACCTAGTACCTTACGATTTTGCATGAAAGGAGGACTAGCAGCCGCGTTCCACGGGAGAATGTTAAAAGTGTTCATATGTAGTAAAAACCTGAGAAATCCGTCCGTTTTCGTCATTTGTTATCGAATCGACTTAAAGCCAGATCGTCACATTGACGCTTTTCTCTCTGAGACGGTTACATTTATCGTCTGCAAAGCTATGTCGCGTGCTGCGGTATGCGGAGACACTAAAAGCACCATAGTAGAACACAGAAGAAGCTTCTAGGTTGAAGTAATAGCCAGTAAGAAGTAGTACAATTCAAGTTTTAGGCGTCGATTATTCACTTTTTAGAAAGTTTTGGTGGCTTGGACATGACCTAGGACCTTAAGATTTTGCATGATAGGAGGACTGGTAGCCGCGTTGCACGGGAGAATGTGAAAGGTGTTCATATGTAGTAAAAACCTTAGAAATCCGTCCGTTTTCGTCATATGTTATCGAATCGACTTAAAGCCAGATCGTCACATTGGCCGCTTTTCTCTCTGAGACGGTTACATTTATCGTCTGCAAAGCAATGTCGCGTGCTGCGGTATGCGGAGACACTAAAAGCACCATTGTAGAACACAGAAGAAGCTTCTAAGTTGAAGCAATAGCCATAAGAAGCAGTACAATTCAAGTTTTGGTTATCGATTATTGATTTTTAGCCGGCTTTGGTGCCTTGGACATGAGGTGGAACCTTAAGATTTTGCATGAAAGGAGGACTAGCAGCTGCGTTGCTCGGGAGAATGTGAAAAGGGATCATATGTCGCAAAAACCTGAGAAATCCGCCCGTTTTCGTCATTTGTTACCGAATCTACTTAAAGCCAGATCGCCACATTGGCCGCTCTTCTCTCTGAATCGGTTACATTTATCGTCTGCAAAGCTATGTCGCGTGCTGCGGTATGCGGAGACACTAAAAGCACCATAGTAGAACACAGAAGAAGCTTCTAAGTTGAAGCAATAGCCAGTAAGAAGTAGTACAATTCAAGTTTTGGCTATCGATTATTCACATTTTAGCCGGCTTTGGTGGCTTGGACATGACCTAGGACCTTAATATTTTGCATGAAAGGAGGACTAGCAGCCGCCGTGCACGGGAGAATGTGAAAAGTGTTCATATGTAGTAAAAACCTGAGAAATCCGTTCGCTTTCGTCATTTGTTATCGAATCGACTTAATGCCAGATCGTCACTATGGACGATTTTCTCTCTGAAACGGTTACGTTTATCGTCTGCAAAGCTATGTCACGTGCTGCGGTATGCGGAGGCACTAAAATCACCATAGTAGAACACAGAAGAAGCTTCTAAGTTGAAGCAATATAAAGTAACAAGTAGTACAATTCAAGTATTAATTGTCGATTATTGACTTTTTAGCCGGCTTTATTGGCTTGGACATGACCTAGTACCTTAAGATTTTGCATGAAAGGAGACTAGCAGCCGCGTTGCACGGGAGACTGTGAAAAGTGTTCATATGTACTAAAAACCTGATAAATCCGTCCGTTTTCGTCATTTGTTATCGAATCGACATAAAGCCAGATCGTCACATTGGCCGCTTTTCTCCCTGAGACGGTTACATTTATCGTCTGCAAAGCTATGTCGCGTGCTGCGGTATGCGGAGACACTAAGAGCACCATAGTAGAACACAGAAGAAGCTTCTAAGTTGAAGTAATAGCCAGTAAGAAGTAGTACAATTCAAGTTTTTGGCGTCGATTATTCACTTTTTAGCCAGTTTTGGTGGCTTGGACATGACCTAGGCCCTTAAGATTTTGCATGAAAGGAGGACTGGTAGCCGCGTTGCACGGGAGAATGTGAAAGGTGTTCATATGTAGTAAAAACCTGAGAAATCCGTCCGTTTTCGTCATTTGTGATCGAATAGACTTAAAGCCAGATCGTCACATTGGCCGCTTTTCTCTCTGAGACGGTTACATTTATCGTCTGCAAAGCTACGTCGCGTGCTGCGGTATGCGGAGACACTAAAAGCACCATAGTAGAACACAGAAAAAGCTTCTAAGTTGAAGCAATAGCTATAAGAAGCAGTACAATTCAAGTTTTGGTTATCGATTATTGATTTTTAGCGGCTTTGGTGACTTGGACAAGAGGTGGAACCTTAACATTTTGCAAGAAAAGAGGACTACCAGCTGCGTTGAACGGGAGAATGTGAAAAGGGTTCATATGTAGTAAAAACCTGAGAAATCCGTCCGTTTTCGTAAATTGTTATCGTATCGATTTAAAGCCAGATCGTCACATTGGCCTCTTTTCTCTCTGAGACGGTTACATTTATCGTCTGCAAAGCTATGTCGCGTGCTGCGGTATGCGGAGACACTAAAAGCACCATAGTAGAACACAGAAGAAGCTTCCAAGTTGAAGTAATAGCCAGTAACAAGTAGTACAATTCAAGTTTTAGGCGTCGATTATTCACTTTTTAGCCGGCTTTGGTGGCTTGGACATGACCTAGGACCTTAAGATTTTGCATGAAACGAGGACTAGCAGCCGCGTTGCATGGGAGAATGTGAAAAGTGTTCATATGTAGTAAAAACCTGAGAAATCCGTCCGTTTTCGTCATTTGTTATCGAATCGACTTAAAGCCAGATCGCCACATTGGGCGCATTTCTCTCTGAGACGGTTACATTTATCGTCTGCAAAGCTATGTCGCGTGCTGCGTTATGCGGAGACACTAAAAGCACCATTGTAGAACACAGAAGAAGCCTCTAAGTTGAAGCAATAGCCATAAGAAGCAGTACAATTCAAGTTTTGGTTATCGATTATTGATTTTTAGCCGGCTTTGGTGCCTTGGACATGAGGTGGAACCTTAAGATTTTGCATGAAAGGAGGACTAGCAGCTGCGTTGCTCGGGAGAATGTGAAAAGGGATCATATGTCGCAAAAACCTGAGAAATCCGCCCGTTTTCGTCATTTGTTACCGAATCTACTTAAAGCCAGATCGCCACATTGGCCGCTCTTCTCTCTGAATCGGTTACATTTATCGTCTGCAAAGCTATGTCGCGTGCTGCGGTATGCGGAGACACTAAAAGCACCATAGTAGAACACAGAAGAAGCTTCTAAGTTGAAGCAATAGCCAGTAAGAAGTAGTACAATTCAAGTTTTGGCTATCGATTATTCACATTTTAGCCGGCTTTGGTGGCTTGGACATGACCTAGGACCTTAATATTTTGCATGAAAGGAGGACTAGCAGCCGCCGTGCACGGGAGAATGTGAAAAGTGTTCATATGTAGTAAAAACCTGAGAAATCCGTTCGCTTTCGTCATTTGTTATCGAATCGACTTAAAGCCAGATCGTCACTATGGACGATTTTCTCTCTGAAACGGTTACGTTTATCGTCTGCAAAGCTATGTCACGTGCTGCGGTATGCGGAGGCACTAAAATCACCATAGTAGGACACAGAAGAAGCTTCTAAGTTGAAGCAATATAAAGTAACAAGTAGTACAATTCAAGTATTAATTGTCGATTATTGACTTTTTAGCCGGCTTTATTGGCTTGGACATGACCTAGTACCTTAAGATTTTGCATGAAAGGAGACTAGCAGCCGCGTTGCACGGGAGACTGTGAAAAGTGTTCATATGTACTAAAAACCTGATAAATCCGTCCGTTTTCGTCATTTGTTATCGAATCGACATAAAGCCAGATCGTCACATTGGCCGCTTTTCTCTCTGAGACGGTTACATTTATCGTCTGCAAAGCTATGTCGCGTGCTGCGGTATGCGGAGACACTAAGAGCACCATAGTAGAACACAGAAGAAGCTTCTAAGTTGAAGTAATAGCCAGTAAGAAGTAGTACAATTCAAGTTTTTGGCGTCGATTATTCACTTTTTAGCCAGTTTTGGTGGCTTGGACATGACCTAGGCCCTTAAGATTTTGCATGAAAGGAGGACTGGTAGCCGCGTTGCACGGGAGAATGTGAAAGGTGTTCATATGTAGTAAAAACCTGAGAAATCCGTCCGTTTTCGTCATTTGTGATCGAATAGACTTAAAGCCAGATCGTCACATTGGCCGCTTTTCTCTCTGAGACGGTTACATTTATCGTCTGCAAAGCTACGTCGCGTGCTGCGGTATGCGGAGACACTAAAAGCACCATAGTAGAACACAGAAAAAGCTTCTAAGTTGAAGCAATAGCTATAAGAAGCAGTACAATTCAAGTTTTGGTTATCGATTATTGATTTTTAGCGGCTTTGGTGACTTGGACAAGAGGTGGAACCTTAACATTTTGCAAGAAAAGAGGACTACCAGCTGCGTTGCACGGGAGAATGTGAAAAGGGTTCATATGTAGTAAAAACCTGAGAAATCCGTCCGTTTTCGTAAATTGTTATCGTATCGATTTAAAGCCAGATCGTCACATTGGCCTCTTTTCTCTCTGAGACGGTTACATTTATCGTCTGCAAAGCTATGTCGCGTGCTGCGGTATGCGGAGACACTAAAAGCACCATAGTAGAACACAGAAGAAGCTTCCAAGTTGAAGTAATAGCCAGTAACAAGTAGTACAATTCAAGTTTTAGGCGTCGATTATTCACTTTTTAGCCGGCTTTGGTGGCTTGGACATGACCTAGGACCTTAAGATTTTGCATGAAACGAGGACTAGCAGCCGCGTTGCATGGGAGAATGTGAAAAGTGTTCATATGTAGTAAAAACCTGAGAAATCCGTCCGTTTTCGTCATTTGTTATCGAATCGACTTAAAGCCAGATCGCCACATTGGGCGCATTTCTCTCTGAGACGGTTACATTTATCGTCTGCAAAGCTATGTCGCGTGCTGCGTTATGCGGAGACACTAAAAGCACCATAGTAGAACACAGAAGAAGCTTCTAAGTTGAAGCAATAGCCATAAGAAGCAGTACAATTCAAGTTTTGGTTATCGATTATTGTTTTTTAGCGGCTTTGGTGCCTTGGACAAGAGGTGGAACCTTAAGATTTTGCATGAAGGGAGAACTAGCAGCTGCGTTGCACGGGAGAATGTGAAAAGGGTTCGTATGTAGTAAAAACCTGAGAAATCCGCCAGTTTTCGTCATTTGTTATCTAATCTACTTAAAGCCAGATCGTCACATTGGCCGCTTTTCTCTCTGAATCGGTTAATTTCATCGTCTGCAAAGCTATGTCGCGTGCTGCGGTATGCGGAGACACTAAGAGAACCATAGTAGAACACAGAAGAAGCTTCTAAGTTGAAGTAATAGCCAGTAAGAAGTAGTACAATTCAAGTTTTAGGCATCGATTATTCACTTTTTAGCCAGTTTTGGTGGCTTGGACATGACCTAGGACCTTAAGATTTTGCCTGAAAGGAGCACTAGCAGCCGCGTTGCAAGGGAGAATGTGAAAAGTGTTCATATGTAGTAAAAACCTGAGAAATCCGTCCGTTTTCGTCATTTGTTATCGAATCGACTTTAAGCCAGATCGTCACATTGGCCGCTTTTCTCTCTGAGATGGTTACATTTATCGTCTGCAAAGCTATGTCGCGTGCTGCGGTATGCGGAGACACTAAAAGCACCGTAGTAGAACACAGAAGAAGCTTCTAAGTTGAAGTAATAGCCAGTAAGCAGTAGTACAATTCAAGTTTTAGTTGTCGATTATTCACTTTTTAGCCGGCATTGGTGGCTTGGACATGACCTAGGACCATAAGATTTTGTATGAAAGGAGGACTTGCAGCCGCGTTGCACGGGAGAATGTGAAAAGTGTTCATATGTAGTAAAAACATGAGAAATCCGTCCGTTTTCGTCATTTGTTATCGAATCGACTTGAAGGAAGATCGTCACATTGGCCGTTCTTCTCTCTATAGCGGTTACATTTATCGTCTGCAAAGATATGTCGTGTGCTGCGGTAAGCCGAAACACTAAAAGCACCATAGTAGAACACAGAAGAAGCTTCTAAGTTTAAGTAATAGCCAGTAAGAAGTAGTACAATTCAAGTTTTAGTTGTCGATTATTCACTTTTTAGCCCGCATTGGTGGCTTGGACATGTCCTAGGACCATAAGATTTGCATGAAAGGAGGACTTGCAGCCGCGTTGCACGGGAGGATGTGAAAAGTGTTCATATGTAGTAAAAACATGAGAAATCCGTCCGTTTTCGTCATTTGTTATCGAATCGACTTTAAGCCAGATCGTCACATTGGCCGCTTTTCTCTCTGAGACGGTTACATTTATCGTCTGCAAAGCTATGTCGCGTGCTGCAATATGCGGAGACACTAAGAGCACCATACAACACAGAAGAAGCTTCTAAGTTGAAGTAATAGCCAGTAAGAAGTAGTACAATTCAAGTTTTAGTTGTCGATTGTTCACTTTTTAGCCGGCTTTGGTGGCTATGACATGTCCTAGGACCATACGATTTTGTATGAAAGGAGGACTAGCAGCCGCGTTGCACGGGAGAATGTGAAAAGTTTTCATATGTAGTAAAAACCTGAGAAATCCGCCCGTTTTCGTCATTTGTTATCGAATCGACTTAAAGCCAGATCGTCACATTGGCCGCTTTTCTCTCTGAGACGGTTACATTTATCGTCTGCAAACCTATGTCTCGTGCTGCGGTATGCGGAGACACTAAAAGCACCATAGTAGAACACAGAAGAAGCTTCTATGTTGAAGTAATAGCCAGTAAGAAGTAGTACAATTCAAGTTTTAGGCGTCGATTATTCACTTTTTAGCCGTCTTTGGTGGCTTGGACATGACCTAGGACCTTAAGATTTTGCATGAAAGGCGGACTAGCAGCCGCGTTGCACGGGAGAATGTGAAAAGTGTTCATATGTAGTAAAACCTGACAAATCCTTCCGTTTTCGTCATTTGTTATAGAATCGACTTAAAGCCAGATCGTCACATTCGCCGCTTTTCTCTCTGAGACGGTTACATTTATCGTCTGCAAAGCTATGTCGCGTGCTGCGGTATACGGAGACCTTAAAAGCACCATAGTAGAACACAGAATAAGCTTCTAAGTTGAAGCAATGGTCAGTAAGAAGTAGTACAATTCATGTTTTGGTTATCGATTATTGATTTGTAGCCGGCTTTGGTGCCTTGGACATGAGGTCGAACCTTAAGATTTTGCATGAAAGGAGGACTAGCAGCTGCGTTGCACGGGAGAATGTGAAAAGGGTTCATATGTAGTAAAAACCTGAGAAATCCGCCCGTCTTCGTCATTTGTTATCGAACCTACGTAAAGCCAGATCGTCACATTGGCCGCTCTTCTCTCTGAAACGGTTACATTTATCGTCTGCAAAGCTATGTCGCGTGCTGCGGTATGCGGAGATACTAAAAGCACCATAGTAGAACACAGAATAAGCTTCTAAGTTGAAGCAATAGCCAGTAAGAAGTAGTACAATTCAAGTTATAGTTGTCGATTATTCACTTTTTAGCCGTCTTTGGTGGCTTGGACATGACCTAGGACCTTAAGATTTTGCATGAAAGGAGGACTAGCAGCCGCGTTGCACGGGAAAATGTGAAAAGCGTTCATATGTAGTAAAAACCTGAGAAATCCGCCCATCTTCGTCATTTGTTATCGAACCTACCTAAAGCCAGATGGTCACATTGGCCGCTCTTCTCTCTGAATCGGTTACATTTATCGTCTGCAAAGCTATGTCGCGTGCTGCGGTATGCGGAGACACTAAAAGGACCATAGTAGAACACAGAAGAAGCTTCTAAGTTGAAGCAATAGCCATAAGAAGCAGTACAATTCAAGTTTTGGTTATCGATTATTGTTTTTTAGCGGCTTTGGTGCCTTGGACAAGAGGTGGAACCTTAAGATTTTGCATGAAAGGAGGACTAGCAGCTGCGTTGCACGGGAGAATGTAAAAAGGGTTCATATGTAGTAAAAACCTGAGAAATCCGCCCGTTTTCGTCATTTGTTATCTAATCTACTTAAAGCCAGATCGTCACATTGGCCACTCTTCTCTCTGAATCGGTTACATTTATCGTCTGCAAAGCTATGTCGCGTGCTGCGGTATGCGGAGACACTAAAAGCACCATAGTAGAACACAGAAGAAGCTTCTAAGTTGAAGCAATAAAAAGTAACAAGTAGTACAATTCAATATTAGTTGTCGATTATTCACTTTTTAGGCGGCTTTATTGGCTTGGACATGACCTAGTACCTTACGATTTTGCATGAAAGGAGGACTAGCAGCCGCGTTCCACGGGAGAATGTTAAAAGTGTTCATATGTAGTAAAAACCTGAGAAATCCGTCCGTTTTCGTCATTTGTTATCGAATCGTCTTAAAGCCAGATCGTCACATTGGCCGCTTTTCTCTCTGAGACGGTTACATTTATCGTCTGCAAAGCAATGTCGCGTGCTGCGGTATGCGGAGACACTAAAAGCACCATTGTAGAACACAGAAGAAGCTTCTAAGTTGAAGCAATAGTCAGTAAGAAGTAGTACAATTCAAGTTTTGGTTATCGATTATTGATTTTTAGCCGGCTTTGGTGCCTTGGACATGAGGTGGAACCTTAAGATTTTGCATGAAAGGAGGACTAGCAGCTGCGTTGCTCGGGAGAATGTGAAAAGGGTTCATATGTCGCAAAAACCTGAGAAATCCGCCCGTTTTCGTCATTTGTTACCGAATCTACTTAAAGCCAGATCGTCACATTGGCCGCTCTTCTCTCTGAATCGGTTACATTTATCGTCTGCAAAGCTATGTCGCGTGCTCCGGTATGCGGAGACACTAAAAGCGCCATAGTAGAACACAGAAGAAGCTTCTAAGTTGAAGCAATAGCCAGTAAGAAGTAGTACAATTCAAGTTTTGGCTATCGATTATTCACATTTTAGCTGGCTTTGGTGGCTTGGACATGACCTAGGACCTTAATATTTTGCATGAAAGGAGGACTAGCAGCCGCCGTGCACGGGAGAATGTGAAAAGTGTTCATATGTAGTAAAAACCTGAGAAATCCGTTCGCTTTCGTCATTTGTTATCGAATCGACTTAAAGCCAGATCGTCACTATGGACGATTTTCTCTCTGAAACGGTTACGTTTATCGTCTGCAAAGCTATGTCACGTGCTGCGGTATGCGGAGGCACTAAAATCACCATAGTAGAACACAGAAGAAGCTTCTAAGTTGAAGCAATATAAAGTAACAAGTAGTACAATTCAAGTATTAATTGTCGATTATTGACTTTTTAGCCGGCTTTATTGGCTTGGACATGACCTAGTACCTTAAGATTTTGCATGAAAGGAGGACTAGCAGCCGCGTTGCACGGGAGACTGTGAAAAGTGTTCATATGTACTAAAAACCTGATAAATCCGTCCGTTTTCGTCATTTGTTATCGAATCGACTTAAAGCCAGATCGTCACATTGGCCGCTTTTCTCTCTGAGACGGTTACATTTATCGTCTGCAAAGCTATGTCGCGTGCTGCGGTATGCGGAGACACTAAGTGCACCATAGTAGAACACAGAAGAAGCTTCTAAGTTGAAGCAATGGCCAGTAAGAAGTAGTACAGTTAAAGTTTAGGTTATCGATTATTGATTTTTAGCCGGCTTTGGTGCCTTGGACATGAGGTGGAACCTTAAGATTTTGCATGAAAGGAGGACTAGCAGCCGCGTTGCACGGGAGAATGTGAAAAGGGTTCGTATGTAGTAAAAACCTCAAAAATCCGTCCGTTTTCGTCATTTGTTATCGAATCGACTTAAAGCCAGATCGTCACTATGGCCGCTTTTCTCTCTGAAACGGTTACGTTTATCGTCTTCAAAGCTATGTCACGTGCTGCGGTATGCGGAGACACTAAAAGCACCATAGTAGAACACAGAAGAAGCTTCTAAGTTGAAGTAATAGCCAGTAAGAAGTAGTACAATTCAAGTTTTAGGCGTCGATTATTCACTTTTTAGCCGTCTTTGGTGGCTTGGACATGACCTAGGACCTTAAGATTTTGCATGAAAGGAGGACTAGCAGCCGCTTTGCACGGGAGAATGTGAAAAGTGTTCATATGTAGTAAAAACCTGACAAATCCTTCCGTTTTCGTCATTTGTTATAGAATCGACTTAAAGCCAGATTGTCACATTGGCCGCTTTTCTCTCTGAGACGGTTACATTTATCGTCTGCAAAGCTATGTCGCGTGCTGCGGTATACGGAGACCTTAAAAGCACCATAGTAGAACACAGAATAAGCTTCTAAGTTGAAGCAATGGTCAGTAAGAAGTAGTACAATTCATGTTTTGGTTATCGATTATTGAATTGTAGCCGGCTTTGGTGCCTTGGACATGAGGTCGAACCTAAAGATTTTGCATGAAAGGAGGACTAGCAGCTGCGTTGCACGGGAGAATGTGAAAAGGGTTCATATGTAGTAAAAACCTGAGAAATCCGCCCGTCTTCGTCATTTGTTATCGAACCTACGTAAAGCCAGATCGTCACATTGGCCGCTCTTCTCTCTGAAACGGTTACATTTATCGTCTGCAAAGCTATGTCGCGTGCTGCGGTATGCGGAAATACTAAAAGCACCATAGTAGAACACAGAATAAGCTTCTAAGTTGAAGCAATAAAAAGTAACAAGTAGTACAATTCAATATTAGTTGTCGATTATTCACTTTTTAGGCGGCTTTATTGGCTTGGACATGACCTAGTACCTTACGATTTTGCATGAAAGGAGGACTAGCAGCCGCGTTCCACGGGAGAATGTTAAAAGTGTTCATATGTAGTAAAAACCTGAGAAATCCGTCCGTTTTCGTCATTTGTTATCGAATCGACTTAAAGCCAGATCGTCACATTGGCCGCTTTTCTCTCTGAGACGGTTACATTTATCGTCTGCAAAGCAATGTCGCGTGCTGCGGTATGCGGAGACACTAAAAGCACCATTGTAGAACACAGAAGAAGCTTCTAAGTTGAAGCAATAGTCAGTAAGAAGCAGTACAATTCAAGTTTTGGTTATCGATTATTGATTTTTAGCCGGCTTTGGTGCCTTGGACATGAGGTGGAACCTTAAGATTTTGCATGAAAGGAGGACTAGCAGCTGCGTTGCTCGGGAGAATGTGAACAGGGTTCATATGTCGCAAAAACCTGAGAAATCCGCCCGTTTTCGTCATTTGTTACCGAATCTACTTAAAGCCAGATCGTCACATTGGCCGCTCTTCTCTCTGAATCGGTTACATTTATCGTCTGCAAAGCTATGTCGCGTGTTCCGGTATGCGGAGACACTAAAAGCGCCATAGTAGAACACAGAAGAAGCTTCTAAGTTGAAGCAATAGCCAGTAAGAAGTAGTACAATTCAAGTTTTGGCTATCGATTATTCACATTTTAGCTGGCTTTGGTGGCTTGGACATGACCTAGGACCTTAATATTTTGCATGAAAGGAGGACTAGCAGCCGCCGTGCACGGGAGAATGTGAAAAGTGTTCATATGTAGTAAAAACCTGAGAAATCCGTTCGCTTTCGTCATTTGTTATCGAATCGACTTAAAGCCAGATCGTCACTATGGACGATTTTCTCTCTGAAACGGTTACGTTTATCGTCTGCAAAGCTATGTCACGTGCTGCGGTATGCGGAGGCACTAAAATCACCATAGTAGAACACAGAAGAAGCTTCTAAGTTGAAGCAATATAAAGTAACAAGTAGTACAATTCAAGTATTAATTGTCGATTATTGACTTTTAAGCCGGCTTTATTGGCTTGGACATGACCTAGTACCTTAAGATTTTGCATGAAAGGAGGACTAGCAGCCGCGTTGCACGGGAGACTGTGAAAAGTGTTCATATGTACTAAAAACCTGATAAATCCGTCCGTTTTCGTCATTTGTTATCGAATCGACTTAAAGCCAGATCGTCACATTGGCCGCTTTTCTCTCTGAGACGGTTACATTTATCGTCTGCAAAGCTATGTCGCGTGCTGCGGTATGCGGAGACACTAAGTGCACCATAGTAGAACACAGAAGAAGCTTCTAAGTTGAAGCAATGGCCAGTAAGAAGTAGTACAGTTAAAGTTTAGGTTATCGATTATTGATTTTTAGCCGGCTTTGGTGCCTTGGACATGAGGTGGAACCTTAAGATTTTGCATGAAAGGAGGACTAGCAGCCGCGTTGCACGGGAGAATGTGAAAAGGGTTCGTATGTAGTAAAAACCTCAGAAATCCGTCCGTTTTCGTCATTTGTTATCGAATCGACTTAAAGCCAGATCGTCACTATGGCCGCTTTTCTCTCTGAAACGGTTACGTTTATCGTCTTCAAAGCTATGTCACGTGCTGCGGTATGCGGAGACACTAAAAGCACCATAGTAGAACACAGAAGAAGCTTCTAAGTTGAAGTAATAGCCAGTAAGAAGTAGTACAATTCAAGTTTTAGGCGTCGATTATTCACTTTTTAGCCGTCTTTGGTGGCTTGGACATGACCTAGGACCTTAAGATTTTGCATGAAAGGAGGACTAGCAGCCGCGTTGCACGGGAGAATGTGAAAAGTGTTCATATGTAGTAAAAACCTGACAAATCCTTCCGTTTTCGTCATTTGTTATAGAATCGACTTAAAGCCAGATCGTCACATTGGCCGCTTTTCTCTCTGAGACGGTTACATTTATCGTCTGCAAAGCTATGTCGCGTGCTGCGGTATACGGAGACCTTAAAAGCACCATAGTAGAACACAGAATAAGCTTCTAAGTTGAAGCAATGGTCAGTAAGAAGTAGTACAATTCATGTTTTGGTTATCGATTATTGATTTGTAGTCGGCTTTGGTGCCTTGGACATGAGGTCGAACCTTAAGATTTTGCATGAAAGGAGGACTAGCAGCTGCGTTGCACGGGAGAATGTGAAAAGGGTTCATATGTAGTAAAAACCTGAGAAATCCGCCCGTCTTCGTCATTTGTTATCGAACCTACGTAAAGCCAGATCGTCACATTGGCCGCTCTTCTCTCTGAAACGGTTACATTTATCGTCTGCAAAGCTATGTCGCGTGCTGCGGTATGCGGAGATACTAAAAGCACCATAGTAGAACACAGAATAAGCTTCTAAGTTGAAGCAATAGCCAGTAAGAAGTAGTACAATTCAAGTTTTAGTTGTCGATTATTCACTTTTTAGCCGTCTTTGGTGGCTTGGACATGACCTAGGACCTTAAGATTTTGCATGAAAGGAGGACTAGCAGCCGCGTTGCACGGGAAAATGTGAAAAGCGTTCATATGTAGTAAAAACCTGAGAAATCCGCCCATCTTCGTCATTTGTTATCGAACCTACCTAAAGCCAGATCGTCACATTGGCCGCTCTTCTCTCTGAATCGGTTACATTTATCGTCTGCAAAGCTATGTCGCGCGCTGCGGTATGCGGAGATACTAAAAGCACCATAGTAGAACACAGAATAAGCTTCTAAGTTGAAGCAATAGCCAGTAAGAAGTAGTACAATTCAAGTTTTAGTTGTCGATTATTCACTTTTTAGCCGGCTTTGGTGGCTTGGACATGGCCTAGGACCTTAATATTTTGCATGAAAGGAGGACTAGCAGCCGCGGTGCACGGGAGAATGTGAAAAGTGTTCATATGTACTAAAAACCTGAGAAATCCGTCCGTTTTCGTCATTTGTTATCGAATCGACTTAAAGCCAGATCGTCACTATTGCCGCTTTTCTCTCTGAGACGGTTACGTTTATCGTCTGCAAAACTATGTCACGTGCTGCGGTATGCGGAGATACTAAAAGCACCATAGTAGAACACAGAAGAAGCTTCTAAGTTGAAGTAATAGCCAGTAAGAAGTAGTACAATTCAAGTTTTAGGCGTCGATTATTCACTTTTTAGCCGGCTTTGGTGGCTTGGACATGACCTAGGACCTTAAGATTTTGCATGAAAAGAGGACTAGTAGCCGCGTTGCACGGGAGAATGTGAAAAGTGTTCATTTGTAGTAAAAACCTGAGAAATCCGTCCGTTTTCGTCATTTGTTATCGAATCGACTTAAAGCCAGATCGCCACATTGGCCGCTTTTCTCTCTGAGACGGTTACATTTATCGTCTGCAAAGCTATGTCGCGTGCTGCGGTATGCGGAGACACTAAAAGCACCATAGTAGAACACAGAAGAAGCTTCTAAGTTGAAGCAATAGCCATAAGAAGCAGTACAATTCAAGTTTTGATTATCGATTATTGTTTTTTAGCGGCTTTGGTGCCTTGGACAAGAGGTGGAACCTTAAGATTTTGCATGAAAGGAGGACTAGCAGCTGCGTTGCACGGGAGAATGTGAAAAGGGTTCATATGTAGTAAAAACCTGAGAAATCCTCCCGTTTTCGTCATTTGTTATCTAAACTACTTAAAGCCAGATCGTCACATTGGCCGCTCTTCTCTCTGAATCGGTTACATTTATCGTCTGCAAAGCTATGTCGCGTGCTGCGGTATGCAGAGACACTAAAAGCACCATAGTAGAACACAGAAGAAGCTTCTAAGTTGAAGCAATAGCCAGTAAGAAGTAGTACAATTCACGTGTTAGTTGTCGATTATCCACATTTTAGGCGGCTTTGGTGGCTTGGACATGACCTAGGACCTTAAGATTTTGCATGAAAGGAGGACTAGCAGCCGCGGTGCACGGAAGAATGTGAAAAGTGTTAATATGTAGTAAAAACCTGAGAAATCCGTTCGTTTTCGTCTTTTGTTATCAAATCGACTTAAAGCCAGATCGTCACATTAGCCGCTTTTCTCTCTGAGACGGTTACATTTATCGTCCTCAAAGCTATGTCGCGAGCAGCGGTATGCGAAGACACTAAAAGCACCATAGTAGAACACAGAATAAGCTTCTAAGTTGAAGCAATGGCCAGTAAGAAGTAGTACAATTCAAGTTTTGGCTATCTATTATTGATTTTTAGCCGGCTTTGGTGCCTTGGACATGAGGTGGAACCTTAAGATTTTGCTTGAAAGGAGGACTAGCAGCCGCGTTGCACGGGAGAATGTGAAAAGGGTTCGTATGTAGTAAAAACCTCAGAAATCCGTACGTTTTTGTCATTTGTTATCGAATCGACTTAAAGCCAGATCGTCACTATGGCCGCTTTTCTCTCTGAAACGGTTACGTTTATCGTCTACAAAGCTATGTCACGTGCTGCGGTATGCGGAGACACTAAAAGCACCATAGTAGAACACAGAAGAAGCTTTTAAGTTGAAGTAATAGCCAGTAAGAAGTAGTACAATTCAAGTTTTAGGCGTCGATTATTCACTTTTTAGCCGGCTTTGGTGCCTTGGACATGAGGTGGAACCTTAAGATTTTGCATGAAAGGAGGACTAGCAGCTGCGTTGCACGGGAGAATGTAAAAAGGGTTCATATGTAGTAAAAACCTGAGAAATCCGCCCGTTTTCGTCATTTGTTATCTAATCTACTTAAAGCCAGATCGTCACATTGGCCACTCTTCTCTCTGAATCGGTTACATTTATCGTCTGCAAAGCTATGTCGCGTGCTGCGGTATGCGGAGACACTAAAAGCACCATAGTAGAACACAGAAGAAGCTTCTAAGTTGAAGCAATAAAAAGTAACAAGTAGTACAATTCAATATTAGTTGTCGATTATTCACTTTTTAGGCGGCTTTATTGGCTTGGACATGACCTAGTACCTTACGATTTTGCATGAAAGGAGGACTAGCAGCCGCGTTCCACAGAAGAATGTTAAAAGTGTTCATATGTAGTAAAAACCTGAGAAATCCGTCCGTTTTCGTCATTTGTTATCGAATCGACTTAAAGCCAGATCGTCACATTGGCCGCTTTTCTCTCTGAGACGGTTACATTTATCGTCTGCAAAGCAATGTCGCGTGCTGCGGTATGCGGAGACACTAAAAGCACCATTGTAGAACACAGAAGAAGCTTCTAAGTTGAAGCAATAGTCAGTAAGAAGTAGTACAATTCAAGTTTTGGTTATCGACTATTGATTTTTAGCCGGCTTTGGTGCCTTGGACATGAGGTGGAACCTTAAGATTTTGCATGAAAGGAGGACTAGCAGCTGCGTTGCTCGGGAGAATGTGAAAAGGGTTCATATGTCGCAAAAACCTGAGAAATCCGCCCGTTTTCGTCATTTGTTACCGAATCTACTTAAAGCCAGATCGTCACATTGGCCGCTCTTCTCTCTGAATCGGTTACATTTATCGTCTGCAAAGCTATGTCGCGTGCTCCGGTATGCGGAGACACTAAAAGCACCATAGTAGAACACAGAAGAAGCTTCTAAGTTGAAGCAATAGCCAGTAAGAAGTAGTACAATTCAAGTTTTGGCTATCGATTATTCACATTTTAGCCGGCTTTGGTGGCTTGGACATGACCTAGGACCTTAATATTTTGCATGAAAGGAGGACTAGCAGCCGCCGTGCACGGGAGAATGTGAAAAGTGTTCATATGTAGTAAAAACCTGAGAAATCCGTTCGCTTTCGTCATTTGTTATCGAATCGACTTAAAGCCAGATCGTCACTATGGACGATTTTCTCTCTGAAACGGTTACGTTTATCGTCTGCAAAGCTATGTCACGTGCTGCGGTATGCGGAGACACTAAAAGCACCATAGTAGAACACAGAAGAAGCTTCTAAGTTGAAGTAATAGCCAGTAAGAAGTAGTACAATTCAAGTTTTAGTTGTCGATTATTCACTTTTTAGCCGGCATTGGTGGCTTGGACATGACCTAGGACCATAAGATTTTGCATGAAAGGAGGACTTGCAGCCGCGTTGCACGGGAGGATGTGAAAAGTGTTCATATGTAGTAAAATCATGAGAAATCCGTCCGTTTTCGTCATTTGTTATCGAATCGACTTTAAGCCAGATCGTCACATTGGCCGCTTTTCTCTCTGAGACGGTTACATTTATCGTCTGCAAAGCTATGTCGCGTGCTGCAATATGCGGAGACACTAAGAGCACCATACAACACAGAAGAAGCTTCTAAGTTGAAGTAATAGCCAGTAAGAAGTAGTACAATTCAAATTTTAGTTGTCGATTATTCACTTTTTAGCCGGCTTTGGTGGCTTGGACATGACCTAGGACCTTAAGATTTTGCATGGAAGGAGGACTTGCAGCCGCGTTGCACGGGATAATGTGAAAAGTGTTCATATGTAGGAAAAACCTGAGAAATCCGTCCGTTTTCGTCATTTGTTATCGAATCGACTTAAAGCCAGATCGTCACATTGGCCGCTTTTCTCTCTGAAACGGTTACATTTATCGTCTGCAAAGCTATGTCGCGTGCTGCGGTATGCGGAGACACTAAAAGAACCATAGTAGAACACAGAATAAGCTTCTAAGTTGAAGTAATAGCCAGTAAGAAGTAGTACAATTCAAGTTGTAGTTGTCGATTATTCACTTTTTAGCCGGCTTTGGTGGCTTGGACATGACCTAGGACCTTAAGATTTTGCTTGAAAGGAGGACTAGCAGCCGCGTTGCACGGGAGAATGTGAAAACTGTTCATATGTAGTAAAAACCTGAGAAATCCGTCCGTTTTCGTCATTTGTTATCGAATCGACTTAAAGCCAGATCGTCACATTGGCCTCTCTTCTCTCTGAAACGGTTATATTTATCGTCTGCAAAGCTATGTCGCGTGCTGCGGTATGCGGAAACACTAAAAGCACCATAGTAGAACACAGAAGAAGCTTCTAAGTTGCAGTAATAGCCAGTAAGAAGTAGTACAATTCAAGTTTTAGTTGTCGATTATTCACCTTTTAGCCGACTTTGGTGGCTTGGACATGACCTAGGACCTTAAGATTTTGCATGAAAGAGGCCTAGCAGCCGCGTTGCACGGGAGAATGTGAAAAGTGTTCATATGTAGTAAAAACCTGAAAAATCCGTCCGTTTTCGTCATTTGTTACTGAATCGACTTAAAGCCAGATCGTCACATTTGCCGCTCTTCTGTCTGAAAAGGTTACATTTATCGTCTGCAAAGCTGTGTCGCGTGCTGCGGTATGCGGAGACACTAAAAGCACCATAGTAGAACATAGGAGAAGCTTCTAAGTTGAAGCAATAGCCAGTAAGAAGTAGTACAATTCAAGTTTTAGTTGTCGATTATTCACTTTTTAGCCGGCTTTCGTGGCTTGGACATAAACTAGGACCATAAGATTTTGCATGAAAGGAGGACTAGCAGCCGCGTTGCACGGGAGAGTGTGAAATGTGTTCATATGTAGTAAAAAGCTGAGAAATCCGTCCGTTTTCGTCATTTGTTATCGAATCGACTTAAAGCCAGATCGTCACATTGGCCGCTCTTCTGTCTGAAACGGTTACATTTATCGTCTGCAAAGCTATGTCGCGCGCTGCGGTATGCGGAAACACTAAAAGCACCATAGTAGAACACAGAAGAAGCTTCTAAGTTGAAGTAATAGCAAGTAAGAAGTAGTACAATTCAAGTATTAGTTGTTAATTATTCACCTTTTAGCCGGCTTTAGTGGCTTGGACATGACCTAGGACCGTAAGATTTTGCATGAAAGGAGGACTAGGAGCCGCGTTGCACGGGAGAATGTGAAAAGTGTTCATATGTAGTAAAAACCTGAGAAATACGTCCGTTATCGTCATTTGTTATCGAATCGACTTAAAGCCAGATCGTCACAATGGCCGCTTTTCTCTCTGAGACGGTTACATTTAACGTCTGCAAAGCTATGTCGCGTGCTGCGGTATGCGGAGACACTAAAAGCACCATAGTAGAACACAGAAGAAGCTTCAAAGTTGAAGTAAAAGCCAGTAAGAAGTAGTACAATTCAAGTTTTAGTTGTCGATTGTTCACTTTTTAGCCGGCTTTCGTGGCTTGGAAATAAACTAGGACCTTCAGATTTTGCATGAAAGGAGGACTAGCAGCCGCGTTGCACGGGAGAGTGTGAAAAGTGTTCATATGTAGTAAAAACCTGAGAAATCCGTCCGTTTTCGTCATTTGTTACTGAATCGACTTAAAGCCAGATCGTCACATTTGCCGCTCTTCAGTCTGAAAATGTTACATTTTTCGTCTGCAAAGCTATGTCGCGTGCTGCGGTATGCGGAGACACTAAAAGCACCATAATAGAACATAGGAGAAGCTTCTAAGTTGAAGCAATAGCCAGTAAGAAGTAGTACAATTCAAGTTTTAGTTGTCGATTATTCACTTCTTAGCCGGCTTTCGTGGCTTGGAAATAAACTAGGACCTTCAGATTTTGCATGAAAGGAGGACTAGCAGCCGCGTTGCACGGGAGAGTGTCAAAAGTGTTCATATGTAGTAAAAAGCTGAGAAATCCGTCCGTTTTCGTCATTTGTTATCGAATCGTTTTAAAGCCAGATCGTCACATTGGCCGCTCTTCTGTCTGAAACGGTTACATTTATCGTCTGCAAAGCTATGTCGCGCGCTGCGGTATGCGGAGACACTAAAAGCACCATAGTAGAACACAGAAGAAACTTCTAAGTTGAAGTAATAGCCAGTAAGAAGTAGTACAATTCAAGTTTTAGTTGTCGATTGTTCACTTTTTAGCCGGCTTTGGTGGCTATGACATGACCTAGGACCTTAAGATTTTGCATGAAAGAAGGCCTAGCAGCCGCGTTGCACGGGAGAATGTGAAAAGTGTTCATATGTAGTAAAAACCTGAAAAATCCGTCCGTTTTCGTCATTTGTTACTGAATCGACTTAAAGCCAGATCGTCACATTTGCCGCTCTTCTGTCTGAAAAGGTTACATTTATCGTCTGCAAAGCTGTGTCGCGTGCTGCGGTATGCGGAGACACTAAAAGCACCATAGTAGAACATAGGAGAAGCTTCTAAGTTGACCCAATAGCCAGTAAGAAGTAGTACAATTCAAGTTTTAGTTGTCGATTATTCACTTTTTAGCCGGCTTTCGTGGCTTGGACATAAACTAGGACCATAAGATTTTGCATGAAAGGAGGACTAGCAGCCGCGTTGCACGGGAGAGTGTGAAAAGTGTTCATATGTAGTAAAAAGCTGAGAAATCCGTCCGTTTTCGTCATTTGTTATCGAATCGACTTAAAGCCAGATCGTCACATTGGCCGCTCTTCTGTCTGAAACGGTTACATTTATCGTCTGCAAAGCTATGTCGCGCGCTTCGGTATGCGGAAACACTAAAAGGACCATAGTAGAACACAGAAGAAGCTTCTAAGTTGAAGTAATAGCCAGTAAGAAGTAGTACAATTCAAGTTTTAGTTGTCGATTATTCACATTTTAGCCGGCTTTGGTGGCTTGGACATTACCTAGGACCTTAAGATTTTGCATGAAAGGAGGACTTGCAGCCGCGTTGCACGGGAGAATGTGAAAAGTGTTCATATGTAGTAAAAACCTAAGAAATCCGTCCGTTTTCTTAATTTGTTATCGAATCGACTTAAAGCCAGATCGTCACATTGGCCGCTTTTCTCTCTGAGACGGTTACATTTATCGTCTGCAAACCTATGTCGCGTGCTGCGGTATGCTGACACACTAAAAGCACCATAGTAGAACACAGAAGAAGCTTCTAAGTTGTAGTAATAGCAAGTAAGAAGTAGTACAATTCAAGTATTAGTTGTTGATTATTCACCTTTTAGCCGGCTTTAGTGGCTTGGACATGACCTAGGACCATAAGATTTTGCATGAAAGGAGGACTAGGAGCCGCGTTGCACGGGAGAATGTGAAAAGTGTTCATATGTAGTAAAAACCTGAGAAATCCGTCCGTTATCGTCATTTGTTATCGAATCGACTTAAAGCCAGTTCGTCACAATGGCCGCTTTTCTCTCTGAGACGGTTACATTTATCGTCTGCAAAGCTATGTCGCGTGCTGCGGTATGCGGAGACACTAAAAGCACCATAGTAGAACACAGAAGAAGCTTCAAAGTTGAAGTAATAGCCAGTAAGAAGTAGTACAATTCAGATATTATTTGTCGATTATTCACTTTTTAGCCGGCTTTGGTGGCTATGACATGACCTAGGACCATACGATTTTGTATGAAAGGAGGACTAGCAGCCGCGTTGCACGGGAGAATGTGACAAGTTTTCATATGTAGTAAAAACCTGAGAAATCCGCCCGTTTTCGTCATTTGTTATCGAATCGACTTAAAGCCAGATCGTCACATTGGCCGCTTTTCTCTCTGAGACGGTTACATTTATAGTCTGCAAAGCTATGTCGCGTGCGGCGGTATGCGGAGACACTAAAAGCACCATAGTAGAACACAGAAGAAGCTTCCAAGTTGACGAAATAGCCAGTAAGAAGTAGTACAATTCAAATTTTAGTTGTCGATTATTCACTTTTTAGCCGGCTTTGGTGGCTTGGACATGACCTAGGACCTTAAGATTTTGCATGAAAGGAGGACTTGCAGCCGCGTTGCACGGGATAATGTGAAAAGTGTTCATATGTAGGAAAAACCTGAGAAATCCGTCCGTTTTCGTCATTTGTTATCGAATCGACTTAAAGCCAGATCGTCACATTGGCCGCTTTTCTCTCTGAGACGGTTACATTTATCGTCTGCAAACCTATGTCGCGTGCTGCGGTATGCGGACACACTAAAAGCACCATAGTAGAACACAGAAGAAGCTTCTAAGTTGAAGTAATAGCAAGTAAGAAGTAGTACAATTCAAGTATTAGTTGTTGATTATTCACCTTTTAGCCGGCTTTAGTGGCTTGGACTTGACCTAGGACCATAAGATTTTGCATGAAAGGAGGACTAGGAGCCGCGTTGCATGGGAGAATGTGAAAAGTGTTCTTATGTAGTAAAAACCTGAGAAATCCGTCCGTTTTCGTCATTTGTTATCGAATCGACTTAAAGCCAGATCGTCACAAAGGCCGCTTTTCTCTCTGAGACGGTTACATTTATCGTCTGCAAACCTATGTCGCGTGCTGCGGTATGCGGACACACTAAAAGCACCATAGTAGAACACAGAAGAAGCTTCAAAGTTGAAGTAATAGCCAGTAAGAAGTAGTACAATTCAGATATTAGTTGTCGATTATTCACATTTTAGCCGGCTTTGGTGGCTTGGACATGGCAATGACCTTAAGAATTTGCATGAAAGGAGGACTAGCAGCCGCGTTGCATGGGAGAATGTGAAAAATGTTCATATGTAGTAAAAACCTGAGAAATCCGTCCGTTTTCGTCATTTGTTACTGAATCGACTTAAAGCCAGATCGTCACATTTGCCGCTCTTCTGTCTGAAAAGGTTACATTTTTCGTCTGCTAAGCTATGTCGCGTGCTGCGGTATGCGGAGACACTAAAAGCACCATAATAGAACATAGGAGAAGCTTCTAAGTTGAAGCAATAGCCAGTAAGAAGTAGTACAATTCAAGTTTTAGTTGTCGATTATTCACTTATTAGCCGGCTTTCGTGGCTTGGACATAAACTAGGACCTTCAGATTTTGCATGAAAGGAGGACTAGCAGCCGCGTTGCACGGGAGAGTGTGAAAAGTGTTCACATGTAGTAAAAAGCTGAGAAATCCGTCCGTGTTATCGAATCGACTTAAAGCCAGATCGTCACATTGGCCGCTCTTCTGTCTGAAACGGTTACATTTATCGTCTGCATAGCTATGTCGCGCGCTGCGGTATGGGGAGACACTAAAAGCACCATAGTAGAACACAGAAGAAACTTCTAAGTTGAAGTAATAGCCAGTAAGAAGTAGTACAATTCAAGTTTTAGTTGTCGATTGTTCACTTTTTAGCCGGCTTTGGTGGCTATGACATGACCTAGGACCTTAAGATTTTGCATGAAAGAAGGCCTAGCAGCCGCGTTGCACGGGAGAATGTGAAAAGTGTTCATATGTAGTAAAAACCTGAAAAATCCGTCCGTTTTCGTCATTTGTTTCTGAATCGACTTAAAGCCAGATCGTCACATTTGCCGCTCTTCTGTCTGAAAAGGTTACATTTATCGTCTGCAAAGCTGTGTCGCGTGCTGCGGTATGCGGAGACACTAAAAGCACCATAGTAGAACATAGGAGAAGCTTCTAAGTTGAAGCAATAGCCAGTAAGAAGTAGTACAATTCAAGTTTTAGTTGTCGATTATTCACTTTTTAGCCGGCTTTCGTGGCTTGGACATAAACTAGGACCATAAGATTTTGCATGAAAGGAGGACTAGCAGCCGCGTTGCACGGGAGAGTGTGAAAAGTGTTCATATGTAGTAAAAAGCTGAGAAATCCGTCCGTTTTCGTCATTTGTTATCGAATCGACTTAAAACCAGATCGTCACAATGGCCGCTTTTCTCTCTGAGACGGTTACATTTATCGTCTGCAAAGCTATGTCGCGTGCTGCGGTATGCGGAGACACTAAAAGCACCATAGTAGAACACAGAAGAAGCTTCAAAGTTGAAGTAATAGCCAGTAAGAAGTAGTACAATTCAGATATTATTTGTCGATTATTCACTTTTTAGCCGGCTTTGGTGGCTATGACATGACCTAGGACCATACGATTTTGTATGAAAGGAGGACTAGCAGCCGCGTTGCACGGGAGAATGTGACAAGTTTTCATATGTAGTAAAAACCTGAGAAATCCGCCCGTTTTCGTCATTTGTTATCGAATCGACTTAAAGCCAGATCGTCACATTGGCCGCTTTTCTCTCTGAGACGGTTACATTTATAGTCTGCAAAGCTATGTCGCGTGCGGCGGTATGCGGAGACACTAAAAGCACCATACTAGAACACAGAAGAAGCTTCTAAGTTGACGAAATAGCCAGTAAGAAGTAGTACAATTCAAGTATTAGTTGTTGATTATTCACCTTTTAGCCGGCTTTAGTGGCTTGGACATGACCTAGGACCATAAGATTTTGCATGAAAGGAGGACTAGGAGCCGCGTTGCATGGGAGAATGTGAAAAGTGTTCTTATGTAGTAAAAACCTGAGAAATCCGTCCGTTTTCGTCATTTGTTATCGAATCGACTTAAAGCCAGATCGTCACAATGGCCGATTTTCTCTCTGAGACGGTTACATTTATCGTCTGCAAAGCTATGTCGCGTGCTGCGGTATGCGGAGACACTAAAAGCACCATAGTAGAACACAGAAGAAGCTTCAAAGTTGAAGTAATAGCCAGTAAGAAGTAGTACAATTCAGATATTAGTTGTCGATTATTCACTTTTTAGCCGGCTTTGGTGGCTTGGACATGGCCTATGACCTTAAGATTTTGCATGAAAGGAGCACTAGCAGCCGCGTTGCACGGGAGAATGTGAAAAGTGTTCATATGTAGTAAAAACCTGAGAAATCCGTCCGTTTTCGTCATTTGTTATCGAATCGACTTAAAGTAAGATCGTCACATTGGCCGCTTTTCTCTCTGAGACGGTTACATTTATCGTCTGCAAAGCTATGTCGCGTGCTGCGGTAAGCAGAAACACTAAAAGCACCATAGTAGAACACAGAAGAAGCTTCTAAGTTGAAGTAATAGCCAGTAAGAAGTAGTACTATTCAAGTTTTAGTTGTCGATTATTCACTTTTTAGCCGGCTTTGGTGGCTTGGACATGACCTAGGACCTTAACATTTTGCATGAAAGGAGGACTAGCAGCCGCGTTGCACGGGAGAATGTGAAAAGTGTTCATATGTAGTAAAAACCTGAGAAATCCGTCCGTTTTCGTCATTTGTTATCGAATCGACTTAAAGCCAGATCGTCACATTGGCAGCTTTTCTCTCTGAGACGGTTACATTTATCGTCTGCAAAGCTAAGTCGCGTGCTGCGGTATGCGGAGACACTAAAAGCACCATAGTAGAACACAGAAGAAGCTTCTAAGTTGAAGTAATAGCCAGTAAGAAGTAGTACAATTCAAGTTTTAGTTGTCGATTATTCACTTTTTAGCCGGTTTTGGTGCCTTGGACATGACCTAGGACCTTAAGGTATTGCATGAAAGGAGGACTAGCAGCCGCGTTGCATGGGAGAATGTGAAAAGTGTTCGTATGTAGTAAAAACCTGAGAAATCCGTCCGTTGTCGTTATTTGTTATCGATTCGACTTAAAGCCAGATCGTCACAATGGCCGCTTTTCTCTCTGAGACGGTTACATTTATCGTCTGCAAACCTATATCGCGTGCTGCGGTATGCGGAGACACTAAAAGCACCATAGTAGAACACAGAAGAAGCTTCTAAGTTGAAGTAATAGCCAGTAAGAAGTAGTACAATTCAAGTTTTAGTTGTCGATTATTCACTTTTTAGCCTGCTTTGGTGGCTTGGACATGACCTAGGACCTTAAGATTTTGCATGAAAGGAAGACTAGCAGCCGCGTTGCACGGGAGAATGTGAAAAGTGTTCATATGTAGTAAAAACCTGAGAAATCCGTCCGTTATCGTCATTTGCTATCGAATCGACTTAAAGCCAGATCGTCACAATGGCCGCTTTTCTCTCTGAGACGGTTACATTTATCGTCTGCAAAGCTATGTCGCGTGCTGCGGTATGCGGAGACACTAAAAGCACCATAGTAGAACACAGAAGAAGCTTCAAAGTTGAAGTAATAGCCAGTAAGAAGTAGTACAATTCAGATATTATTTGTCGATTATTCACTTTTTAGCCGGCTTTGGTGGCTATGACATGACCTAGGACCATACGATTTTGTATGAAAGGAGGACTAGCAGCCGCGTTGCACGGGAGAATGTGACAAGTTTTCATATGTAGTAAAATTCTGAGAAATACACCCGTTTTCGTCATTTGTTATCGAATCGACTTAAAGCCAGATCGTCACATTGGCCGCTTTTCTCTCTGAGACGGTTACATTTATAGTCTGCAAAGCTATGTCGCGTGCGGCGGTATGCGGAGACACTAAAAGCACCATAGTAGAACACAGAAGAAGCTTCTAAGTTGACGAAATAGCCAGTAAGAAGTAGTACAATTCAAGTATTAGTTGTTGATTATTCACCTTTTAGCCGGCTTTAGTGGCTTGGACATGACCTAGGACCATAAGATTTTGCATGAAAGGAGGACTAGCAGCCGCGTTGCATGGGAGAATGTGAAAAGTGTTCATATGTAGTAAAAACCTGAGAAATCCGTCCGTTTTCGTCATTTGTTATCGAATCGACTTAAAGTAAGATCGTCACATTGGCCGCTTTTCTCTCTGAGACGGTTACATTTATCGTCTGCAAAGCTATGTCGCGTGCTGCGGTAAGCAGAAACACTAAAAGCACCATAGTAGAACACAGAAGAAGCTTCTAAGTTGAAGTAATAGCCAGTAAGAAGTAGTACTATTCAAGTTTTAGTTGTCGATTATTCACTTTTTAGCCGGCTTCGGTGGCTTGGACATGACCTAGGACCTTAACATTTTGCATGAAAGGAGGACTAGCAGCCGCGTTGCACGGGAGAATGTGAAAAGTGTTCATATGTAGTAAAAACCTGAGAAATCCGTCCGTTTTCGTCATTTGTTATCGAATCGATTTAAAGTTATATCGTCACATTGGCCGCATTTCTCTCTGAGACGTTTACATTTATCGTCTGCAAAGCAATGTCGCGTGCTGCGGGATGCGGAGACACTAAAAGAACCATAGTAGAACACAGAAGAAGCTTCTAAGTTGAAGCAATAGCCAGCAAGAAGTAGTACAATTCAAGTTTTAGTTGTCGATTATTCACTTTTTAGACGGCTTTGGTGGCTTGGACATCACCTAGGACGTTAAAATTTTGCATGAAAGAAGGACTGGCAGCCGCGTTGCAAGGGGGAATGTGAAAAGTGTTCATATGTAGTAAAAACGTGAGAAATCCGTCCGTTTTCGTCATTTGTTATCGAATCGACTTAAAGCCAGATCGTCACATTGGCAGCTTTTCTCTCTGAGACGGTTACATTTATCGTCTGCAAAGCTAAGTCGCGTGCTGCGGTATGCGGAGACACTAAAAGCACCATAGTAGAACAGAGAAGAAGCTTCTAAGTTGAAGTAATAGCCAGTAAGAAGTAGTACAATTCAAGTTTTAGTTGTCGATTATTCACTTTTTAGCCAGTTTTGGTGGCTTGGACATGACCTAGGACCTTAAGGTATTGCATGAAAGGAGGACTAGCAGCCGCGTTGCATGGGAGAATGTGAAAAGTGTTCGTATGTAGTAAAAACCTGAGAAATCCGTCCGTTGTCGTTATTTGTTATCGATTCGACTTAAAGCCAGATCGTCACAATGGCCGCTTTTCTCTCTGAGACGGTTACATTTATCGTCTGCAAACCTATATCGCGTGCTGCGGTATGCGGAGACACTAAAAGCACCATAGTAGAACACAGAAGAAGCTTCTAAGTTGAAGTAATAGCCAGTAAGAAGTAGTACAATTCAAGTTTTAGTTATCGATTATTCACTTTTTAGCCTGCTTTGGTGGCTTGGACATGACCTAGGACCTTAAGATTTTGCATGAAAGGAAGACTAGCAGCCGCGTTGCACGGGAGAATGTGAAAAGTGTTCATATGTAGTAAAAACCTGAGAAATCCGTCCGTTTTCCTCATTTGTTACCGAATCGACTTAAAGCCAGATCGTCACATTGGCCGCTCTTCTCTCTGAAACGGTTACACTTATCGTCTGCAAAGCTATGTCGCGTGCTGCGGTGTGCGGAGACACTAAAAGCACCATAGTAGAACACAGAAGAAGCTTCTAAGTTGACGTAATAGGCAGTAAGAAGTAGTACAATTCAAGTTTTAGTTGTCGATTATTCACTTTTTAGCCGGCTTTGGTGGCTTGGACATGACCTAGGACCTTAAGATTTTGCATGAAAGGAGGACGAGCAGCCGCGTAGCACGCGAGAGTGTGAAAAGGGTTCATATGTAGTAAAAACCTGAGAAATCCGTCCGTTTTCGTCACTTGTTATCGAATCGACTTAAAGCCAGATCGTCACATTGGCTGCTTCCTCTATGAGACGGTTACATTTATCGTCTGCAAAGCTATGTCGCGTGCTGCGGTGTGCGGAGACCCTAAAAGCGCCACAGTAGAACACAGAAGAAGCTTCTAAGTTGAAGTAATAGCCTGTAAGAAGTAGTGCAATTCAAGTTTTAGTTGTCGATTATTCACTTTTTAGCCGGTTTAGGTGGCTTGGACATGACCTAGGACCTTAAGATTTTGCATGAAAGGAGGACTTGCAGCCGCGTTGCACGGGAGAATTTGAAAAGTGTTCATATGTAGAAAAACCTGAGAAATCCGTCCGTTTTCGTCACTTGTTATCGAATCGACTTAAAGCCAGATCGTCACATTGGCCGCTTTCCTCTCTGAGACGGTTACATTTATCGTCTGCAAAGCTATGTCGCGTGCTGCGGTATGCGGAGACACTAAAAGCGCCACAGTAGAACACAGAAGAAGCTTCTAAGTTGAAGTAATAGCCAGTAAGAAGTAGTACAATTCAAGTTTTAGTTGTCGATTATTCACTTTTTAGCCGGCTTTGGTGGCTTGGAAATGACCTAGGACCTTAAGATTTTGCATGAAAGGAGTACTTGCAGCCGCGTTGCACGGGAGAATGGGAAAAGTGTTCATATGTAGTAAAAACCTGAGAAATCCTTCCGTTTTCGTCATTTGTTATCGAATCGACTTAAAGCCAGATCGTAACATTGGCCGCTTTTCTCTCTGAGACGGTTACATTTATCGTCTGCAAAGCTATGTCGCGTGCTGCGGTAAGCAGAAACACTAAAAGCACCATAGTAGAACACAGAAGAAGCTTCTAAGTTGAAGTAATAGCCAGTAAGAAGTAGTACTATTCAAGTTTTAGTTGTCGATTATTCACTTTTTAGCCGGCTTTGGTGGCTTGGACATGACCTAGGACCTTAAGATTTTGCATGAAAGGAGTACTTGCAGCCGCGTTGCACGGGAGAATGTGAAAAGTGTTCATATGTAGTAAAAACCTGAGAAATTCGTCCGTTTTCGTCATTTGTTATCGAATCGACTTAAAGCCAGATCGTCACATTGGCCGCTTTCCTCTCTGAGACGGTTACATTTATCGTCTGCAAAGCTATGTCGCGTGCTGCGGTATGCGGAGACATTAAAAGCGCCACAGTAGAACACAGAAGAAGCTTCTAAGTTGATGTAATAGGCAGTAAGAAGTAGTACAATTCAAGTTTTAGTTGTCGATTATTCTCTTTTTAGTCGGCTTTGGTGGCTTGGACATGACCTAGGACCTTAAGATTTTGCATGAAAGGAGGACGAGCAGCCGCGTAGCACGCGAGAATGTGAAAATTGTTCATATGTAGTAAAAACCTGAGAAATCCTTCCGTTTTCGTCACTTGTTATCGAATCCACTTAAAGCCAGATCGTCACATTGGCTGCTTTCCTCTATGAGACAGTTACATTTATCGTCTGCAAAGCTATGTCGCGTGCTGCGGAGTGCGGAGACACTAAAAGCGCCACAGTATAACACATTAGAAGCTTCTAAGTTGAAGTAATAGCCAGTAAGAAGTAGTGCAATTCAAGTTTTAGTTGTCGATTATTCACTTTTTAGCCGGCTTTGGTGGCTTGGACATGACCTAGGACCTTAAGATTATGCATGAAAGGAGGACTTGCAGCCGCGTTGCACGGGAGAATGTGAAAAGTGTTCATATGTAGAAAAACCTGAGAAATCCGTCCGTTTTCGTCATTTGTAATCGAATCGACTTAAAGCCAGATCGTCACATTGGCCACTTTTCTCTCTGATAAGGTTACATTTATTGTCTGCAAAGCTATGTCGCGTGCTGCGGTATGCGGAGACACTAAAAGCGCCACAGTAGAACACAGAAGAAGCTTCTAAGTTGAAGTAATAGCCAGTAAGAAGTAGTACAATTCAAGTTTTAGTTATCGATTATTCACTTTTTAGCCGGCTTTGTTGGCTTGGACATGACCTAGGACCTTAAGATTTTGCGTGAAAGTAGGTCTAACAGCCGCGTTGCATGGGAGAATGTGAAAAGTGTTCATATGTAGTAAAAACCTGAGAAATCCGTCCGTTTTCGTCATTTGTTATCGAATCGACTTAAAGCCAGATCGTCACATTGGCCGATTTTTTCTCTGAGAAGGTTACATTTATCGTCTGCAAAGCTATATCGCATGATGCGGTGTGCGGAGACACCAGAAGCACCATAGTAGAACACAGAAGATGCTTCTAAGTTGAAGTAATAGCCAGTAAGAAGTAGTACAATTCAAGTTTTAGTTGTCGATTATTCACTTTTTAGCAAGCTTTGGTGGCTTGGACATGACCTAGGACCTTAAGATTTTGCATGAAAGGAGGACTAGCAGCCGCTTTGCACGGCAGAATGTGAAAACGGTTTATATGTAGTAAAAACCTGAGAAATCCGTCCGTTTTCGTCATTTGTTATCGAATCGACTTAAAGTCAGATCGTCACATTTTTCTCTTTTCTCTCTGAAACGGTTACACTTATCATCTGCAAAGCTATGTCGCGTGCTGCGGTATGCGGAGACACTAAAAGCTCCATAGTAGAACACAGAAGAAGCTTCTAAGTTGAAGTAATAGCCAGTAAGAAGTGGTACAATTGAAGTTTAAGTTGTCGATTATTCACTTTTTAGCCGGCTTTGGTGGCTTGGACATGACCTAGGACCTTAAGATTTTGCATGAAAGGAGGACTAGCAGCCGCGTTGCACGGGAGAATGTGAAAAGTGTACATATGTAGTAAAAACCTGAGAAATCCGTCCGTTTTCGTCATTTGTTATCGAATCGACTTAAAGCCAGATCGTCACATTGGCCGCTCTTCTCTCTGAAACGGTTACACTTATCGTCTGCAAAACTATGTCGCGTGCTGCGGTATACCGAAACACTAAAAGCACCATAGTAGAACAGAGAAGAAGCTTCTAAGTTGAAGTAATAGCCAGTAAGAAGTAGTACAATTCAAGTTTTAGTTATTGATTATTCACTTTTTTGCCGGCTTTGGTGACTTGGACATGACCTAGGACCTTAAGATTTTGCATGAAAGGAGGACTAGCAGCCGCGTTGCACGGGAGAATGTGAAAAGTGTTCATAAGTAGTAAAATCCTGAGAAATCCGTCCATTTCCGTCATTTGTTATCGAATTGACTTCAAGCCAGATCGTCACATTTTCCATTCTTCTCTCTCAAACGGTTACATTTATCGTCTGCAAAGCTATGTCGCGTGCTGCGGTATGCGGAGACACTAAAAGCACCATAGTAGAACACAGAAGAAGCTTCTAAGTTGAAGTAATAGCCAGTAAGAAGTAGTACAATTCAAGTTTTAGTTGTCGATTATTCACTTCTTAGCCGGCTTTGGTGGCTTGGACATGACCTAGGACCTTAAGATTTTGCATGAAAGGAGGACTAGCAGCCGCGTTGCACGGGAGAATGTGAAAAGTGTACATATGTTGGAAAAATCTGAGAAATCCGTCCCTTTTCGTCATTTGTTATCGAATCGACTTCAAGCCAGATCGTCACATTGGCCGCTTTTCTCTCTGAGACGGTTACATTTATCGTCTGCAAAGCTATGTCGCGTGCTGCGGTATGCGGAGACACTAAAAGCACCATAGTAGAACACAGAAGAAGCTTCTATGTTGAAGTAATAGCCAGTAAGAAGTAATATAATTCATGTTTTAGTTTTCGATTATTCACATATTTGCCGGCTTTGGTCGCTTGGACATGACATAGGACCTTAAGATTTTGCATGAAAGGAGGACTAGCAGCCGCGTTGCACGGGAGAATGTGAAAAATGTTCATATGTAGTAAAAACCTGAGAAAACCGTCCGTTTTCGCCATTTGTTATCGAATCGTCTTAATGCCAGATCGTCACATTGGCCGCTCTTCTCTCTGAAACGGTTACATTTATCGTCTGCAAAGCTATGTCGCGTGCTGCGATATGCCAAAACACTAAAAGTACCATAGTAGAACACAGAAGAAGCTTCTAAGTTGAAGTAATAGCCAGTAAGAAGTAGTACAATTCAAGTTTTAGTTGTCGATTATTCACTTTTTAGCCGGCTTTGGTGGCTTGGACAAGAGGTTGAACCTTTAGATTTTGCATGAAAGGACGACTAGCAGCCGCGTTGGACGGTAGAATGTGAAAAGTGTTCATATGCAGTAAAAACCTAAGAAATCCGTCCGTTTTCGCCATTTGTTATTGAATCGCCTTAAAGCCAGATCGTCACATTGGCCGCTCTTCTCTCTGAAACGGTTACATTTATCGTCTACAAAGCTATGTCGCGTGCTGCGGTATGCGGAAACACTAAAAGCACCATAGTAGAACACAGAAGAAGCTTCTATGTTGAAGTAATAGACAGTAAGATGTAGTACAATTGAAGTTTTAATTGTCGATTATTCACTTTTTTGCCGGCTTTGGTGGCTTGGAGATGACCTAGGACCTTAAGATTTTGCATGAAAGGAGGACTAGCAGCCGCGTTGCACGGGAGAATGTGAAAAGTGTTCATAAGTAGTAAAATCCTGAGAAATCCGTCACTTTTCGTCATTTGTTATCGAATTGACTTAAAGCCAGATCGTCACATTTTCCATTCTTCTCTCTCAAACGTTTACATTTATCGTCTGCAAAGCTATGTCGCGTGCTGCGATATGCCGAAACACTAAAAGCACCGTAGTAGAACACAGAAGGAGCTTCTAAGTTGAAGTAATAGCCAGTAAGAAGTAGTACAATTCAAGTTTTAGTTGTCGATTATTCACTTTTTAGCCGGCTTTGGTGGCTTGGACATGCGGTGGAACCTCAAGATTTTGCATGAAAGGAAGACTAGCAGCCGCGTTGCACGGGAGAATGTGAAAAGTGTTCATATTAGTAAAAACCTGAGAAATCCGTCCGTTTTCGTTATTTGTTATGGAATCGACTTAAAACCAGATCGTCTCATTGGCCCCTTTTCTCTCTGAGACGGTTACATTTATCGTCTGCAAAGCTATGTCGCGTGCTGCGGTATGCGGAGACACTAAAAGCACCATAGTAGAACACAGAAGAAGCTTCTAAGTTGAAGTAATAGCCAGTAAGAAGTAGTACAATTCAAGTTATAGTTGTCGATTATTCACTTTTTAGCCGGCTTTGGTGGCTTGGACATGACCTAGGACCTTAAGATTTTGCATGAAAGGAGGACTAGCATCCGCGTTGCACGGGAGAATGTGAAAAGTGTACATATGTTGGAAAAACTTGAGAAATCCGTCCATTTTCGTCATTTGTTATCGAATCGACATCAAGCCAGATCGTCACATTTGCCGCTTTTCTCTCTGAGACGGTTACATTTATCGTCTGCAAAGCTATGTCGCGTGCTGCGGTATGCGGAGACACTAAAAGCACCATAGTAGAACACAGAAGAAGCTTCTAAGTTGAAGTAATAGCCAGTAAGAAGTAATACAATTCATGTTTTAGTTGTCGATTATTCACATATTTGCCGGCTTTGGTCGCTTGGACATGACCTAGGACCTTAAGATTTTGCATGAAAGGAGGACTATCAGCCGCGTTGCACGGGAGAATGTGAAAAGTGTACATATGTAGTAAAAACCTGAGAAATCCGTCCGTTTTCGTCATTTGTTATCGAATCGACTTAAAGCCAGATCGTCACATTGGCCGCTCTTCTCTCTGAAACGGTTACACTTATCGTCTGCAAAACTATGTCGCGTGCTGCGGTATACCGAAACACTAAAAGCACCATAGTAGAACAGAGAAGAAGCTTCTAAGTTGAAGTAATAGCCAGTAAGAAGTAGTACAATTCAAGTTTTAGTTATCGATTATTCACTTTTTTGCCGGCTTTGGTGACTTGGACATGACTTAGGACCTTAAGATTTTGCATGAAAGGAGGACTAGCAGCCGCGTTGCACGGGAGAATGTGAAAAGTGTTCATAAGTAGTAAAATCCTGAGAAATCCGTCCATTTCCGTCATTTGTTATCGAATTGACTTCAAGCCAGATCGTCACATTTTCCATTCTTCTCTCTCAAACGGTTACATTTATCGTCTGCAAAGCTATGTCGCGTGCTGCGGTATGCGGAGACACTAAAAGCACCATAGTAGAACACAGAAGAAGCTTCTAAGTTGAAGTAATAGCCAGTAAGAAGTAGTACAATTCAAGTTTTAGTTGTCGATTATTTACTTTTTAGCCGGCTTTGGTGGCTTGGACATGACCTAGGACCTTAAGATTTTGCATGAAAGGAGGACTAGCAGCCGCGTTGCACGGGAGAATGTGAAAAGTGTACATATGTTGGAAAAACCTGAGAAATCCGTCCCTTTTCGTCATTTGTTATCGAATCGACTTCAAGCCAGATCGTCACATTGGCCGCTTTTCTCTCTGAGACGGTTACATTTATCGTCTGCAAAGCTATGTCGCGTGCTGCGGTATGCGGAGACACTAAAAGCACCATAGTAGAACACAGAAGAAGCTTCTATGTTGAAGTAATAGCCAGTAAGAAGTAATATAATTCATGTTTTAGTTGTCGATTATTCACATATTTGCCTTCTTTGGTCGCTTGGACATGACATAGGACCTTAAGATTTTGCATGAAAGGAGGACTAGCAGCCGCGTTGCACGGGAGAATGTGAAAAGTGTTCATATGTAGTAAAAACCTGAGAAAACCGTCCGTTTTCGCCATTTGTTATCGAATCGTCTTAATGCCAGATCGTCACATTGGCCGCTCTTCTCTCTGAAACGGTTACATTTATCGTCTGCAAAGCTATGTTGCGTGCTGCGATATGCCAAAACACTAAAAGTACCATAGTAGAACACAGAAGAAGCTTCTAAGTTGAAGTAATAGCCAGTAAGAAGTAGTACAATTCAAGTTTTAGTTGTCGATTATTCACTTTTTAGCCGGCTTTGGTGGCTTGGACATGAGGTTGAACCTTTAGATTTTGCATGAAAGGACGACTAGCAGCCGCGTTGGACGGTAGAATGTGAAAAGTGTTCATATGCAGTAAAAACCTGAGAAATCCGTCCGTTTTCTTCATTTGTTATCGAATCGACTTAAAGCCAGATCGTCATATTGGCCATTCTTCTCTCTCAAACGGTTACATTTATCGTCTGCAAAGCTATGTCGCGTGCTACGGTATGCCAAAACACTAAAAGCACCATAGTAGAACCCAGAAGAAGCTTCTAAGTTGAAGTAATAGCCAGTAAGGAGTAGTACAATTCAAGTTTTAGTTGTCGATTATTCAATTTTAAGCCGGCTTTGGTGGCTATGACATGACCTAGGACCATAAGATTTTGCGTGAAAGGAGGACTAGCAGCCGCGTTGCACGGGAGAATGTGAAAAGTGTTCATATGTAGTAAAAACCTGAGAAATCCGTCCGTTTTCGTCATTTGTTATCGAATCGATTTAAAGCCAGATCGTCACATTAGTCTCTTTTCTCTCTGAAACGGTTACACTTATCGTCTGGAAAGCTATGACGCGTGCTGCGGTATGCGGAGACACTAAAAGCTCCATAGTAGAACACAGAAGCAGCTTCTAAGTTGAAGTAATAGCCAGTAAGAAGTAGTACAATTCAAGTTTTAGTTGTCGATTATTCACTTTTTAGCCGGCTTTGGTGGCTTGGACATGACCTAGGACCTTAAGATTTTCCATGAAAGGAGGACTAGCAGCCGCGTTGCACGGGAGAATGTGAAAGGTGTTCATATGTAGTAAAAACCTAAGAAATCCGTCCGTTTTCGCCATTTGTTATCGAATCGCCTTAAAGCCAGATCGTCACATAGGCCGCTCTTCTCTCTGAAACGGTTACATTTATCGTCTACAAAGCTATGTCGCGTGCTGCGGTATGCGGAAACACTAAAAGCACCATAGTAGAACACAGAAGAAGCTTCTATGTTGAAGTAATAGACAGTAAGAAGTAGTACAATTGAAGTTTTAATTGTCGATTATTCACTTTTTTGCCGGCTTTGGTGGCTTGGACATGACCTAGGACCTTAAGATTTTACATGAAAGGAGGACTAGCAGCCGCGTTGCACGGGAGAATGTAAAAAGTGCTCATATGTAGCAAAAACTTGAGAAATCAGTCCGTTTTCGTCATTTGTTATCGAATCGACTTAAAGCCAGATCGTCACATTGGCCGCTCTTCTCTCTGAAACGGTTACACTTATCGTCTGCAAAGCTATGTCGCGTGCTGCGATATGCGGAAACACTAAAAGCACCATAGTACAACACAGAAGAAGCCTCTAAGTTGAAGTAATAGCCAGTAAGAAGTAGTACAATTCAAGTTTATTTGTCGATTATTCACTTTTTAGCCGGCTTTGGTGGCTTGGAGATGACCTAGGACCTTAGGATTTTGCATGAAAGGAGGACTAGCAGCCGCGTTGGACGGTAGAATGTGAAAAGTGTTCATATGCAGTAAAAACCTAAGAAATCCGTCCGTTTTCTTCATTTGTTATCGAATCGACTTAAAGCCAGATCGTCATATTGGCCATTCTTCTCTCTCAAACGGTTACATTTATCGTCTGCAAAGCTATGTCGCGTGCTACGGTATGCCAAAACACTAAAAGCACCATAGTAGAACCCAGAAGAAGCTTCTAAGTTGAAGTAATAGCCAGTAAGGAGTAGTACAATTCAAGTTTTAGTTGTCGATTATTCACTTTTAAGCCGGCTTTGGTGGCTATGACATGACCTAGGACCATAAGATTTTGCATGAAAGGAGGACTAGCAGCCGCGTTGCACGGGAGAATGTGAAAAGTGTTCATATGTAGTAAAAACCTGAGAAATCCGTCCGTTTTCATTTGTTATCGAATCGATTTAAAGCCAAATCGTCACATTGGTCTCTTTTCTCTCTGAAACGGTTACACTTATCGTCTGGAAAGCTATGACGCGTGCTGCGGTATGCGGAGACACTAAAAGCTCCATAGTAGAACACAGAAGAAGCTTCTAAGTTGATGTAATAGCCAGTAAGAAGTAGTACAATTCAAGTTTTAGTTGTCGATTATTCACTTTTTTGCCGGCTTTGGTGGCTTGAACATGACCTAGGACCTTAAGATTTTGCATGAAAGGAGGACTAGCAGCCGCGTTGCACGGGAGAATGTGAAAAGTGTTCATAAGTAGTAAAATCCTGAGAAATCCGTCCATTATCGTCATTTGTTATCGAATTGACTTCAAGCCAGATCGTCACATTTTCCATTCTTCTCTCTCAAACGGTTACATTTATCGTCTGCAAAGCTATGTCGGGTGCTGCGATATGCCGAAACACTAAAAGCACCATAGTAGAACACAGAAGGAGCTTCTAAGTTGAAGTAATAGCCAGTAAGAAGTAGTACAATTCAAGTTTTAGTTGTCGATTATTCACTTTTTAGCCGGCTTTGGTGGCTTGGACATGCGGTGGAAACTTAAGATTTTGCATGAAAGGAAGACTAGCAGCCTCGTTGCACGGGAGAATGTGAAAAGTGTTCATATGCAGTAAAAACCTGAGAAATCCGTCCGTTTTCTTCATTTGTTATCGAATCGACTTAAAGCCAGATCGTCATATTGGCCATTCTTCTCTCTCAAACGGTTTCATTTATCGTCTGCAAAGCTATGTCGCGTGCTACGGTATGCCAAAACACTAAAAGCACCATAGTAGAACCCAGAAGAAGCTTCTAAGTTGAAGTAATAGCCAGTAAGAAGTAATACAATTCAAGTTTTAGTTGTCGATTATTCACATTTTTGCCGGCTTTGGTCGCTTGGACATGACCTAGGACCTTAAGATTTTGCATGAAAGGAGGACTAGCAGCCGCGTTGCACGGGAGAATGTGAAAAGTGTTCATATGTAGTAGAAACCTGAGAAATCCGTCCGTTTTCGTCATTTGTTATCGAATCGACTTAAAGCCAGATCGTCACATTGGTCTCTTTTCTCTCTGAAACGGTTACACATATCGTCTGGAAAGCTATGTCGCGTGCTGCGGTATGCGGAGACACTAAAAGCTCCATAGTAGAACACAGAAGAAGCTTCTAAGTTGAAGTAATAGCCAGTAAGAAGTAGTACAATTCAAGTTTTAGTTGTCGATTATTCACTTTTTAGCCAGCTTTGGTGGCTTGGACATGACCTAGGACTTTAAGATTTTCCATGAAAGCAGGACTAGCAGCCGCGTTGCAGGGGAGAATGTGAAAGGTGTTCATATGTACTAAAAACCTAAGAAATCCGTCCGTTTTCGCCATTTGTTATCGAATCGCCTTAATGCCAGATCGTCACATTGGCCACTCTTCTCTCTGAAACGGTTACATTTATCGTCTACAAAGCTATGTCGCGTGCTGCGGTATGCGGAAACACTAAAAGCACCATAGTAGAACACAGAAGAAGCTTCTATGTTGAAGTAATAGTCAGTAAGAAGTAGTACAATTGAAGTTTTAATTGTCGATTATTCACTTTTTTGCCGGCTTTGGTGGCTTGGACATGACCTAGGACCTTAAGATTTTGCATAAAAGGAGGACTAGCAGCCGCGTTGGACGGTAGAATGTGAAAAGTGTTCATATGCAGTAAAAACCTGAGAAATCCGTCCGTTTTCTTCATTTGTTATCGAATCGACTTAAAGCCAGATCGTCATATTGGCCATTCTTCTCTCTCAAACGGTTACATTTATCGTCTGCAAAGCTATGTCGCGTGCTACATTATGCCAAAACACTAAAAGCACCATAGTAGAACCCAGAAGAAGCTTCTAAGTTGAAGTAATAGCCAGTAAGAAGTAATACAATTCAAGTTTTAGTTGTCGATTATTCACATTTTTGCCGGCTTTGGTCGCTTGGACATGACCTAGGACCTTAAGATTTTGCATGAAAGGAGGACTAGCAGCCGCGTTGCACGGGAGAATGTGAAAAGTGTTCATATGTAGTAAAAACCTGAGAAAACCGTCCGTTTTCGCCATTTGTTATCGAATCGTCTTAATGCCAGATCGTCACATTGGCCGCTCTTCTCTCTGAAACGGTTACATTTATCGTCTGCAAAGCTATGTCGCTTGCTGCGATATGCCGAAACACTAAAAGTACCATAGTAGAACACAGAAGAAGCTTCTAAGTTGAAGTAATAGCCAGTAAGAAGTAGTACAATTCAAGTTTTAGTTGTCGATTATTCACTTTTTAGCCGGCTTTGGTGGCTTGGACATGAGGTTCAACCTTGAGATTTTGCATGAAAGGACGACTAGCAGCCGCGTTGCACGGGAGAATGTGAAAAATGCTCATATGTAGTAAAAACCTGAGAAATCAGTCCGTTTTCGTAATTTGTTATCGAATCGACTTAAAGCCAGATCGTCACATTGGCCGCTCTTCTCTCTGAAACGGTTACATTTGTTGTCTGCAAAGCTATGTCGCGTGCTGCGATATGCCGTAACACTAAAAGTACCATAGTAGAACCCAGAAGAAGCTTCTAAGTTGAAGTAATAGCCAGTAAGGAGTAGTACAATTCAAGTTTTAGTTGTCGATTATTCACTTTTTAGCCGGCTTTGGTGGCTATGACATGACCTAGGACCATAAGATTTTGCATGAAAGGAGGACTAGCAGCCGCGTTGCACGGGAGAATGTGAAAAGTGTTCATATGTAGTAAAAACCTGAGAAATCCGTCCGTTTTCGTCATTTGTTATCGAATCGACTTAAAGCCAGATCGTCACATTGGTCTCTTTTCTCTCTGAAACGGTTACATTTATCGTCTGGAAAGCTATGTCGCGTGCTGCGGTATGCGGAGACACTAAAAGCTCCATAGTAGAACACAGAAGAAGCTTCTAAGTTGAAGTAATAGCCAGTAAGAAGTAGTACAATTCAAGTTTTAGTTGTCGATTATTCACTTTTTAGCCAGCTTTGGTGGCTTGGACATGACCTAGGACTTTAAGATTTTCCATGAAAGCAGGACTAGCAGCCGCGTTGCAGGGGAGAATGTGAAAGGTGTTCATATGTACTAAAAACCTAAGAAATCCGTCCGTTTTCGCCATTTGTTATCGAATCGCCTTAATGCCAGATCGTCACATTGGCCACTCTTCTCTCTGAAACGGTTACATTTATCGTCTACAAAGCTATGTCGCGTGCTGCGGTATGCGGAAACACTAAAAGCACCATAGTAGAACACAGAAGAAGCTTCTATGTTGAAGTAATAGTCAGTAAGAAGTAGTACAATTGAAGTTTTAATTGTCGATTATTCACTTTTTTGCCGGCTTTGGTGGCTTGGACATGACCTAGGACCTTAAGATTTTGCATAAAAGGAGGACTAGCAGCCGCGTTGCACGGGAGAATGTGAAAAGTGTTCATAAGTAGTAAAATCCTGAGAAATCCGTCCATTTTCGTCATTTGTTATCGAATTGACTTCAAGCCAGATCGTCACATTTTCCATTCTTCTCTCTCAAACGGTTACATTTATCGTCTGCAAAGCTATGTCGCGTGCTGCGATATGCCGAAACACTAAAAGCACCATAGTAGAACACAGAAGGAGCTTCTAAGTTGAAGTAATAGCCAGTAAGAAGTAGTACAATTCAAGTTTTAGTTGTCGATTATTCACTTTTTAGCCGGCTTTGGTGGCTTGGACATGACCTAGGACCTTAAGATTTTGCATGAAAGGAGGACTAGCAGCCGTGTTGCACAGGGGACTGTGAAAAGTGTTCATATGTAGTAAAAACCTGAGAAATACGTCCGTTTTCGTCATTTGCTATCGAATCGACTTAAAGCCAGATCGTCACATTGGCCGCTTTTTTCTCTGAGACGGTTACATTTATTGTCTGCAAAGCTATGTCGCGTACTGCGGTATGCGGAGACACTAAAAGCACCATAGTCGAACATAGAAGAAGCTTCTAAGTTGAAGTAATAGCCAGTAAGAAGTAGTACAATTCAAGTTTTAGTTATCGATTAACCACTTTTTAGCCGGCTTTGGTGGCTTGGACATGACCTAGGACCATAAGATTTTGCATGAAAGGAGGACTAGCAGGCGCGTTGCACGGGAGAATGTGAAATGTGTTCATATGTAATAAAAACCTGAGAAATCCGTCCGTTTTCGTCATTTGTTATCGAATCGACTTAAAGCCATATCGTCAGATTGGCCGCTTTTTCTCTGAGACGGTTACATTTATCGTCTGCAAAGCTATGTCGCGTGCTGCGGTATGCGGAGACACTAAAAGCACCATAGTAGAACACAGAAGAAGCTTCTATGTTGAAGTAATAGCCAGTAAGAAGTAGTACAATTCAAGTTTTAGTTGTCGATTATTCACTTTTTAGCCGGCTTTGGTGGCTTGGACATGTGGTGGAACCTTAAGATTTTGCATGAAAGGATGACTAGCAGCCGCGTTGCATGGGAGAATGTGAAAAGTGTTCATATGTAGTAAAAACCTGAGAAATCAGTCCGTTTTCGTCATTTGTTATCGAATCGACTTAAAGCCAGATCGTCACATTGGCCGCCTTTCTCTCTGAAACGGTTACATTTATCGTCTGCAAAGCTATGTCGCGTGCTGCGGTATGCGGAAACACTAAAAGCACCATAGTAGAACACAGAAGAAGCTTCTAATTTGAAGAAACAGCCAGTAAGAAGTAGTACAATTCAAGTAGTCAATTATTCACTTTATAGCCGGCTTTGGTGGCGTGGACATGAACTAGGACCTTAAGATTTTCCATGGAAGGAGGACTTGCAGCCGCGTTGCACGGGAGAATGTGAAAAGTGTTCATATGTAGTAAAAACCTGAGAAATCCGTCCGTTTTCGTCATTTGTTATCGAATCGACTTAAAGCCAGATCGTCACATTGGCCGTTCTTCTCTCTGAAACGGTTACATTTATCGTCTGCAAAGCTATGTGCGTGCTGCGGTATGCGGAAACACTAAAAGCACCATAGTAGAACACAGAAGAAGCTTCTAAGTTGAAGAAACAGCAAGTAAGATGTAGTACAATTCAAGTTTTAATTATCGATTATTCACTTTTTAGCCGGCTTTGGTGGCTTGGATATGACCTAGGACCTTAAGATTTTGCATGAAAGGAGGACTAGCAGCCGCGTTGCACGGGAGAATGTGAAAAGTGTTCATATGTAGTAAAAACCTGAGAAATCCGTCCGGTTCCGTCATTTGTTATCCAATCGACCTAAAGCCAGATCGTCACATAGGCCGCTTTTCTCTCTGAGACGGTTACATTTATAGTCTGCAAAGCTTATTCGCGTGCTGCGGTATGCGGAGACACTAAAAGCACCATAGTAGAACACAGAAGAAGCTTCTAAATTGAAGCAATAGCCAGTAAGATGTAGTACAATACAAGTTTTAGTTGTCGATTATTCACTTTTTAGCCGGCTTTGGTGGCTTGGACATGACCTAGGTCCTTAAGATTTTGCATGAAAGGAGGACTAGCAGCCGCGTTGTATGGGAGAATGTTAAAAATGTTCATATGTAGTAAAACCCTGAGAATTCCGTCCGTTTTTGTCATTTGTTATCGAATCGACTTAAAGCCAGATCGTCACATTTTCCGCTTTACTCTCTGAGACGGTTACATTTGTTGTCTTCAAAGCTATGTCGCGAGCTGCGGTATGCGGAGACACTAAAGGCACCATAGTAGAACACAGAAGAAGCTTCTAAGTTGAAGTAATAGCCAGTAAGAAGTAGTACAATTCAAGTTTTAGTTGTCGATTATTCACTTTTTAGCCGGCTTTGGTGGCTTGGACATTAGGTGCAACCTTAAGATTTTGCATGAAAGGAAGACTAGCAGCCGCGTTGCACGGGAGAATGTGAAAAGTGTTCATATGCAGTAATAACCGGAGAAATCCGTCCGTTTTCGTAATTTGTTATCGAATCGACTTAAAGCCAGATCGTCACATTGGCCGCTTTTCTCTCTGAGACGGTTACATTTATCGTCTGCAACGCTATGTCGCGTGCTGCGGTGTGCGGAGACACTAAAAGCACCATAGTAGAACACAGAAGAGGCTTCTAAGTTGAAGCAATAGCCAGTAAGAAGTAGTACAATTCAAGTTTTAGTTGTCGATTATTCACTTTTAGCCGGCTTTTGTGGCTTGGACATGACCTAGGACCATAAGATTTTGCATGCAAGGGGTACTTGCAGCCGCGTTCCACGGGAGAATGTGAAAAGTGTTCATATGTAGTAAAAACCTGAGAAATCCGTCCGTTTTCGTCATTTGTTATCGAATCGACTTAAAGCCAGATCGTCACATTGGCCGCTTTTCTCTCTGAAACGGTTACATTTATCGTCTGCAACGCTATGTCGCGTGCTGCGGTGTGAGGAGACACTAAAAGCACCATAGTAGAACACAGAAGAAGCTTCTATGTTGAAGTAATAGCCAGTAAGAAGTAGTACAATTCAAGTTTTTGTTGTCGATTATTCACTTTTTAGCCGGCCTTGGTGGCTTGGACATGACCTAGGACCTTAAGATTTTGCATGAAAGGAGGACTAGCAGCCGCGTTGCACGGGAGAATGTGAAATGTGTTCATATGTAGTAAAAACCTGAGAAATCCGTCCGTTTTCGTAATTTGTTATCGAATCGACTTAAAGCCATATCGTCACATTGGCCGCTCTACTCTCTGAAACGGTTACATTTATCGTCTGCAAAGCTATGTCGCGTGCTGCTGTATGCGGAAACACAAAAAGCACCATAGTAGAACACAGAAGAAGCTTCTAAGTTGAAGTAATAGCCAGTAAGAGGTAGTACATTTCAAGTTTTAACTATCGATTATACACTTTTTAGCCGGCTTTTGTGGCTTGGATATGACCTAGGACCTTAAGATTTTGCATGAAAGGAGGACTAGCAGCCGCGTTGTATGGAAGAATGTGAAAAGTGCTCATATGTAGTAAAAACCTGAGAAATCAGTCCGTTTTCGTCATTTGTTGTCGAATCGACTTAAAGCCAGATCGTCACATTGGCCGCCTTTCTCTCTGAGACGGTTACATTTATCGTCTGCAAAGCTATGTCGCGTGCTGCGGTATGCGGAGACACTAAAAGCACCATAGTAGAACACAGAAGAAGCTTCTAAGTTGAAGTAATAGCCAGTAAGAAGTAGTACAATTCAAGTTTTAGTTGTCGATTATTAACTTTTTAGCCTGCTTTGGTGGCTTGGACATGACCTAGGACCATAAGATTTTGCATGAAAGGAGGACTAGCAGCCGCGTTGCACGGGAGAATGTGAAATGTGTTCATATGTAATAAAAACCTGAGAAATCCGTCCGTTTTCGTCATTTGTTATCGAATCGACTTAAAGACATATCGTCAGATTGGCCGCTATTCTCTCTGAGACGGTTACATTTATCGTCTGCAAAGCTATGTCGCGTGTTGCGGTATGCGGAGACACTAAAAGCACCATAGTAGAACACAGAAGGAGCTTCTAAGTTGAAGCAATAGCCAGTAAGAAGTAGTACAATTCAAGTTTTAGTTGTCGATTATTCACTTTTTAGCCGGCTTTTGGGGCTTGGACATGACCTAGGACCTTAAGGCTTTGCATGCAAGGAGTACTTGCAGCCGCGTTCCACGGGAGAATGTGAAAAGTGTTCATATGTAGTAAAAACCTGAGAAATCCGTCCGTTTTCGTCATTTGTTATCGAATCGACTTAAAGCCATATCTTCAGATTGGCCGCTTTTCTCTCTGTAACGGTTACATTGATCGTCTGCAACGCTATGTCGCGTGCTGCGGTGTGCGGAGACACTAAAAGCACCATAGTAGAACACAGAAGAAGCTTCTATGTTGAAGTAATAGCCAGTAAGAAGTAGTACAATTCAAGTTTTAGTAGTTTGATTATACACTTTTTAGCCGGCTTTGGTGGCTTGGACATGACCTAGGACCTTAAGATTTTGCATGAAAGGAGGACTAGCAGCCGCGTTGTATGGGAGAATGTGAAAAGTGTTCATATGTAGTAAAAACCTGAGAAATCAGTCCGTTTTCGTCATTTGTTATCGAATCGACTTAAAGCCAGATCGTCACATTGGCCGCCTTTCTCTCTGAGACGGTTACATTTATCGTCTGCAAAGCTATGTCGCGTGCTGCGGTATGCGGAAACACTAAAAGCACCATAGTAGAACACAGAAGAAGCTTCTAAGTTGAAGAGACAGCCAGTAAGATGTAGTACAATTCAAGTTTTAGTTGTCGATTATTCACTTTTTAGCCGGCTTTTGTGGCTTTTACATGACCTAGGACCTTAAGATTTTGCATGAAAGGAGGTCTAGCAGCCGCGTTGCACGGGAGAATGTGAAATGTGTTCATAAGTAGTAAAAACCTGAGAAATCCGTCCGTTTTCGTCATTTGTTATTAATCGACTTAAAGCCAGATCATCACATTGGCCGCTCTTCTCTCTGAAACGGTTACATTTATCGTCTGCAAAGCTATGACGCGTGCTGCAGTATGCGGAAACACTAAAAGCACCATAGTTGAACACAGAAGAAGCTTCTAAGTTGAAGTAATAGCCAGTAAGAGGTAGTACAATTCAAGTTTTGGATGTCGATTATTCACTTTTTTGCCGGCTTTGGTGGCTATGACATGCCCTAGGACCATAAGATTTTGCATGAAAGGAGGACTAGCAGCCGCGTTGCACGGGAGAATGTGAAATGTGTTCATATGTAGTAAAAACCTGAGAAATCCGTCCGTTTTCGTCATTTGTTATTAATCGACTTAAAACCAGATCGTCACATTGGCCGCTCTTCTCTCTGAAACGGTTACACTTATCGTCTGCAAAGCTATGTCGCGTGCTGCGGTATGCCGAAACACTAAAAGCACCATAGTAGAACACAAAAGAAGCTTCTAAGTTGAAGTTATAGCCTGTAAGAAGTAGTACAATTGAAGTTTTAGATGTCGATTATTCACTTTTTAGTCGGCTTTGGTGGCTTGGACATGACCTAGGACCTTACGATTTTGCATGAAAGGGGGACTAGCAGCCGCGTTCCACGGGAGAATGTGAAAAGTGTTCATATGTAGTAAAAACCTGAGAAATCCGTCCGTTTTCGTCATTTGTTATCGAATCGACTTAAAGCCAGATCGTCACATAGGCCGCTCTTCTCTCTGAAACGGTTACATTTATCGTCTGCAAAGCTATGTCGCGTGCTGCTGTATGCGGAAACACAAAAAGCACCATAGTAGAACACAGAAGAAGCTTCTAAGTTGAAGTAATAGCCAGTAAGAGGTAGTACAATTCAAGTTTTAACTATCGATTATTCACTTTTTAGCCGGCTTTTGTGGCTTGGATATGTCCTAGGACCTTAAGATTTTGCATGAAAGGAGGACTAGCAGCCGCGTTGTATGGGAGAATGTGAAAAGTGTTCATATGTAGTAAAAACCTGAGAAATCAGTCCGTTTTCGTCATTTGTTATCGAATCGACTTAAAGCCAGATCGTCACATTGGCCGCCTTTCTCTCTGAGACGGTTACATTTATCGTCTGCAAAGCTATGTCGCGTGCTGCGGTATGCCGAGACACTAAAAGCACCATAGTAGAACACAGAAGAAGCTTCTAAGTTGAAGTAATAGCCAGTAAGAAGTAGTACAATTCAAGTTTTAGTTGTCGATTATTCACTTTTTAGCCGGCTTTGGTGGCTTGGACATGACCTAGGACCATAAGATTTTGCATGAAAGGAGGACTAGCAGCCGCGTTGCACGGGAGAATGTGAAATGTGTTCATATGTAATAAAAACCTGAGAAATCCGTCCGTTTTCGTCATTTGTTATCGAATCGACTTAAAGCCATATCGTCAGATTGGCCGCTTTTCTCTCTGAGACGGTTACATTTATCGTCTGCAAAGCTATGTCGCGTGCTGCGGTATGCGGAGACACTAAAAGCACCATAGTAGAACACAGAAGAGGCTTCTAAGTTGAAGCAATAGCCAGTAAGAAGTAGTACAATTCAAGTTTTAGTTGTCGATTATTCACTTTTTAGCCGGCTTTTGTGGCTTGGACATGACCTAGGACCTTAAGATTTTGCATGCAAGGGGTACTTGCAGCCGCGTTCCACGGGAGAATGTGAAAAGTGTTCATATGTAGTAAAAACCTGAGAAATCCGTTCGTTTTCGTCATTTGTTATCGAATCGACTTAAAGCCAGATCGTCACATTGGCCGCTTTTCTCTCTGAAACGGTTACATTTATCGTCTGCAACGCTATGTCGCGTGCTGCGGTGTGCGGAGACACTAAAAGCACCATAGTAGAACACAGAAGAAGCTTCTATGTTGAAGTAATAGCCAGTAAGAAGTAGTACAATTCAAGTTTTAGTTGTCGATTACTCTCTTTTTAGCCGGCTTTGGTGGCTTGGACATTAGGTGGAACCTGAAGATATTGCATGAAAGGAAGACTAGCAGCCGCGTTGCACGGGAGAATGTGAAAAGTGTTCATATGTAGTAAAAACCTGAGAAATCCGTCCGTTTTCGTCATTTGTTATCGAATCGACTTAAAGCCAGATCGTCACAATGGCCGCTCTACTCTCTGAAACGGTTACATTTATCGTCTGCAAAGCTATGTCGCGTGCTGCTGTATGCGGAAACACAAAAAGCACCATAGTAGAACACAGAAGAAGCTTCTAAGTTGAAGTAATAGCCAGTAAGAGGTAGTACAATTCAAGTTTTAACTATCGATTATTCACTTTTTAGCCGGCTTTTGTGGCTTGGATATGACCTAGGACCTTAAGATTTTGCATGAAAGGAGGACTAGCAGCCGCGTTGTATGGAAGAATGAGAAAAGTGTTCATATGTAGTAAAAACCTGAGAAATCAGTCCGTTTTCGTCATTTGTTATCGAATCGACTTAAAGCCAGATCGTCACATTGGCCGCCTTTCTCTCTGAGACGGTTACATTTATCGTCTGCAAAGCTATGTCGCGTGCTGCGGTATGCGGAGACACTAAAAGCACCATAGTAAAACACAGAAGAAGCTTCTAAGTTGAAGTAATAGCCAGTAAGAAGTAGTACAATTTAAGTTTTAGTTGTCGATTATTCACTTTTTAGCCGGCTTTGGTTGCTATGACATGACCTAGGACCATAAGATTTTGCATGAAAGGAGGACTAGCAGCCGCGTTGCACGGGAGAATGTGAAAAGTGTTCATATGTAGTAAAAACCTGAGAAATCCGTCCGTTTTCGTCATTTGTTATCGAATCGACTTAAAGCCAGATCGTCACATACGACGCTCTTCTCTCTGAAACGTTTACATTTATCGTCTACAAGGCTATGTCGCGTGCTGCGGTATGCGGAAACACTAAAAGCACCATAGTAGAACACAGAAGAAGCTTCTATGTTGAAGTAATAGCCAGTAAGATGTAGTACAATTCAAGTTTTAGTTATCGATTATTCACTTTTTAGCCGGCTTTTGTGGCTTTTACATGACCTAGGACCTTAAGATTTTGCATGAAAGGAGGACTAGCAGCCGCGTTGCACGGGAGAATGTGAAATGTGTTCATAAGTAGTAAAAACCTGAGAAATCCGTCCGTTTTCGTCATTTGTTATTAATCGACTTAAAGCCAGATCATCACATTGGTCGCTCTTCTCTCTGAAACGGTTACATTTATCGTCTGCAAAGCTATGACGCGTGCTGCAGTATGCGGAAACACTAAAAGCACCATAGTAGAACACAGAAGAAGATTCTAAGTTGAAGTAATAGCCAGTAAGAGGTAGTACAATTCAAGTTTTGGATGTCGATTATTCACTTTTTTGCCGGCTTTGGTGGCTATGACATGCCCTAGGACCATAGGATTTTGCATGAAAGGAGGACTAGCAGCCGCGTTGCACGGGAGAATGTGAAATGTGTTCATATGTAGTAAAAACCTGAGAAATCCGTCCGTTTTCGTCATTTGTTATTAATCGACTTAAAACCAGATCGTCACATTGGCCGCTCTTCTCTCTGAAACGGTTACACTTATCGTCTGCAAAGCTATGTCGCGTGCTGCGGTATGCCGAAACACTAAAAGCACCATAGTAGAACACAAAAGAAGCTTCTAAGTTGAAGTTATAGCCTGTAAGAAGTAGTACAATTGAAGTTTTAGTTGTCGATTATTCACTTTTTAGTCGGCTTTGGTGGCTTGGACATGACCTAGGACCTTACGATTTTGCATGAAAGGGGGACTAGCAGCCGCGTTGCACGGGAGAATGTGAAAAGTGTTCATATGTAGTAAAAACCTGAGAAATCCGTCCGTTTTCGTCATTTGTTATCGAATCGACTTAAAGCCAGATCGTCACATAGGCCGCTCTTCTCTCTGAAACGGTTACATTTATCGTCTGCAAAGCTATGTCGCGTGCTGCTGTATGCGGAAACACAAAAAGCACCATAGTAGAACACAGAAGAAGCTTCTAAGTTGAAGTAATAGCCAGTAAGAGGTAGTACAATTCAAGTTTTAACTATCTATTATTCACTTTTTAGCCGGCTTTTGTGGCTTGGATATGACCTAGGACCTTAAGATTTTGCATGAAAGGAGGACTAGCAGCCGCGTTGTATGGGAGAATGTGAAAAGTGTTCATATGTAGTAAAAACCTGAGAAATCAGTCCGTTTTCGTCATTTGTTATCGAATCGACTTAAAGCCAGATCGTCACATTGGCCGCCTTTCTCTCTGAGACGGTTACATTTATCGTCTGCAAAGCTATGTCGCGTGCTGCGGTATGCGGAGACACTAAAAGCACCATAGTAGAACACTGAAGAAGCTTCTAAGTTGAAGTAATAGCCAGTAAGAAGTAGTACAATTCAAGTTTTAGTTGCCGATTATTCACTTTTTAGCCGGCTTTGGTGGCTTGGACATGAACCTAGGACCATAAGATTTTGCGTGAAAGGAGGACTAGCAGCCGCGTTCCACGGGAGAATGTGAAATGTGTTCATATGTAATAAATACCTGAGAAATCCCTCCGTTTTCGTCATTTGTTATCGAATCGACTTAAAGCCATATCGTCAGATTGGCCACTATTCTCTCTGAGACGGTTACATTTATCGTCTGCAAAGCTATGTCGCGTGCTGCGGTATGCGGAGACACTAAAAGCACCATAGTAGAACACAGAAGGAGCTTCTAAGTTGAAGCAATAGCCAGTAAGAAGTAGTACAATTCAAGTTTTAGTTGTCGATTATTCACTTTTTAGCCGGCTTTTGGTTCTTGGACATGACCTAGGACCTTAAGATTTTGCATGCAAGGGGTACTTGCAGCCGCGTTCCACGGGAGAATGTGAAAAGTGTTCATATGTAGTAAAAACCTGAGAAATCCGTCCGTTTTCGTCATTTGTTATCGAATCGACTTAAAGCCATATCTTCAGATTGGCCGCTTTTCTCTCTGAGACGGTTACATTTATCGTCTGCAACGCTATGTCGCGTGCTGCGGTGTGCGGAGACACTAAAAGCACCATAGTAGAACACAGAAGAAGCTTCTATGTTGAAGTAATAGCCAGTAAGAAGTAGTACAATTCAAGTTTTAGTTGTCGATTATTCACTTTTTAGCCGGCTTTGGTGGCTTGGACATGACCTAGGACCATAAGATTTTGCATGAAAGGAGGACTAGCAGCCGCGTTGCACGGGAGAATGTGAAATGTGTTCATATGTAATAAAAACCTGAGAAATCCGTCCGTTTTCGTCATTTGTTATCGAATCGACTTAAAGCCATATCGTCAGATTGGCCGCTATTCTCTCTGAGACGGTTACATTTATCGTCTGCAAAGCTATGTCGCGTGCTGCGGTATGCGGAGACACTAAAAGCACCATAGTAGAACACAGAAGGAGCTTCTAAGTTGAAGCAATAGCCAGTAAGAAGTAATACAATTCAAGTTTTAGTTGTCGACTATTCACTTTTTAGCCGGCTTTTGGGGCTTGGACATGACCTAGGACCTTAAGATTTTGCATGCAAGGAGTACTTGCAGCCGCGTTCCACGGGAGAATGTGAAAAGTGTTCATATGTAGTAAAAACCTGAGAAATCCGTCCGTTTTCGTCATTTGTTATCGAATCGACTTAAAGCCATATCTTCAGATTGGCCGCTTTTCTCTCTGAGACGGTTACATTTATCGTCTGCAACGCTATGTCGCGTGCTGCGGTGTGCGGAGACACTAAAAGCACCATAGTAGAACACAGAAGAAGCTTCTAAGTTGAAGAGACAGCCAGTAAGAAGTAGTACAATTCAAGTTTTAGTTGTCGATTATTCACTTTTTAGCCGGCTTTGGTTGCTATGACATGACCTAGGACCATAAGATTTTGCATGAAAGGAGGACTAGCAGCCGCGTTGCACGGGAGAATGTGAAATGTGTTCATATGTAGTAAAAACCTGAGAAATCCGTCCGTTTTCGTCATTTGTTATCGAATCGACTTAAAGCCAGATCGTCACATAGGCCGCTCTTCTCTCTGAAACGGTTACATTTTTCGTCTACAAAGCTATGTCGCGTGCTGCTGTATGCGGAAACACAAAAAGCACCATAGTAGAACACAGAAGAAGCTTCTAAGTTGAAGTAATAGCCAGTAAGATGTAGTACAATTCAAGTTTTAGTTATCGATTATTCACTTTTTAGCCGGCTTTTGTGGCTTTTACATGACCTAGGACCTTAAGATTTTGCATAAAAGGAGGTCTAGCAGCCGCGTTGCATGGGAGAATGTGAAAAGTGTTCATATGTGTAAAAACCTGAGAAATCCGTCATTTTTCGTCATTTGTTATCGAATCGACTTAAAGCCAGATCGTCACATTGGCCGCTTTTCTCTCTGAGACGGTTACATTTATTGTCTGCAAAGCTGTGTCGCGTGCTGCGGTGTGCGGAGACACTAAACGCACAATAGTAGAACACAGAAGAAGCTTCTAAGTTGAAGTAATAGCCAGTGAGAAGTAGTACAATTCAAGTTTTAGTTGTCGATTATTCACTTTTTAGCCGGCTTTGGTGGCTTGGACATGACCTAGGACCTTAAGATTTTGCATGAAAGGAGGTCTAGCAGCCGCGTTGCACGGGAGAATGTGAAAAGTGTTCATATGTAGTAAAACCCTAAGAAAACCGTCCGTTTTCGACATTTGTTATCGAATCGACTTAAAATCAGATCGTCACATAGGCCGCTCTTCTCTCTGAAACGGTTACATTTATCGTCTGCAAAGCTATGACGCGTGCTGCAGTATGCGGAAACACTAAAAGCACCATAGTAGAACACAGAAGAAGCTTCTAAGTTGAAGTAATAGCCAGTAAGAGGTAGTACAATTCAAGTTTTGGATGTCGATTATTCACTTTTTAGCCAGCTTTGGTGGCTATGACATGACCTAGGACCATAAGATTTTGCATGAAAGGAGGACTAGCAGCCGCGTTGCACGGGAGAATGTGAAAAGTGTTCATATGTAGTAAAAACCTGAGAAATCCGTCCGTTTTCGTCATTTGTTATTAATCGACTTAAAGCCAGATCGTCACATTGGCCGCTCTTCTCTTTGAAACGGTTACACTTATCGTCTGCAAAGCTATGTCGCGTGCTGCGGTATGCCGAAACACTAAAAGCACCATAGTAGAACACAGAAGAAGCTTCTAAGTTGAAGTTATAGCCTGTAAGAAGTAGTACAATTGAAGTTTTAGTTGTCGATTATTCACTTTTTAGTCGGCTTTGGTGGCTTGGACATGACCTAGGACCTTACGATTTTGCATGAAAGGGGGACTAGCAGCCGCGTTGCACGGGAGAATGTGAAAAGTGTTCATATGTAATAAAAACCTGAGAAATCCGTCCGTTTTCGTCATTTGTTATCGAATCGACTTAAAGCCAGATCGTCACATAGGCCGCTCTTCTCTCTGAAACGGTTACATTTATCGTCTACAAAGCTGTGTCGCGTGCTGCGGTATGCGGAAACACTAAACGCACCATAGTAGAACACAGAAGAAGCTTCTAAGTTGAAGTAATAGCCAGTAAGAAGTAGTACAATTCAAGTTTTAGTTATCGATTAACCACTTTTTAGCCGGCTTTGGTGGCTTGGACATGACCTAAGGCCTTATGATTTTGCATGAAAAGAGGTCTAGCAGCCGCGTTGCATGGGAGAATGTGAAAAGTGTTCATATGTAGTAAAAACCTGAGAAATCCGTCCGTTTTCGTCACTTGTTATCGAATCGACTTAAGCCAGATCCTCACATTGGCCGCTTTTCTCTCTGAGACGGTTACATTTATCGCCTGCAAAGCTGTGTCGCGTGCTGCGGTGTGTGGAGACACTAAAAGCACCATAGTAGAACACAGAAGAAGCTTCTAAGTTGAAGTAATAGCCAGTAAGAAGTAGTACAATTCAAGTTTTAGTTGTCGATTATTCACTTTTTAGCCGGCTTTGGTGGCTTGGACATGACCTAGGACCTTAAGGTATTGCATGAAAGGAGGACTAGCAGCCGCGTTGCATGGGAGAATGTGAAAAGTGTTCATATGTAGTAAATCCCTGAGAAATCCGTCCGTTTTTGTCATTTGTTATCGAATCGACTTAAAGCCAGATCGTCACATTTTCCGCTTTACTCTCTGAGACGGTTACATTTGTTGTCTTCAAAGCTATGTCGCGAGCTGCGGTATGCGGAGACACTAAAAGCACCATAGTAGAACACAGAAGAAGCTTCTAAGTTGAAGTAATAGCCAGTAAGAAGTAGTACTATTCAAGTTTTAGTTGTCGAATATTCACTTTTTAGCCGGCTTTGGTGGCTTGGACATGACCTAGGACCTTAAGATTTTGCATGCAAGGAGTACTTGCAGCCGCGTTGCACGGGAGAATGTGAAAAGTGTTCATATGTAGTAAAAACCTGAGAAATCCGTCCGTTTTCGTCATTTGTTATCGAATCGACTTAAAGCCAGATCGTCACATTGGCCGCTTTTCTCTCTGAGACGGTTACATTTATCGTCTGCAACGCTATGTCTCGTGCTGCGGTGTGCGGAGACACTAAAAGCACCATAGTAGAACACAGAAGAAGCTTCTATTTTGAAGTAATAGCCAGTAAGAAGTAGTACAATTCAAGTTTTAGTTGTCGATTATTCACTTTTTAGCCGGCTTTGGTGGCTTGGACATGTGGTGGAACCTTAAGATTTTGCATGAAAGGATGACTAGCAGCCGCGTTGCATGGGAGAATGTGAAAAGTGTTCATATGTAGTAAAAACCTGAGAAATCAGTCCGTTTTCGTCATTTGTTATCGAATCGACTTAAAGCCAGATCGTCACATTGGCCGCCTTTCTCTCTGAAACGGTTACATTTATCGTCTGCAAAGCTATGTCGCGTGCTGCGGTATGCGGAAACACTAAAAGCACCATAGTAGAACACAGAAGAAGCTTCTAAGTTGAAGAAACAGCCAGTAAGAAGTAGTACAATTCAAGTAGTCGATTATTCACTTTATAGCCGGCTTTGGTGGCGTGGACATGACCTAGGACCTTAAGATTTTCCATGGAAGGAGGACTTGCAGCCGCGTTGCACGGGAGATTGTGAAAAGTGTTCATATGTAGTAAAAACCTGAGAAATCTGTCCGTTTTCGTCATTTGTTATCGAATCGACTTAAAGCCAGATCGTCACATTGGCCGTTCTTCTCTCTGAAACGGTTACATTTATCGTCTGCAAAGCTATGTCGCGTGCTGCGGTATGCGGAAACACTAAAAGCACCATAGTAGAACACAGAAGAAGCTTCTAAGTTGAAGAAACAGCAAGTAAGATGTAGTACAATTCAAGTTTTAATTATGGATTATTCACTTTTTAGCCGGCTTTGGTGGCTTGGATATGACCTAGGACCTTACGATTTTGCATGAAAGGAGGACTAGAAGCCGCGTTGCACGGGAGAATGTGAAAAGTGTTCATATGTAGTAAAAACCTGAGAAATCCGTCCGTTTTCGTCATTTGTTATCGAATCGACTTAAAGCCAGATCGTCACGTTGGCCGCTTTTCTCTCTGAGACGGTTACATTTATCGTCTGCAACGCTATGTCGCGTGCTGCGGTGTGCGGAGACACTAAAAGCACCACAGTAGAACACAGAAGAAGCTTCTATGTTGAAGTAATAGCCAGTAAGAAGTAGTACAATTCAAGTTTTAGTTGTCGATTATTCACTTTTTAGCCGGCTTTGGTGGCTTGGACATGACGTAGGTCCTTAAGATTTTGCATGACAGGAGGACTAGCAGCCGCGTTGTATGGGAGAATGTTAAAAGTGTTCATATGTAGTAAAACCCTGATAATTCCGTCCGTTTTTGTCATTTGTTATCGAATCGACTTAAAGCCAGATCGTCACATTTTCCGCTTTACTCTCTGAGACGGTTACATTTGTTGTCTTCAAAGCTATGTCGCGAGCTGCGGTATGCGGAGACACTAAAAGCACCATAGTAGAACACAGAAGAAGCTTCTAAGTTGAAGTAATAGCCAGTAAGAAGTAGTACAATTCAAGTTTTAGTTGTCGATTATTCACCTTTTAGCCGGCTTTTGTGGCTTGGACATGACCTAGGACCTTAAGATTTTGCATGAAAGGAGTACTTGCAGCCGCGTTCCATGGGAGAATGTGAAAAGTGTTCATATGTAGTAAAAACCTGAGAAATCCGTCCGTTTTCGTCATTTGTTATCGAATCGACTTAAAGCCAGATCGTCACATTGGCCGCTTTTCTCTCTGAAACGGTTACATTTATCGTCTGCAACGCTATGTCGCGTGCTGCGGTGTGCGGAGACACTAAAAGCACCATAGTAGAACACAGAAGAAGCTTCTATGTTGAAGTAATAGCCAGTAAGAAGTAGTACAATTCAAGTTTACTTGCCGATTATTCACTTTTTAGCCGGCTTTGGTGGCTTGGACATTTGGTGGAACCTTAAGATTTTGCATGAAAGGAAGACTAGCATCCGCGTTGCACGGGAGAATGTGAAAAGTGTTCATATGTAGTAAAAACCTGAGAAATCCGTCCGTTTTCGTCATTTGTTATCGAATCGACTTAAAGCCAGATCGTCACATTGGCCGCTCTACTCTCTGAAACGGTTACATTTATCGTCTGCAAAGCTATGTCGCGTGCTGCTGTATGCGGAAACACAAAAAGCACCATAGTAGAACACAGAAGAAGCTTCTAAGTTGAAGTAATAGCCAGTAAGAAGTAGTACAATTCAAGTTTTTGTTGTCGATTATTCACTTTTTAGCCGGCTTTGGTGGCTTGGACATGACCTAGGACCATAAGATTTTGCATGAAAGGAGGACTAGCAGCCGCGTTGCACGGGAGAATGTGAAATGTGTTCATATGTAATAAAAACCTGAGAAATCCGTCCGTTTTCGTCATTTGTTATCGAATCGACTTAAAGCCATATCGTCAGATTGGCCGCTTTTCTCTCTGAGACTGTTACATTTATCGTCTGCAAAGCTATGTCGCGTGCTGCGGTATGCGGAGACACTAAAAGCACCATAGTAGAACACAGAAGGAGCTTCTAAGTTGAAGTAATAGCCAGTAAGAAGTAGTACAATTCAAGTTTTAGTTGTCGATTATTCACTTTTTAGCCGGCTTTTGTGGCTTGGACATGACCTAGGACCTTAAGATTTTGCATGCAAGGAGTACTTGCAGCCGCGTTCCACGGGAGAATGTGAAAAGTGTTCATATGTATTAAAAACCTGAGAAATCCGTCCCTTTTCGTCATTTGTTATCGAATCGACTTAAAGCCAGATCGTCACATTGGCCGCTTTTCTCTCTGAAACGGTTACATTTATCGTCTGCAACGCTATGTCGCGTGCTGCGGTGTGCGGAGACACTAAAAGCACCATAGTAGAACACAGAAGAAGCTTCTATGTTGAAGTAATAGCCAGTAAGAAGTAGTACAATTCAAGTTTTAGTTGTCGATTATTCACTTTTTAGCCGGCTTTGGTGGCTTGGACATGTGGTGGAATCTTAAGATTTTGCATGAAAGGATGACTAGCAGCCGCGTTGCATGGGAGAATGTGAAAAGTGTTCATATGTAGTAAAAACCTGAGAAATCAGTCCGTTTTCGTCATTTGTTATCGAATCGACTTAAAGCCAGATCGTCACATTGGCCGCCTTTCTCTCTGAAACGGTTACATTTATCGTCTGCAAAGCTATGTCGCGTGCTGCGGTATGCGGAAACACTAAAAGCACCATAGTAGAACACAGAAGAAGCTTCTAAGTTGAAGAAACAGCCAGTAAGAAGTAGTACAATTCAAGTAGTCAATTATTCACTTTATTGCCGGCTTTGGTGGCGTGGACATGACCTAGGACCTTAAGATTTTCCATGGAAGGAGGACTTGCAGCCGCGTTGCACGGGAGAATGTGAAAAGTGTTCATATGTAGTAAAAACCTGAGAAATCCGTCCGTTTTCGTCATTTGTTATCGAATCGACTTAAAGCCAGATCGTCACATTGGCCGTTCTTCTCTCTGAAACGGTTACATTTATCGTCTGCAAAGCTATGTCGCGTGCTGCGGTATGCGGAAACACTAAAAGCACCATAGTAGAACACAGAAGAAGCTTCTAAGTTGAAGTAATAGCCAGTAAGAGGTAGTACAATTCAAGTTTTTACTATCGATTATTCACTTTTTAGCCGGCTTTTGTGGCTTGGATATGACCTAGGACCTTAAGATTTTGCATGAAAGGAGGACTAGCAGCCGCGTTGTATGGGAGAATGTGAAAAGTGTTCATATGTAGTAAAAACCTCAGAAATCAGTCCGTTTTCGTCATTTGTTATCGAATCGACTTAAAGCCAGATCGTCACATTGGCCGCCTTTCTCTCTGAGACGGTTACATTTATCGTCTGCAAAGCTATGTCGCGTGCTGCGGTATGCGGAGACACTAAAAGCACCATAGTAGAACACAGAAGAAGCTTCTATGTTGAAGTAATAGCCAGTAAGAAGTAGTACAATTCAAGTTTTAGTTGTCGATTATTCACTTTTTAGCCGGCTTTGGTGGCTTGGACATGACCTAGGACCTTAAGATTTTGCATGAAAGGAGGACTAGCAGCCGCGTTGTATGGGAGAATGTGAAATGTGTTCATATGTAGTAAAAACCTGAGAAATCAGTCCGTTTTCGTCATTTGTTATCGAATCGACTTAAAGCCAGATCGTCACATTGGCCGCCTTTCTCTCTGAAACGGTTACATTTATCGTCTGCAAAGCTATGTCGTGTGCTGCGGTATGCGGAAACACTAAAAGCACCATAGTAGAACACAGAAGAAGCTTCTATGTTGAAGAGACAGCCAGTAAGATGTAGTGAAATTCAAGTTTTAACTATCGATTATTCACTTTTTAGCCGGCTTTGGTGGCTTGGATATGTCCTAGGACCTTAAGATTTTGCATGAAAGGAGGACTAGCAGCCGCGTTGTATGGGAGAATGTGAAAAGTGTTCATATGTAGTAAAAACCTGAGAAATCCGTCCGTTTTCGTCATTTGTTATCGAATCGACTTAAAGCCAGATCGTCACATTGGCCGCCTTTCTCTCTGAGACGGTTACATTTATCGTCTGCAAAGCTATGTCGCATGCTGCGGTATGCGGAGACACTAAAAGCACCATAGTAAAACACAGAAGAAGCTTCTAAGTTGAAGTAATAGCCAGTAAGAAGTAGTACAATTCAAGTTTTAGTTGTCGATTATTCACTTTTTAGCCGGCTTTGGTTGCTATGACATGACCTAGGACCATAAGATTTTGCATGAAAAGAGGACTAGCAGCCGCGTTGCACGGGAGAATGTGAAAAGTGTTCATATGCAGTAAAAACCTCAGAAATCAGTCCGTTTTCGTCATTTGTTATCGAATCGACTTAAAGCCAGATCGTCACATAGGCCGCTCTTCTCTCTGAAACGGTTACATTTATCGTCTACAAAGCTATGTCGCGTGCTGCGGTATGCGGAAACACTAAAAGCACCATAGTAGAACACAGAAGAAGCTTCTATGTTGAAGTAATAGCCAGTAAGATGTAGTACAATTCAAGTTTTAGTTGTCGATTATTCACTTTTTAGCCGGCTTTTGTGGCTTTTACATGACCTAGGACCTTAAGATTTTGCATGAAAGGAGGTCTAGCAGCCGCGTTGCATGGGAGAATGTGAAAAGTGTTAATATGTGTAAAAACCTGAGAAATCCGTCATTTTTCGTCATTTGTTATCGAATCGACTTAAAGCCAGATCGTCACATTGGCCGATTTTCTCTCTGAGACGGTTACATTTATTGTCTGCAAAGCTGTGTCGCGTGCTGCGGTGTGCGGAGACACTAAACGCACCATAGTAGAACACAGAAGAAGCTTCTAAGTTGAAGTAATAGCCAGTAAGAAGTAGTACATTTCAAGTTTTAGTGGTCGATTATTCACTTTTTAGCCGGCTTTGGTGGCTTGGACATGACCTAGGACCTTAAGGTTTTGCATGAAAGGAGGTCTAGCATCCGCGTTGCACGGGAGAATGTGAAAAGTGTTCATATGTAGTAAAAACCTGAGAAATCCGTCCGTTTTCGACATTTGTTATCGAATCGACTTAAAGCCAGATCGTCACATAGGCCGCTCTTCTCTCTGAAACGGTTACATTTATCGTCTGCAAAGCTATGTCGCGTGCTGCGGTGTGCGGAGACACTAAAAGCACCATAGTAGAACACAGAAGAAGCTTCTAAGTTGAAGTAATAGCCAGTAAGAGGTAGTACAATTCAAGTTTTGGATGTCGATTATTCACTTTTTAGCCGGCTTTGGTGGCTATGACATGACCTAGGACCATAAGATTTTGCATGAAAGGAGGACTAGCAGCCGCGTTGCATGGGAGAATGTGAAAAGTGTTCATATGTAGTAAAAACCTGAGAAATCCGTCCGTTTTCGTCATTTGTTATTAATCGACTTAAAGCCAGATCGTCACATTGGCCGCTCTTCTCTTTGAAACGGTTACACTTATCGTCTGCAAAGCTATGTCGCGTGCTGCGGTATGCCGAAACACTAAAAGCACCATAGTAGAACACAGAAGAAGCTTCTAAGTTGAAGTTATAACCTGTAAGAAGTAGTACAATTGAAGTTTTAGTTGTCGATTATTCACTTTGTAGTCGGCTTTGGTGGCTTGGACGTGACCTAGGACCTTAACATTTTGCATGAAAGGAGGACTAGCAGCCGCGTTGCACGGGAGAATGTGAAATGTGTTCATATGTAGTAAAGAGCTGAGAAATCCGTCCGTTTTCGTCATTTGTTATTAATCGACTTAAAGCCAGATCATCACATTGGCCGCTCTTCTCTCTGAAACGTTTACATTTATCGTCTGCAAAGCTATGACGCGTGCTGCAGTATGCGGAAACACTAAAAGCACCATAGTAGAACACAGAAGAAGCTTCTAAGTTGAAGTAATAGCCAGTAAGAGGTAGTACAATTCAAGTTTTGGATGTCGATTATTCACTTTTTTGCCGGCTTTGGTGGCTATGACATGCCCTAGGACCATAAGATTTTGCATGAAAGGAGGACTAGCAGCCGCGTTGCACGGGAGAATGTGAAATGTGTTCATATGTAGTAAAAACCTGAGAAATCCGTCCGTTTTCGTCATTTGTTATCGAATCGACTTAAAGCCAGATCGTCACATTGGCCGCTTTTCTCTCTGAGACGGTTACATTTATTGTCTGCAAAGCTGTGTCGCGTGCTGCGGTGTGCGGAGACACTAAACGCACCATAGTAGAAGCTTCTAAGTTGAAGTAATAGCCAGTAAGAAGTAGTACAATTTAAGTTTTAGTTGTCAATTATTCACTTTTTAGCCGGCTTTGGTGGATTGGACATGACTTAGGACCTTAAGATTTTGCATGAAAGGAGGACTAGCCGCCGCGTTGCATGGGAAAATGTGAAAAGTGTTCATATGTAGTAAAAACCTGAGAAATCCGTCCGTTTTCGTCATTTGTTATCGAATCGACTTAAAGCCAGATCGTCACATTGGCCGCTTTTCTCTCTGAGACGGTTACATTTATCGTCTACAAAGCTATGTCGCGTGCTGCGGTATGCGGGGACACTAAAAGCACCATAGTAGAACACAGAAGAAGCTTCTAAGTTGAAGTAATAGCCAGTAAGAAGTAATACAATTCAAGTTTTAGTTGTCGATTATTCACATTTTAGCCAGCTTTGGTGGCTTGGACATGACCTAGGACCTTAAGATTTTGCATGAAAAGGAGGACTAGCAGCCGCGTTGCACGGGAGAATTTGAAAAGTGTTCATATGTAGTAAAAACCTGAGAAATCCGTCCGTTTTCGTCATTTGTTATCGAATCGACTTAAAGCCAGATCGTCACATTGGCCGCTTTTCTCTCTGAGACGGTTACACTTATCGTCTGCAAAGCTATGTCGCGTGCTGCGGTATGCCGAAACACTAAAAGCACCATAGTAGAACACAGAAGAAGCTGCTAAGTTGAAGTTATAACCTGTAAGAAGTAGTACAATTGAAGTTTTAGTTGTCGATTATTCACTTTGTAGTCGGCTTTGGTGGCTTGGACGTGACCTAGGACCTTAACATTTTGCATGAAAGGAGGACTAGCAGCCGCGTTGCACGGGAGAATGTGAAATGTGTTCATATGTAGTAAAAAGCTGAGAAATCCGTCCGTTTTCGTCATTTGTTATTAATCGACTTAAAGCCAGATCATCACATTGGCCGCTCTTCTCTCTGAAACGTTTACATTTATCGTCTGCAAAGCTATGACGCGTGCTGCAGTATGCGGAAACACTAAAAGCACCATAGTAGAACACAGAAGAAGCTTCTAAGTTGAAGTAATAGCCAGTAAGAGGTAGTACAATTCAAGTTTTGGATGTCGATAATTCACTTTTTTGCCGGCTTTGGTTGCTATGACATGCCCTAGGACCATAAGATTTTGCATGAAAGGAGGACTAGCAGCCGCGTTGCATGGGAGAATGTGAAAAGTGTTCATATGTAGTAAAAACCTGAGAAATCCGTCCGTTTTCGTCATTTGTTATTAATCGACTTAAAGCCAGATCGTCACATTGGCCGCACTTCTCTCTGAAACGGTTACACTTATCGTCTGCAAAGCTATGTCGCGTGCTGCGGTATGCCGAAACACTAAAAGCACCATAGTAGAACACAGAAGGAGCTTCTAAGTTGAAGTAATAGCCAGTAAGAAGTAGTACGATTCAAGTTTTAGTTGTCGATTATTCACATTTTAGCCAGCTTTGGTGGCTTGGACATGACCTAGGACCTTAAGATTTTGCATGAAAAGGAGGACTAGCAGCCGCGTTGCACGGGAGAATGTGAAAAGTGTTCATATGTAGTAAAAACCTGAGAAATCCGTCCGTTTTCGTCATTTGTTATCGAATCGACTTAAAGCCAGATCGTCACATTGGCCGCTTTTCTCTCTGAGACGGTTACATTTATTGTCTGCAAAGCTGTGTCGCGTGCTGCGGTATGCGGAGACACTAAACGCACCCTAGTAGAAGCTTCTAAGTTGAAGTAATAGCCAGTAAGAAGTAGTACAATTCAAGTTTTAGTTGTCAATTATTCACTTTTTAGCCGGCTTTGGTGGATTGGACATGACCTAGGACCTTATGATTTTGCATGAAAGGAGGTCTAGCAGCCGCGTTGCACGGGAGAATGTGAAAAGTGTTCATATGTAGTAAAAACCTGAGAAATCCGTCCGTTTTCGTCATTTGTTATCGAATCGACTTAAAGCCATATCGTCACATTGGCCGCTTTTCTCTCTGAGACGGTTACATTTATCGTCTACAAAGCTATGTCGCGTGCTGCGGTATGCGGGGACACTAAAAGCACCATAGTAGAACACAGAAGAAGCTTCTAAGTTGAAGTAATAGCCAGTAAGAAGTAATACAATTCAAGTTTTAGTTGTCGATTATTCACATTTTAGCCAACTTTGGTGGCTTGGACATGACCTAGGACCTTAAGATTTTGCATGAAAAGGAGGACTAGCAGCCGCGTTGCACGGGAGAATTTGAAAAGTGTTCATATGTAGTAAAAACCTGAGAAATCCGTCCGTTTTCGTCATTTGTTATCGAATCGACTTAAAGCCAGATCGTCACATTGGCCGCTCTTCTCTCTGAAACGGTTACATTTATCGTCTACAATGCTATGTCGCGTGCTGCGATATGCGGAAACACTAAAAGCACCATAGTAGAACACAGAAGAAGCTTCTATGTTGAAGTAATAGCCAGAAAGAAGTATTACAATTGAAGTTTTACTTGTCGATTATTCACTTTTTAGCCGCCTTTGGTGGCTTGGACATGACCTAGGACCTTAAGATTTTGCATGAAAGGAGGACTAGCCGCCGCGTTGCATGGGAAAATGTGAAAAGTGTTCATATGTAGTAAAAACCTGAGAAATCCGTCCGTTTTCGTCATTTGTTATCGAATCGACTTAAAGCCAGATCGTCACATTGGCCGCTATTTTTTCTGAGACGCTTACATTTATTGTCTGCAAAGCTGTGTCGCGTGCTGCGGTGTGCGGAGACACTAAACGCACCATAGTAGAAACTTCTAAGTTGAAGTAATAGCCAGTAAGAGGTAGTACAGTTCAAGTTTTAGTTGTCGATTATTCACTTTTTAGCCGGCTTTGGTGGCTTGGACATGACCTAGGACCTTAAGATTTTGCATGAATGGAGGACTAGCAGCCGCGTTGCACGCGAGAATGTGAAAAGTGTTCATATGTAGGAAAAACCTGAGAAATCAGTCCGTTTTCGTCATTTGTTATCGAATCGACTTAAAGCCAGATCGTCACATTGGCCGCTTTTCTCTCTGATACGGTTACATTTATCGTCTACAAAGCTATGTCGCGTGCTGCGGTATGCGGAAACACTAAAAGCACCATAGTAGAAAACAGGAGAAGCTTCAATGTTGAAGTAATAGCCAGTAAGGCGTAGTACAATTGAAGTTTTAGTTTTCGATTATTCACTTTTTAGCCGGCTTTGGTGGCTTGGACATGACCTAGGACCTTAAGATATTGCATGAAAGGAGGACTAGCAGCCGCGTTGCATGGGAGAATGTGAAAAGTGTTCATATGTAGTAAAAAACTGAGAAATACGTCCGTTTTCGTCATTTGTTATCGAATCGACTTAAAGCCAGATCGTCACATTGGCCGCTTTTCTCTCTGAGACGGTTACATTTATCGTCTGCAAAGCTATGTCGCGTGCTGCGGTATGCGGAGACACTAAAAGCACCATAGTAGAACACAGAAGAAGCTTCTAAGATGAAGTAATGGCCAGTAAGAAGTAGTACAATTCAAGTTTTAGTTGTCGATTATTCACTTTTTAGCTGGCTTTGGTGGCTATGACATGACCTAGGACCATAAGATTTTGCATGAAAGGAGGACTAGCAGCCGCGTTGCAAGGGAGTATGTGAAATATGTTCATATGTAATAGAAACCTGAGAAATCCGTCCGTTTTCGTCATTTGTAATCGAATCGACTTAAAGCCATATCGTCACACTGGCCGCGTTTCTCTATGAGACGGTTACATTTATCGTCTGCAAAGCTATGTCGCGTGCTGCGGTATGCGGAGACACTAAAAGTACCATAGTAGAACACAGAAGAAGGTTCTAAGTTGAAGCAATAGCCAGTAAGAAGTAGTACAATTCAAGTTTTAGTTGTCGATTATTCACTTTTTAGCCGGCTTTGGTGGCTTGGACATGACCTAGGACCTTAAGATTTAGCATGAAAGGAGGACTAGCAGCCGCGTTGCATGGGAGAATGTAAAAAGTGTTCATATGTAGTAAAAACCTGAGAAATCCGTCCGTTTTCGTCATTTGTTATCGAATCGACTTAAAGCCAGATCGTCACATTGGCAGCTTTTCTCTCTGAGACGGTTACATTTATCGTCTGCAAAGCTAAGTCGCGTGCTGCGGTATGCGGAGACACTAAAAGCACCATAGTAGAACACAGAAGAAGCTTCTAAGTTGAAGTAATAGCCAGTAAGAAGTAGTACAATTCAAGTTTTAGTTGTCGATTATTCACTTTTTAGCCGGCTTTGGTGGCTTGGAGATGACCTAGGACCTTAAGGTATTGCATGAAAGGAGGACTAGCTGCCGCGTTGCATGGGAGAATGTGAAAAGTGTTCATATGTAGTAAAAACCTGAGAAATCCGTCCGTTTTCGTCATTTGTTATCGAATCGACTTAAAGCCAGATCGTCAAATTGGCCGCTTTTCTCTCTGAGACGGTTACATTTATCGTCTGCAAAGCTATGTCGCGTGCTGCGGTATGCGGAAACACTAAAAGCACCATAGTAGAACACAGAAGAAGCTTCTATGTTGAAGTAATAGCCAGTAAGAGGTAGTACAATTGAAGTTTTAGTTGCCGATTATTCACTTTTTAGCCGGCTTTGGTGGCTTGGACATGACCTAGGACCTTAAGATATTGCATGAAAGGAGGACTAGCAGCCGCGTTGCATGGGAGAATGTGAAAAGTGTTCATATGTAGTAAAATCCTGAGAAATACGTCCGTTTTCGTCATTTGTTATCGAATCGACTTAAAGCCAGATCGTCACATTGGCCGCTTTTCTCTCTGAGACGGTTACATTTATCGTCTACAAAGCTATGTCGCGTGCTGCGGTATGCGGAAACACTAAAACCACCATAGTAGAACACAGAAGAAGCTTCAATGTTAAAGTAATAGCCAGTAAGACGTAGTACAATTGAAGTTTTAGTTGTCGATTATTCACTTTTTAGCCGGCTTTGGTGGCTTGGACATGACCTAGGACCTTAAGATATTGCATGAAAGGAGGACTAGCAGCCGCGTTGCATGGGAGAATGTGAAAAGTGTTCATATGTAGTAAAAACCTGAGAAATACGTCCGTTTTCGTCATTTGTTATCGAATCGACTTAAAGCCAGATCGTCACATTGGCCGCTTTTCTCTCTGAGACGGTTACATTTATCGTCTGCAAAGCTATGTCGCGTGCTGCGGTATGCGGAGACACTAAAAGCACCATAGTAGAACACAGAAGAAGCTTCTAAGTTGAAGTAATAGCCAGTAAGAAGTAGTACAATTCAAGTTTTAGTTGTCGATTATTCACTTTTTAGCCGGCTTTGGTGGCTTGGACATGACCTAGGATCTTAAGGTATTGCATGAAAGGAGGACTAGCAGCCGCGTTGCATGGGAGAATGTGAAAAGTGTTCATATGTAGTAAAAACCTGAGAAACCCGTCCGTTTTAGTCATTTGTTATCGAATCGACTTAAAGCCAGGTCGTCAAATTGGCCGCTTTTCTCTCTCAGACGGTTACATTTATCGTCTGCAAAGCTATGTCGCGTGCTGCGGTATGCGGAAACACTAAAAGCACCATACTAGAACACAGAAGAAGCTTCTATGTTGAAGTAATAGCCAGTAAGAAGTAGTACAATTGAAGTTTTAGTTGTCGATTATTCACTTTTTAGCCGGCTTTGGTGGCTTGGACATGACCTAGGACCTTAAGATATTGCATGAAAGGAGGACTAGCAGCCGCGTTGCATGGGAGAATGTGAAAAGTGTTCATATGTAGTAAAAACCTGAGAAATACGTCCGTTTTCGTCATTTGTTATCGAATCGACTTAAAGCCAGATCGTCACATTGGCCGCTTTTCTCTCTGAGACGGTTACATTTATCGCCTGCAAAGCTATGTCGCGTGCTGCGGTATGCGGAGACACTAAAAGCACCATAGTAGAACACAGAAGAAGCTTCTAAGTTAAGTAATGGCCAGTAAGAAGTAGTACAATTCAAGTTTTAGTTGTCGATTATTCACTTTTTAGCCGGCTTTGGTGGCTATGACATGACCTAGAACCATATAATTTTGCATGAAAGGAGGACTAGCAGCCGCGTTGCAAGGGAGTATGTGAAATGTGTTCATATGTAATAAAAACCTGAGAAATCCGTCCGTTTTCGTCATTTGTTATCGAATCGACTTAAAGCCATATCGTCACACTGGCCGCGTTTCTCTATGAGACGGTTACATTTATCGTCTGCAAAGCTATGTCGCGTGCTGCGGTATGCGGAGACACTAAAAGTACCATAGTAGAACACAGAAGAAGGTTCTAAGTTGAAGCAATAGCCAGTAAGAAGTAGTACAATTCAAGTTTTAGATGTCGATTATTCACTTTTTAGCCAGCTTTGGTGGCTTGGACATGACCTAGGACCTTAAGATTTAGCATGAAAGGAGGACTAGCAGCCGCGTTGCATGGGAGAATGTAAAAAGTGTTCATATGTAGTAAAAACCTGAGAAATACGTCCGTTTTCGTCATTTGTTATCGAATCGACTTAAAGCCAGATCGTCACATTGGCGGTTTTCTCTCTGAGACGGTTACATTTATCGTCTGCAAAGCTATTTCGCGTGCTGCGGTATGCGGAGACACTAAAAGCACCATAGTAGAACGCAGAAGAAGCTTCTAAGTTGAAGTAATAGCCAGTAAGAAGTAGTACAATTCAAGTTTTAGTTGTCGAATATTCACTTTTTAGCCGGCTTTGGTGGCTTGGACATGACCTAGGACCTTAAGATTTTGCATGAAAGGAGGACTAGCAGCCGCGTTGCATGGGAGAATGTGAAAAGTGTTCATATATAGTAAAAACCTGAGAAATCCGTCCGTTTTCGTCATTTGTTATCGAATCGACTTAAAGCTAGATCGTCACATTGGCCGCTTTTCTCTCTGATGGTTACATTTCTCGTCTGCAAAGCTATGTTGCGTGCTGCGGTCTGCTTAGACACTAAAAGCACCATAGTAGAAAACAGAAGAAGCTTCTAAGTTGAAGTAATAGCCAGTAAGAAGTAGTACAATTCAAGTTTTAGTTGTCGATTATTCACTTTTTAGCCTGCTTTGGTGGCTTGGACATGACCTCGGACCTTAAGATATTGCATGAAAGGAGGACTAGCAGCCGCGTTGCATGGGAGAATGTGAAAAGTGTTCATATGTAGTAAAAACCTGAGAAATCCGTCCGTTTTCGTCATTTGTTATCGAATCGACTTAAAGCCAGATCGTCACATTGGCCGCTCTTCCCTCTGAAACGGTTACATTTATCGTCTACAAAGCTATGTCGCGTGCTGCGGTATGCGGAACACTAAAAGCACCATAGTAGAACACAGAAGAAGCTTCTATGTTGAAGTAATAGCCAGTAAGAAGTAGTACAATTGAAGTTTTAGTTGTCGATTATTCACTTTTTAGCCGGCTTTGGTGGCCTGGACATGAGGTGGAACCTTAAGATTTTGCATGAAAGGAAGACTAGCAGCCGCGTTGCACGGGAGAATGTGAAAAGTGTTAATATGTAGTAAAAATATGAGAAATCCGTCCGTTTTCGTCATTTGTAATCGAATCGGCTTAAAGCCAGATCGTCACATTGGCCGCTCTTCCCTCTGAAACGGTTACATTTATCGTCTACAAAGCTATGTCGTGTGCTGCGGTATGCTGAAAAACTAAAAGCACCATAGTAGAACACAGAAGATGCTTCTATGTTAAAGTAATAGCCAGAAAGAAGTATTACAATTGAAGATTTAGTTGTCGATTATTCACTTTTTAGCCGCTTTTGGTGGCTTGGACATGCCCTAGGACCTTAAGATTTTGCATGAAAAGAGGACTAGCAGCCGCGTTGCATGGGAGAATGTGAAAAGTGTTCATATGTAGTAAAAACCTGAGAAATCCGTCCGTTTTCGTCATTTGTTATCGAATCGACTTAAAGCCAGATCGTCACATTGGCCGCTTTTCTCTCTGAGACGGTTACATTTATCGTCTGCAAAGCTATGTCGCGTGCTGCGGTATGCGCAGACACTTAAAGCACCATAGAAGAACACAGAAGAAGCTTCTAAGTTGAAGTAATAGCCAGTAAGAAGTAGTACAATTCAAGTTTTAGCTGTCGATTATTCACTTTTTAGCCGGCTATGGTGGCTTGGACATGACCTAGGACCTTAAGATTTTGCATGAAAGGAGGACTAGCAGCCGCGTTCCATGGGATACAGTGAAAAGTGTTCATATGTAGTAAAAACCTTAGAAATCCGTCCGTTTTCGTCATTTGTTATCGAATCGACTTAAAGCCAGATCGTCACATTGGCCGCTTTTCTCTCTGAGACGGTTACATTTATCGTCTGCAAAGCTATGTCGCGTGCTGCGGTATGCGGAGACACTAAAAGCACCATAGTAGAACACAGAAGAAGCTTCTAAGATGAAGTAATGGCCAGTAAGAAGTAGTACAATTCAAGTTTTAGTTGTCGATTATTCACTTTTTAGCTGGCTTTGGTGGCTATGACATGACCTAGGACCATAAGATTTTGCATGAAAGGAGGACTAGCAGCTGCGTTGCAAGGGAGTATGTGAAATATGTTCATATGTAATAAAAACCTGAGAAATCCGTCCGTTTTCGTCATTTGTAATCGAATCGACTTAAAGCCATATCGTCACACTGGCCGCGTTTCTCTATGAGACGGTTACATTTATCGTCTGCAAAGCTATGTCGCGTGCTGCGGTATGCGGAGACACTAAAAGTACCATAGTAGAACACAGAAGAAGGTTCTAAGTTGAAGTAATAGCCAGTAAGAAGTAGTACAATTCAAGTTTTAGTTGTCGATTATTCACTTTTTAGCCGGCGTTGGTGGCTTGGACATGACCTAGGACCTTAAGATTTTGCATGAAAGGAGGACTAGCAGCCGCGTTGCATGGGAGAATGTAAAAAGTGTTCGTATGTAGTAAAAACCTGAGAAATCCGTCCGTTTTCGTCATTTGTTATCGAATCGACTTAAAGCCAGATCGTCACATTGGCAGCTTTTCTCTCTGAGACGGTTACATTTATCGTCTGCAAAGCTAAGTCGCGTGCTGCGGTATGCGGAGACACTAAAAGCACCATAGTAGAACACAGAAGAAGCTTCTAGGTTGAAGTAATAGCCAGTAAGAAGTAGTACAATTGAAGTTTTAGTTGTCGATTATTCACTTTTTAGCCGGCTTTGGTGGCTTGGACATGACCTAGGACCTTAAGATATTGCATGAAAGGAGGACTAGCACCCGCGTTGCATAGGAGAATGTGAAAAGTGTTCATATGTAGTAAAAACCTGAGAAATACGTCCGTTTTCGTCATTTGTTATCGAATCGACTTAAAGCCAGATCGTCACATTGGCCGCTTTTCTCTCTGAGACGGTTACATTTATCGCCTGCAAAGCTATGTCGCGTGCTGCGGTATGCGGAGACACTAAAAGCACCATAGTAGAACACAGAAGAAGCTTCTAAGTTGAGTAATGGCCAGTAAGATGTAGTACAATTCAAGTTTTAGTTGTCGATTATTCACTTTTTAGCCGGCTTTGGTGGCTATGACATGACCTAGGACCATAAGATTTTGCATGAAAGGAGGACTAGCAGCCGCGTTGCAAGGGAGTATGTGAAATGTGTTCATATGTAATAAAAACCTGAGAAATCCGTCCGTTTTCGTCATTTGTTATCGAATCGACTTAAAGCCATATCGTCACACTGGCCGCGTTTCTCTATGAGACGGTTACATTTATCGTCTGCAAAGCTATGTCGCGTGCTGCGGCATGCGGAGACACTAAAAGTACCATAGTAGAACACAGAAGAAGGTTCTAAGTTGAAGCAATAGCCAGTAAGAAGTAGTACAATTCAAGTTTTAGATGTCGATTATTCACTTTTTAGCCAGCTTTGGTGGCTTGGACATGACCTAGGACCTTAAGATTTTGCATGAAAGGAGGACTAGCAGCCGCGTTGCATGGGAGAATGTAAAAAGTGTTCATATGTAGTAAAAACCTGAGAAATCCGTCCGTTTTCGTCATTTGTTATCCAATCGACTTAAAGCCAGATCGTCATATTGGCCGCTTTTGTCTCTGAGACGGTTACATTTATCGTCTGCAAAGCTATGTCGCATGCTGCGTTATGCGGAGACACTAAAAGCACCATAGTAGAACACAGAAGACGCTTCTAAGTTGAAGTTATAGCCAGTAAGAAGTAGTACAATTCAAGTTTTAGTTGTCGATTATTCACTTTTTAGTCGGCTTTGGTGGCTTGGACATGACCTAGGACCTTAAGATTTAGCATGAAAGGAGGACTAGCAGCCGCGTTGCATGGGAGAATGTAAAAAGTGTTCATATGTAGTAAAAACCTGAGAAATCCGTCCGTTTTCGTCATTTGTTATCGAATCGACTTAAAGCCAGATCGTCACATTGGCAGCTTTTCTCTCTGAGACGGTTACATTTATCGTCTGCAAAGCTATTTCGCGTGCTGCGGTATGCGGAGACACTAAAAGCACCATAGTAGAACACAGAAGAAGCTTCTAAGTTGAAGTAATAGCCAGTAAGAAGTAGTACAATTCAAGTTTTAGTTGGCGATTATTCACTTTTTAGCCGGCTTTGGTGGCTTGGACATGACCTAGGACCTTAAGGTATTGCATGAAAGGAGGACTAGCAGCCGCGTTGCATGGGAGAATGTGAAAAGTGTTCATATGTAGTAAAAACCTGAGAAATCCGTCCGTTTTCGTCATTTGTTATCGAATCGACTTAAAGCCAGATCGTCAAATTGGCCGCTTTTCTCTCTGAGACGGTTACATTTATCGTCTGCAAAGCTATGTCGCGCGCTGCGGTATGCGGAGACACTAAAAGCACCATAGTAGAACACAGAAGAAGCTTCTAAGTTGAAGTAATGGCCAGTAAGAAGTAGTACAATTCAAGTTTTAGTTGTCGATTATTCACTTTTTAGCCGGCTTTGGTGGCTATGACATGACCTAGGACCATAAGATTTTGCATGAAAGGAGGACTAGCAGCCGCGTTGCAAGGGAGTATGTGAAATGTGTTCATATGTAATAAAAACCTGAGAAATCCGTCCGTTTTCGTCATTTGTAATCGAATCGACTTAAAGCCATATCGTCACACTGGCCGCGTTTCTCTATGAGACGGTTACATTTATCGTCTGCAAAGCTATGTCGCGTGCTGCGGTATTGCGGAGACACTAAAAGTACCATAATAGAACACAGAAGAAGCTTCTAAGTTGAAGCAATAGCCTGTAAGAAGTAGTACAATTCAAGTTTTAGTTGTCGATTATTCACTTTTTAGCCGGCTTTGGTGGCTTGGACATGACCTAAGACCTTAAGATTTTGCATGGAAGGAGGACTAGCAACCGCGTTGCATGGGAGAATGTAAAAAGTGTTCATATGTAGTAAAAACCTGAGAAATCCGTCCATTTTCGTCATTTGTTATCGAATCGACTTAAAGCCAGATCGTCATATTGGCCGCTTTTCACTCTGAGACGGTTACATTTATCGTCTACAAAGCTATGTCGCGTGCTGCGGTATGCGGAGACACTAAAAGCACCATAGTAGAACACAGAAGAAGCTTCTAAGTTGAAGTAATAGCCAGTAAGACGTAGTACAATTCAAGTTTTAATTATCGATTATTCACTTTTTAGCCGGCTTTGGTGGCTTGGACATGACCTAGGACCTTAAGATTTTGCATGAAAGGATGACTAGCAGCCGCGTTCCATGGGATACAGTGAAAAGTGTTCATATGTAGTAAAAACCTTAGAAATCCGTCCGTTTTCGTCATTTGTTATCGAATCGACTTAAAGCCAGATCGTCACATTGGCCGCTTTTCTCTCTGAGACGGTTACATTTATCGTCTGCAAAGCTATGTCGCGTGCTGCGGTATGCGGAGACACTAAAAGCACCATAGTAGAACACAGAAGAAGCTTCTAAGATGAAGTAATGGCCAGTAAGAAGTAGTACAATTCAAGTTTTAGTTGTCGATTATTCACTTTTTAGCTGGCTTTGGTGGCTATGACATGACCTAGGACCATAAGATTTTGCATGAAAGGAGGACTAGCAGCCGCGTTGCAAGGGAGTATGTGAAATATGTTCATATGTAATAAAAACCTGAGAAATCCGTCCGTTTTCGTCATTTGTAATCGAATCGACTTAAAGCCATATCGTCACACTGGCCGCGTTTCTCTATGAGACGGTTACATTTATCGTCTGCAAAGCTATGTCGCGTGCTGCGGTATGCGGAGACACTAAAAGTACCATAGTAGAACACAGAAGAAGGTTCTAAGTTGAAGCAATAGCCAGTAAGAAGTAGTACAATTCAAGTTTTAGTTGTCGATTATTCACTTTTTAGCCGGCGTTGGTGGCTTGGACATGACCTAGGACCTTAAGATTTTGCATGAAAGGAGGACTAGCAGCCGCGTTGCATGGGAGAATGTAAAAAGTGTTCATATATAGTAAAAACCTGAGAAATCCGTCCGTTTTCGTCATTTGTTATCGAATCGACTTAAAGCCAGATCGTCACATTGGCAGCTTTTCTCTCTGAGACGGTTACATTTATCGTCTGCAAAGCTAAGTCGCGTGCTGCGGTATGCGGAGACACTAAAAGCACCATAGTATAACACAGAAGAAGCTTATAAGTTGAAGTAATAGCCAGTAAGAAGTAGTACAATTGAAGTTTTAGTTGTCGATTATTGACTTTTTAGTCGGCTTTGGTGGCTTGGACATGACCTAGGACCTTAAGATATTGCATGAAAGGAGGACTAGCACCCGCGTTGCATGGGAGAATGTGAAAAGTGTTCATATGTAGTAAAAACCTGAGAAATACGTCCGTTTTCGTCATTTGTTATCGAATCGACTTAAAGCCAGATCGTCACATTGGCCGCTTTTCTCTCTGAGACGGTTACATTTATCGCCTGCAAAGCTATGTCGCGTGCTGCGGTATGCGGAGACACTAAAAGCACCATAGTAGAACACAGAAGAAGCTTCTAAGTTGAAGTAATGGCCAGTAAGATGTAGTACAATTCAAGTTTTAGTTGTCGATTATTCACTTTTTAGCCGGCTTTGGTGGCTATGACATGACCTAGGACCATAAGATTTTGCATGAAAGGAGGACTAGCAGCCGCGTTGCAAGGGAGTATGTGAAATGTGTTCATATGTAATAAAAACCTGAGAAATCCGTCCGTTTTCGTCATTTGTTATCGAATCGACTTAAAGCCATATCGTCACACTGGCCGCGTTTCTCTATGAGACGGTTACATTTATCGTCTGCAAAGCTATGTCGCGTGCTGCGGTATGCGGAGACACTAAAAGTACCATAGTAGAACACAGAAGAAGGTTCTAAGTTGAAGCAATAGCCAGTAAGAAGTAGTACAATTCAAGTTTTAGATGTCGATTATTCACTTTTTAGCCAGCTTTGGTGGCTTGGACATGACCTAGGACCTTAAGATTTTGCATGAAAGGAGGACTAGCAGCCGCGTTGCATGGGAGAATGTAAAAAGTGTTCATATGTAGTAAAAACCTGAGAAATCCGTCCGTTTTCGTCATTTGTTATCCAATCGACTTAAAGCCAGATCGTCATATTGGCCGCTTTTCTCTCTGAGACGGTTACATTTATCGTCTGCAAAGCTATGTCGCATGCTGCATTACGCGGAGACACTAAAAGCACCATAGTAGAACACAGAAGAAGCTTCTAAGTTGAAGTTATAGCCAGTAAGAAGTAGTACAATTCAAGTTTTAGTTGTCGATTATTCACTTTTTAGTCGGCTTTGGTGGCTTGGACATGACCTAGGACCTTAAGAGTTAGCATGAAAGGAGGACTAGCAGCCGCGTTGCATGGGAGAATGTAAAAAGTGTTCATATGTAGTAAAAACCTGAGAAATCCGTCCGTTTTCGTCATTTGTTATCGAATCGACTTAAAGCCAGATCGTCACATTGGCAGCTTTTCTCTCTGAGACGGTTACATTTATCGTCTGCAAAGCTATTTCGCGTGCTGCGGTATGCGGAGACACTAAAAGCACCATAGTAGAACACAGAAGAAGCTTCCAAGTTGATGTAATAGCCAGTAAGAAGTAGTACAATTCAAGTTTTAGTTGTCGATTATTCACTTTTTAGCCGGCTTTGGTGGCTTGGACATGACCTAGGACCTTAAGGTATTGCATGAAAGGAGGACTAGCAGCCGCGTTGCATGGGAGAATGTGAAAAGTGTTCATATGTAGTAAAAACCTGAGAAATCCGTCCGTTTTCGTCATTTGTTATCGAATCGACTCAAAGCCAGATCGTCAAATTGGCCGCTTTTCTCTCTGAGACGGTTACATTTATCGTCTGCAAAGCTATGTCGCGCGCTGCGGTATGCGGAGACACTAAAAGCACCATAGTAGAACACAGAAGAAGCTTCTAAGTTGAAGTAATGGCCAGTAAGAAATAGTACAATTCAAGTTTTAGTTGTCGATTATTCACTTTTTAGCCGGCTTTGGTGGCTATGACATGACCTAGGACCATAAGATTTTGCATGAAAGGAGGTCTAGCAGCCGCGTTGCAAGGGAGTATGTGAAATGTGTTCATATGTAATAAAAACCTGAGAAATCCGTCCGTTTTCGTCATTTGTAATCGAATCGACTTAAAGCCATATCGTCACACTGGCCGCGTTTCTCTATGAGACGGTTACATTTATCGTCTGCAAAGCTATGTCGCGTGCTGCGGTATTGCGGAGACACTAAAAAGTACCATAATAGAACACAGAATAAGCTTCTAAGTTGAAGCAATAGCCTGTAAGAAGTAGTACAATTCAAGTTTTAGTTGTCGATTATTCACTTTTTAGCCGGCTTTGGTGGCTTGGACATGACCTAAGACCTTAAGATTTTGCATGGAAGGAGGACTAGCAACCGCGTTGCATGGGAGAATGTAAAAAGTGTTCATATGTAGTAAAAACCTGAGAAATCCGTCCATTTTCGTCATTTGTTATCGAATCGACTTAAAGCCAGATCGTCATATTGGCCGCTTTTCACTCTGAGACGGTTACATTTATCGTCTGCAAAGCTATGTCGCGTGCTGCGGTATGCGGAGACACTAAAAGCACCATAGTAGAACACAGAAGAAGCTTCTAAGTTGAAGTAATAGCCAGTAAGACGTAGTACAATTCAAGTTTTAATTATCGATTATTCACTTTTTAGCCGGCTTTGGTGGCTTGGACATGACCTAGGACCTTAAGATTTTGCATGAAAGGAGGACTAGCAGCCGCGTTGCATTGGAGAATGTGAAAAGTGTTCATATGTAGTAAAAACCTGAGAAATCCGTCCGTTTTCGTCATTTGTTATCGAATCGACTTAAAGCCAGATCTTCACATTGGCCGCTCTTACCTCTGTAACGGTTACATTTATCGTCTACAAAGCTATGTCGCGTGCTGCGGTATGCGGAACACTAAAAGCACCATAGTAGAACACAGAAGAAGCTTCTATGTTGAAGTAATAGCCAGTAAGAAGTAGTACAATTGAAGTTTTAGTTGTCGATTATTCACTTTTTAGCCGGCTTTGGTGGCCTGGACATGAGGTGGAACCTTAAGATTTTGCATGAAAGGAAGACTAGCAGCCGCGTTGCACGGGAGAATGTGAAAAGTGTTAATATCTAGTAAAAATATGAGAAATCCGTCCGTTTTCGTCATTTGTAATCGAATCGACTTAAAGCCAGATCGTCACATTGGCCACTCTTCCCTCTGAAACGGTTACATTTATCGTTTACAAAGCTATGTCGTGTGCTGCGGTATGCTGAAAAACTAAAAGCACCATAGTAAAACACAGAAGAAGCTTCTATGTTGAAGTAATAGCCAGAAAGAAGTATTACAATTGAAGTTTTAGCTGTCGATTATTCACTTTTTAGCCGGCTATGGTGGCTTGGACATGACCTAGGACCTTAAGATTTTGCATGAAAGGAGTACTTGCAGCCGCGATGCACGGGAGAATGTAAAATGTGTTCATATGTAGTAAAAACGTGATAAATCCGTCCGTTTTCGTCATTTGTTATCGAATCGACTTAAAGCTAGATCGTCACATTGGCCGCCCTTCTCTCTGAAACGGTTACATTTATCGTCTACAAAGCTATGTCGCGTTCTGCGGTATGCGGAAACACTAAAAGCACCATAGTAGAACACAGAAGAAGCTTCTATGTTGAAGTAATAGCCAGTAAGACGCTGTACAATTGAAGTTTTAGTTGTCGATTATTCACTCTTTAGCCGGCTTTGGTGGCTTGGACATGACCTAGGACCATAAGATTTTGCAAGAAAGGAGGACTAGCAGCCGCGTTCCATGGGATACAGTGAAAAGTGTTCATATGTAGTAAAAACCTTAGAAATCCGTCCGTTTTCGTCATTTGTTATCGAATCGACTTAAAGCAAGATCGTCACATTGGCCGCTTTTCTCTCTGAGACGGTTACATTTATCGTCTGCAAAGCTATGTCGCGTGCTGCGGTGTGCCGAGACACTAAAAGCACCATAGTAGAACACAGAAGAAGCTTCTAAGTTGAAGTAATAGCCTGTAAGAAGTAGTACAATTCAAGTTTTAGTTGTCGATTATTCACTTTTTAGCCGGCTTTGGTGGCTTGGATATGACCTAGCACCTTAAGATTTTGCATGAAAGGAGTACTTGCAGCCGCGTTGCACGGGAGAATGTAAAATATGTTCATATGTAGTAAAAACCTGAGAAATCCGTCCTTCTTCGTCATTTCTTATCGAATCGACTTGAAGCCAGATCGTCACATTGGCCGCTTTTCTCTCTGAGACGGTTATATTTATCTTCTGCAAAGGTATGTCGCGTGCTGCGGTATGCGGAGACACTAAAAGCACCATAGTAGAACACAGAAGAAGATTCTAAGTTGAAGTAATAGCCAGTAAGAAGTAGTACAATTCAAGTTTTAGTTGTCGATTATTCACTTTTTAGCCGGCTTTGGTGGCTTGGACATGACCTAGGACATTAAGATTTTGCATGAAAGGAGGACTAGCAGCCGCGTTGCACTGGAGAATGTGAAAAGTGTTCATATGTGGTCAAAACCTGAGAAATCCGTCCGTTTTCGTCATTTGTTATCGATTCGACTTAAAGCCAGATCGTCACATTGGCCGCTCTTCTCTCTGAGACGGTTACATTTATCGTCTGCAAAGCTATGTCGCGTGCTGCGGTATGCGGAGGCACTAAAAGCACCATAGTAGAACACAGAAGAAGCTTCTAAGTTGAAGCAATAGCCATAAGAAGCAGTACAATTCAAGTTATGGTTATCGATTATTGATTTTTAGCAGCTTTGGTACCTTGGACAAGAAGTGGAACTTTAAGATTTTGCATGAAAGGAGGACTAGCAGCCGCGTTGCACGGGAGAATGTGAAAAGGGTTCATATGTACTAAAAACCTGAGAAATCCGTCCGTTTTCGTCATTTGTTATCGAATCGACTTAAAGCCAGATCGTTACATTGGCCGCTTTTCTCTCTGAGACGGTTACATTTATCGTCTGCAAAGCTATGTCGCGTGCTGCGGTATGCGGAGACACTAAAAGCACCATAGTAGAACACAGAAGAAGCTTCTAAGTTGAAGTAATAGCCAGTAAGAAATAATACAATTCAAGTTTTAGTTATCGATTATTCACTATTTAGCCGGCTTTGGTGGCTTTACATGACCTAGGACCTTAAGATTTTGCATGAAAGGAGGTCTAACAGCCGCGTTGCATGGGAGAATGTGAAAAGTGTTCATATGTAGTAATAACCACAGAAATCCGTCCGTTTTCGTCATTTGTTATCGAATCGACTTAAAGCCAGATCGTTAAATTGGCCGCTTTTCTCTCTCAGAAGGTTACATTTATTGTCTGCAAAGGTATGTCGCGTGCTGCGGTATGCGGAGACACTTAAAGCACCATAGAAGAACACAGAAGAAGCTTCTAAGTTGAAGTAATAGCCAGTAAGAAGTAGTACAATTCAAGTTTTAGTTGTCGATTATTCACTTTTTAGCCGGCTTTGGTGGCTTGGACATGACCTAGGACATTAAGATATTGCATGAAAGGAGGACTAGCAGCCGCGTTGCATGGGAGAATGTGAAAAGTGTTCATATGTAGTAAAAACCTGATAAATCCGTCCGTTTTCGTCATTTGTTATCGAATCGACTTAAAGCCAGATCGTCACATTGGCCGCTCTTCCCTCTGAAACGGTTACATTTATCGTCTACAAAGCTATGTCGCGTGCTGCGGTATGCGGAAAAACTAAAAGCACCATAGTAGAACACAGAAGGTGCTTCTATGTTGAAGTAATAGCCAGAAAGAAGTATTACAATTGAAGTTTTAGTTGTCGATTATTCACTTTTTAGCCGCTTTTGGTGGCTTGGACATGACCTAGGACCTTAAGATTTTGCATGAAAGGAGGACTAGCAGCCGCGTTGCATGGGAGTATGTGAAAAGTGTTCATATGTAGTAAAAACCTGAGATATCCTTCCGTTTTCGTCATTTGTTATCGAATCGACTTAAAGCCAGATCGTCTCATTGGCCGCTTTTCTCTCTGAGACGGTTACATTTATCGTCTGCAAAGCTATGTCGCGTGCTGCGGTCTGCTTAGACACTAAAAGCACCATAGTAGAAAACAGAAGAAGCTTCTAAGTTGAAGTAATAGCCAGTAACAAGTAGTACAAATCAAGTTTTAGTTGTCGATTGTTCACTTTTTAGCCGGCTTTGGTGGCTTGGACATGACCTAGTACCTTAAGATTTTGCATGAAAGGAGAACTAGCAGCCGCGTTGCACGGGAGAATGTGAAAAGTGTTCATATGTAGCAAAAACATGAGAAATCCGTCCGTTCTCGTCATTTGTTATCGAATCGACTTAAAGCCAGTTCGTCACATTGGCCGCTTTTCTCTCTCAGAAGGTTACATTTATTGTCTGCAAAGCTATGTCGCGTGCTGCGGTATGCGGAGACACTTAAAGCACCATAGAAGAACACAGAAGAAGCTTCTAAGTTGAAGTAATAGCCAGTAAGAAGTAATACAATTCAAGTTTTAGCTGTCGATTATTCACTTTTTAGCCGGCTATGGTGGCTTGGACATGACCTAGGACCTTAAGATATTGCATGAAAGGAGTACTTGCAGCCGCGTTGCACGGGAGAATGTGAAATGTGTTCATATGTAGTAAAAACCTGATAATTCCTTCCGTTTTCGTCATTTGTTATCGAATCGACTTAAAGCTAGATCGTAACATTGGCCGCCCTTCTCTCTGAAACGGTTACATTTATCGTCTACAAAGCTATGTCGCGTGCTGCGGTATGCGGAAACACTAAAAGCACCATAGTAGAACACAGAAGAAGCTTCTATGTTGAAGTAATAGCCAGTAAGACACTGTACAATTGAAGTTTTAGTTGACGATTATTCACTCTTTAGCCGGCTTTGGTGGCTTGGACATGACCTAGGACCTTAAGATTTTGCATGAAAGGAGGTCTAGCAGCCGCTATGCATGGGAGAATGTGAAGAGTGTTCATATGTACTAAAATCCTGAGAAATCCGTCTGTTTTCGTCATTTGTTATCGAATCGACTTAAAGCCATATCGTCACATTTGCCGCTTTTCTCTATGAGACTGTTACATTTATCGTCTGCAAAGCTATGTCGCGTGCTGCGGTATGCGGAGACACTAAAAGCACCATAGGAGAACACAGAAGAAGCTTCTAAGTTGAAGTAATAGCCAGTAAGAAGTAGTACAATTGAAGTTTTAATTGTCGATTATTCACTTTTTAGCCGGCTTTGGTGGCTTGGATATGACCTAGGACATTAAGATTTTGCATGAAAGGAGGACTAGCAGCCGCGCTGCACTGGAGAATGTGAAAAGTGTTCATATGTGGTAAAAACCTGAGAAATCCGTCCGTTTTCGTCATTTGTTATCGATTCGACTTAAAGCCAGATCGTCACATTGGCCGCCGTTCTCTCTGAGACGGTTACATTTATCGTCTGCGAAGCTATGTCGTGTGCTGCGGTGTGCGGAGACACTAAAAGCACCATAGTAGAACACAGAAGAAGCTTTTAAGTAGAAGTAATAAAAAGTAAGAAGTAATACAATTCAAGTTTTAGTTGTCGATTATTCACTTTTTAGCCGGCTTTGGTGGCTATGACATGACCTAGGACCATAAGATTTTGCATGAAAGGAGGACTAGCAGCCGCGTTGCAAGGGAGTATGTGAAATGTGTTCATATGTAATAAAAACCTGAGAAATCCGTCCGTTTTCGTCATTTGTTATCGAATCGACTTAAAGCCATATCGTCACACTGGCCGCGTTTCTCTATGAGACGGTTACATTTATCGTCTGCAAAGCTATGTCACGTGCTGCGGTATGCGGAGACACTAAAAGTACCATAGTAGAACACAGAAGAAGGTTCTAAGTTGAAGCAATAGCCAGTAAGAAGTAGTACAATTCAAGTTTTAGATGTCGATTATTCACTTTTTAGACAGCTTTGGTGGCTTGGACATGACCTAGGACCTTAAGATTTTGCATGAAAGGAGGACTAGCAGCCGCGTTGCATGGGAGAATGTAAAAAGTGTTCATATGTAGTAAAAACCTGAGAAATCCGTCCGTTTTCGTCATTTGTTATCCAATCGACTTAAAGCCAGATCGTCATATTGGCCGCTTTTCTCTCTGAGACGGTTACATTTATCGTCTGCAAAGCTATGTCGCATGCTGCGTTATGCGGAGACACTAAAAGCACCATAGTAGAACACAGAAGAAGCTTCTAAGTTGAAGTTATAGCCAGTAAGAAGTAGTACAATTCAAGTTTTAGTTGTCGATTATTCACTTTTTAGTCGGCTTTGGTGGCTTGGACATGACCTAGGACCTTAAGAGTTAGCATGAAAGGAGGACTAGCAGCCGCGTTGCATGGGAGAATGTAAAAAGTGTTCATATGTAGTAAAAACCTGAGAAATCCGTCCGTTTTCGTCATTTGTTATCGAATCGACTTAAAGCCATATCGTCACACTGGCCGCGTTTCTCTATGAGACGGTTACATTTATCGTCTGCAAAGCTATGTCACGTGCTGCGGTATGCGGAGACACTAAAAGCACCATAGTAGAACACAGAAGAAGCTTTTAAGTAGAAGTAATAAAAAGTAAGAAGTAATACAATTCAAGTTTTAGTTGTCGATTATTCACATTTTAGCCGGCTTTTCCGGCTTGGACATGACCTAGCACCTTACGATTTTGCATGAAAGGAGGACTAGCAGCCGCGCTGCACTGGAGAATGTGTAATATGTTCATATGTAGTAAAAACCAGAGAAATCCGTCCTTTTTCGTCATTTGTTATCGAATCGACTTGAAGCCAGATCGTCACATTGGCCGCTTTTCTCTCTGAGACGGTTACATTTATCGTCTGCAAAGGTATGTCGCGTGCTGCGGTATGCGGAGACACTAAAAGCACCATAGTAGAACACAGAAGAAGCTTCTAAGTTGAAGTAATAGCCAGTAAGAAGTAGTAGAATTCAAGTTTTAGTTGTCGATTATTCACTTTTTAGCCGGCTTTGGTGGCTATGACATGACCTAGGACCATAAGATTTTGCATGAAAGGAGGACTAGCAGCCGCGTTGCAAGGGAGTATGTGAAATGTGTTCATATGTAATAAAAACCTGAGAAATCCGTCCGTTTTCGTCATTTGTTATCGAATCGACTTAAAGCCATATCGTCACACTGGCCGCGTTTCTCTATGAGACGGTTACATTTATCGTCTGCAAAGCTATGTCACGTGCTGCGGTATGCGGAGACACTAAAAGTACCATAGTAGAACACAGAAGAAGGTTCTAAGTTGAAGCAATAGCCAGTAAGAAGTAGTACAATTCAAGTTTTAGATGTCGATTATTCACTTTTTAGACAGCTTTGGTGGCTTGGACATGACCTAGGACCTTAAGATTTTGCATGAAAGGAGGACTAGCAGCCGCGTTGCATGGGAGAATGTAAAAAGTGTTCATATGTAGTAAAAACCTGAGAAATCCGTCCGTTTTCGTCATTTGTTATCCAATCGACTTAAAGCCAGATCGTCATATTGGCCGCTTTTCTCTCTGAGACGGTTACATTTATCGTCTGCAAAGCTATGTCGCATGCTGCGTTATGCGGAGACACTAAAAGCACCATAGTAGAACACAGAAGAAGCTTCTAAGTTGAAGTTATAGCCAGTAAGAAGTAGTACAATTCAAGTTTTAGTTGTCGATTATTCACTTTTTAGTCGGCTTTGGTGGCTTGGACATGACCTAGGACCTTAAGAGTTAGCATGAAAGGAGGACTAGCAGCCGCGTTGCATGGGAGAATGTAAAAAGTGTTCATATGTAGTAAAAACCTGAGAAATCCGTCCGTTTTCGTCATTTGTTATCGAATCGACTTAAAGCCAGATCGTCACATTGGCAGCTTTTCTCTCTGAGACGGTTACATTTATCGTCTGCAAAGCTATTTCGCGTGCTGCGGTATGCGGAGACACTAAAAGCACCATAGTAGAACACAGAAGAAGCTTCTAAGTTGAAGTAATAGCCAGTAAGAAGTAGTACAATTCAAGTTTTAGTTGTCGATTATTCACTTTTTAGCCGGCTTTGGTGGCTTGGACATGACCTAGGACCTTAAGGTATTGCATGAAAGGAGGACTAGCATCCGCGTTGCATGGGAGAATGTGAAAAGTGTTCATATGTAGTAAAAACCTGAGAAATCCGTCCGTTTTCGTCATTTGTTATCGAATCGACTCAAAGCCAGATCGTCAAATTGGCCGCTTTTCTCTCTGAGACGGTTACATTTATCGTCTGCAAAGCTATGTCGCGCGCTGCGGTATGCGGAGACACTAAAAGCACCATAGTAGAACACAGAAGAAGCTTCTAAGTTGAAGTAATGGCCAGTAAGAAGTAGTACAATTCAAGTTTTAGTTGTCGATTATTCACTTTTTGCCGGCTTTGGTGGCTATGACATGACCTAGGACCATAAGATTTTGCATGAAAGGAGGACTAGCAGCCGCGTTGCAAGGGAGTATGTGAAATGTGTTCATATGTAATAAAAACCTGAGAAATCCGTCCGTTTTCGTCATTTGTAATCGAATCGACTTAAAGCCATATCGTCACACTGGCCGCGTTTCTCTATGAGACGGTTACATTTAACGTCTGCAAAGCTATGTCGCGTGCTGCGGTCTGCTTAGACACTAAAAGCACCATAGTAGAAAACAGAAGAAGCTTCTAAGTTGAAGTAATAGCCAGTAACAAGTAGTACAAATCAAGTTTTAGTTGTCGATTGTTCACTTTTTAGCCGGCTTTGGTGGCTTGGACATGACCTAGTACCTTAAGATTTTGCATGAAAGGAGAACTAGCAGCCGCGTTGCACGGGAGAATGTGAAAAGTGTTCATATGTAGCAAAAACATGAGAAATCCGTCCGTTCTCGTCATTTGTTATCGAATCGACTTAAAGCCAGTTCGTCACATTGGCCGCTTTTCTCTCTCAGAAGGTTACACTTATTGTCTGCAAAGCTATGTCGCGTGCTGCGGTATGCGGAGACACTTAAAGCACCATAGAAGAACACAGAAGAAGCTTCTAAGTTGAAGTAATAGCCAGTAAGAAGTAATACAATTCAAGTTTTAGCTGTCGATTATTCACTTTTTAGCCGGCTATGGTGGCTTGGACATGACCTAGGACCTTAAGATATTGCATGAAAGGAGTACTTGCAGCCGCGTTGCACGGGAGAATGTGAAATGTGTTCATATGTAGTAAAAACCTGATAATTCCTTCCGTTTTCGTCATTTGTTATCGAATCGACTTAAAGCTAGATCGTAACATTGGCCGCCCTTCTCTCTGAAACGGTTACATTTATCGTCTACAAAGCTATGTCGCGTGCTGCGGTATGCGGAAACACTAAAAGCACCATAGTAGAACACAGAAGAAGCTTCTATGTTGAAGTAATAGCCAGTAAGACACTGTACAATTGAAGTTTTAGTTGACGATTATTCACTCTTTAGCCGGCTTTGGTGGCTTGGACATGACCTAGGACCTTAAGATTTTGCATGAAAGGAGGTCTAGCAGCCGCTATGCATGGGAGAATGTGAAGAGTGTTCATATGTACTAAAATCCTGAGAAATCCGTCTGTTTTCGTCATTTGTTATCGAATCGACTTAAAGCCATATCGTCACATTTGCCGCTTTTCTCTATGAGACTGTTACATTTATCGTCTGCAAAGCTATGTCGCGTGCTGCGGTATGCGGAGACACTAAAAGCACCATAGGAGAACACAGAAGAAGCTTCTAAGTTGAAGTAATAGCCAGTAAGAAGTAGTACAATTGAAGTTTTAATTGTCGATTATTCACTTTTTAGCCGGCTTTGGTGGCTTGGATATGACCTAGGACATTAAGATTTTGCATGAAAGGAGGACTAGCAGCCGCGCTGCACTGGAGAATGTGAAAAGTGTTCATATGTGGTAAAAACCTGAGAAATCCGTCCGTTTTCGTCATTTGTTATCGATTCGACTTAAAGCCAGATCGTCACATTGGCCGCCGTTCTCTCTGAGACGGTTACATTTATCGTCTGCGAAGCTATGTCGTGTGCTGCGGTGTGCGGAGACACTAAAAGCACCATAGTAGAACACAGAAGAAGCTTTTAAGTAGAAGTAATAAAAAGTAAGAAGTAATACAATTCAAGTTTTAGTTGTCGATTATTCACATTTTAGCCGGCTTTTCCGGCTTGGACATGACCTAGCACCTTACGATTTTGCATGAAAGGAGGACTAGCAGCCGCGCTGCACTGGAGAATGTGTAATATGTTCATATGTAGTAAAAACCAGAGAAATCCGTCCTTTTTCGTCATTTGTTATCGAATCGACTTGAAGCCAGATCGTCACATTGGCCGCTTTTCTCTCTGAGACGGTTACATTTATCGTCTGCAAAGGTATGTCGCGTGCTGCGGTATGCGGAGACACTAAAAGCACCATAGTAGAACACAGAAGAAGCTTCTAAGTTGAAGTAATAGCCAGTAAGAAGTAGTAGAATTCAAGTTTTAGTTGTCGATTATTCACTTTTTAGCCGGCTTTGGTGGCTATGACATGACCTAGGACCATAAGATTTTGCATGAAAGGAGGACTAGCAGCCGCGTTGCAAGGGAGTATGTGAAATGTGTTCATATGTAATAAAAACCTGAGAAATCCGTCCGTTTTCGTCATTTGTTATCGAATCGACTTAAAGCCATATCGTCACACTGGCCGCGTTTCTCTATGAGACGGTTACATTTATCGTCTGCAAAGCTATGTCGCGTGCTGCGGTATGCGGAGACACTAAAAGTACCATAGTAGAACACAGAAGAAGGTTCTAAGTTGAAGCAATAGCCAGTAAGAAGTAGTACAATTCAAGTTTTAGATGTCGATTATTCACTTTTTAGCCAGCTTTGGTGGCTTGGACATGACCTAGGACCTTAAGATTTTGCATGAAAGGAGGACTAGCAGCCGCGTTGCATGGGAGAATGTAAAAAGTGTTCATATGTAGTAAAAACCTGAGAAATCCGTCCGTTTTCGTCATTTGTTATCCAATCGACTTAAAGCCAGATCGTCATATTGGCCGCTTTTCTCTCTGAGACGGTTACATTTATCGTCTGCAAAGCTATGTCGCATGCTGCGTTATGCGGAGACACTAAAAGCACCATAGTAGATCACAGAAGAAGCTTCTAAGTTGAAGTTATAGCCAGTAAGAAGTAGTACAATTCAAGTTTTAGTTGTCGATTATTCACTTTTTAGTCGGCTTTGGTGGCTTGGACATGACCTAGGACCTTAAGAGTTAGCATGAAAGGAGGACTAGCAGCCGCGTTGCATGGGAGAATGTAAAAAGTGTTCATATGTAGTAAAAACCTGAGAAATCCGTCCGTTTTCGTCATTTGTTATCGAATCGACTTAAAGCCAGATCGTCACATTGGCAGCTTTTCTCTCTGAGACGGTTACATTTATCGTCTGCAAAGCTATTTCGCGTGCTGCGGTATGCGGAGACACTAAAAGCACCATAGTAGAACACAGAAGAAGCTTCTAAGTTGAAGTAATAGCCAGTAAGAAGTAGTACAATTCAAGTTTTAGTTGTCGATTATTCACTTTTTAGCCGGCTTTGGTGGCTTGGACATGACCTAGGACCTTAAGGTATTGCATGAAAGGAGGACTAGCAGCCGCGTTGCATGGGAGAATGTGAAAAGTGTTCATATGTAGTAAAAACCTGAGAAATCCGTCCGTTTTCGTCATTTGTTATCGAATCGACTCAAAGCCAGATCGTCAAATTGGCCGCTTTTCTCTCTGAGACGGTTACATTTATCGTCTGCAAAGCTATGTCGCGCGCTGCGGTATGCGGAGACACTAAAAGCACCATAGTAGAACACAGAAGAAGCTTCTAAGTTGAAGTAATGGCCAGTAAGAAGTAGTACAATTCAAGTTTTAGTTGTCGATTATTCACTTTTTGCCGGCTTTGGTGGCTATGACATGACCTAGGACCATAAGATTTTGCATGAAAGGAGGACTAGCAGCCGCGTTGCAAGGGAGTATGTGAAATGTGTTCATATGTAATAAAAACCTGAGAAATCCGTCCGTCTTCGTCATTTGTAATCGAATCGACTTAAAGCCATATCGTCACACTGGCCGCGTTTCTCTATGAGACGGTTACATTTATCGTCTGCAAAGCTATGTCGCGTGCTGCGGTATTGCGGAGACACTAAAAGTACCATAATAGAACACAGAAGAAGCTTCTAAGTTGAAGCAATAGCCTGTAAGAAGTAGTACAATTCAAGTTTTAGTTGTCGATTATTCACTTTTTAGCCGGCTTTGGTGGCTTGGACATGACCTAAGACCTTAAGATTTTGCATGGAAGGAGGACTAGCAACCGCGTTGCATGGGAGAATGTAAAAAGTGTTCATATGTAGTAAAAACCTGAGAAATCCGTCCATTTTCGTCATTTGTTATCGAATCGACTTAAAGCCAGATCGTCATATTGGCCGCTTTTCACTCTGAGACGGTTACATTTATCGTCTGCAAAGCTATGTCGCGTGCTGCGGTATGCGGAGACACTAAAAGCACCATAGTAGAACACAGAAGAAGCTTCTAAGTTGAAGTAATAGCCAGTAAGACGTAGTACAATTCAAGTTTTAATTATCGATTATTCACTTTTTAGCCGGCTTTGGTGGCTTGGACATGACCTAGGACCTTTAGATTTTGCATGAAAGGAGGACTAGCAGCCGCGTTGCATTGGAGAATGTGAAAAGTGTTCATATGTAGTAAAAACCTGAGAAATCCGTCCGTTTTCGTCATTTGTTATCGAATCGACTTAAAGCCAGATCTTCACATTGGCCGCTCTTCCCTCTGTAACGGTTACATTTATCGTCTACAAAGCTATGTCGCGTGCTGCGGTATGCGGAACACTAAAAGCACCATAGTAGAACACAGAAGAAGCTTCTATGTTGAAGTAATAGCCAGTAAGAAGTAGTACAATTGAAGTTTTAGTTGTCGATTATTCACTTTTTAGCCGGCTTTGGTGGCCTGGACATGAGGTGGAACCTTAAGATTTTGCATGAAAGGAAGACTAGCAGCCGCGTTGCACGGGAGAATGTGAAAAGTGTTAATATCTAGTAAAAATATGAGAAATCCGTCCGTTTTCGTCATTTGTAATCGAATCGACTTAAAGCCAGATCGTCACATTGGCCACTCTTCCCTCTGAAACGGTTACATTTATCGTTTACAAAGCTATGTCGTGTGCTGCGGTATGCTGAAAAACTAAAAGCACCATAGTAAAACACAGAAGAAGCTTCTATGTTGAAGTAATAGCCAGAAAGAAGTATTACAATTGAAGTTTTAGCTGTCGATTATTCACTTTTTAGCCGGCTATGGTGGCTTGGACATGACCTAGGACCTTAAGATTTTGCATGAAAGGAGTACTTGCAGCCGCGATGCACGGGAGAATGTAAAATGTGTTCATATGTAGTAAAAACGTGATAAATCCGCCCGTTTTCGTCATTTGTTATCGAATCGACTTAAAGCTAGATCGTCACATTGGCCGCCCTTCTCTCTGAAACGGTTACATTTATCGTCTACAAAGCTATGTCGCGTTCTGCGGTATGCGGAAACACTAAAAGCACCATAGTAGAACACAGAAGAAGCTTCTATGTTGAAGTAATAGCCAGTAAGACGCTGTACAATTGAAGTTTTAGTTGTCGATTATTCACTCTTTAGCCGGCTTTGGTGGCTTGGACATGACCTAGGACCATAAGATTTTGCATGAAAGGAGGACTAGCAGCCGCGTTCCATGGGATACAGTGAAAAGTGTTCATATGTAGTAAAAACCTTAGAAATCCGTCCGTTTTCGTCATTTGTTATCGAATCGACTTAAAGCAAGATCGTCACATTGGCCGCTTTTCTCTCTGAGACGGTTACATTTATCGTTTGCAAAGCTATGTCGCGTGCTGCGGTGTGCCGAGACACTAAAAGCACCATAGTAGAACACAGAAGAAGCTTCTAAGTTGAAGTAATAGCCTGTAAGAAGTAGTACAATTCAAGTTTTAGTTGTCGATTATTCACTTTTTAGCCGGCTTTGGTGGCTTGGATATGACCTAGCACCTTAAGATTTTGCATGAAAGGAGTACTTGCAGCCGCGTTGCACGGGAGAATGAAAAATATGTTCATATGTAGTAAAAACCTGAGAAATCCCTCCTTCTTCGTCATTTGTTATCGAATCGACTTGAAGCCAGATCGTCACATTGGCCGCTTTTCTCTCTGAGACGGTTATATTTATCTTCTGCAAAGGTATGTCGCGTGCTGCGGTATGCGGAGACACTAAAAGCACCATAGTAGAACACAGAAGAAGATTCTAAGTTGAAGTAATAGCCAGTAAGAAGTAGTACAATTCAAGTTTTAGTTGTCGATTATTCACTTTTTAGCCGGCTTTGGTGGCTTGGACATGACCTAGGACATTAAGATTTTACATGAAAGGAGGACTAGCAGCCGCGTTGCACTGGAGAATGTGAAAAGTGTTCATATGTGGTCAAAACCTGAGAAATCCGTCCGTTTTCGTCATTTGTTATCGATTCGACTTAAAGCCAGATCGTCACATTGGCCGCTCTTCTCTCTGAGACGGTTACATTTATCGTCTGCAAAGCTATGTCGCGTGCTGCGGTATGCGGAGACACTAAAAGCACCATAGTAGAACACAGAAGAAGCTTCTAAGTTGAAGCAATAACCAGTACGAAGTAGTACAATTCAAGTTTTAGTTGTCGATTATTCACTTTTTAGCCGGCTTTATTGGCTTGGACATGACCTAGTACCTTAAGATTTTGCTTGAAAGGAGGACTAGCAGCCGCGTTGCACTGGAGAATGTGAAAAGTGTTCATATGTACTAAAAACCTGAGAAATCCGTCCGTTTTCGTCATTTGTTATCGAATCGACTTAAAGCCAGATCGTCAAATTGGCCGCTTTTTTTCTCTGAGACGGTTACATTTATCGTCTGCAAAGCTATGTCGCGTGCTGCGGTATGCGGAGACACTAAAAGCACCATAGTAGAAGACAGAAGAAGCTTCTAAGTTGAAGTAATAGCCAGTAAGAAATAATACAATTCAAGTTTTAGTTATCGATTATTCACTATTTAGCCGGCTTTGGTGGCTTTACATGACCTAGGACCTTAAGATTTTGCATGAAAGGAGGTCTAACAGCCGCGTTGCATGGGAGAATGTGAAAAGTGTTCATATGTAGTAATAACCACAGAAATCCGTCCGTTTTCGTCATTTGTTATCGAATCGACTTAAAGCCAGATCGTTAAATTGGCCGCTTTTCTCTCTCAGAAGGTTACATTTACTGTCTGCAAAGGTATGTCGCGTGCTGCGGTATGTGGAGACACTTAAAGCACCATAGAAGAACACAGAAGAAGCTTCTAAGTTGAAGTAATAGCCAGTAAGAAGTAGTACAATTCAAGTTTTAGTTGTCGATTATTCACTTTTTAGCCGGCTTTGGTGGCTTGGACATGACCTAGGACATTAAGATATTGCATGAAAGGAGGACTAGCAGCCGCGTTGCATGGGAGAATGTGAAAAGTGTTCATATGTAGTAAAAACCTGAGAAATCCGTCCGTTTTCGTCATTTGTTATCGAATCGACTTAAAGCCAGATCGTCTCATTGGCCGCTTTTCTCTCTGAGACGGTTACATTTATCGTCTGCAAAGCTATGTCGCGTGCTGCGGTCTGCTTAGACACTAAAAGCACCATAGTAGAAAACAGAAGAAGCTTCTAAGTTGAAGTAATAGCCAGTAACAAGTAGTACAAATCAAGTTTTATTTGTCGATTGTTCACTTTTTAGCCGGCTTTGGTGGCTTGGACATGACCTAGTACCTTAAGATTTTGCATGAAATGAGAACTAGCAGCCGCGTTGCACGGGAGAATGTGAAAAGTGTTCATATGTAGCAAAAACATGAGAAATCCGTCCGTTCTCGTCATTTGTTATCGAATCGACTTAAAGCCAGTTCGTCACATTAGCCGCTTTTCTCTCTCAGAAGGTTACATTTATTGTCTGCAAAGCTATGTCGCGTGCTGCGGTATGCGGAGACACTTAAAGCACCATAGAAGAACACAGAAGAAGCTTCTAAGTTGAAGTAATAGCCAGTAAGAAGTAATACAATTCAAGTTTTAGCTGTCGATTATTCACTTTTTAGCCGGCTATGGTGGCTTGGACATGACCTAGGACCTTAAGATATTGCATGAAAGGAGTACTTGCAGCCGCGTTGCACGGGAGAATGTGAAATGTGTTCATATGTAGTAAAAACCTGATAATTCCTTCCGTTTTCGTCATTTGTTATCGAATCGACTTAAAGCTAGATCGTAACATTGGCCGCCCTTCTCTCTGAAACGGTTACATTTATCGTCTACAAAGCTATGTCGCGTGCTGCGGTATGCGGAAACACTAAAAGCACCATAGTAGAACACAGAAGAAGCTTCTATGTTGAAGTAATAGCCAGTAAGACACTGTACAATTGAAGTTTTAGTTGACGATTATTCACTCTTTAGCCGGCTTTGGTGGCTTGGACATGACCTAGGACCTTAAGATTTTGCATGAAAGGAGGTCTAGCAGCCGCTATGCATGGGAGAATGTGAAGAGTGTTCATATGTACTAAAATCCTGAGAAATCCGTCTGTTTTCGTCATTTGTTATCGAATCGACTTAAAGCCATATCGTCACATTTGCCGCTTTTCTCTATGAGACTGTTACATTTATCGTCTGCAAAGCTATGTCGCGTGCTGCGGTATGCGGAGACACTAAAAGCACCATAGGAGAACACAGAAGAAGCTTCTAAGTTGAAGTAATAGCCAGTAAGAAGTAGTACAATTGAAGTTTTAATTGTCGATTATTCACTTTTTAGCCGGCTTTGGTGGCTTGGATATGACCTAGGACATTAAGATTTTGCATGAAAGGAGGACTAGCAGCCGCGCTGCACTGGAGAATGTGAAAAGTGTTCATATGTGGTAAAAACCTGAGAAATCCGTCCGTTTTCGTCATTTGTTATCGATTCGACTTAAAGCCAGATCGTCACATTGGCCGCCGTTCTCTCTGAGACGGTTACATTTATCGTCTGCGAAGCTATGTCGTGTGCTGCGGTGTGCGGAGACACTAAAAGCACCATAGTAGAACACAGAAGAAGCTTCTAAGTAGAAGTAATAAAAAGTAAGAAGTAATACAATTCAAGTTTTAGTTGTCGATTATTCATATTTTAGCCGGCTTTGGCGGCTTGTACACGACCTAGCACCTTACGATCTTGCATGAAAGGAGGACTAGCAGCCGCGTTGCACGGGAGAATGTGAAAAGTGTTCATATGTAGTAAAAACCTGAGAAATCCGTCCGTTTTCGTCATTTGTTATCGAATCGACTTAAAGCCAGATCGTCAAATTGGCCGCTTTTTTTCTCTGAGACGGTTACATTTATCGTCTGCAAAGCTATGTCGCGTGCTGCGGTATGCGGAGACACTAAAAGCACCATAGTAGAAGACAGAAGAAGCTTCTAAGTTGAAGTAATAGCCAGTAAGAAATAATACAATTCAAGTTTTAGTTATCGATTATTTACTATTTAGCCGGCTTTGGTGGCTTTTACATGACCTAGGACCTTAAGATTTTGCATGAAAGGAGGTCTAACAGCCGCGTTGCATGGGAGAATGTGAAAAGTGTTCATATGTAGTAAAAACCACAGAAATCCGTCCGTTTTCGTCATTTGTTATCGAATCGACTTAAAGCCAGATCGTTAAATTGGCCGCTTTTCTCTCTCAGAAAGTTACATTTATTGACCGCAAAGCTATGTCGCGTGCTGCCGTATGCGGAGACACTTAAAGCACCATAGAAGAACACAGAAGAAGCTTCTAAGTTGAAGTAATAGCCAGTAAGAAGTAGTACAATTCAAGTTTTAGCTGTCGATTATTCACTTTTTAGCCGGCTATGGTGGCTTGGACATGACCTAGGACCTTAAGATTTTGCATGAAAGGAGTACTTGTAGCCGCGTTGCACGGGAGAATGTGAAATGTGTTCATATGTAGTAAAAACCTGATAAACCCGTCCGTTTTCGTCATTTGTTATCGAATCGACTTAAAGCTAGATCGTCACATTGGCCGCCCTTCTCTCTGAAACGGTTACATTTATCGTCTACAAAGCTATGTCGCGTGCTGCGGTATGCGGAAACACTAAAAGCACCATAGTAGAACACAGAAGAAGCTTCTATGTTGAAGTAATAGCCAGTAAGACGCTGTACAATTGAAGTTTTAGTTGTCGATTACTCACTCTTTAGCCGGCTTTGGTGGCTTGGACATGACCTAGGATCTTACGATTTTGCATGAAAGGAGGTCTAGCAGCCACGTTGCATGGGAGAATGTGAAAAGTGTTCATATGAAGTAAAAACCTGAGAAATCCGTCCGTTTTCGTCATTTGTTATCGAATCGACTTAAAGCAAGATCGTCACATTGGCCGCTTTTCTCTCTGAGACGGTTACATTTATCGTCTGCAAAGCTATGTCGCGTGCTGCGATGTGCGGAGACACTAAAAGCACCATAGTAGAACACAGAAGAAGCTTCTAAGTTGAAGTAATAGCCAGTAAGACGTAGTAAAATTCAAGTTTTAGTGATCGATTATTCACTTTCTAGCCGGCTTTGGTGGCTTTTACATGACCTAGGACCTTACGATTTTGCATGAAAGGAGGTCTAGCAGCCACGTTGCATGGGAGAATGTGAAAAGTGTTCATATGAAGTAAAAACCTGAGAAATCCGTCCGTTTTCGTCATTTGTTATCGAATCGACTTGAAGCCAGATCGTCACATTGGCCGCTTTTCTCTCTGAGACGGTTACATTTATCGTCTGCAAAGCTATGTCGCGTGCTGCGGTGTGCGGAGACACTAAAAGCACCATAGTAGAACACAGAAGAAGCTTCTAAGTTGAAGAAATAGCCAGTAAGAAGTAGTAGAATTCAAGTTTTAGTCGTCGATTATTCACTTTTTAGCCGACTTTGTTGGCTTCTACATGACCTAGGACCTTAAGATTTTGCATGAAAGGAGGTCTAGCAGTGCTTTGCGTGGGAGAATGTGAAGAGTGTTCATATGTACTAAAATCCTGAGAAATCCGTCCGTTTTCGTCATTTGTTATCGAATCGACTAAAATCCAGATCGTCACATTGGCCGCTTTTCTCTATGAGACTGTTACATTTATCGCCTGCAAAGCTATGTAGCGTGCTGCCGTCTGCGGAGACCCTAAAAGCACCATAGGAGAACACAGAAGAAGCTTCTAAGTTGAAGTAATAGCCAGTAAGAAGTAGTACAATTGAAGTTTTAATTGTCGATTATTCACTTTTTAGCCGGCTTTGGTGGCTTGGACATGACCTAGGACATTAAGATTTTGCATGAAAGGAGGACTAGCAGCCGCGTTGCACTGGAGAATGTGAAAAGTGTTCATATGTGGTAAAAACCTGAGAAATCCGTCCGTTTTCGTCATTTGTTATCGATTCGACTTAAAGCCAGATCGTCACATTGACCGCTCTTCTCTCTGAGACGGTTACATTTATCGTCTGCAAAGCTATGTCGCGTGCTGCGGTGTGCGGAGACACTAAAAGCACCATAGTAGAACACACAAGAAGCTTCTAAGTAGAAGTAATAAAAAGTAAGAAGTAATACAATTCAAGTTTTAGTTGTCGATTATTCACATTTTAGCCGGCTTTGGCGGCTTGGACAAGACCTAGCACGTTACGATTTTGCATGAAAGGAGGACTAGCAGCCGCGTTGCACGGGAGAATGTGAAAAGTGTTCATATATAGTAAAAACCTGAGAAATCCGTCCGTTTTCGTCATTTGTTATCGAATCGACTTAAAGCCAGATCGTCACATTGGCCGCTCTTCTCTCTGAAACGGTTACATTTATCGTCTACAGAGCTATGTCGCGTGCTGCGGTATGCGGAAACACTAAAAGCACCATAGTAGAGCACAGAAGAAGCTTCTAAGTTGAAGTAATAGCCAGTAAGAAGTAGTACAATTGAAGTTTTAGTTGTCGATTATTCACTTTTTGCTGGCTTTGGTGGCTTGGACATGACCTAGGACCTTAAGATTTTGCATGAAAGGAGGACTAGCAGCCGCGTTGCATGGGAGAATGTGAAAAGTGTTCATATGTAGTAAAAACCTGAGAAATCCGTCCGTTTTCGTCATTTGTTATCGAATCGACTTACAGCCTGATCGTCACATTGGCCGCTTTTCTCTCTGAGACGGTTACATTTTTCGTCTGCAAAGCTACGTCGCGTGCTGCGGTGTGCGGAGACATTAAAAGCACCATAGTAGAGCACAGAAGAAGCTTCTATGTTGAAGTAATAGCCAGTAAGACGCTGTACAATTGAAGTTTTAGTTATCGATTATTCACTCTTTAGCCGGCTTTGGTGGCTTGGACATGACCTAGGACCTTAAGATTTTGCATGAAAGGAGGACTAGCAGCCGCGTTCCATGGGATACTGTGAAAAGTGTTCATATGTAGTATAAACCTTAGAAATCCGTCCGTTTTCGTCATTTGTTATCGAATCGACTTAAAGCAAGATCGTCACATTGGCCGCTTTTCTCTCTGAGACGGTTACATTTATCGTCTGCAAAGCTATGTCGCGTGCTGCGGGGTGTGGAGACACTAAAAGCACCATAGTAGAACACAGAAGAAGCTTCTAAGTTGAAGTAATAGCCAGTAAGAAGTAGTAGAATTCAAGTTTTAGTCGTCGATTATTCACTTTTTAGCCGCCTTTGGTGGCTTGGACATGACCTAGGACCTTAAGATTTTGCATGAAAGGAGTACTCGCAGCCGCGTTGCACGGGAGAATGTGAAATATGTTCATATGTAGTAAAAACCTGAGAAATCCGTCCATTTTCGTCATTTGTTATCGAATCGACTTGAAGCCAGATCGTCACATTGGCCGCTTTTCTCTCTGAGACGGTTACATTTATCGTCTGCAAAGGTATGTCGCGTGCTGCGGTATGCGGAGACACTAAAAGCACCATAGTAGAACACAGAAGAAGTTTCTAAGTTGAAGTAATAGCCAGTAAGACGTAGTACAATTCAAGTTTTAGTTATCGATTATTCACTTTTTAGCCGGCTTTGGTGGCTTTTACATGACCTAGGACCTTACGATTTTGCATGAAAGGAGGTCTAGCAGCCACGTTGCATGGGAGAATGTGAGAAGTGTTCATATGAAGTAAAAACCTGAGAAATCCGTCCGTTTTCGTCATTTGTTATCGAATCGACTTGAAGCCAGATCGTCACATTGGCCGCTTTTCTCTCTGAGACGGTTACATTTATCGTCTGCAAAGCTATGTCGCGTGCTGCGGTGTGCGGAGACACTAAAAGCACCATAGTAGAACACAGAAGAAGCTTCTAAGTTGAAGAAATAGCCAGTAAGAAGTAGTAGAATTCAAGTTTTAGTTGTCGATTATTCACTTTTTAGCCGACTTTGTTGGCTTCTACATGACCTAGGACCTTAAGATTTTGCATGAAAGGAGGTCTAGCAGCCGCTTTGCATGGGAGAATGTGAAGAGTGTTCATATGTATTAAAATCCTGAGAAATCCGTCCGTTTTCGTCATTTGTTATCGAATCGACTAAAAGCCAGATCGTCACATTGGCCGCTTTTCTCTATGAGACTGTTACATTTATCGTCTGCAAAGCTATGTAGCGTGCTGCCGTCTGCGGAGACCCTAAAATCACCATAGGAGAACACAGAAGAAGCTTCTAAGTTGAAGTCATAGCCAGTAAGAAGTAGTACAATTGATGTTTTAATTGTCGATTATTCACTTTATAGCCGGCTTTGGTGGCTTGGACATGACCTAGGACATTAAGATTTTGCATGAAAGGAGGACTAGCAGCCGCGTTGCACTGGAGAATGTGAAAAGTGTTCATATGTGGTAAAAACCTGAGAAATCCGTCCGTTTTCGTCATTTGTTATCGATTCGACTTAAAGCCAGATCGTCACATTGGCCGCTCTTCTCTCTGAGACGGTTACATTTATCGTCTGCAAAGCTATGTCGCGTGCTGCGGTGTGCGGAGACACTAAAAGCACCATAGTAGAACACAGAAGAAGCTTCTAAGTAGAAGTAATAAAAAGTAAGAAGTAATACAATTCAAGTTTTAGTTGTCGATTATTCACATTTTAGCCGGCTTTGGCGGCTTGGACATGAACTATTACCTTACGATTTTGCATGAAAGGAGGACTAGCAGCCGCGTTGCACGGGAGAATGTGAAAAGTGTTCATATGTAGTAAAAACCTGAGAAATCCGTCCGTTTTCGTCATTTGTTATCGAATCGACTTAAAGCCAGATCGTCACATTGGCCGCTCTTGTCTCTGAAACGGTTACATTTATCGTCTACAGAGCTATGTTGCCTGCTCAGGTATGCGGAAACACTAAAAGCACCATAGTAGAGCACAGAAGAAGCTTCTAAGTTGAAGTAATAGCCAGTAAGAAATAATACAATTCAAGTTTTAGTTATCGATTATTCACTATTTAGCCGGCTTTGGTGGCTTTTACATGACCTAGGACCTTAAGATTTTGCATGAAAGGAGGTCTAACAGCCGCGTTGCATGGGAGAATGTGAAAAGTGTTCATATGTAGTAAAAACGTGAGAAATCCGTCCGTTTTCGTCATTTGTTATCGAATCGACTTAAAGCCAGATCGTTAAATTGGCCGCTTTTCTCTCTGAGACGGTTACATTTATTGTCTGCAAAGCTATGTCGCGTGCTGCGGTATGCGGACCCACTAAAAGCACCATAGAAGAACACAAAAGAAGCTTCTAAGTTGAAGTAATAGCCAGTAAGAAGTAGTACAATTCAAGTTTTAGTTGTCGATTAATCACATTTTAGCCGGCTTTTGTGGCTTGGACATCACCTAGGACGTTAATATTTTGCATGAAAGGAGTACTTGCAGCCGCGTTGCAAGGGAGAATGTGAAATATGTTCATATGTAGTAAAAACCTGAGAAATCCGTCCTTTTTCGTCATTTGTTATCGAATCGACTTGAAGCCAGATCGTCACATTGGCCGCTTTTCTTTCTGAGACGGTTACATTTATCGTCTGCAAAGGTATGTCGCATATTGCGGTATGCGGAGACACTAAAAGCACCATAGTAGAACACAGAAGAAGCTTCTAAGTTGAAGTAATAGCCAGTAAGAAGTAGTAGAATTCAAGTTTTAGTTGTCGATTATTCACTTTTTAGCCGACTTTGTTGGCTTCTACATGACCTAGGACCTTAAGATTTTGCATGAAAGGAGGTCTAGCAGCCGCTATGCATGGGAGAATGTGAAGAGTGTTCATATGTACTAAAATCCTGAGAAATCCGTCCTTTTTCGTCATTTGTTATCGAATCGACTTAAAGCCAGATCGTCACATTTGCCGCTTTTCTCTATGAGACTGTTACATTTATCGTCTGCAAAGCTATGTAGCGTGCTGCCGTCTGCGGAGACCCTAAAAGCACCATAGGAGAACACAGAAGAAGCTTCTAAGTTGAAGTAATAGCCAGTAAGAAGTAGTACAATTGAAGTTTTAATTGTCGATTATTCACTTTTTTGCCGGCTTTGGTGGCTTGGACATGACCTAGGACATTAAGATTTTCCATGAAAGGAGGACTAGCAACCGCGCTGCACTGGAGAATGTGAAAAGTGTTCATATGTGGTAAAAACCTGAGAAATCCGTCCGTTTTCGTCATTTGTTATCGAATCGACTTAAAGCCAGATCGTCACATTGGCCGCTCTTCTCTTTGAGACGGTTACATTTATGGTCTGCAAAGCTATGTCGCGTGCTGCGGTGTGCGGAGACACTAAAAGCACCATAGTAGAACACAGAAGAAGCTTCTAAGTAGAAGTAATAAAAAGTAAGAAGTAATACAATTCAAGTTTTAGTTGTCGATTTTTCACATTTTAGCCGGCTTTGGCGGCTTGGACATGACCTAGCACCTTACGATTTTGCATGAAAGGAGGACTAGCAGCCGCGTTGCACGGGAGAATGTGAAAAGTGTTCATATGTAGTAAAAACCTGAGAAATCCGTCCGTTTTCGTCATTTGTTATCGAATCGACTTAAAGCCAGATCGTCAAATTGGCCGCTTTTTTTCTCTGAGACGGTTACATTTATCGTCTGCAAAGCTATGTCGCGTGCTGCGGTATACGGAGACACTAAAAGCACCATAGTAGAAGACAGAAGAAGCTTCTAAGTTGAAGTAATAGCCAGTAAGAAATAATACAATTCAAGTTTTAGTTATCGATTATTCACTATTTAGCCGGCTTTGGTGGCTTTTACATGACCTAGGACCTTAAGATTTTGCATGAAAGGAGGTCTAACAGCCGCGTTGCATGGGAGAATGTGAAAAGTGTTCATATGTAGTAAAAACCACAGAAATCCGTCCGTTTTCGTCATTTGTTATCGAATCGACTTAAAGCCAGATCGTTAAATTGGCCGCTTTTCTCTCTCAGAAAGTTACATTTATTGTCTGCAAAGCTATGTCGCGTGCTGCGGTATGCGGAGACACTTAAAGCACCATAGAAGAACACAGAAGAAGCTTCTAAGTTGAAGTAATAGCCAGTAAGAAGTAGTACAATTCAAGTTTTAGCTGTCGATTATTCACTTTTTAGCCGGCTATGGTGGCTTGGACATGACCTAGGACCTTAAGATTTTGCATGAAAGGAGTACTTGCAGCCGCGTTGCACGGGAGAATGTGAAATGTGTTCATATGTAGTAAAAACCTGATAAATCCGTCCGTTTTCGTCATTTGTTATCGAATCGACTTAAAGCTAGATCGTCACATTGGCCGCCCTTCTCTCTGAAACGGTTACATTTATCGTCTACAAAGCTATGTCGCGTGCTGCGGTATGCGGAAACACTAAAAGCACCATAGTAGAACACAGAAGAAGCTTCTATGTTGAAGTAATAGCCAGTAAGACGCTGTACGATTGAAGTTTTAGTTGTCGATTATTCACTCTTTAGCCGGCTTTGGTGGCTTGGACGTGACCTAGGACCTTAAGATTTTGCATGAAAGGAGGACTAGCAGCCGCGTTCCATGGGATACTGTGAAAAGTGTTCATATGTAGTAAAAACCTTAGAAATCCATCCGTTTTCGTCATTTGTTATCGAATCGACTTAAAGCAAGATCGTCACATTGGCCGCTTTTCTCTCTGAGACGGTTACATTTATCGTCTGCAAAGCTATGTCGCGTGCTGCGGTGTGCGGAGACACTAAAAGCACCGTAGTAGAACACAGAAGAAGCTTCTAAGTAGAAGTAATAAAAAGTAAGAAGTAATACAATTCAAGTTTTAGTTGTCGATTATTCACATTTTAGCCGGCTTTGGCGGCTTGGACATGACCTAGCACCTTACGATTTTGCATGAAAGGAGGACTAGCAGCCGCGTTGCACGGGAGAATGTGAAAAGTGTTCATATGTAGTAAAAACCTGAGAAATCCGTCCGTTTTCGTCATTTGTTATCGAATCGACTTAAAGCCAGATCGTCAAATTGGCCGCTTTTTTTTCTCTGAGACGGTTACATTTATCGTCTGCAAAGCTATGTCGCGTGCTGCGGTATGCGGAGACACTAAAATCACCATAGTAGAACACAGAAGAAGCTTCTAAGTTGAAGTAATAGCCAGTAAGAAGTAGTACAATTCAAGTTTTAGCTGTCGATTATTCACTTTTTAGCCGGCTATGGTGGCTTGGACATGACCTAGGACCTTAAGATTTTGCATGAAAGGAGTACTTGCAGCCGCGTTGCACGGGAGAATGTGAAATGTGTTCACATGTAGTAAAAACCTGATAAATCCGTCCGTTTTCGTCATTTGTTATCGAATCGACTTAAAGCTAGATCGTCACATTGGCCGCCCTTCTCTCTGAAACGGTTACATTTATCGTCTACAAAGCTATGTCGCGTGCTGCGGTATGCGGAAACACTAAAAGCACCATAGTAGAACACAGAAGAAGCTTCTATGTAGAAGTAATAGCCAGTAAGACGCTGTACAATTGAAGTTTTAGTTGTCGATTATTCACTCTTTAGCCGGCTTTGGTGGCTTGGACATGACCTAGGACCTTAAGATTTTGCATGAAAGGAGGACTAGCAGCCGCGTTCCATGGGATACTGTGAAAAGTGTTCATATGTAGTAAAAACCTTAGAAATCCGTCCGTTTTCGTCATTTGTTATCGAATCGACTTAAAGCAAGATCGTCACATTGTCCGCTTTTCTCTCTGAGACGGTTACATTTATCGTCTGCAAAGCTATGTCGCGTGCTGCGGTGTGCGGAGACACTAAAAGCACCATAGTAGAACACAGAAGAAGCTTCTAAGTTGAAGTAATAGCCAGTAAGAAGTAGTACAATTCAAGTTTTAGTTGTCGGTTATTCACTTTTTAGCCGGCTTTGGTGGCTTGGACAAGACCTAGGACCTTAAGATTTTGCATGGAAGGAGGACTAGCAGCCACGTTGCATGGGAGAATGTGAAAAGTGTTCATATGAAGTAAAAACCTGAGAAATCCGTCCGTTTTCGTCATTTGTTATCGAATCGACTTGAAGCCAGATCGTCACATTGGCCGCTTTTCTCTCTGAGACGTTTACATTTATCGTCTGCAAAGCTATGTCGCGTGCTGCGGTATGCGGAGACACTAAAAGCACCATAGTAGAACACAGAAGAAGCTTCTAAGTTGAAGTAATAGCCAGTAAGAAGTAGTGCAATTGAAGTTTTAATTGTCGATTATTCACATTTTAGCCGGCTTTGGTGGCTTGGACATGACCTAGGACATTAAGATTTTGCATGAAAGGAGGACTAGCAGCCGCGTTTCACTGGAGAATGTGAAAAGTGTTCATATGTGGTAAAAACCTGAGAAATCCGTCCGTTTTCGTCATTTGTTATCGATTCGACTTAAAGCCAGATCGTCACATTGGCCGCTCTTCTCTCTGAAACGGTTACATTTATCGTCTACAGAGCTATGTCGCGTGCTGCGGTATGCGGAAACACTAAAAGCACCATAGTAGAGCATAGAAGAAGCATCTAAGTTGAAGTAATAGCCAGTAAGAGATAGTACAATTGAAGTTTTAGTTGTCGATTATTCACTTTTTAGCTGGCTTTGGTGGCTTGGACATGACCTAGGACCTTAAGATTTTGCATGAAAGGAGGACTAGCAGCCGCGTTGCATGGGAGAATGTGAAAAGTGTTCATATGTAGTAAAAACCTGAGAAATCCGTCCGTTTTCGTCATTTGTTATCGGATCGACTTAAAGCCAGATCGTCAAATTGGCCGCTTTTTTTCTCTGAGACGGTTACATTTATCGTCTGCAAAGCTATGTCGCGTGCTGCGGTATGCGGAGACACTAAAAGCACCATAGTAGAACACAGAAGAAGTTTCTAAGTTGAAGTAATAGCCAGTAAGACGTAGTACAATTCAAGTTTTAGTTATCGATTATTCACTTTTCAGCCGGCTTTAGTGGCTTTTACATGACCTAGGACCTTACGATTTTGCATGAAAGGAGGTCTAGCAGCCACGTTGCATGGGAGAATGTGAGAAGTGTTCATATGAAGTAAAAACCTGAGAAATCCGTCCGTTTTCGTCATTTGTTATCGAATCGACTTGAAGCCAGATCGTCACATTGGCCGCTTTTCTCTCTGAGGCGGTTACATTTATCGTCTGCAAAGCTATGTCGCGTGCTGCGGTCTGCGGAGACACTAAAAGCACCATAGTAGAACACAGAAGAAGCTTCTAAGTTGAAGTAATAGCCAGTAAGAAGTAGTACAATTCAAGTTTTAGTTGTCGGTTATTCACTTTTTAGCCGGCTTTGGTGGCTTGGACATGACCTAGGACCTTAAGATTTTGCATGAAAGGAGTACTTGCAGCCGCGTTGCACGGGAGAATGTGAAATATGTTCATATGTAGTAAAAACCTGAGAAATCCGTCCTTTTTCGTCATTTGTTATCGAATCGACTTGAAGCCAGATCGTCACATTGGCCGCTTTTCTCTCTGAGACGGTTACATTTATCGTCTGCAAAGCTATGTCGCGTGCTGCGGTGTGCGGAGACACTAAAAGCACCATAGTAGAACACAGAAGAAGCTTCTAAGTTGAAGTAATAGCCAGTAAGACGTAGTACAATTCAAGTTTTAGTTATCGATTATTCACTTTCTAGCCGGCTTTGGTGGCTTTTACATGACCTAGGACCCTACGATTTTGCATGAAAGGAGGACTAGCAGCCACGTTGCATGGGAGAATGTAAAAAGCGTTCATATGAATTAAAAACCTGAGAAATCCGTCCGTTTTCGTCATTTGTTATCGAATCGACTTGAAGCCAGATCGTCACATTGGCCGCTTTTCTCTCTGAGACGGTTACATTTATCGTCTGCAAAGGTATGTCGCGTGCTGCGGTGTGCGGAGACACTAAAAGCTCCATAGTAGAACACAGAAGAAGCTTCTAAGTTGAAGAAATAGCCAGTAAGAAGTAGTAGAATTCAAGTTTTAGTCGTCGATTATTCACTTTTTAGCCGACTTTGTTGGCTTCTACATGACCTAAGACCTTAAGATTTTGCATGAAAGGAGGTCTAACAGCCGCGTTGCATGGGAGAATGTGAAAAGTGTTCATATGTAGTAAAAACCTGAGAAATACGTCCGTTTTCGTCATTTGTTATCGAATCGACTTAAAGCCAGATCGTTAAATTGGCCGCTTTTCTCTCTGAGACGGTTACATTTATTGTCTGCAAAGCTATGTCGCGTGCTGCGGTATGTGGAGACACTAAAAGCACCATAGAAGAACACAAAAGAAGCTTCTAAGTTGAAGTAATAGCCAGTAAGACGTAGTACAATTCAAGTTTTAATTATCGATTATTCACATTTTAGCCGGCTTTTGTGGCTTGGACATGACCTAGGACATTAAGATTTTGCATGAAAGGAGGACTAGCAGCCGCGCTGCACTGGAGAATGTGAAAAGTGTTCATATGTGGTAAAAACCTGAGAAATCCGTCCGTTTTCGTCATTTGTTATCGAATCGACTTAAAGCCAGATCGTCACATTGGCCGCTCTTCTCTTTGAGACGGTTACATTTATGGTCTGCAAAGCTATGTCGCGTGCTGCGGTGTGCGGAGACACTAAAAGCACCATAGTAGAACACAGAAGAAGCTTCTAAGTAGAAGTAATAAAAAGTAAGAAGTAATACAATTCAAGTTTTAGTTGTCGATTATTCACATTTTAGCCGGCTTTGGCGGCTTGGACATGACCTAGCACCTTACGATTTTGCATGAAAGGAGGACTAGCAGCCGCGTTGCACGGGAGAATGTGAAAAGTGTTCATATGTAGTAAAAACGTGAGAAATCCGTCCGTTTTCGTCATTTGTTATATAATCGACTTAAAGCCAGATCGTCAAATTGGCCGCTTTTTTTCTCTGAGACGGTTACATTTATCGTCTGCAAAGCTATGTCGCGTGCTGCGGTATGCGGAGACACTAAAAGCACCATAGTAGAAGACAGAAGAAGCTTCTAAGTTGAAGTAATAGCCAGTAAGAAATAATACAATTCAAGTTTTAGTTATCGATTATTCACTATTTAGCCGGCTTTGGTGGCTTTTACATGACCTAGGACCTTAAGATTTTGCATGAAAGGAGGTCTAACAGCCGCGTTGCATGGGAGAATGTGAAAAGTGTTCATATGTAGTAAAAACCACAGAAATCCGTCCGTTTTCGTCATTTGTTATCGAATCGACTTAAAGCCAGATCGTTAAATTGGCCGCTTTTCTCTCTCAGAAAGTTACATTTATTGTCTGCAAAGCTATGTCGCGTGCTGCGGTATGCGGAGACACTTAAAGCACCATAGAAAAACACAGAAGAAGCTTCTAAGTTGAAGTAATAGCCAGTAAGAAGTAGTACAATTCAAGTTTTAGCTGTCGATTATTCACTTTTTAGCCGGCTATGGTGGCTTGGACATGACCTAGGACCTTAAGATTTTGCATGAAAGGAGTACTTGCAGCCACGTTGCACGGGAGAATGTGAAATGTGTTCATATGTAGTAAAAACCTGAGAAATCCGTCCGTTTTCGTCATTTGTTATCGAATCGACTTAAAGCTAGATCGTCACATTGGCCGCCCTTCTCTCTGAAACGGTTACATTTATCGTCTACAAAGCTATGTCGCGTGCTGCGGTATGCGGAAACACTAAAAGCACCATAGTAGAACACAGAAGAAGCTTCTATGTTGAAGTAATAGCCAGTAAGACGCTGTACAATTGAAGTTTTAGTCGTCGATTATTCACTTTTTAGCCGACTTTGTTGGCTTCTACATGACCTAGGACCTTAAGATTTTGCATGAAAGGAGGTCTAGCAGCCGCTTTGCATGGGAGAATGTGAAGAGTGTTCATATGTACTAAAATCCTGAGAAATCCGTCCGTTTTCGTCATTTGTTATCGAATCGACTAAAAGCCAGATCGTCACATTGGCCGCTCTTCTCTCTGAAACGGTTACATTTATCGTCTACAGAGCTATGTCGCGTGCTGCGGTATGCGGAAACACTAAAAGCACCATAGTAGAGCACAGAAGAAGCATCTATGTTGAAGTAATAGCCAGTAAGAAGTAGTACAATTGAAGTTTTAGTTGTCGATTATTCACTTTTTAGCTGGCTTTGGTGGCTTGGACATGACCTAGGACCTTAAGATTTTGCATGAAAGGAGTACTTGCAGCCGCGTTGCATGGGAGAATGTGAAAAGTGTTCATATGTAGTAAAAACCTGAGAAATCCGTCCGTTTTCGTCATTTGTTATCGAATCGACTTCAAGCCAGATCGTCAAATTGGCCGCTTTTTTTCTCTGAGACGGTTACATTTATCGTCTGCAAAGCTATGTCGCGTGCTGCGGTATGCGGAAACACTAAAAGCACCATAGTAGAACACAGAAGAAGCTTCTATGTTGAAGTAATAGCCAGTAAGAAGTAGTACAATTGAAGTTTTAGTTGTCGATTATTCACTTCCTAGCCGGCTTTGGTGGCTTGGACATGACCTATGACCTTAAGATTTTGCATGAAAGGAGGACTAGCAGCCGCGTCGCATGGGAGAATGTGAGAAGTGTTCATATGAAGTAAAAACCTGAGAAATCCGTCCGTTTTCGTCATTTGTTATCGAATCGACTTGAAGCCAGATCGTCACATTGGCCGCTTTTCTCTCTGAGACGGTTACATTTATTGTCTGCAAAGCTATGTCGCGTGCTGCGGTATGCGGAGACACTAAAAGCACCATAGAAGAACACAAAAGAAGCTTCTAAGTTGAAGTAATAGCCAGTAAGAAGTAGTACAATTCAAGTTTTAGTTGTCGATTAATCACATTTTAGCCGGCTTTTGTGGCTTGGACATCACCTAGGACGTTAATATTTTGCATGAAAGGAGGACTGGCAGCCGCGTTGCACGGGAGAATGTGAAAAGAGTTCATATGTGTTAAAAACGTGATAAATCCGTCCGTTTTCGTCATTTGTTATCGAATGGGCTTAAAGCCAGATCGTCACTTTGGTCGCTTTTCGCTCTGAGACGGTTACATTTATCGTCTGCAAAGCTATGTCACGTGCTGCGGTATGCGGAAACACTAAAAGCACCATGGTAGAACACAGAAGAAGCTTCTATGTTGAAGTAATAGCCAGTAAGAAGTAGTACAATTGAAGTTTTAGTTGTCGATTATTCACTTCCTAGCCGGCTTTGGTGGCTTGGACATGACCTATGACCTTAAGATTTTGCATGAAAGGAGGACTAGCAGCCGCGTTGCATGGGAGAATGTGAAAAGTGTTCATATGTAGTAAAAACCTGAGAAATCCGTTCGTTTTCGTCATTTGTTATCGAATCGACTTACAGCCTGATCGTCACATTGGCCGCTTTTCTCTCTGAGACGATTACATTTATCGTCTGCAAAGTTATGTCGCGTGCTGCGGTATGCGGAGACAGTAAAAGCACCTTAGTAGAACACAGAAGAAGCTTCTAAGTTGAAGTAATAGCCAGTAAGAAGTAATACAATTCAAATTTTAGTTGTCGATTATTCACATTTTAGCCGGCTTTGGTGGCTTGCACATGACCTATGACCTTAAGATTTTGCATGAAAGGAGGACTAGCAGCCGCGTTGCATGGGAGAATGTGAAAAGTGTTCATATGTAGTAAAAACCTGAGAAATCCGTCCGTTTTCGTCATTTGTTATCGAATCGACTTAAAGCCAGATCGTCACTTTTTCCGCTCTACTCTCTGAAACGGTTACATTTATCGTCTGCAAAGCTATGTCGCGTGCTGCGGTGTGCGGAGACACTAAAAGCACCATAGTAGAACACAGAAGAAGCTTCTAAGTTGAAGTAATCGTTAGTAAGAAGTAGTACAATTCAAGTTTTAGTTATCGATTATTCACTTTTCAGCCGGCTTTGGTGGCTTGGACTTGACCTAGGACCTTAAGATTTTGCATGAAAGGAGGTCTAGCAGCCGCGTTGCATGGGAGAATGTGAAAAGTGTTCATATGTAGTAAAAACCTGAGAAACCCGTCCGTTTTCGTCATTTGTTATCCAATCGACTTAAAGCCAGATCGTCACATTGGCCGCTTTTCTCTCTGAGACGGTTCCATTTATCGTCTGCAAAGCTACGTCGCGTGCTGCGGTGTGCGGAGACTCTAAAAGCACCATAGTAGAACACAGAAGAAGCTTCCAAGTTGAAGTAATAGCCAGTAAGAAGTAGTACAATTCAAGTTTTAGTTGTCGATTATTCACATTTTAGCCGGCTTTGGTGGCTTGGACATGACCTAGCACCTTAAGATTTTGCATGAAAGGAGGACTAGCAGCCGCGTTGCACGGGAGAATGTGAAAAGTGTTCATATGTAGTAAAAACCTGAGAAATCCGTCCGTTTTCGTCATTTGTTATCGAATCGACTTAAAGCCAGATCGTCACATTGGCCGCTCTTCTCTCTGAAACGCTTACATTTATCGTCTACAAAGCCATGTCGCGTGCTGCGGTATGCGGAAACACTAAATGCACCATAGTAGAACAGAGAAGAAGCTCCTATGTTGAAGTAATAGCCAGTAAGAAGTAGTACAATTGAAGTTTTAGTTGTCGATTATTCACTTTTTAGCCGGCTTTGGTGGCTTGGACATGACCTAGGTCCTCAAGATTTTGCATGAAAGGAGGACTAGCAGCCGCGTTGCATGGGAGAATGTGAAAAGTGTTCATATGTAGTAAAAACCTGAGAAATCCGTCCGTTTTCGTCATTTGTTATCAAATTGACTTAAAGCCAGATCGTCACATTGGCCGCTCTTCTCTCTGAAACGGTTACATTTATCGTCTGCAAAGCTATGTCGCGTGCTGCGGTATGCGGAGACACTGAAAGTACCATAGTAGAACACAGAAGAAGCTTCTAAGTTGAAGTAATAGCCAGTAAGAAATAATACAATTCAAGTTTTAGTTATCGATTATTCACTATTTAGCCGGCTTTGGTGGCTTTTACATGACCTAGGACCTTAAGATTTTGCATGAAAGGAGGTCTAACAGCCGCGTTGCATGGGAGAATGTGAAAAGTGTTCATATGTAGTAAAAACCACAGAAATCCGTCCGTTTTCGTCATTTGTTATCGAATCGACTTAAAGCCAGATCGTTAATTTGGCCGCTTTTCTCTCTCAGAAAGTTACATTTATTGTCTGCAAAGCTATGTCGCGTGCTGCGGTATGCGGAGACACTTAAAGCACCATAGAAGAACACAGAAGAAGCTTCTAAGTTAAAGTAATAGCCAGTAAGACGCTGTACAATTGAAGTTTTAGTCGTCGATTATTCACTTTTTAGCCGACTTTGTTGGCTTCTACATGACCTAGGACCTTAAGATTTTGCATGAAAGGAGGTCTAGCAGCCGCTTTGCATGGGAGAATGTGAAGAGTGTTCATATGTACTAAAATCCTGAGAAATCCGTCCGTTTTCATCATTTGTTATCGAATCGACTAAAAGCCAGATCGTCACATTGGCCGCTCTTCTCTCTGAAACGGTTACATTTATCGTCTACAGAGCTATGTCGCGTGCTGCGGTATGCGGAAACACTAAAAGCACCATAGTAGCGCACAGAAGAAGCATCTAAGTTGAAGTAATAGCCAGTAAGAAGTAGTACAATTGAAGTTTTAGTTGTCGATTATTCACTTTTTAGCTGGCTTTGGTGGCTTGGACATGACCTAGGACCTTAAGATTTTGCATGAAAGGAGTACTTGCAGCCGCGTTGCATGGGAGAATGTGAAAAGTGTTCATATGTAGTAAAAACCTGAGAAATCCGTCCGTTTTCGTCATTTGTTATCGAATCGACTTAAAGCCAGATCGTCAAATTGGCCGCTTTTTTTCTCTGAGACGGTTACATTTATCGTCTGCAAAGCTATGTCGCGTGCTGCGGTATGCGGAAACACTAAAAGCACCATAGTAGAACACAGAAGAAGCTTCTATGTTGAAGTAATAGCCAGTAAGAAGTAGTACAATTGAAGTTTTAGTTGTCGATTATTCACTTCCTAGCCGGCTTTGGTGGCTTGGACATGACCTATGACCTTAAGATTTTGCATGAAAGGAGGACTAGCAGCCGCGTTGCATGGGAGAATGTGAGAAGTGTTCATATGAAGTAAAAACCTGAGAAATCCGTCCGTTTTCGTCATTTGTTATCGAATCGACTTGAAGCCAGATCGTCACATTGGCCGCTTTTCTCTCTGAGACGGTTACATTTATTGTCTGCAAAGCTATGTCGCGTGCTGCGGTATGCGGAGACACTAAAAGCACCATAGAAGAACACAAAAGAAGCTTCTAAGTTGAAGTAATAGCCAGTAAGAAGTAGTACAATTCAAGTTTTAGTTGTCGATTAATCACATTTTAGCCGGCTTTTGTGGCTTGGACATCACCTAGGACGTTAATATTTTGCATGAAAGGAGGACTGGCAGCCGCGTTGCACGGGAGAATGTGAAAAGAGTTCATATGTGTTAAAAACGTGATAAATCCGTCCGTTTTCGTCATTTGTTATCGAATGGGCTTAAAGCCAGATCGTCACTTTGGTCGCTTTTCGCTCTGAGACGGTTACATTTATCGTCTGCAAAGCTATGTCACGTGCTGCGGTATGCGGAAACACTAAAAGCACCATAGTAGAACACAGAAGAAGCTTCTATGTTGAAGTAATAGCCAGTAAGAAGTAGTACAATTGAAGTTTTAGTTGTCGATTATTCACTTCCTAGCCGGCTTTGGTGGCTTGGACATGACCTATGACCTTAAGATTTTGCATGAAAGGAGGACTAGCAGCCGCGTTGCATGGGAGAATGTGAAAAGTGTTCATATGTAGTAAAAACCTGAGAAATCCGTTCGTTTTCGTCATTTGTTATCGAATCGACTTACAGCCTGATCGTCACATTGGCCGCTTTTCTCTCTGAGACGATTACATTTATCGTCTGCAAAGTTATGTCGCGTGCTGCGGTATGCGGAGACAGTAAAAGCACCTTAGTAGAACACAGAAGAAGCTTCTAAGTTGAAGTAATAGCCAGTAAGAAGTAATACAATTCAAATTTTAGTTGTCGATTATTCACATTTTAGCCGGCTTTGGTGGCTTGTACATGACCTATGACCTTAAGATTTTGCATGAAAGGAGGACTAGCAGCCGCGTTGCATGGGAGAATGTGAAAAGTGTTCATATGTAGTAAAAACCTGAGAAATGCGTCCGTTTTCGTCATTTGTTATCGAATCGACTTAAAGCCAGATCGTCACTTTTTCCGCTCTACTCTCTGAAACGGTTACATTTATCGTCTGCAAAGCTATGTCGCGTGCTGCGGTGTGCGGAGACACTAAAAGCACCATAGTAGAACACAGAAGAAGCTTCTAAGTTGAAGTAATCGTTAGTAAGAAGTAGTAGAATTCAAGTTTTAGTTGTCGATTATTCACTTTTTAGCCGGCTTTGGTGGCTTGGACATGACCTAGGACGTTAAGATTTTGCATGAAAGGAGGACTGGCAGCCGCGTTGCACGGGAGAATGTGAAATGTGTTCATATGTAGTAAAAACCTGAGAAATCCGTCCGTTTTCGTCATTTGTTATCGAATCGACTTAAAGCCAGATCGTCACATTGGCCGGTTTTCTCTCTGAGACGGTTACATTTATCGTCTGCAAAGTTATGTCGCGTGCTGCGGTATGCGGAGACACTAAAAGCACCATAGTAGAACACAGAAGAAGCTCCTAAGTTGAAGTAATAGCCAGTAAGAAGTAGTACAATTCAAGTTTTAGTAATCGATTATTCACTTTTTAGCCGGTTTAGTGGCTTTTACATGTCCTACGACCTTAAGATTTTGCATGAAAGGAGGACTAGCAGCCGCGTTGCATGGGAGAATGTGAAAAGTGGTCATATGTAGTAAAAACCTGCGAAATCCGTCCGTTTTCGTCATTTGTTATCAAATTGACTTAAAGCCAGATCGTCACATTGGCCGCTCTTCTCTCTGAAACGGTTACATTTATCGTCTGCAAAGCTATGTCGCGTGCTGCTGTAAGCGGAGACACTAAAAGCACCATAGTAGAACACAGAAGAAGCTTCTAAGTTGAAGAAATAGCCAGTAAGAAGTAGTACAATTGAAGTTTTAGTTGCCGATTATTCACTTTTTAGCTGGCTTTGGTGGCTTGGACACGACCTAGGACCTTAAGATTTTGCATGAAAGGAGGACTAGCAGCCGCGTTGCATGGGAGAATGTGAAAAGTGTTCATATGTAGTAAAAACCTGAGAAATGCGTCCGTTTTCGTCATTTGTTATCGAATCGACTTAAAGCCAGATCGTCACATTGGCCGCTTTTCTCTCTGAGACGGTTACATTTATCGTCTGCAAAGCTATGTCGCGTGCTGCGGTATGCGGAGACACTGAAAGTACCATAGTAGAACACAGAAGAAGCTTCTAAGTTGAAGTAATAGCCAGTAAGAGGTAGTACAATTCAAGTTTTAGTTGTCGATTATTCACTTTTTAGCCGGCTTTGGTGGCTTGGACATGACCTAGGACGTTAAGATTTTGCATGAAAGGAGGACTGGCAGCCGCGTTGCACGGGAGAATGTGAAATGTGTTCATATGTAGTAAAAACCTGAGAAATCCGTCCGTTTTCGTCATTTGTTATCGAATCGCCTTAAAGCCAGATCGTCACATTGGCCGCTCTACTCTCTGAGACGGTTACATTTAAAGCCTGCAAAGCTACGTCGCGTGCTGCGGTGTGCGGAGACTCTAAAAGCACCATAGTAGAACACAGAAGAAGCTTCTAAGTTGAAGTAATAGCCAGTAAGAAATAGTACAATTTAAGTTTTAGATGTCGATTATTCACATTTTAGCCGGCTTTGGTGGCATGGACATGACCTAGGACCTTAAGATTTTGCATGAAAGGAGGACTAGCAGCCACGTTGCATGGAGAATGTGAAAAGTGTTCATATGTAGTAAAAACGTGAGAAATCCGTCAGTTTTCGTCATTTGTTAACGAATCGTCTTAAAGCCAGATCGTCACATTGGCCGCTTTTCTCTCTGAGACGTTTACATTTATCGTCTGCAAAGCTATGTCGCGTGCTGCGGTGTGCAGAGACACTAAAAGCACCATAGTAGAACACAGAAGAAGCTTCTAAGTTGAAGTAATAGCCAGTAAGAAGTAGTACAATTCAAGTTTTAGTTGTCGATTATTCACTTTTTAGCCGGCTTTGGTGGCTTGGACATGACTTAGGACCTTAACATTTTGCATGAAAGGAGGAGTAGCAGCCGCGTTGCCTGCGAGAATGTGAAAAGTGTTCATATGTAGTAAAAACCTGAGAAATCCGTCCGTTTTCGTCATTTGTTATCGAATCGACTTAAAGCCAGATCGTCACATTGGCCGCTCTACTCTCTGAAACGGTTACATTTATCGTCTGCAAAGCTATGTCGCGTGCTGCAGTATGCGGAGACACTAAAAGCACCATAGTAGAACACAGAAGAAGCTTCTAAGTTGAAGTAATAGTCAGTAAGAAGTAGTACAATTCAAGTTTTAGTTGTCGATTATTCACTTTTTAGCCGGCTTTGGTGGCTTGGACATGACCTAGGACCTTAAGAATTTGCATGAATGGAGTACTTGCAGCCGCGTTGCACGGGAGTATGTGAAATGTGTTCATATGTAGTAAAAACCTGAGAAATCCGTCCGTTTTCGTCATTTGTTATCGAATCGACTTAAAGCCAGATCGTCACATTGGCCGCTCTACTCTCTGAAACGGTTACATTTATCGTCTGCAAAGCTATGTCGCGTGCTGCAGTATGCGGAAACACTAAAAGCACCATAGTAGAACACAGAAGAAGTTTCTAAGTTGAAGTAATAGCCAGTAAGAAGTAGTAGAATTCAAGTTTTAGTTGTCGATTACTCACTTTTTAGCCGGCTTTGGTGGCTTTTACATGACCTAGGACCTTACGAATTTGCATGAAAGGAGTACTTGCAGCCGCGTTGCACGGGAGAATGTGAAATGTGTTCATATGCAGTAAAAACCTGAGAAATCCGTCCGTTTTCGTCATTTGTTATCGAATCGACTTAAAGCCAGATCGTCACATTGGCCGCTTTTCTCTCTGAGAAGGTTACATTTATTGTCTGCAAAGCAATGTCGCGTGCTGCGGTATGCGGAGACACTAAAAGCGCCATAGTAGAACAAAGAAGAAGTTTCTAAGTTGAAGTAATAGCCAGTAAGAAGTAGTACAATTCAAGTTTTAGTTGTCGATTATTCACTTTTTAGCCGGCTTTGGTGGCTTGGACATGACCTAGGACCTTACGTATTTGCATGAAAGGAGTACTTGCAGCCGCGTTGCACGGGAGAATGTGAAATGTGTTCATATGTAGTAAAAACCTGCGAAATCCGTCCGTTTTCGTCATTTGTTATCGAATCGATTTAAAGCCAGATCGTCACAGTGGCCGCTCTTCTCTCTGAAACGGTTACATTTATCGTCTGCAAAGCTATGTCGCGTGCTGCGGTGTGCGGAGACACTAAAAGCACCATAGTAGAACACAGAAGAAGCTTCTAAGTTGAAGTAATAGTTAGTAAGAAGTAGTACAATTCAAGTTTTAGTTATCGATTATTCACTTTTCAGCCGGCTTTGGTGGCTTGGACTTGACCTAGGACCTTAAGATTTTGCATGAAAGGAGGTCTAGCAGCCGCGTTGCATGGGAGAATGTGAAAAGTGTTCATATGTAGTAAAAACCTGAGAAACCCGTCCGTTTTCGTCATTTGTTATCGAATCGACTTAAAGCCAGATCGTCACATTGGCCGCTTTTCTCTCTGAGACGGTTACATTTATCGTCTGCAAAGCTACGTCGCGTGCTGCGGTGTGCGGAGACTCCAAAAGCACCATAGTAGAACACAGAAGAAGCTTCCAAGTTGAAGTAATAGCCAGTAAGAAGTAGTACAATTCAAGTTTTAGTTGTCGATTATTCACATTTTAGCCGGCTTTGGTGGCTTGGACATGACCTAGCACCTTAAGATTTTGCATGAAAGGAGGACTAGCAGCCGCGTTGCACGGGAGAATGTGAAAAGTGTTCATATGTAGTAAAAACCTGAGAAATCCGTCCGTTTTCGTCATTTGTTATCGAATCGATTTAAAGCCAGATCGTCACAATGGCCGCTCTTCTCTCTGAAACGCTTACATTTATCGTCTACAAAGCCATGTCGCGTGCTGCGGTATGCGGAAACACTAAAAGCACCATAGTAGAACAGAGAAGAAGCTCCTATGTTGAAGTAATAGCCAGTAAGAAGTAGTACAATTGAAGTTTTAGTTGTCGATTATTCACTTTTTAGCCGGCTTTGGTGGCTTGGACATGACCTAGGTCCTCAAGATTTAGCATGAAAGGAGGACTAGCAGCCGCGTTGCATGGGAGAATGTGAAAAGTGTTCATATGTAGTAAAAACCTGAGAAATCCGTCCGTTTTCGTCATTTGTTATCGAATCGACTTAAAGCCAGATCGTCACATTGGCCGGATTTCTCTCTGAGACGGTTACATTTATCGTCTGCAAAGTTATGTCGCGTGCTGCGGTATGCGGAGACACTAAAAGCACCATAGTAGAACACAGAAGAAGCTTTTAAGTTGAAGTAATAGCCAGTAAGAAGTAGTACAATTCAAGTTTTAGTTATCGATTATTCACTTTTTAGCTGGCTTTGGTGGCTTTTACATGACCTAGGACCTTAAGATTTTGCATGAAAGGAGGACTAGCAGCCGCGTTGCACGGGAGAATGTAAAAAGTGTTCATATGTAGTAAAAACCTGAGAAATTCGTCCGTTTTCGTCATTTGTTATCAAATTGACTTAAAGCCAGATCGTCACATTGGCCGCTCTTCTCTCTGAAACGGTTACATTTATCGTCTGCAAAGCTATGTCGCGTGCTGCGGTAAGCAGAGACACTAAAAGCACCATAGTAGAACACAGAAGAAGCTTCTAAGTTGAAGTAATAGCCAGTAAGAAGTAGTACAATTCAACTTTTAGTTGTCGATTATTCACTTTTTAGATGACTTTGGTGGCTTGGACATGACCTAGGACCTTAAGATTTTGCATGAAAGGAGGACTGGCAGCCGCGATGCACGGGAGAATGTGAAAAGTGTTCATATGTAGTAAAAACCTGAGAAACCCGTCTGTTTTCGTCATTTGTTATCGAATCGACTTAAAGCCAGATCGTCACATTGGCCGCTTTTCTCTCTGAGAAGGTTACATTTATTGTCTGCATAGCTATGTCGCGTGCTGCGGTATGCGGAGACACTAAAAGCACAATAGTAGAACACAGAAGAAGCTTCTAAGTTGAAGTAATAGCCAGTAAGAAGTAGTACAATTCAAGTTTTAGTTGTAGATTATTCACCTTTTAGCCAGCTTTGGTGGCTTGGACATGACCTAGGACGTTTAGATTTTGCATGAAAGGAGGACTAGCAGCCGCGTTGCATGGGAGAATGTGAAAAGTGTTCATATGTAGTAAAAACCTGAGAAATCCGTCAGTTTTCGTCATTTGTTATCGAATCGACTTAAAGCCAGATCGTCACATAACCGCTCTTCTCTCTGAAACGGTTACACTTATCGTTTGCAAAGCAATGTCGGGTGCTAGGGTATGCCGAAACACTAAAAGCACCATAGTAGAACACAGAAGAAGCTTCTAAGTTAAAGTAATAGCCAATAAGAAGTAGTACAATTCAAGTTTTAATTGTCGATTATTCACTTTTTGGCCGGCTTTGGTGGCTTGGACATGACATAGGACCTTCAGATTTTGCATGAAAAGAGGTCTAGCAGCCGCGTTGCACGGGAGAATGTGAAAAGTGTTCATATGTAGTAAAAACCTGAGAAATCCGTCCGTTTTCGTCATTTGTTATCGAATCGACTTAAAGCTAGATCGACACATTGGCCGCTTTTCTCTCTGAGACGGTTACATTTATCGTCTGCAAAGGTATGTCGCGTGCTGCGGTATGCGGAGACACTAAAAGCACCATAGTAGAACGCAGAAGAAGCTTCTAAGTTGAAGTAATAGCCAGTAAGAAGTAATACAATTCAAGTTTTAGTTGTCGATTATTCACATTTTAGCCGGCTTTGGTGGCTTGGACATGACCTAGCACCTTAAGATTTTGCATGAAAGGAGGACTAGCAGCCGCGTTGCTCGGGAGAATGTGAAAACTGTTCATATGTAGTAAAAACCTGAGAAATCCGTCAGTTTTCGTCATTTGTTATCGAATCGACTTAAAGCCAGATCGTCAATTTGGCCGCTTTTCTCTCTGAGACGGTTACATTTATCGTCTGCAAAGCTATGTCGCATGCTGCGGTATGCGGAGACACTAAAAGCACCATAGTAGAATACAGAAGAAGCTTTTAAGTTGAAGTAGAAGAAAGTAAGAAGTAGCACAATTGAAGTTTTAGTTGTCGTTTATTCACTTTTTAGCCGGCTTTGGTGGCCTGGACATGACCTAGGACCTTAAGATTTTGCATGTAAGGAGGACTAGCAGCCGAGTTGCATGGCAGAATGTGAAAAGTGTTCATATGTAGTAAAAACCTCAGAAATCCGTCCGTTTTCGTCATTTGTTATCGAATCGACTTAAAGCCAGATCGTCACATTGGCCGCCTTTCTCTCTGACAAGGTTACATTTATTGTCTGCAAAGCTATGTCGCGTGCTGCAGTATGCGAAGACACTAAAAGCACCATAGAAGAACACAGATGATGCTTCTAAGTTGAAGTAATAGCCAGTAAGAAGTAGTACAATTAAAGTTTTAGTTGTCGATTATTCACTTTTTAGCCGGCTTTGGTGGCTTGGACATCTCCTAGGACGTTAAGATTATGCATGAAAGGAGGACTGGCAGCCGCGTTGCACGGGAGAATGTGAAAACTGTTCATATGTGGTAAAAACCTGAGAAATGCTTGCGTTTTCGTCATTTGTTATCGAATCGACTTAAAGCCAGATCGTCACATTGGCCGCTTTTCTCTCTGAGACGGTTACATTTATCGTCTGCAAAGCTATGTCGTGTGCTGCGGTATGCGGAGACACTAAAAGCACCATATTAGAACACAGAAGAAGCTTCTAAGTTGAAGTAATAGCCAGTAAGAAGTAGTACAATTGAAGTTTTAGTTGTCGATTATTCACTTTTTAGCCGGCTTTGGTGGCTTGGACATGAGGTGGAACCATAAGATTTTGCATGAAAGGAAGACTAGCAGCCGCGTTGCACGGGAGAATGTGAAAAGTGTTCATATGTAGTAAAAACCTGAGAACTCCGTCCGTTTTCGTCATTTTTTATCGAATCGACTTAAAGCCAGATCGTCACATTAGCTGCGTTTCTCTCTGAGACTGTTACATTTATCGTCTGCAAAGCTATGTCGCGTGCTGCGGTCTGCGGAGACACTAAAAGCACCATAGGAGAACACAGAAGAAGCTTCTAAGTTGAAGTAATAGCCAGTAAGAAGTAGTACAATTGAAGTTTTAGTTGTCGATTATTCACTTTTTAGCCGGCTTTGGTGGCTTGGACATGACCTGGGACCTTAAGATTTTACATGAAAGGAGGACTGGCAGCCGCGTTGCACGGGAGAATATGAAAAGTGTTCATATGTGGTAAAAACCTGATAAATCCGTCCGTTTTCGTCATTTGTTATCGAATCGACTTAAAGGCAGATCGTCACACTGGCCCCTTTTCTCTCTGAGACGGTTACATTTATCGTCTGCAACGCTATGTCGCGTGCTGCGTTATGGGGAAACACTAAAAGCACCATAATAGAACACAGAAGAAGCTTCTATGTTGAAGTAATAGATAGTAAGAAGTAGTACAATTGAAGTTTTAGTTGTCGATTATTCACTTTTTAGCCGGCTTTGGTGGCTTGGATATGAGGTGGAACCATAAGATTTTGGATGAAAGGAAGACAAGCAGCCACGTTGCACGGGAGAATGTGAAAAGTGGTCATATGTAGTAAAAACCTGAGAAATGCGTCCGTTTTCGTCATTTGTTATCGAATCGACTTAAAGCCAGATCGTCACATTGGCTGCTTTTCTCTCTGAGACTGTTACATTTATCGTCTGCAAAGCTATGTCGCGTGGTGCGGTCTGCGGAGACACTAAAAGCACCATAGGAGAACACAGAAGAAGCTTCTAAGTTGAAATAATAGCCAGTAAGAAGTAGTACAATTGAAGTTTTAATTATAGATTATTCACATTTTAGACGGCTTCGCTGGCTTGGACATGACCTAGGACCATACGATTTTGCATGAAAGGAGGACTAGTTGCCGCGTTGCATGGGAGAAAGTGAAAAGAGTTCATATGTAGTAAAAACCTGAGAAATCCGTCCGTTTTTGTCATTTGTTATCGAATCGACTTAAAGCCAGTTCGTCACATTGGCCGCTTTTCTCTCTGAGACGGTTACATTTATCGTCTGCAAAGCTATGTCCCGTGCTGCGGTATGCGGAGACACTAAAAGCACCATAGTAGAACACAGAAGAAGCTTCTAAGTTGAAGTAATAGCCAGTAAGAAGTAGTACAATTCAAGTTTTAGTTGTCGATTATTCACTTTTTAGCCGGCTTTGGTGGCTTGGACATGACCTAGGACCATAAGGTTTTGCATGAAAGAGGACTAGCAGCCGCGTTGCACGGGAGAATGTGAAAAGTGTTCATATGTAGTAAAAACCTGAGAAATCCGTCCGTTTTCGTCATTTGTTATCGAATCGACTTGAAGCCAGATCGTCACATTGGCCCCTCTTCTCTCTGAAACGGTTACATTTATCGTCTGCAAAGCTATGTCGCGTGCTGCAGTATGCGGAAACCCTAAAAGCACCATAGTAGAACACAGAAGAAGCTTCTAAGTTGAAGTAATAGCCAGTAAGAGGTAGTACAATTCAAGTTTTAGTTGTCGATTATTCACTTTTTAGCCGGCTTTGGTGGCTTGGACATGACCTAGGACCTTAATATTTTGCATGAAAGGAGTACTTGCAGCCGCGTTGCACGGGAGAATGTGAAATGTGTTCATATGTAGTAAAAACCTGAGAAATCCGTCCGTTTTCGTCATTTGTTATCGAATCGCCTTAAAGCCAGATCGTCACATTGGCCGCTCTACTCTCTGAGACGGTTACATTTAAAGCCTGCAAAGCTACGTCGCGTGCTGCGGTGTGCGGAGACACTAAAAGCACCATAGTAGAACACAGAAGAAGCTTCTAAGTTGAAGTAATAGCCAGTAAGAAGTAGTACAATTCAAGTTTTAGTTGTCGATTATTCACTTTTTAGCCGGCTTTGGTGGCTTGGACATGACCTAGGACCATAAGATTTTGCATGAAAGAGGACTAGCAGCAGCGTTGCACGGGAGAATGTGAAAAGTGTTCATATGTAGTAAAAACGTGAGAAATCCGTCAGTTTTCGTCATTTGTTAACGAATCGTCTTAAAGCCAGATCGTCACATTGGCCGCTTTTCTCTCTGAGACGGTTACATTTATCGTCTGCAAAGCTATGTCGCGTGCTGCGGTGTGCAGAGACACTAAAAGCACCATAGTAGAACACAGAAGAAGCTTCTAAGTTGAAGTAATAGCCAGTAAGAAGTAGTAGAATTCAAGTTTTAGTTGTCGATTATTCACTTTTTAGCCGGCTTTGGTGGCTTTTACATGACATAGGACCTTACGAATTTGCATGAAAGGAGTACTTGCAGCCGCGTTGCACGGGAGAATGTGAAATGTGTTCATATGCAGTAAAAACCTGAGAAATCCGTCCGTTTTCGTCATTTGTTATCGAATCGACTTAAAGCCAGATCGTCACATTGGCCGCTTTTCTCTCTGAGACGGTTACATTTATTGTCTGCAAAGCAATGTCGCGTGCTGCGGTATGCGGAGACACTAAAAGCGCCATAGTAGAACAAAGAAGAAGTTTCTAAGTTGAAGTAATAGCCAGTAATAAGTAGTACAATTCAAGTTTTAGTTGTCGATTATTCACTTTTTAGCCGGCTTTGGTGGCTTGGACATGACCTAGGACCTTAATATTTTGCATGAAAGGAGTACTTGCAGCCGCGTTGCACGGGAGAATGTGAAATGTGTTCATATGTAGTAAAAACCTGAGATATCCGTCCGTTTTCGTCATTTGTTATCGAATCGACTTAAAGCCAGATCGTCACATTGGCCGCTTTTCTCTCTGAGACGGTTACATTTATCGTCTGCAAAGCTATGTCGCGTGCTGCGGTATGCGGAGACACTGAAAGTACCATAGTAGAACACAGAAGAAGCTTCTAAGTTGAAGTAATAGCCAGTAAGAAGTTATACGATTCAAGTTTTAGTAGTCGATTATTCACTTTTTAGCCGGCTTTGGTGGCTTGGACATGACCTAGGACCTTAAGATTTTGCATGAAAGGAGGACTAGCAGCCGCGTTGCATGGGAGAATGTGAAAAGTGTTCATATGTAGTAAAAACCTGAGAAATCCGTCCGTTTTCGTCATTTGTTATCGAATCGACTTAAAGCCAGATCGTCACATTGGCCGGTTTTCTCTCTGAGACGGTTACATTTATCGTCTGCAAAGTTATGTCGCGTGCTGCGGTATGCGGAGACACTAAAAGCACCATAGTAGAACACAGAAGAAGCTTCTAAGTTGAAGTAATAGCCAGTAAGAAGTAGTACAATTCAAGTTTTAGTTATCGATTATTCACTTTTTAGCCGGTTTAGTGGCTTTTACATGTCCTACGACCTTAAGATTTTGCATGAAAGGAGGACTAGCAGCCGCGTTGCATGGGAGAATGTGAAAAGTGTTCATATGTAGTAAAAACCTGCGAAATCCGTCCGTTTTCGTCATTTGTTATCAAATTGACTTAAAGCCAGATCGTCACATTGGCCGCTCTTCTCTCTGAAACGGTTACATTTATCGTCTGCAAAGCTATGTCGCGTGCTGCTGTAAGCGGAGACACTAAAAGCACCATAGTAGAACACAGAAGAAGCTTCTAAGTTGAAGAAATAGCCAGTAAGAAGTAGTACAATTGAAGTTTTAGTTGCCGATTATTCACATTTTAGCTGGCTTTGGTGGCTTGGACACGACCTAGGACCTTAAGATTTTGCATGAAAGGAGGACTAGCAGCCGCGTTGCATGGGAGAATGTGAAAAGTGTTCATATGTAGTAAAAACCTGAGAAATGCGTCCGTTTTCGTCATTTGTTATCGAATCGACTTAAAGCCAGATCGTCACATTGGCCGCTTTTCTCTCTGAGACGGTTACATTTATCGTCTGCAAAGCTATGTCGCGTGCTGCGGTATGCGGAGACACTGAAAGTACCATAGTAGAACACAGAAGAAGCTTCTAAGTTGAAGTAATAGCCAGTAAGAGGTAGTACAATTCAAGTTTTAGTTGTCGATTATTCACTTTTTAGCCGGCTTTGGTGGCTTGGACATGACCTAGGACCTTAATATTTTGCATGAAAGGAGTACTTGCAGCCGCGTTGCACGGGAGAATGTGAAATGTGTTCATATGTAGTAAAAACCTGAGAAATCCGTCCGTTTTCGTCATTTGTTATCGAATCGCCTTAAAGCCAGATCGTCACATTGGCCGCTCTACTCTCTGAGATGGTTACATTTAAAGCCTGCAAAGCTACGTCGCGTGCTGCGGTGTGCGGAGACTCTAAAAGCACCATAGTAGAACACAGAAGAAGCTTCTAAGTTGAAGTAATAGCCAGTAAGAAATAGTACAATTTAAGTTTTAGATGTCGATTATTCACATTTTAGCCGGCTTTGGTGGCATGGACATGACCTAGGACCTTAAGATTTTGCATGAAAGGAGGACTAGCAGCCACGTTGCATGGAGAATGTGAAAAGTGTTCATATGTAGTAAAAACGTGAGAAATCCGTCAGTTTTCGTCATTTGTTAACGAATCGTCTTAAAGCCAGATCGTCACATTGGCCGCTTTTCTCTCTGAGACGGTTACATTTATCGTCTGCAAAGCTATGTCGCGTGCTGCGGTGTGCAGAGACACTAAAAGCACCATAGTAGAACACAGAAGAAGCTTCTAAGTTGAAGTAATAGCCAGTAAGAAGTAGTAGAATTCAAGTTTTAGTTGTCGATTATTCACTTTTTAGCCGGCTTTGGTGGCTTTTACATGACATAGGACCTTAAGAATTTGCATGAAAGGAGTACTTGCAGCCGCGTTGCACGGGAGAATGTGAAATGTGTTCATATGCAGTAAAAACCTGAGAAATCCGTCCGTTTTCGTCATTTGTTATCGAATCGACTTAAAGCCAGATCGTCACATTGGCCGCTTTTCTCTCTGAGAAGGTTACATTTATTGTCTGCAAAGCAATGTCGCGTGCTGCGGTATGCGGAGACACTAAAAGCGCCATAGTAGAACAAAGAAGAAGTTTCTAAGTTGAAGTAATAGCCAGTAATAAGTAGTACAATTCAAGTTTTAGTTGTCGATTATTCACTTTTTAGCCGGCTTTGGTGGCTTGGACATGACCTAGGACCTTAATATTTTGCATGAAAGGAGTACTTGCAGCCGCGTTGCACGGGAGAATGTGAAATGTGTTCATATGTACTAAAAACCTGAGATATCCGTCCGTTTTCGTCATTTGTTATCGAATCGACTTAAAGCCAGATCGTCACATTGGCCGCTTTTCTCTCTGAGACGGTTACATTTATCGTCTGCAAAGCTATGTCGCGTGCTGCGGTATGCGGAGACACTGAAAGTACCATAGTAGAACACAGAAGAAGCTTCTAAGTTGAAGTAATAGCCAGTAAGAAGTTATACGATTCAAGTTTTAGTAGTCGATTATTCACTTTTTAGCCGGCTTTGGTGGCTTGGACATGACCTAGGACCTTAAGATTTTGCATGAAAGGAGGTCTAGCAGCCGCGTTGCACGGGAGAATGTGAAAAGTGTTCATATGTAGTAAAAACCTGTGAAATCCATCCGTTTTCGTCATTTGTTATCGAATCGATTTAAAGCCAGATCGTCACATTGGCCGCTCTTCTCTCTGAAACGGTTGCATTTATCGTCTGCAAAGCTATGTCGCGTGCTGCGGTGTGCGGAGACACTAAAAGCACCATAGTAGAACACAGAAGAAGCTTCTAAGTTGAAGTAATAGTTAGTAAGAAGTAGTACAATTCAAGTTTTAGTTATCGATTATTCACTTTTCAGCCGGCTTTAGTGGCTTGGACTTGACCTAGGACCTTAAGATTTTGCATGAAAGGAGGTCTAGCAGCCGCGTTGCATGGGAGAATGTGAAAAGTGTTCATATGTAGTAAAAACCTGAGAAACCCGTCCGTTTTCTTCATTTGTTATCGATTCGACTTAAAGCCAGATCGTCACATTGGCCGCTTTTCTCTCTGAGACGGTTACATTTATCGTCTGCAAAGCTACGTCGCGTGCTGCGGTGTGCGGAGACTCTAAAAGCACCATAGTAGAACACAGAAGAAGCTTCCAAGTTGAAGTAATAGCCAGTAAGAAGTAATACAATTCAAGTTTTAGTTGTCGATTATTCACATTTTAGCCGGCTTTGGTGGCTTGGACATGACCTAGCACCTTAAGATTTTGCATGAAAGGAGGACTAGCAGCCGCGTTGCACGGGAGAATGTGAAAAGTGTTCATATGTAGTAAAAACCTGAGAAATCCGTCCGTTTTCGTCATTTGTTATCGAATCGATTTACAGCCAGATCGTCACATTGGCCGCTCTTCTCTCTGAAACGCTTACATTTATCCTCTACAAAGCCATGTCGCGTGCTGCGGTATGCGGAAACACTAAAAGCACCATAGTAGAACAGAGAAGAAGCTCCTATGTTGAAGTAATAGCCAATAAGAAGTAGTACAATTGAAGTTTTAGTTGTCGATTATTCACTTTTTAGCCGGCTTTGGTGGCTTGACATGACCTAGGTCCTAAAGATTTAGCATGAAAGGAGGGGTAGCAGCCGCGTTGCATGGGAGAATGTGAAAAGTGTTCATATGTAGTAAAAACATGAGAAATGCGTCCGTTTACGTCATTTGTTATCGAATCGACTTAAAGCCAGATCGTCACATTGGCCGGTTTTCTCTCCGAGACGGTTACATTTATCGTCTGCAAAGTTATGTTGCGTGCTGCGGTATGCGGAGACACTAAAAGCACCATAGTAGAACACAGAAGAAGCTTCTAAGTTGAAGTAATAGTCAGTAAGAAGTAGTACAATTCAAGTTTTAGTTGTCGATTATTCACTTTTTAGCCGGCTTTGGTGGCTTGGACATGACCTAGGACCTTAAGAATGTGCATGAATGGAGTACTTGCAGCCGCGTTGCACGGGAGTATGTGAAATGTGTTCATATGTAGTAAAAACCTGCGAAATCCGTCCGTTTTCGTCATTTGTTATCGAATCGACTTAAAGCCAGATCGTCACATTGGCCGCTCTACTCTCTGAAACGGTTACATTTATCGTCTGCAAAGCTATGTCGCGTGCTGCAGTATGCGGAAACACTAAAAGCACCATAGTAGAACACAGAAGAAGTTTCTAAGTTGAAGTAATAGCCAGTAAGAAGTAGTAGAATTCAAGTTTTAGTTGTCGATTACTCACTTTTTAGCCGGCTTTGGTGGCTTTTACATGACCTAGGACCTTACGAATTTGCATGAAAGGAGTACTTGCAGCCGCGTTGCACGGGAGAATGTGAAATGTGTTCATATGCAGTAAAAACCTGAGAAATCCGTCCGTTTTCGTCATTTGTTATCGAATCGACTTAAAGCCAGATCGTCACATTGGCCGCTTTTCTCTCTGAGAAGGTTACATTTATTGTCTGCAAAGCAATGTCGCGTGCTGCGGTATGCGGAGACACTAAAAGCGCCATAGTAGAACAAAGAAGAAGTTTCTAAGTTGAAGTAATAGCCAGTAAGAAGTAGTACAATTCAAGTTTTAGTTGTCGATTATTCACTTTTTAGCCGGCTTTGGTGGCTTGGCCATGACCTAGGACCTTACGTATTTGCATGAAAGGAGTACTTGCAGCCGCGTTGCACGGGAGAATGTGAAATGTGTTCATATGTAGTAAAAACCTGCGAAATCCGTCCGTTTTCGTCATTTGTTATCGAATCGATTTAAAGCCAGATCGTCACAGTGGCCGCTCTTCTCTCTGAAACGGTTACATTTATCGTCCGCAAAGCTATGTCGCGTGCTGCGGTGTGCGGAGACACTAAAAGCACCATAGTAGAACACAGAAGAAGCTTCTAAGTTGAAGTAATAGTTAGTAAGAAGTAGTACAATTCAAGTTTTAGTTATCGATTATTCACTTTTCAGCCGGCTTTGGTGGCTTGGACTTGACCTAGGACCTTAAGATTTTGCATGAAAGGAGGTCTAGCAGCCGCGTTGCATGGGAGAATGTGAAAAGTGTTCATATGTAGTAAAAACCTGAGAAACCCGTCCGTTTTCGTCATTTGTTATCGAATCGACTTAAAGCCAGATCGTCACATTGGCCGCTTTTCTCTCTGAGACGGTTACATTTATCGTCTGCAAAGCTACGTCGCGTGCTGCGGTGTGCGGAGACTCTAAAAGCACCATAGTAGAACACTGAAGAAGCTTCCAAGTTGAAGTAATAGCCAGTAAGAAGTAGTAGAATTCAAGTTTTAGTTGTCGATTATTCACATTTTAGCCGGCTTTGGTGGCTTGGACATGACCTAGCACCTTAAGATTTTGCATGAAAGGAGGACTAGCAGCCGCGTTGCACGGGAGAATGTGAAAAGTGTTCATATGTAGTAAAAACCTGAGAAATCCGTCCGTTTTCGTCATTTGTTATCGAATCGATTTAAAGCCAGATCGTCACAATGGCCGCTCTTCTCTCTGAAACGCTTACATTTATCGTCTACAAAGCCATGTCGCGTGCTGCGGTATGCGGAAACACTAAAAGCGCCATAGTAGAACAGAGAAGAAGCTCCTATGTTGAAGTAATAGCCAGTAAGAAGTAGTACAATTGAAGTTTTAGTTGTCGATTATTCACTTTTTAGCCGGCTTTGGTGGCTTGGACATGACCTAGGTCCTCAAGATTTAGCATGAAAGGAGGACTAGCAGCCGCGTTGCATGGGAGAATGTGAAAAGTGTTCATATGTAGTAAAAACCTGAGAAATCCGTCCGTTTTCGTCATTTGTTATCGAATCGACTTAAAGCCAGATCGTCACATTGGCCGGTTTTCTCTCTGAGACGGTTACATTTATCGTCTGCAAAGTTATGTCGCGTGCTGCGGTATGCGGAGACACTAAAAGCACCATAGTAGAACACAGAAGAAGCTTTTAAGTTGAAGTAATAGCCAGTAAGAAGTAGTACAATTCAAGTTTTAGTTATCGATTATTCACTTTTTAGCCGGCTTTGGTGGCTTTTACATGACCTAGGACCTTAAGATTTTGCATGAAAGGAGGACTAGCAGCCGCGTTGCACGGGAGAATGTGAAAAGTGTTCATATGTAGTAAAAACCTGAGAAATAAGTCCGTTTTCGTCATTTGTTATCGAATCGATTTACAGCCAGATCGTCACATTGGCCGCTCTTCTCTCTGAAACGCTTACATTTATCCTCTACAAAGCCATGTCGCGTGCTGCGGTATGCGGAAACACTAAAAGCACCATAGTAGAACAGAGAAGAAGCTCCTATGTTGAAGTAATAGCCAATAAGAAGTAGTACAATTGAAGTTTTAGTTGTCGATTATTCACTTTTTAGCCGGCTTTGGTGGCTTGACATAACCTAGGTCCTAAAGATTTAGCATGAAAGGAGGGGTAGCAGCCGCGTTGCATGGGAGAATGTGAAAAGTGTTCATATGTAGTAAAAACCTGAGAAACCCGTCTGTTTTCGTCATTTGTTATCGAATCGACTTAAAGCCAGATCGTCACATTGGCCGCTTTTCTCTCTGAGAAGGTTACATTTATTGTCTGCATAGCTATGTCGCGTGCTGCGGTATGCGGAGACACTAAAAGCACAATTGTAGAACACAGAAGAAGCTTCTAAGTTGAAGTAATAGCCAGTAAGAAGTAGTACAATTCAAGTTTTAGTTGTAGATTATTCACTTTTTAGCCAGCTTTGGTGGCTTGGACATGACCTAGGACGTTTAGATTTTGCATGAAAGGAGGACTAGCAGCCGCGTTGCACGGGAGAATGTGAAAAGTGTTCATATGTAGTAAAAACCTGAGAAATCCGTCAGTTTTCGTCATTTGTTATCGAATCGACTTAAAGCCAGATCGTCACATAACCGCTCTTCTCTCTGAAACGGTTACACTTATCGTTTGCAAAGCAATGTCGGGTGCTAGGGTATGCCGAAACACTAAAAGCACCATAGTAGAACACAGAAGAAGCTTCTAAGTTAAAGTAATAGCCAATAAGAAGTAGTACAATTCAAGTTTTAATTGTCGATTATTCACTTTTTGGCCGGCTTTGGTGGCTTGGACATGACATAGGACCTTCAGATTTTGCATGAAAAGAGGTCTAGCAGCCGCGTTGCACGGGAGAATGTGAAAAGTGTTCATATGTAGTAAAAACCTGAGAAATCCGTCCGTTTTCGTCATTTGTTATCGAATCGACTTAAAGCTAGATCGACACATTGGCCGCTTTTCTCTCTGAGACGGTTACATTTATCGTCTGCAAAGGTATGTCGCGTGCTGCGGTATGCGGAGACACTAAAAGCACCATAGTAGAACGCAGAAGAAGCTTATAAGTTGAAGTAATAGCCAGTAAGAAGTAATACAATTCAAGTTTTAGTTGTCGATTATTCACATTTTAGCCGGCTTTGGTGGCTTGGACATCTCCTAGGACGTTAAGATTATGCATGAAAGGAGGACTGGCAGCCGCGTTGCACGGGAGAATGTGAAAAGTGTTCATATGTGGTAAAAACCTGAGAAATGCTTGCGTTTTCGTCATTTGTTATCGAATCGACTTAAAGCCAGATCGTCACATTGGCCGCTTTTCTCTCTGAGACGGTTACATTTATCGTCTGCAAAGCTATGTCGTGTGCTGCGGTATGCGGAGACACTAAAAGCACCATAGTAGAACACGGAAGAAGCTTCTAAGTTGAAGTAATAGCCAGTAAGAAGTAGTACAATTGAAGTTTTAGTTGTCGATTATTCACTTTTTATCCGGCTTTGGTGGCTTGGACATGAGGTGGAACCATAAGATTTTGCATGAAAGGAAGACTAGCAGCCATGTTGCATGGGAGAATGTGAAAAGTGTTCATATGTAGTAAAAACCTGAGAACTCCGTCCGTTTTCGTCATTTTTTATCGAATCGACTTAAAGCCAGATCGTCACATTAGCTGCGTTTCTCTCTGAGACTGTTACATTTATCGTCTGCAAAGCTATGTCGCGTGCTGCGGTCTGCGGAGACACTAAAAGCACCATAGGAGAACACAGAAGAAGCTTCTAAGTTGAAGTAATAGCCAGTAAGAAGTAGTACAATTGAAGTTTTAGTTGTCGATTATTCACTTTTTAGCCGGCTTTGGTGGCTTGGACATGACCTGGGACCTTAAGATTTTACATGAAAGGAGGACTGGCAGCCGCGTTGCACGGGAGAATATGAAAAGTGTTCATATGTGGTAAAAACCTGATAAATCCGTCCGTTTTCGTCATTTGTTATCGAATCGACTTAAAGGCAGATCGTCACACTGGCCCCTTTTCTCTCTGAGACGGTTACATTTATCGTCTGCAACGCTATGTCGCGTGCTGCGTTATGGGGAAACACTAAAAGCACCATAATAGAACACAGAAGAAGCTTCTATGTTGAAGTAATAGATAGTAAGAAGTAGTACAATTGAAGTTTTAATTGTCGATTATTCACTTTTTAGCCGGCTTTGGTGGCTTGGATATGAGGTGGAACCATAAGATTTTGGATGAAAGGAAGACTAGCAGCCACGTTGCACGGGAGAATGTGAAAAGTGGTCATATGTAGTAAAAACCTGAGAAATGCGTCCGTTTTCGTCATTTGTTATCGAATCGACTTAAAGCCAGATCGTCACATTGGCTGCTTTTCTCTCTGAGACTGTTACATTTATCGTCTGCAAAGCTATGTCGCGTGGTGCGGTCTGCGGAGACACTAAAAGCACCATAGGAGAACACAGAAGAAGCTTCTAAGTTGAAATAATAGCCAGTAAGAAGTAGTACAATTGAAGTTTTAATTATAGATTATTCACATTTTAGACGGCTTTGCTGGCTTGGACATGACCTAGGACCATACGATTTTGCATGAAAGGAGGACTAGTTGCCGCGTTGCATGGGAGAAAGTGAAAAGAGTTCATATGTAGTAAAAACCTGAGAAATCCGTCCGTTTTCGTCATTTGTTATCGAATCGACTTAAAGCCAGTTCGTCACATTGGCCGCTTTTCTCTCTGAGACGGTTACATTTATCGTCTGCAAAGCTATGTCCCGTGCTGCGGTATGCGGAGACACTAAAAGCACCATAGTAGAACACAGAAGAAGCTTCTAAGTTGAAGTAATAGCCAGTAAGAAGTAGTACAATTCAAGTTTTAGTTGTCGATTATTCACTTTTTAGCCGGCTTTGGTGGCTTGGACATGACCTAGGACCATAAGATTTTGCATGAAAGAGGACTAGCAGCCGCGTTGCACGGGAGAATGTGAAAAGTGTTCATATGTAGTAAAAACCTGAGAAATCCGTCCGTTTTCGTCATTTGTTATCGAATCGACTTGAAGCCAGATCGTCACATTGGCCCCTCTTCTCTCTGAAACGGTTACATTTATCGTCTGCAAAGCTATGTCGCGTGCTGCAGTATGCGGAAACCCTAAAAGCACCATAGTAGAACACAGAAGAAGCTTCTAAGTTGAAGTAATAGCCAGTAAGAAGTATTTCAATTCAAATTTAGTTGTCGATTATTCACGTTTTAGCCGGCTTTGCTGGCTTGGACATGACCTAGGACCATACGATTTTGCATGAAAGGAGGACTAGTTGCCGCGTTGCATGGGAGAAAGTGAAAAGAGTTCATATGTAGTAAAAACCTGAGAAATCCGTCCGTTTTCGTCATTTGTTATCGAATCGACTTAAAGCCAGTTCGTCACATTGGCCGCTTTTCTCTCTGAGACGGTTACATTTATCGTCTGCAAAGCTATGTCCCGTGCTGCGGTATGCGGAGACACTAAAAGCACCATAGTAGAACACAGAAGAAGCTTCTAAGTTGAAGTAATAGCCAGTAAGAAGTAGTACAATTCAAGTTTTAGTTGTCGATTATTCACTTTTTAGCCGGCTTTGGTGGCTTGGACATGACCTAGGACCATAAGATTTTGCATGAAAGAGGACTAGCAGCCGCGTTGCACGGGAGAATGTGAAAAGTGTTCATATGTAGTAAAAACGTGAGAAATCCGTCAGTTTTCGTCATTTGTTAACGAATCGTCTTAAAGCCAGATCGTCACATTGGCCGCTTTTCTCTCTGAGACGGTTACATTTATCGTCTGCAAAGCTATGTCGCGTGCTGCGGTGTGCAGAGACACTAAAAGCACCATAGTAGAACACAGAAGAAGCTTCTAAGTTGAAGTAATAGCCAGTAAGAAGTAGTAGAATTCAAGTTTTAGTTGTCGATTATTCACTTTTTAGCCGGCTTTGGTGGCTTTTACATGACATAGGACCTTACGAATTTGCATGAAAGGAGTACTTGCAGCCGCGTTGCACGGGAGAATGTGAAATGTGTTCATATGCAGTAAAAACCTGAGAAATCCGTCCGTTTTCGTCATTTGTTATCGAATCGACTTAAAGCCAGATCGTCACATTGGCCGCTTTTCTCTCTGAGAAGGTTACATTTATTGTCTGCAAAGCAATGTCGCGTGCTGCGGTATGCGGAGACACTAAAAGCGCCATAGTAGAACAAAGAAGAAGTTTCTAAGTTGAAGTAATAGCCAGTAATAAGTAGTACAATTCAAGTTTTAGTTGTCGATTATTCACTTTTTAGCCGGCTTTGGTGGCTTGGACATGACCTAGGACCTTAATATTTTGCATGAAAGGAGTACTTGCAGCCGCGTTGCACGGGAGAATGTGAAATGTGTTCATATGTAGTAAAAACCTGAGATATCCGTCCGTTTTCGTCATTTGTTATCGAATCGACTTAAAGCCAGATCGTCACATTGGCCGCTTTTCTCTCTGAGACGGTTACATTTATCGTCTGCAAAGCTATGTCGCGTGCTGCGGTATGCGGAGACACTGAAAGTACCATAGTAGAACACAGAAGAAGCTTCTAAGTTGAAGTAATAGCCAGTAAGAAGTTATACGATTCAAGTTTTAGTAGTCGATTATTCACTTTTTAGCCGGCTTTGGTGGCTTGGACATGACCTAGGACCTTAAGATTTTGCATGAAAGGAGGACTAGCAGCCGCGTTGCACGGGAGAATGTGAAAAGTGTTCATATGTAGTAAAAACCTGTGAAATCCATCCGTTTTCGTCATTTGTTATCGAATCGATTTAAAGCCAGATCGTCACAGTGGCCGCTCTTCTCTCTGAAACGGTTACATTTATCGTCTGCAAAGCTATGTCGCGTGCTGCGGTGTGCGGAGTCACTAAAAGCACCATAGTAGAACACAGAAGAAGCTTCTAAGTTGAAGTAATAGTTAGTAAGAAGTAGTACAATTCAAGTTTTAGTTATCGATTATTCACTTTTCAGCCGGCTTTAGTGGCTTGGACTTGACCTAGGACCTTAAGATTTTGCATGAAAGGAGGTCTAGCAGCCGCGTTGCATGGGAGAATGTGAAAAGTGTTCATATGTAGTAAAAACCTGAGAAATAAGTCCGTTTTCGTCATTTGTTATCGAATCGATTTACAGCCAGATCGTCACATTGGCCGCTCTTCTCTCTGAAACGCTTACATTTATCCTCTACAAAGCCATGTCGCGTGCTGCGGTATGCGGAAACACTAAAAGCACCATAGTAGAACAGAGAAGAAGCTCCTATGTTGAAGTAATAGCCAATAAGAAGTAGTACAATTGAAGTTTTAGTTGTCGATTATTCACTTTTTAGCCGGCTTTGGTGGCTTGACATAACCTAGGTCCTAAAGATTTAGCATGAAAGGAGGGGTAGCAGCCGCGTTGCATGGGAGAATGTGAAAAGTGTTCATATGTAGTAAAAACATGAGAAATGCGTCCGTTTACGTCATTTGTTATCGAATCGACTTAAAGCCAGATCGTCACATTGGCCGGTTTTCTCTCCGAGACGGTTACATTTATCTTCTGCAAAGTTATGTTGCGTGCTGCGGTATGCGGAGACACTAAAAGCACCATAGTAGAACACAGAAGAAGCTTCTAAGTGGAAGTAATAGTCAGTAAGAAGTAGTAGAATTCAAGTTTTAGTTGTCGATTATTCACTTTTTAGCCGGCTTTGGTGGCTTGGACATGACCTAGGACCTTAAGAATTTGCATGAAAGGAGTACTTGCAGCCGCGTTGCACGGGAGTATGTGAAATGTGTTCATATGTAGTAAAAACCTGAGAAATCCGTCCGTTTTCGTCATTTGTTATCGAATCGACTTAAAGCCAGATCGTCACATTGGCCGCTCTACTCTCTGAAACGGTTACATTTATCGTCTGCAAAGCTATGTCGCGTGCTGCAGTATGCGGAAACACTAAAAGCACCATAGTAGAACATAGAAGAAGTTTCTAAGTTGAAGTAATAGCCAGTAAGAAGTAGTAGAATTCAAGTTTTAGTTGTCGATTACTCACTTTTTAGCCGGCTTTGGTGGCTTTTACATGACCTAGGACCTTACGAATTTGCATGAAAGGAGTACTTGGAGCCGCGTTGCACGGGAGAATGTGAAATGTGTTCATATGCAGTAAAAACCTGAGAAATCCGTCCGTTTTCGTCATTTGTTATCGAATCGACTTAAAGCCAGATCGTCACATTGGCCGCTTTTCTCTCTGAGAAGGTTACATTTATTGTCTGCAAAGCAATGTCGCGTGCTGCGGTATGCGGAGACACTAAAAGCGCCATAGTAGAACAAAGAAGAAGTTTCTAAGTTGAAGTAATAGCCAGTAAGATGTAGTACAATTCAAGTTTTAGTTGTCGATTATTCACTTTTTAGCCGGCTTTGGTGGCTTGGACATGACCTAGGACCTTACGTATATGCATGAAAGGAGTACTTGCAGCCGCGTTGCACGGGAGAATGTGAAATGTGTTCATATGTAGTAAAAACCTGCGAAATCCGTCCGTTTTCGTCATTTGTTATCGAATCGATTTAAAGCCAGATCGTCACAGTGGCCGCTCTTCTCTCTGAAACGGTTACATTTATCGTCTGCAAAGCTATGTCGCGTGCTGCGGTGTGCGGAGACACTAAAAGCACCATAGTAGAACACAGAAGAAGCTTCTAAGTTGAAGTAATAGTTAGTAAGAAGTAGTACAATTCAAGTTTTAGTTATCGATTATTCACTTTTCAGCCGGCTTTGGTGGCTTGGACTTGACCTAGGACCTTAAGATTTTGCATGAAAGGAGGTCTAGCAGCCGCGTTGCATGGGAGAATGTGAAAAGTGTTCATATGTAGTAAAAACCTGAGAAACCCGTCCGTTTTCGTCATTTGTTATCGAATCGACTTAAAGCCAGATCGTCACATTGGCCGCTTTTCTCTCTGAGACGGTTACATTTATCGTCTGCAAAGCTACGTCGCGTGCTGCGGTGTGCGGAGACTCTAAAAGCACCATAGTAGAACACAGAAGAAGCTTCCAAGTTGAAGTAATAGCCAGTAAGAAGTAGTACAATTCAAGTTTCAGTTGTCGATTATTCACATTTTAGCCGGCTTTGGTGGCTTGGACATGACCTAGCACCTTAAGATTTTGCATGAAAGGAGGACTAGCAGCCGCGTTGCACGGGAGAATGTGAAAAGTGTTCATATGTAGTAAAAACCTGAGAAATCCGTCCGTTTTCGTCATTTGTTATCGAATCGATTTAAAGCCAGATCGTCACAATGGCCGCTCTTCTCTCTGAAACGCTTACATTTATCGTCTTCAAAGCCATGTCGCGTGCTGCGGTATGCGGAAACACTAAAAGCACCATAGTAGAACAGAGAAGAAGCTCCTATGTTGAAGTAATAGCCAGTAAGAAGTAGTACAATTGAAGTTTTAGTTGTCGATTATTCACTTTTTAGCCGGCTTTGGTGGCTTGGACATGACCTAGGTCCTCAAGATTTAGCATGAAAGGAGGACTAGCAGCCGCGTTGCATGGGAGAATGTGAAAAGTGTTCATATGTAGTAAAAACCTGAGAAATCCGTCCGTTTTCGTCATTTGTTATCGAATCGACTTAAAGCCAGATCGTCACATTGGCCGGTTATCTCTCTGAGACGGTTACATTTATCATCTGCAAGGTTATGTCGCGTGCTGCGGTATGCGGAGACACTAAAAGCACCATAGTAGAACACAGAAGAAGCTTTTAAGTTGAAGTAATAGCCAGTAAGAAGTAGTACAATTCAAGTTTTAGTTATCGATTATTCACTTTTTAGCCGGCTTTGGTGGCTTTTACATGACCTAGGACCTTAAGAATTTGCATGAAAGGAGTACTTGCAGCCGCGTTGCACGGGAGTATGTGAAATGTGTTCATATGTAGTAAAAACCTGAGAAATCCGTCCGTTTTCGTCATTTGTTATCGAATCGACTTAAAGCCAGATCGTCACATTGGCCGCTCTACTCTCTGAAACGGTTACATTTATCGTCTGCAAAGCTATGTCGCGTGCTGCAGTATGCGGAAACACTAAAAGCACCATAGTAGAACACAGAAGAAGTTTCTAAGTTGAAGTAATAGCCAGTAAGAAGTAGTAGAATTCAAGTTTTAGTTGTCGATTACTCACTTTTTAGCCGGCTTTGGTGGCTTTTACATGACCTAGGACCTTACGAATTTGCATGAAAGGAGTACTTGGTGCCGCGTTGCACGGGAGAATGTGAAATGTGTTCATATGCAGTAAAAACCTGAGAAATCCGTCCGTTTTCGTCATTTGTTATCGAATCGACTTAAAGCCAGATCGTCATATTGGCCGCTTTTCTCTCTGAGAAGGTTACATTTATTGTCTGCAAAGCAATGTCGCGTGCTGCGGTATGCGGAGACACTAAAAGCGCCATAGTAGAACAAAGAAGAAGTTTCTAAGTTGAAGTAATAGCCAGTAAGAAGTAGTACAATTCAAGTTTTAGTTGTCGATTATTCACTTTTTAGCCGGCTTTGGTGGCTTGGACATGACCTAGGACCTTACGTATTTGCATGAAAGGAGTACTTGCAGCCGCGTTGCACGGGAGAATGTGAAATGTGTTCATATGTAGTAAAAACCTGCGAAATCCGTCCGTTTTCGTCATTTGTTATCGAATCGATTTAAAGCCAGATCGTCACAGTGGCCGCTCTTCTCTCTGAAACGGTTACATTTATCGTCTGCAAAGCTATGTCGCGTGCTGCGGTGTGCGGAGACACTAAAAGCACCATAGTAGAACACAGAAGAAGCTTCTAAGTTGAAGTAATAGTTAGTAAGAAGTAGTACAATTCAAGTTTTAGTTATCGATTATTCACTTTTCAGCCGGCTTTGGTGGCTTGGACTTGACCTAGGACCTTAAGATTTTGCATGAAAGGAGGTCTAGCAGCCGCGTTGCATGGGAGAATGTGAAAAGTGTTCATATGTAGTAAAAACCTGAGAAACCCGTCCGTTTTCGTCATTTGTTATCGAATCGACTTAAAGCCAGATCGTCACATTGGCCGCTTTTCTCTCTGAGACGAATACATTTATCGTCTGCAAAGCTACGTCGCGTGCTGCGGTGTGCGGAGACTCTAAAAGCACCATAGTAGAACACAGAAGAAGCTTCCAAGTTGAAGTAATAGCCAGTAAGAAGTAGTACAATTCAAGTTTTAGTTGTCGATTATTCACATTTTAGCCGGCTTTGGTGGCTTGGACATGACCTAGCACCTTAAGATTTTGCATGAAAGGAGGACTAGCAGCCGCGTTGCACGGGAGAATGTGAAAAGTGTTCATATGTAGTAAAAACCTGAGAAATCCGTCCGTTTTCGTCATTTGTTATCGAATCGATTTAAAGCCAGATCGTCACAATGGCCGCTCTTCTCTCTGAAACGCTTACATTTATCGTCTTCAAAGCCATGTCGCGTGCTGCGGTATGCGGAAACACTAAAAGCACCATAGTAGAACAGAGAAGAAGCTCCTATGTTGAAGTAATAGCCAGTAAGAAGTAGTACAATTGAAGTTTTAGTTGTCGATTATTCACTTTTTAGCCGGCTTTGGTGGCTTGGACATGACCTAGGTCCTCAAGATTTAGCATGAAAGGAGGACTAGCAGCCGCGTTGCATGGGAGAATGTGAAAAGTGTCCATATGTAGTAAAAACCTGAGAAATCCGTCCGTTTTCGTCATTTGTTATCGAATCGACTGAAAGCCAGATCGTCACATTGGCCGGTTTTCTCTCTGAGACGGTTACATTTATCATCTGCAAAGTTATGTCGCGTGCTGCGGTATGCGGAGACACTAAAAGCACCATAGTAGAACACAGAAGAAGCTTTTAAGTTGAAGTAATAGCCAGTAAGAAGTAGTACAATTCAAGTTTTAGTTATCGATTATTCACTTTTTAGCCGGCTTTGGTGGCTTTTACATGACCTAGGACCTTAAGATTTTGCATGAAAGGAGGACTAGCAGCCGCGTTGCACGGGAGAATGTGAAAAGTGTTCATATGTAGTAAAAACCTGATAAATTCGTCCGTTTTCGTCATTTGTTATCAAATTGACTTAAAGCCAGATCGTCACATTGGCCGCTCTTCTCTCTGAAACGGTTACATTTATCGTCTGCAAAGCTATGTCGCGTGCTGCGGTAAGCGGAGACACTAAAAGCTTCATAGTAGAACACAGAAGAAGCTTCTAAGTTGAAGTAATAGTTAGTAAGAAGTAATACAATTCAAGTTTTAGTTGTCGATTATTTACATTTTAGCCGTCTCTGGTGACTTGGACATGACCTAGGACCTTAAGATTTTGCATGAAAGGAGGACTAGCAGCCGCGTTGCATGGGAGAATGTGAAAAGTGTTCATATGTAGAAAAAACCTGAGAAATGCGTCCGTTTTCGTCATTTGTTATCGAATCGACTTAAAGCAAGATCGTCACATTGGCCGCTTTTCTCTCTGAGACGGTTACATTTATCGTCTGCAAAGCTATGTCGCGTGCTGATGTATGCGGAGACACTAAAAGCACCATAGTAGAACACAGAAGAAGCTTCTAAGTTGAAGTAATAGTCAGTAAGAAGTAGTACAATTCAAGTTTTAGTTGTCGATTATTCACTTTTTAGCCGGCTTTGGTGGCTTGGACATGACCTAGGACCTTAAGAATTTGCATGAAAGGAGTACTTGCAGCCGCGTTGCACGGGAGTATGTGAAATGTGTTCATATGTAGTAAAAACCTGAGAAATCCGTCCGTTTTCGTCACTTGTTATCGAATCGACTTAAAGCCAGATCGTCACATTGGCCGCTTTTCTCTCTGAGAAGGTTACATTTATTGTCTGCATAGCTATGTCGCGTGCTGCGGTATGCGGAGACACTAAAAGCACAATAGTAGAACACACAAGAAGCTTCTAAGTTGAAGTAATAGCCAGTAAGAAGTAGTACAATTCAAGTTTTAGTTGTAGATTATTCACTTTTTAGCCAGCTTTGGTGGCTTGGACATGACCTAGGACGTTAAGATTTTGCATGAAAGGAGGACTAGCAGCCGCGTTGCACGGGAGAATGTGAAAAGTGTTCATATGTAGTAAAAACCTGAGAAATCCGTCCGTTTTCGTCATTTGTTATCGAATCGACTTGAAGCCAGATCGTCACATTGGCCCCTCTTCTCTCTGAAACGGTTACATTTATCGTCTGCAAAGCTATGTCGCGTGCTGCAGTATGCGGAAACCCTAAAAGCACCATAGTAGAACACAGAAGAAGCTTCTAAGTTGAAGTAATAGCCAGTAAGAAGTATTTCAATTCAAATTTAGTTATCGATTATTCACTTTTTAGCCGGCTTTGCTGGCTTGGACATGACCTAGGACCATACGATTTTGCATGAAAGGAGGACTAGTTGCCGCGTTGCACGGGAGAATGTGAAAAGTGTTCATATGTAGTAAAAACGTGAGAAATCCGTCAGTTTTCGTCATTTGTTAACGAATCGTCTTAAAGCCAGATCGTCACATTGGCCGCTTTTCTCTCTGAGACGGTTACATTTATCGTCTGCAAAGCTATGTCGCGTGCTGCGGTGTGCAGAGACACTAAAAGCACCATAGTAGAACACAGAAGAAGCTTCTAAGTTGAAGTAATAGCCAGTAAGAAGTAGTAGAATTCAAGTTTCAGTTGTCGATTATTCACTTTTTAGCCGGCTTTGGTGGCTTTTACATGACATAGGACCTTACGAATTTGCATGAAAGGAGTACTTGCAGCCGCGTTGCACGGGAGAATGTGAAATGTGTTCATATGCAGTAAAAACCTGAGAAATCCGTCCGTTTTCGTCATTTGTTATCGAATCGACTTAAAGCCAGTTCGTCACATTGGCCGCTTTTCTCTCTGAGACGGTTACATTTATCGTCTGCAAAGCTATGTCCCGTGCTGCGGTATGCGGAGACACTAAAAGCACCATAGTAGAACACAGAAGAAGCTTCTAAGTTGAAGTAATAGCCAGTAAGAAGTAGTACAATTCAAGTTTTAGTTGTCGATTATTCACTTTTTAGCCGGCTTTGGTGGCTTGGACATGACCTAGGACCATAAGATTTTGCATGAAAGAGGACTAGCAGCCGCGTTGCACGGGAGAATGTGAAAAGTGTTCATATGTAGTAAAAACGTGAGAAATCCGTCAGTTTTCGTCATTTGTTAACGAATCGTCTTAAAGCCAGATCGTCACATTGGCCGCTTTTCTCTCTGAGACGGTTACATTTATCGTCTGCAAAGCTATGTCGCGTGCTGCGGTGTGCAGAGACACTAAAAGCACCATAGTAGAACACAGAAGAAGCTTCTAAGTTGAAGTAATAGCCAGTAAGAAGTAGTAGAATTCAAGTTTTAGTTGTCGATTATTCACTTTTTAGCCGGCTTTGGTGGCTTTTACATGACATAGGACCTTACGAATTTGCATGAAAGGAGTACTTGCAGCCGCGTTGCACGGGAGAATGTGAAATGTGTTCATATGCAGTAAAAACCTGAGAAATCCGTCCGTTTTCGTCATTTGTTATCGAATCGACTTAAAGCCAGATCGTCACATTGGCCGCTTTTCTCTCTGAGAAGGTTACATTTATTGTCTGCAAAGCAATGTCGCGTGCTGCGGTATGCGGAGACACTAAAAGCGCCATAGTAGAACAAAGAAGAAGTTTCTAAGTTGAAGTAATAGCCAGTAATAAGTAGTACAATTCAAGTTTTAGTTGTCGATTATTCACTTTTTAGCCGGCTTTGGTGGCTTGGACATGACCTAGGACCTTAATATTTTGCATGAAAGGAGTACTTGCAGCCGCGTTGCACGGGAGAATGTGAAATGTGTTCATATGTAGTAAAAACCTGAGATATCCGTCCGTTTTCGTCATTTGTTATCGAATCGACTTAAAGCCAGATCGTCACATTGGCCGCTTTTCTCTCTGAGACGGTTACATTTATCGTCTGCAAAGCTATGTCGCGTGCTGCGGTATGCGGAGACACTGAAAGTACCATAGTAGAACACAGAAGAAGCTTCTAAGTTGAAGTAATAGCCAGTAAGAAGTTATACGATTCAAGTTTTAGTAGTCGATTATACACTTTTTAGCCGGCTTTGGTGGCTTGGACATGACCTAGGACCTTAAGATTTTGCATGAAAGGAGGACTAGCAGCCGCGTTGCACGGGAGAATGTGAAAAGTGTTCATATGTAGTAAAAACCTGTGAAATCCATCCGTTTTCGTCATTTGTTATCGAATCGATTTAAAGCCAGATCGTCACAGTGGCCGCTCTTCTCTCTGAAACGGTTACATTTATCGTCTGCAAAGCTGTGTCGCGTGCTGCGGTGTGCGGAAACACTAAAAGCACCATAGTAGAACACAGAAGAAGTTTCTAAGTTGAAGTAATAGCCAGTAAGAAGTAGTAGAATTCAAGTTTTAGTTGTCGATTACTCACTTTTTAGCCGGCTTTGGTGGCTTTTACATGACCTAGGACCTTACGAATTTGCATGAAAGGAGTACTTGGAGCCGCGTTGCACGGGAGAATGTGAAATGTGTTCATATGCAGTAAAAACCTGAGAAATCCGTCCGTTTTCGTCATTTGTTATCGAATCGACTTAAAGCCAGATTGTCATATTGGCCGCTTTTCTCTCTGAGAAGGTTACATTTATTGTCTGCAAAGCAATGTCGCGTGCTGCGGTATGCGGAGACACTAAAAGCGCCATAGTAGAACAAAGAAGAAGTTTCTAAGTTGAAGTAATAGCCAGTAAGAAGTAGTACAATTCAAGTTTTAGTTGTCGATTATTCACTTTTTAGCCGGCTTTGGTGGCTTGGACATGACCTAGGACCTTACGTATTTGCATGAAAGGAGTACTTGCAGCCGCGTTGCACGGGAGAATGTGAAATGTGTTCATATGTAGTAAAAACCTGCGAAATCCGTCCGTTTTCGTCATTTGTTATCGAATCGATTTAAAGCCAGATCGTCACAGTGGCCGCTCTTCTCTCTGAAACGGTTACATTTATCGTCTGCAAAGCTATGTCGCGTGCTGCGGTGTGCGGAGACACTAAAAGCACCATAGTAGAACACAGAAGAAGCTTCTAAGTTGAAGTAATAGTTAGTAAGAAGTAGTACAATTCAAGTTTTAGTTATCGATTATTCACTTTTCAGCCGGCTTTGGTGGCTTGGACTTGACCTAGGACCTTAAGATTTTGCATGAAAGGAGGTCTAGCAGCCGCGTTGCATGGGAGAATGTGAAAAGTGTTCATATGTAGTAAAAACCTGAGAAACCCGTCCGTTTTCGTCATTTGTTATCCAATCGACTTAAAGCCAGATCGTCACATTGGCCGCTTTTCTCTCTGAGACGAATACATTTATCGTCTGCAAAGCTACGTCGCGTGCTGCGGTGTGCGGAGACTCTAAAAGCACCATAGTAGAACACAGAAGAAGCTTCCAAGTTGAAGTAATAGCCAGTAAGAAGTAGTACAATTCAAGTTTTAGTTGTCGATTATTCACATTTTAGCCGGCTTTGGTGGCTTGGACATGACCTAGCACCTTAAGATTTTGCATGAAAGGAGGACTAGCAGCCGCGTTGCACGGGAGAATGTGAAAAGTGTTCATATGTAGTAAAAACCTGAGAAATCCGTCCGTTTTCGTCATTTGTTATCGAATCGATTTAAAGCCAGATCGTCACAATGGCCGCTCTTCTCTCTGAAACGCTTACATTTATCGTCTTCAAAGCCATGTCGCGTGCTGCGGTATGCGGAAACACTAAAAGCACCATAGTAGAACAGAGAAGAAGCTCCTATGTTGAAGTAATAGCCAGTAAGAAGTAGTACAATTGAAGTTTTAGTTGTCGATTATTCACTTTTTAGCCGGCTTTGGTGGCTTGGACATGACCTAGGTCCTCAAGATTTAGCATGAAAGGAGGACTAGCAGCCGCGTTGCATGGGAGAATGTGAAAAGTGTCCATATGTAGTAAAAACCTGAGAAATCCGTCCGTTTTCGTCATTTGTTATCGAATCGACTTAAAGCCAGATCGTCACATTGGCCGGTTTTCTCTCTGAGACGGTTACATTTATCATCTGCAAAGTTATGTCGCGTGCTGCGGTATGCGGAGACACTAAAAGCACCATAGTAGAACACAGAAGAAGCTTTTAAGTTGAAGTAATAGCCAGTAAGAAGTAGTACAATTCAAGTTTTAGTTATCGATTATTCACTTTTTAGCCGGCTTTGGTGGCTTTTACATGACCTAGGACCTTAAGATTTTGCATGAAAGGAGGACTAGCAGCCGCGTTGCACGGGAGAATGTGAAAAGTGTTCATATGTAGTAAAAACCTGATAAATTCGTCCGTTTTCGTCATTTGTTATCAAATTGACTTAAAGCCAGATCGTCACATTGGCCGCTCTTCTCTCTGAAACGGTTACATTTATCGTCTGCAAAGCTATGTCGCGTGCTGCGGTAAGCGGAGACACTAAAAGCTTCATAGTAGAACACAGAAGAAGCTTCTAAGTTGAAGTAATAGTTAGTAAGAAGTAATACAATTCAAGTTTTAGTTGTCGATTATTTACATTTTAGCCGTCTCTGGTGACTTGGACATGACCTAGGACCTTAAGATTTTGCATGAAAGGAGGACTAGCAGCCGCGTTGCATGGGAGAATGTGAAAAGTGTTCATATGTAGAAAAAACCTGAGAAATGCGTCCGTTTTCGTCATTTGTTATCGAATCGACTTAAAGCAAGATCGTCACATTGGCCGCTTTTCTCTCTGAGACGGTTACATTTATCGTCTGCAAAGCTATGTCGCGTGCTGATGTATGCGGAGACACTAAAAGCACCATAGTAGAACACAGAAGAAGCTTCTAAGTTGAAGTAATAGTCAGTAAGAAGTAGTACAATTCAAGTTTTAGTTGTCGATTATTCACTTTTTAGCCGGCTTTGGTGGCTTGGACATGACCTAGGACCTTAAGAATTTGCATGAAAGGAGTACTTGCAGCCGCGTTGCACGGGAGTATGTGAAATGTGTTCATATGTAGTAAAAACCTGAGAAATCCGTCCGTTTTCGTCACTTGTTATCGAATCGACTTAAAGCCAGATCGTCACATTGGCCGCTTTTCTCTCTGAGAAGGTTACATTTATTGTCTGCATAGCTATGTCGCGTGCTGCGGTATGCGGAGACACTAAAAGCACAATAGTAGAACACACAAGAAGCTTCTAAGTTGAAGTAATAGCCAGTAAGAAGTAGTACAATTCAAGTTTTAGTTGTAGATTATTCACTTTTTAGCCAGCTTTGGTGGCTTGGACATGACCTAGGACGTTAAGATTTTGCATGAAAGGAGGACTAGCAGCCGCGTTGCACGGGAGAATGTGAAAAGTGTTCATATGTAGTAAAAACCTGAGAAATCCGTCCGTTTTCGTCATTTGTTATCGAATCGACTTGAAGCCAGATCGTCACATTGGCCCCTCTTCTCTCTGAAACGGTTACATTTATCGTCTGCAAAGCTATGTCGCGTGCTGCAGTATGCGGAAACCCTAAAAGCACCATAGTAGAACACAGAAGAAGCTTCTAAGTTGAAGTAATAGCCAGTAAGAAGTATTTCAATTCAAATTTAGTTATCGATTATTCACTTTTTAGCCGGCTTTGCTGGCTTGGACATGACCTAGGACCATACGATTTTGCATGAAAGGAGGACTAGTTGCCGCGTTGCACGGGAGAATGTGAAAAGTGTTCATATGTAGTAAAAACGTGAGAAATCCGTCAGTTTTCGTCATTTGTTAACGAATCGTCTTAAAGCCAGATCGTCACATTGGCCGCTTTTCTCTCTGAGACGGTTACATTTATCGTCTGCAAAGCTATGTCGCGTGCTGCGGTGTGCAGAGACACTAAAAGCACCATAGTAGAACACAGAAGAAGCTTCTAAGTTGAAGTAATAGCCAGTAAGAAGTAGTAGAATTCAAGTTTTAGTTGTCGATTATTCACTTTTTAGCCGGCTTTGGTGGCTTTTACATGACATAGGACCTTACGAATTTGCATGAAAGGAGTACTTGCAGCCGCGTTGCACGGGAGAATGTGAAATGTGTTCATATGCAGTAAAAACCTGAGAAATCCGTCCGTTTTCGTCATTTGTTATCGAATCGACTTAAAGCCAGTTCGTCACATTGGCCGCTTTTCTCTCTGAGACGGTTACATTTATCGTCTGCAAAGCTATGTCCCGTGCTGCGGTATGCGGAGACACTAAAAGCACCATAGTAGAACACAGAAGAAGCTTCTAAGTTGAAGTAATAGCCAGTAAGAAGTAGTACAATTCAAGTTTTAGTTGTCGATTATTCACTTTTTAGCCGGCTTTGGTGGCTTGGACATGACCTAGGACCATAAGATTTTGCATGAAAGAGGACTAGCAGCCGCGTTGCACGGGAGAATGTGAAAAGTGTTCATATGTAGTAAAAACGTGAGAAATCCGTCAGTTTTCGTCATTTGTTAACGAATCGTCTTAAAGCCAGATCGTCACATTGGCCGCTTTTCTCTCTGAGACGGTTACATTTATCGTCTGCAAAGCTATGTCGCGTGCTGCGGTGTGCAGAGACACTAAAAGCACCATAGTAGAACACAGAAGAAGCTTCTAAGTTGAAGTAATAGCCAGTAAGAAGTAGTAGAATTCAAGTTTTAGTTATCGATTATTCACTTTTTAGCCGGCTTTGGTGGCTTTTACATGACATAGGACCTTACGAATTTGCATGAAAGGAGTACTTGCAGCCGCGTTGCACGGGAGAATGTGAAATGTGTTCATATGCAGTAAAAACCTGAGAAATCCGTCCGTTTTCGTCATTTGTTATCGAATCGACTTAAAGCCAGATCGTCACATTGGCCGCTTTTCTCTCTGAGAAGGTTACATTTATTGTCTGCAAAGCAATGTCGCGTGCTGCGGTATGCGGAGACACTAAAAGCGCCATAGTAGAACAAAGAAGAAGTTTCTAAGTTGAAGTAATAGCCAGTAATAAGTAGTACAATTCAAGTTTTAGTTGTCGATTATTCACTTTTTAGCCGGCTTTGGTGGCTTGGACATGACCTAGGACCTTAATATTTTGCATGAAAGGAGTACTTGCAGCCGCGTTGCACGGGAGAATGTGAAATGTGTTCATATGTAGTAAAAACCTGAGATATCCGTCCGTTTTCGTCATTTGTTATCGAATCGACTTAAAGCCAGATCGTCACATTGGCCGCTTTTCTCTCTGAGACGGTTACATTTATCGTCTGCAAAGCTATGTCGCGTGCTGCGGTATGCGGAGACACTGAAAGTACCATAGTAGAACACAGAAGAAGCTTCTAAGTTGAAGTAATAGCCAGTAAGAAGTTATACGATTCAAGTTTTAGTAGTCGATTATACACTTTTTAGCCGGCTTTGGTGGCTTGGACATGACCTAGGACCTTAAGATTTTGCATGAAAGGAGGACTAGCAGCCGCGTTGCACGGGAGAATGTGAAAAGTGTTCATATGTAGTAAAAACCTGTGAAATCCATCCGTTTTCGTCATTTGTTATCGAATCGATTTAAAGCCAGATCGTCACAGTGGCCGCTCTTCTCTCTGAAACGGTTACATTTATCGTCTGCAAAGCTATGTCGCGTGCTGCGGTGTGCGGAGACACTAAAAGCACCATAGTAGAATACAGAAGAAGCTTCTAAGTTGAAGTAATAGTTAGTAAGAAGTAGTACAATTCAAGTTTTAGTTATCGATTATTCACTTTTCAGCCGGCTTTAGTGGCTTGGACTTGACCTAGGACCTTAAGATTTTGCATGAAAGGAGGTCTAGCAGCCGCGTTGCATGGGAGAATGTGAAAAGTGTTCATATGTAGTAAAAACCTGAGAAACCCGTCCGTTTTCTTCATTTGTTATCGATTCGACTTAAAGCCAGATCGTCACATTGGCCGCTTTTCTCTCTGAGACGGTTACATTTATCGTCTGCAAAGCTACGTCGCGTGCTGCGGTGTGCGGAGACTCTAAAAGCACCATAGTAGAACACAGAAGAAGCTTCCAAGTTGAAGTAATAGCCAGTAAGAAGTAATACAATTCAAGTTTTAGTTGTCGATTATTCACATTTTAGCCGGCTTTGGTGGCTTGGACATGACCTAGCACCTTAAGATTTTGCATGAAAGGAGGACTAGCAGCCGCGTTGCACGGGAGAATGTGAAAAGTGTTCATATGTAGTAAAAACCTGAGAAATCCGTCCGTTTTCGTCATTTGTTATCGAATCGATTTACAGCCAGATCGACACATTGGCCGCTCTTCTCTCTGAAACGCTTACATTTATCCTCTACAAAGCCAAGTCGCGTGCTGCGGTATGCGGAAACACTAAAAGCACCATAGTAGAACAGAGAAGAAGCTCCTATGTTGAAGTAATAGCCAATAAGAAGTAGTACAATTGAAGTTTTAGTTGTCGATTATTCACTTTTTAGCCGGCTTTGGTGGCTTGACATGACCTAGGTCCTAAAGATTTAGCATGAAAGGAGGGGTAGCAGCCGCGTTGCATGGGAGAATGTGAAAAGTGTTCATATGTAGTAAAAACATGAGAAATGCGTCCGTTTACGTCATTTGTTATCGAATCGACTTAAAGCCAGATCGTCACATTGGCCGGTTTTATCTCCGAGACGGTTACATTTATCGTCTGCAAAGTTATGTTGCGTGCTGCGGTATGCGGAGACACTAAAAGCACCATAGTAGAACACAGAAGAAGCTTCTAAGTTGAAGTAATAGCCAGTAAGAAGTAGTACAATTCAAGTTTTAGTTGTCGATTATTCACTTTTTAGCCGGCTTTGGTGGCTTGGACATGACCTAGGACCTTAAGAATTTGCATGAAAGGAGTACTTGCAGCCGCGTTGCACGGGAGTATGTGAAATGTGTTCATATGTAGTAAAAACCTGAGAAATCCGTCCGTTTTCGTCATTTGTTATCGAATCGACTTAAAGCCAGATCGTCACATTGGCCGCTCTACTCTCTGAAACGGTTACATTTATCTTCTGCAAAGCTATGTCGCGTGCTGCAGTATGCGGAAACACTAAAAGCACCATAGTAGAACACAGAAGAAGTTTCTAAGTTGAAGTAATAGCCAGTAAGAAGTAGTAGAATTCAAGTTTTAGTTGTCGATTACTCACTTTTTAGCCGGCTTTGGTGGCTTTTACATGACCTAGGACCTTACGAATTTGCATGAAAGGAGTACTTGCAGCCGCGTTGCACGGGAGAATGTGAAATGTGTTCATATGCAGTAAAAACCTGAGAAATCCGTCCGTTTTCGTCGTTTGTTATCGAATCGACTTAAAGCCAGATCGTCACATTGGCCGCTTTTCTCTCTGAGAAGGTTACATTTATTGTCTGCAAAGCAATGTCGCGTGCTGCGGTGTGCGGAGACACTAAAAGCACCATAGTAGAACACAGAAGAAGCTTCTAAGTTGAAGTAATAGTTAGTAAGAAGTAGTACAATTCAAGTTTTTGTTATCGATTATTCACTTTTCAGCAGGCTTTGGTGGCTTGGACTTGACCTAGGACCTTAAGATTTTGCATGAAAGGAGGTCTAGCAGCCGCGTTGCATGGGAGAATGTGAAAAGTGTTCATATGTAGTAAAAACCTGAGAAACCCGTCCGTTTTCGTCATTTGTTATCGAATCGACTTAAAGCCAGATCGTCACATTGGCCGCTTTTCTCTCTGAGACGGTTACATTTATCGTCTGCAAAGCTACGTCGCGTGCTGCGGTGTGCGGAGACTCTAAAAGCACCATAGTAGAACACAGAAGAAGCTTCCAAGTTGAAGTAATAGCCAGTAAGAAGTAGTACAATTCAAGTTTTAGTTGTCGATTATTCACATTTTAGCCGGCTTTGGTGGCTTGGACATGACCTAGCACCTTAAGATTTTGCATGAAAGGACTAGCAGCCGCGTTGCACGGGAGAATGTGAAAAGTGTTCATATGTAGTAAAAACCTGAGAAATCCGTCCGTTTTCGTCATTTGTTATCGAATCGATTTAAAGCCAGATCGTCACAATGGCCGCTACCTCTCTGAAACGCTTACATTTATCGTCTACAAAGCCATGTCGCGTGCTGCGGTATGCGGAAACACTAAAAGCACCATAGTAGAACAGAGAAGAAGCTCCTATGTTGAAGTAATAGCCAGTAAGAAGTAGTACAATTGAAGTTTTAGTTGTCCATTATTCACTTTTTAGCCGGCTTTGGTGGCTTGGACATGACCTAGGTCCTCAAGATTTAGCATGAAAGGAGGACTAGCAGCCGCGTTGCATGGGAGAATGTGAAAAGTGTTCATATGTAGTAAAAACCTGAGAAATCCGTCCGTTTTCGTCATTTGTTATCGAATCGACTTAAAGCCAGATCGTCACATTGGCCGGTTTTCTCTCTGAGACGGTTACATTTATCGTCTGCAAAGTTATGTCGCGTGCTGCGGTATGCGGAGACACTAAAAGCACCATAGTAGAACACAGAAGAAGCTTTTAAGTTGAAGTAATAGCCAGTAAGAAGTAGTACAATTCAAGTTTTAGTTATCGATTATTCACTTTTTAGCCGGCTTTGGTGGCTTTTACATGACCTAGGACCTTAAGATTTTGCATGAAAGGAGGACTAGCAGCCGCGTTGCACGGGAGAATGTGAAAAGTGTTCATATGTAGTAAAAACCTGAGAAATTCGTCCGTTTTCGTCATTTGTTATCAAATTGACTTAAAGCCAGATCGTCACATTGGCCGCTCTTCTCTCTGAAACGGTTACATTTATCGTCTGCAAAGCTATGTCGCGTGCTGCGGTAAGCGGAGACACTAAAAGCTTCATAGTAGAACACAGAAGAAGCTTCTAAGTTGAAGTAATAGTTAGTAAGAAGTAATACAATTCAAGTTTTAGTTGTCGATTATTTACATTTTAGCCGTCTCTGGTGACTTGGACATGACCTAGGACCTTAAGATTTTGCATGAAAGGAGGACTAGCAGCCGCGTTGCATGGGAGAATGTGAAAAGTGTTCATATGTAGAAAAAACCTGAGAAATGCGTCCGTTTTCGTCATTTGTTATCGAATCGACTTAAAGCAAGATCGTCACATTGGCCGCTTTTCTCTCTGAGACGGTTACATTTATCGTCTGCAAAGCTATGTCGCGTGCTGCGGTATGCGGAGACACTAAAAGCACCATAGTAGAACACAGAAGAAGCTTCTAAGTTGAAGTAATAGTCAGTAAGAAGTAGTACAATTCAAGTTTTAGTTGTCGATTATTCACTTTTTAGCCGGCTTTGGTGGCTTGGACATGACCTAGGACCTTAAGAATTTGCATGAAAGGAGTACTTGCAGCCGCGTTGCACGGGAGTATGTGAAATGTGTTCATATGTAGTAAAAACCTGAGAAATCCGTCCGTTTTCGTCACTTGTTATCGAATCGACTTAAAGCCAGATCGTCACATTGGCCGCTCTACTCTCTGAAACGGTTACATTTATCGTCTGCAAAGCTATGTCGCGTGCTGCAGTATGCGGAAACACTAAAAGCACCATAGTAGAACACAGAAGAAGCTTCTAAGTTGAAGTAATAGTCAGTAAGAAGTAGTACAATTCAAGTTTTAGTTGTCGATTATTCACTTTTCAGCAGGCTTTGGTGGCTTGGACTTGACCTAGGACCTTAAGATTTTGCATGAAAGGAGGTCTAGCAGCCGCGTTGCATGGGAGAATGTGAAAAGTGTTCATATGTAGTAAAAACCTGAGAAACCCGTCCGTTTTCGTCATTTGTTATCGAATCGACTTAAAGCCAGATCGTCACATTGGCCGCTTTTCTCTCTGAGACGGTTACATTTATCGTCTGCAAAGCTACGTCGCGTGCTGCGGTGTGCGGAGACTCTAAAAGCACCATAGTAGAACACAGAAGAAGCTTCCAAGTTGAAGTAATAGCCAGTAAGAAGTAGTACAATTCAAGTTTTAGTTGTCGATTATTCACATTTTAGCCGGCTTTGGTGGCTTGGACATGACCTAGCACCTTAAGATTTTGCATGAAAGGAGGACTAGCAGCCGCGTTGCACGGGAGAATGTGAAAAGTGTTCATATGTAGTAAAAACCTGAGAAATCCGTCCGTTTTCGTCATTTGTTATCGAATCGATTTAAAGCCAGATCGTCACAATGGCCGCTCTTCTCTCTGAAACGCTTACATTTATCGTCTACAAAGCCATGTCGCGTGCTGCGGTATGCGGAAACACTAAAAGCACCATAGTAGAACAGAGAAGAAGCTCCTATGTTGAAGTAATAGCCAGTAAGAAGTAGTACAATTGAAGTTTTAGTTGTCCATTATTCACTTTTTAGCCGGCTTTGGTGGCTTGGACATGACCTAGGTCCTCAAGATTTAGCATGAAAGGAGGACTAGCAGCCGCGTTGCATGGGAGAATGTGAAAAGTGTTCATATGTAGTAAAAACCTGAGAAATCCGTCCGTTTTCGTCATTTGTTATCGAATCGACTTAAAGCCAGATCGTCACATTGGCCGGTTTTTTCTCTGAGACGGTTACATTTATCGTCTGCAAAGTTATGTCGCGTGCTGCGGTATGCGGAGACACTAAAAGCACCATAGTAGAACACAGAAGAAGCTTTTAAGTTGAAGTAATAGCCAGTAAGAAGTAGTACAATTCAAGTTTTAGTTATCGATTATTCACTTTTTAGCCGGCTTTGGTGGCTTTTACATGACCTAGGACCTTAAGATTTTGCATGAAAGGAGGACTAGCAGCCGCGTTGCACGGGAGAATGTGAAAAGTGTTCATATGTAGTAAAAACCTGAGAAATTCGTCCGTTTTCGTCATTTGTTATCAAATTGACTTAAAGCCAGATCGTCACATTGGCCGCTCTTCTCTCTGAAACGGTTACATTTATCGTCTGCAAAGCTATGTCGCGTGCTGCGGTAAGCGGAGACACTAAAAGCTTCATAGTAGAACACAGAAGAAGCTTCTAAGTTGAAGTAATAGTTAGTAAGAAGTAATACAATTCAAGTTTTAGTTGTCGATTATTTACATTTTAGCCGTCTCTGGTGACTTGGACATGACCTAGGACCTTAAGATTTTGCATGAAAGGAGGACTAGCAGCCGCGTTGCATGGGAGAATGTGAAAAGTGTTCATATGTAGAAAAAACCTGAGAAATGCGTCCGTTTTCGTCATTTGTTATCGAATCGACTTAAAGCAAGATCGTCACATTGGCGGCTTTTCTCTCTGAGACGGTTACATTTATCGTCTGCAAAGCTATGTCGCGTGCTGCGGTATGCGGAGACACTAAAAGCACCATAGTAGAACACAGAAGAAGCTTCTAAGTTGAAGTAATAGTCAGTAAGAAGTAGTACAATTCAAGTTTTAGTTGTCGATTATTCACTTTTTAGCCGGCTTTGGTGGCTTGGACATGAGCTAGGACCTTAAGAATTTGCATGAAAGGAGTACTTGCAGCCGCGTTGCACGGGAGTATGTGAAATGTGTTCATATGTAGTAAAAACCTGAGAAATCCGTCCGTTTTCGTCACTTGTTATCGAATCGACTTAAAGCCAGATCGTCACATTGGCCGCTCTACTCTCTGAAACGGTTACATTTATCGTCTGCAAAGCTATGTCGCGTGCTGCAGTATGCGGAAACACTAAAAGCACCATAGTAGAACACAGAAGAAGCTTCTAAGTTGAAGTAATAGTCAGTAAGAAGTAGTACAATTCAAGTTTTAGTTGTCGATTATTCACTTTTTAGATGACTTTGGTGGCTTGGACATGACCTAGGACCTTAAGATTTTGCATGAAAGGAGGACTGGCAGCCGCGATGCACGGGAGAATGTGAAAAGTGTTCATATGTAGTAAAAACCTGAGAAACCCGTCTGTTTTCGTCATTTGTTATCGAATCGACTTAAAGCCAGATCGTCACATTGGCCGCTTTTCTCTCTGAGACGGTTACATTTATTGTCTGCATAGCTATGTCGCGTGCTGCGGTATGCGGAGACACTAAAAGCACAATAGTAGAACACAGAAGAAGCTTCTAAGTTGAAGTAATAGCCAGTAAGAAGTAGTACAATTCAAGTTTTAGTTGTAGATTATTCACTTTTTAGCCAGCTTTGGTGGCTTGGACATGACCTAGGACGTTAAGATTTTGCATGAAAGGAGGACTAGCAGCCGCGTTGCACGGCAGAATGTGAAAAGTGTTCATATGTAGTAAAAACCTGAGAAATCCGTCAGTTTTCGTCATTTGTTATCGAATCGACTTAAAGCCAGATCGTCACATAACCGCTCTTCTCTCTGAAACGGTTACACTTATCGTTTGCAAAGCAATGTCGGGTGCTAGGGTATGCCGAAACACTAAAAGCACCATAGTAGAACACAGAAGAAGCTTCTAAGTTAAAGTAATAGCCAATAAGAAGTAGTACAATTCAAGTTTTAGTTGTCGATTATTCACTTTTTGGCCGGCTTTGGTGGCTTGGACATGACATAGGACCTTAAGATTTTGCATGAAAAGAGGTCTAGCAGCCGCGTTGCACGGGAGAATGTGAAAAGTGTTCATATGTAGTAAAAACCTAAGAAATCCGTCCGTTTTCGTCATTTGTTATCAAATTGACTTAAAGCCAGATCGTCACATTGGCCGCTCTTCTCTCTGAAACGCTTACATTTATCGTCTACAAAGCCATGTCGCGTGCTGCGGTATGCGGAAACACTAAAAGCACCATAGTAGAACAGAGAAGAAGCTCCTATGTTGAAGTAATAGCCAGTAAGAAGTAGTACAATTGAAGTTTTAGTTGTCCATTATTCACTTTTTAGCCGGCTTTGGTGGCTTGGACATGACCTAGGTCCTCAAGATTTAGCATGAAAGGAGGACTAGCAGCCGCGTTGCATGGGAGAATGTGAAAAGTGTTCATATGTAGTAAAAACCTGAGATATCCGTCCGTTTTCGTCATTTGTTATCGAATCGACTTAAAGCCAGATCGTCACATTGGCCGGTTTTCTCTCTGAGACGGTTACATTTATCGTCTGCAAAGTTATGTCGCGTGCTGCGGTATGCGGAGACACTAAAAGCACCATAGTAGAACACAGAAGAAGCTTTTAAGTTGAAGTAATAGCCAGTAAGAAGTAGTACAATTCAAGTTTTAGTTATCGATTATTCACTTTTTAGCCGGCTTTGGTGGCTTTTACATGACCTAGGACCTTAAGATTTTGCATGAAAGGAGGACTAGCAGCCGCGTTGCACGGGAGAATGTGAAAAGTGTTCATATGTAGTAAAAACCTGAGAAATTCGTCCGTTTTCGTCATTTGTTATCAAATTGACTTAAAGCCAGATCGTCACATTGGCCGCTCTTCTCTCTGAAACGGTTACATTTATCGTCTGCAAAGGTATGTCGCGTGCTGCGGTATGCGGAGACACTAAAAGCACCATAGTAGAACGCAGAAGAAGCTTCTAAGTTGAAGTAATAGCCAGTAAGAAGTAATACAATTCAAGTTTTAGTTGTCGATTATTCACATTTTAGCCGGCTTTGGTGGCTTGGACATGACCTAGCACCTTAAGATTTTGCATGAAAGGAGGACTAGCAGCCGCGTTGCTCGGGAGAATGTGAAAACTGTTCATATGTAGTAAAAACCTGAGAAATCCGTCAGTTTTCGTCATTTGTTATCGAATCGACTTAAAGCCAGATCGTCAATTTGGCCGCTTTTCTCTCTGAGACGGTTACATTTATCGTCTGCAAAGCTATGTCGCATGCTGCGGTATGCGGAGACACTAAAAGCACCATAGTAGAATACAGAAGAAGCTTTCAAGTTGAAGTAGAAGAAAGTAAGAAGTAGCACAATTGAAGTTTTAGTTGTCGTTTATTCACTTTTTAGCCGGCTTTGGTGGCCTGGACATGACCTAGGACCTTAAGATTTTGCATGTAAGGAGGACTAGCAGCCGAGTTGCATGGCAGAATGTGAAAAGTGTTCATATGTAGTAAAAACCTCAGAAATCCGTCCGTTTTCGTCATTTGTTATCGAATCGACTTAAAGCCAGATCGTCACATTGGCCGCCTTTCTCTCTGACAAGGTTACATTTATTGTCTGCAAAGCTATGTCGCGTGCTGCAGTATGCGAAGACACTAAAAGCACCAGAGAAGAACACAGATGATGCTTCTAAGTTGAAGTAATAGTCAGTAAGAAGTAGTACAATTAAAGTTTTAGTTGTCGATTATTCACTTTTTAGCCGGCTTTGGTGGCTTGGACATCTCCTAGGACGTTAAGATTTTGCATGAAAGGAGGTCTAGCAGCCGCGTTGCACGGGAGAATGTGAAAAGTGTTCATATGTGGTAAAAACCTGAGAAATGCTTGCGTTTTCGTCATTTGTTATCGAATCGACTTAAAGCCAGATCGTCACATTGGCCGCTTTTCTCTCTGAGACGGTTACATTTATCGTCTGCAAAGCTATGTCGTGTGCTGCGGTATGCGGAGACACTAAAAGCACCATAGTAGAACACAGAAGAAGCTTCTAAGTTGAAGTAATAGCCAGTAAGAAGTAGTACAATTGAAGTTTTAGTTGTCGATTATTCACTTTTTAGCCGGCTTTGGTGGCTTGGACATGAGGTGGAACCATAAGATTTTGCATGAAAGGAAGACTAGCAGCCACGTTGCACGGGAGAATGTGAAAAGTGTTCATATGTAGTAAAAACCTGAGAACTCCGTCCGTTTTCGTCATTTTTTATCGAATCGACTTAAAGCCAGATCGTCACATTGGCTGCGTTTCTCTCTGAGACTGTTACATTTATCGTCTGCAAAGCTATGTCGCGTGCTGCGGTCTGCGGAGACACTAAAAGCACCATAGGAGAACACAGAAGAAGCTTCTAAGTTGAAGTAATAGCCAGTAAGAAGTAGTACAATTGAAGTTTTAGTTGTCGATTATTCACTTTTTAGCCGGCTTTGGTGGCTTGGACATGACCTGGGACCTTAAGATTTTACATGAAAGGAGGACTGGCAGCCGCGTTGCACGGGAGAATATGAAAAGTGTTCATATGTGGTAAAAACCTGATAAATCCGTCCGTTTTCGTCATTTGTTATCGAATCGACTTAAAGGCAGATCGTCACACTGGCCCCTTTTCTCTCTGAGACGGTTACATTTATCGTCTGCAACGCTATGTCGCGTGCTGCGTTATGCGGAAACACTAAAAGCACCATAATAGAACACAGAAGAAGCTTCTATGTTGAAGTAATAGATAGTAAGAAGTAGTACAATTGAAGTTTTAGTTGTCGATTATTCACTTTTTAGCCGGCTTTGGTGGCTTGGATATGAGGTGGAACCATAAGATTTTGGATGAAAGGAAGACTAGCAGCCACGTTGCACGGGAGAATGTGAAAAGTGGTCATATGTAGTAAAAACCTGAGAAATGCGTCCGTTTTCGTCATTTGTTATCGAATCGACTTAAAGCCAGTTCGTCACATTGGCCGCTTTTCTCTCTGAGACGGTTACATTTATCGTCTGCAAAGCTATGTCCCGTGCTGCGGTATGCGGAGACACTAAAAGCACCATAGTAGAACACAGAAGAAGCTTCTAAGTTGAAGTAATAGCCAGTAAGAAGTAGTACAATTAAAGTTTTAGTTGTCGATTATTCACTTTTTAGCCGGCTTTGGTGGCTTGGACATGACCTAGGACCTTAAGATTTTGCATGAAAGGAGGACTAGCAGCCGCGTTGCATGGCAGAATGTGAAAAGTGTTCGTATGTGGTAAAAACCTGAGAAATGCGTCCGTTTTCGTCATTTGCTATCGAATTGACTTAAAGCCAGATCGTCACATTGGCCGCTTTTCTCTCTGAGACGGTTACATTTATCGTCTGCAAAGCTATGTCGCGTGCTGCGGTATGCGGAGACACTAAAAGCACCATAGTAGGACACAGAAGAAGCTTCTAAGTTGAAGTAATAGCCAGTAAGAAGGAATACAATTCAAGTTTTAGTTGTCGATTATTCACATTTTAGCCGGCTTTGGTGGCTTGGACATGACCTAGGACCTTAAGATTTTGCATGAAAGGAGGACTAGCAGCCGCGTTGCACGGGAGAATGTGAAAAGTGTTCATATGTAGTAAAAACCTGAGAAATCCGTCCGTTTTCGTCATTTGTTATCGAATCGACTTAAAGCCATATCGTCACATTGGCCGCTTTTCTCTCTGAAACGGTTACATTTATCGTCTACAAAGCTATGTCGCGTGCTGCGTTATGCGGAAACACTAAAAGCACCATAATAGAACACAGAAGAAGCTTCTACGTTGAAGTAATAGATAGTAAGAAGTACTACAATTGAAGTTTTAGTTGTTGATTATTCACTTTTTAGCCGGCTTTGGTGGCTTGGATATGAGGTGGAACCATAAGATTTTGGATGAAAGGAAGACTAGCAGCCACGTTGAACGGGAGAATGTGAAAAGTGGTCATATGTAGTAAAAACCTGAGAAATGCGTCCGTTTTCGTCATTTGTTATCGAATCGACTTAAAGCCAGTTCGTCACATTGGCCGCTTTTCTCTCTGAGACGGTTACATTTATCGTCTGCAAAGCTATGTCACGTGGTGCGGTCTGCGGAGACACTAAAAGCACCATAGGAGACCACAGAAGAAGCTTCTAAGTTGAAGTAATAGAAAGTAAGAAGTAGTACAATTGAAGTTTTAGCTGTCGATTATTCACTTTTTAGCCGGCTTTGGTGGCTTGGACATGACCTAGGACCTTAAGATTTTGCATGAAAGGAGGACTAGCAGCCGCGTTGCACGGGAGAATGTGAAAAGTGTTCATATGTAGTAAAAACCTGAGAAATCCGTCCGTTTTCGTCATTTGTTATCGAATCGACTTAAAGCCAGATCGTCACATTGGCCGCTCTTCTCTCTGAAACGGTTACATTTATCGTCTACAAAGCTATGTCGCGTGCTGCGGTATGCGGAGACACTAAAAGCACCATAGTAGAACACTGAAGAAGCTTCGAAGTTGAAGCAATAGCCAGAAAGAAGTAGTACAATTGAAGTTTTAGTTGTCGATTATTCACTTTTTAGCCGGCTTTAGTGGCTTGGACATGACCTAGGACCATAAGATTTTGCATGAAAGGAGGACTAGTTGCCGCGTTGCATGGGAGAATGTGAAAAGAGTTCATATGTAGTAAAAACCTGAGAAATCCGTCCGTTTTCGTCATTTGTTATCGAATCGACTTAAAGCCAGTTCGTCACATTGGCCGCTTTTCTCCCTGAGACGGTTATATTTATCGTCTGCAAAGCTATGTCGCGTGCTGCGGTATGCGGAGACACTAAAAGCACCATAGTAGAACACAGAAGAAGCTTCTAAGTTGAAGTAATAGCCAGTAAGAAGTAGTACAATTCAAGTTTTAGTTGTCGATTATTCACTTTTTAGCCGGCTTTGGTGGCTTGGACATGACCTAGGACCTTAACATTTTGCATGAAAGGAGGACTAGCAGCCGCGTTGCACGGGAGAATGTGAAAAGTGTTCATATGTAGTAAAAACCTGAGAAATCCGTCCGTTTTCGTCATTTGTTATCGAATCGACTTAAAGCCAGATCGTCACATTGGCCGCTCTTCTCTCTGAAACGGTTACATTTATCGTCTACAAAGCTATGTCGCGTGCTGCGTTATGCGGAAACACTAAAAGCACCATAGTAGAACACTGAAGAAGCTTCTATGTTGAAGTAATAGCCAGTAAGTAGTAGTACAATTGAAGTTTTAGTTGTCGATTATTCACTTTTTAGCCGGCTTTGGTGGCTTGGACATGACCTAGGACCATACGATTTTGCATGAAAGGAGGACTAACAGCCGCGTTGCACGGGAGAATGTGAAAAGTGTTCATATGTAGTAAAAACCTGAGAAATCCGTCCGTTTTCGTCATTTGTTATCGAATCGACTTAAAGCCAGATCGTCACATTGGCCGCTTTTCTCTCTGAGACTGTTACATTTATCGTCTGCAAAGCTATGTCACGTGCTGCGGTCTGCGGAGACACTAAAAGCACCATAGGAGAACACAGAAGAAGCTTCTAAGTTGAAGTAATAGAAAGTAAGAAGTAGTACAATTGAAGTTTTAGTTGTCGATTATTCACTTTTTAGCCGGCTTTGGTGGCTTGGACATGACCTAGAACCTTAACATTTTGCATGAAAGGAGGACTAGCAGCCGCGTTGCGCGGGAGAATGTGAAAAGTGTTCATATGTAGTAAAAACCTGAGAAATCCGTCCGTTTTCGTCATTTGTTATCGAATCGACTTAAAGCCAGATCGTCACATTGGCCGCTCTTCTCTCTGAAACGGTTACATTTATCGTCTACAAAGCTATGTCGCGTGCTGCGGTATGCGGAAACACTAAAAGCACCATAGTAGAACAATGAAGAAGCTTCTATGTTGAAGTAATAGCCAGTAAGTAGTAGTACAATTGAAGTTTTAGTTGTCGATTATTCACTTTTTAGCCGGCTTTGGTGGCTTGGACATGACCTAGGACCATACGATTTTGCATGAAAGGAGGACTAACAGCCGCGTTGCACGGGAGAATGTGAAAAGTGTTCATATGTAGTAAAAACCTGAGAAATCCGTCCGTTTTCGTCATTTGTTATCGAATCGACTTAAAGCCAGATCGTCACATTGGCCGCTTTTCTCTCTGGGACGGTTACATTTATCGTCTGCAAAGCTATGTCGCGTGCTGCGGTATGCGGAGACACTAAAAGCACCATAGTAGAACACAGAAGAAACTTCAAAGTTGAAGTAATAGCCAGTAAGAAGTAGTACAATTCAAGTTTTAGTTGTCGATTATTCACTTTTTAGCCGGCTTTGGTGGATTGGATATGACCTAGGACCATAAGATTTTGCATGAAAGGAGGACTAGCAGACGCGTTGCACGGGAGAATGTGAAAAGTGTTCATATGTAGTAAAAACCTGAGAAATCCGTCCGTTGTCGTCATTTGTTATCGAATCGACTCAAAGCCACATAGTCACATTGGCCGCTACCTCTCTGAAACGGTTACATTTATCGTCTGCAAAGCTATGTCACGTGCTGCAGTATGCGGAAACACTAAAAGCACCATAGTAGAACACAGAAGAAGTTTCTAAGTTGAAGTAATAGCCAGTAAGAAGAATTTCAATTCAAATTTAGTTGTCGATTATTCACTTTTTAGCCGGCTTTGGTGGCTTGGACATGACCTAGGACATTAAGATTTTGCATGAAAGGAGGACTAGCAGCCGCGTTGCACGGGAGAATGTGAAAAGTGTTCATATGTAGTAAAAACCTGAGAAATCCGTCCGTTTTCGTCATTTGTTATCGAATCGACTTAAAGCCAGAGCGTCACATTGGCCGCTTTTCTCTCTGAGACTGTTACATTTATCGTCTGCAAAGCTATGTCACGTGCTGCGGTATGCGGAAACACTAAAAGCACCATAGTAGAACAATGAAGAAGCTTCTATGTTGAAGTAATAGCCAGTAAGTAGTAGTACAATTGAAGTTTTAGTTGTCGATTATTCACTTTTTAGCCGGCTTTGGTGGCTTGGACATGACCTAGGACCATACGATTTTGCATGAAAGGAGGACTAACAGCCGCGTTGCACGGGAGAATGTGAAAAGTGTTCATATGTAGTAAAAACCTGAGAAATCCGTCCGTTTTCGTCATTTGTTATCGAATCGACTTAAAGCCAGATCGTCACATTGGCCGCTTTTCTCTCTGGGACGGTTACATTTATCGTCTGCAAAGCTATGTCGCGTGCTGCGGTATGCGGAGACACTAAAAGCACCATAGTAGAACACAGAAGAAACTTCAAAGTTGAAGTAATAGCCAGTAAGAAGTAGTACAATTCAAGTTTTAGTTGTCGATTATTCACTTTTTAGCCGGCTTTGGTGGATTGGATATGACCTAGGACCATAAGATTTTGCATGAAAGGAGGACTAGCAGACGCGTTGCACGGGAGAATGTGAAAAGTGTTCATATGTAGTAAAAACCTGAGAAATCCGTCCGTTGTCGTCATTTGTTATCGAATCGACTCAAAGCCACATAGTCACATTGGCCGCTACCTCTCTGAAACGGTTACATTTATCGTCTGCAAAGCTATGTCACGTGCTGCAGTATGCGGAAACACTAAAAGCACCATAGTAGAACACAGAAGAAGTTTCTAAGTTGAAGTAATAGCCAGTAAGAAGAATTTCAATTCAAATTTAGTTGTCGATTATTCACTTTTTAGCCGGCTTTGGTGGCTTGGACATGACCTAGGACATTAAGATTTTGCATGAAAGGAGGACTAGCAGCCGCGTTGCACGGGAGAATGTGAAAAGTGTTCATATGTAGTAAAAACCTGAGAAATCCGTCCGTTTTCGTCATTTGTTATCGAATCGACTTAAAGCCAGAGCGTCACATTGGCCGCTTTTCTCTCTGAGACTGTTACATTTATCGTCTGCAAAGCTATGTCACGTGCTGCGGTCTGCGGAGACACTAAAAGCACCATAGGAGAACACAGAAGAAGCTTCTAAGTTGAAGTAATAGAAAGTAAGAAGTAGTACAATTGAAGTTTTAGTTGTCGATTATACACTTTTTAGCCGGCTTTGGTGGCTTGGACATGACCTAGGACCTTAAGATTTTGCATGAAAGGAGGACTAGCAGCCGCATTGCATGGCAGAATGTGAAAAGTGTTCGTATGTGGTAAAAACCTGAGAAATGCGTCCGTTTTCGTCATTTGCTATCGAATTGACTTAAAGCCAGATCGTCACATTGGCCGCTTTTCTCTCTGAGACGGTTACATTTATCGTCTGCAAAGCTATGTCGCGTGCTGCGGTATGCGGAGACACTAAAAGCACCATAGTAGAACACAGAAGAAGCTTCTAAGTTGAAGTAATAGCCAGTAAGAAGTAGTACAATTGAAGGTTTAGTTGTCGATTATTCACTTTTTAGCCGGCTTTGGTGGCTTGGACATGACCTAGGACCTTAACATTTTGCATGAAAGGAGGACTAGCAGCCGCGTTGCACGGGATAATGTGAAAAGTGTTCATATGTAGTAAAAACCTGAGAAATCCGTCCGTTTTCGTCATTTGTTATCGAATCGACTTAAAGCCAGATCGTCACATTGGCCGCTCTTCTCTCTGAAACGGTTACATTTATCGTCTACAAAGCTATGTCGCGTGCTGCGTTATGCGGAAACACTAAAAGCACCATAGTAGAACACTGAAGAAGCTTCTATGTTGAAGTAATAGCCAGTAAGTAGTAGTACAATTGAAGTTTTAGTTGTCGATTATTCACTTTTTAGCCGGCTTTGGTGGCTTGGACATGACCTAGGACCATACGATTTTGCATGAAAGGAGGACTAACAGCCGCGTTGCACGGGAGAATGTGAAAAGTGTTCATATGTAGTAAAAACCTGAGAAATCCGTCCGTTTTCGTCATTTGTTATCGAATCGACTTAAAGCCAGATCGTCACATTGGCCGCTTTTCTCTCTGAGACTGTTACATTTATCGTCTGCAAAGCTATGTCACGTGCTGCGGTCTGCGGAGACACTAAAAGCACCATAGGAGAACACAGAAGAAGCTTCTAAGTTGAAGTAATAGAAAGTAAGAAGTAGTACAATTGAAGTTTTAGTTGTCGATTATTCACTTTTTAGCCGGCTTTGGTGGCTTGGACATGACCTAGGACCTTAACATTTTGCATGAAAGGAGGACTAGCAGCCGCGTTGCACGGGATAATGTGAAAAGTGTTCATATGTAGTAAAAACCTGAGAAATCCGTCCGTTTTCGTCATTTGTTATCGAATCGACTTAAAGCCAGATCGTCACATTGGCCGCTCTTCTCTCTGAAACGGTTACATTTATCGTCTACAAAGCTATGTCGCGTGCTGCGTTATGCGGAAACACTAAAAGCACCATAGTAGAACACTGAAGAAGCTTCTATGTTGAAGTAATAGCCAGTAAGTAGTAGTACAATTGAAGTTTTAGTTGTCGATTATTCACTTTTTAGCCGGCTTTGGTGGCTTGGACATGACCTAGGACCATACGATTTTGCATGAAAGGAGGACTAACAGCCGCGTTGCACGGGAGAATGTGAAAAGTGTTCATATGTAGTAAAAACCTGAGAAATCCGTCCGTTTTCGTCATTTGTTATCGAATCGACTTAAAGCCAGATCGTCACATTGGCCGCTTTTCTCTCTGAGACTGTTACATTTATCGTCTGCAAAGCTATGTCACGTGCTGCGGTCTGCGGAGACACTAAAAGCACCATAGGAGAACACAGAAGAAGCTTCTAAGTTGAAGTAATAGAAAGTAAGAAGTAGTACAATTGAAGTTTTAGTTGTCGATTATTCACTTTTTAGCCGGCTTTGGTGGCTTGGACATGACCTAGAACCTTAACATTTTGCATGAAAGGAGGACTAGCAGCCGCGTTGCGCGGGAGAATGTGAAAAGTGTTCATATGTAGTAAAAACCTGAGAAATCCGTCCGTTTTCGTCATTTGTTATCGAATCGACTTAAAGCCAGATCGTCACATTGGCCGCTCTTCTCTCTGAAACGGTTACATTTATCGTCTACAAAGCTATGTCGCGTGCTGCGGTATGCGGAAACACTAAAAGCACCATAGTAGAACAATGAAGAAGCTTCTATGTTGAAGTAATAGCCAGTAAGTAGTAGTACAATTGAAGTTTTAGTTGTCGATTATTCACTTTTTAGCCGGCTTTGGTGGCTTGGACATGACCTAGGACCATACGATTTTGCATGAAAGGAGGACTAACAGCCGCGTTGCACGGGAGAATGTGAAAAGTGTTCATATGTAGTAAAAACCTGAGAAATCCGTCCGTTTTCGTCATTTGTTATCGAATCGACTTAAAGCCAGATCGTCACATTGGCCGCTTTTCTCTCTGGGACGGTTACATTTATCGTCTGCAAAGCTATGTCGCGTGCTGCGGTATGCGGAGACACTAAAAGCACCATAGTAGAACACAGAAGAAACTTCAAAGTTGAAGTAATAGCCAGTAAGAAGTAGTACAATTCAAGTTTTAGTTGTCGATTATTCACTTTTTAGCCGGCTTTGGTGGATTGGATATGACCTAGGACCATAAGATTTTGCATGAAAGGAGGACTAGCAGACGCGTTGCACGGGAGAATGTGAAAAGTGTTCATATGTAGTAAAAACCTGAGAAATCCGTCCGTTGTCGTCATTTGTTATCGAATCGACTCAAAGCCACATAGTCACATTGGCCGCTACCTCTTTGAAACGGTTACATTTATCGTCTGCAAAGCTATGTCACGTGCTGCAGTATGCGGAAACACTAAAAGCACCATAGTAGAACACAGAAGAAGTTTCTAAGTTGAAGTAATAGCCAGTAAGAAGAATTTCAATTCAAATTTAGTTGTCGATTATTCACTTTTTAGCCGGCTTTGGTGGCTTGGACATGACCTAGGACATTAAGATTTTGCATGAAAGGAGGACTAGCAGCCGCGTTGCACGGGAGAATGTGAAAAGTGTTCATATGTAGTAAAAACCTGAGAAATCCGTCCGTTTTCGTCATTTGTTATCGAATCGACTTAAAGCCAGAGCGTCACATTGGCCGCTTTTCTCTCTGAGACTGTTACATTTATCGTCTGCAAAGCTATGTCACGTGCTGCGGTATGCGGAAACACTAAAAGCACCATAGTAGAACAATGAAGAAGCTTCTATGTTGAAGTAATAGCCAGTAAGTAGTAGTACAATTGAAGTTTTAGTTGTCGATTATTCACTTTTTAGCCGGCTTTGGTGGCTTGGACATGACCTAGGACCATACGATTTTGCATGAAAGGAGGACTAACAGCCGCGTTGCACGGGAGAATGTGAAAAGTGTTCATATGTAGTAAAAACCTGAGAAATCCGTCCGTTTTCGTCATTTGTTATCGAATCGACTTAAAGCCAGATCGTCACATTGGCCGCTTTTCTCTCTGGGACGGTTACATTTATCGTCTGCAAAGCTATGTCGCGTGCTGCGGTATGCGGAGACACTAAAAGCACCATAGTAGAACACAGAAGAAACTTCAAAGTTGAAGTAATAGCCAGTAAGAAGTAGTACAATTCAAGTTTTAGTTGTCGATTATTCACTTTTTAGCCGGCTTTGGTGGATTGGATATGACCTAGGACCATAAGATTTTGCATGAAAGGAGGACTAGCAGACGCGTTGCACGGGAGAATGTGAAAAGTGTTCATATGTAGTAAAAACCTGAGAAATCCGTCCGTTGTCGTCATTTGTTATCGAATCGACTCAAAGCCACATAGTCACATTGGCCGCTACCTCTCTGAAACGGTTACATTTATCGTCTGCAAAGCTATGTCACGTGCTGCAGTATGCGGAAACACTAAAAGCACCATAGTAGAACACAGAAGAAGTTTCTAAGTTGAAGTAATAGCCAGTAAGAAGAATTTCAATTCAAATTTAGTTGTCGATTATTCACTTTTTAGCCGGCTTTGGTGGCTTGGACATGACCTAGGACATTAAGATTTTGCATGAAAGGAGGACTAGCAGCCGCGTTGCACGGGAGAATGTGAAAAGTGTTCATATGTAGTAAAAACCTGAGAAATCCGTCCGTTTTCGTCATTTGTTATCGAATCGACTTAAAGCCAGAGCGTCACATTGGCCGCTTTTCTCTCTGAGACTGTTACATTTATCGTCTGCAAAGCTATGTCACGTGCTGCGGTCTGCGGAGACACTAAAAGCACCATAGGAGAACACAGAAGAAGCTTCTAAGTTGAAGTAATAGAAAGTAAGAAGTAGTACAATTGAAGTTTTAGTTGTCGATTATACACTTTTTAGCCGGCTTTGGTGGCTTGGACATGACCTAGGACCTTAAGATTTTGCATGAAAGGAGGACTAGCAGCCGCATTGCATGGCAGAATGTGAAAAGTGTTCGTATGTGGTAAAAACCTGAGAAATGCGTCCGTTTTCGTCATTTGCTATCGAATTGACTTAAAGCCAGATCGTCACATTGGCCGCTTTTCTCTCTGAGACGGTTACATTTATCGTCTGCAAAGCTATGTCGCGTGCTGCGGTATGCGGAGACACTAAAAGCACCATAGTAGAACACAGAAGAAGCTTCTAAGTTGAAGTAATAGCCAGTAAGAAGTAGTACAATTGAAGGTTTAGTTGTCGATTATTCACTTTTTAGCCGGCTTTGTTGGCTTGGACATGACCTAGGACCTTAACATTTTGCATGAAAGGAGGACTAGCAGCCGCGTTGCACGGGATAATGTGAAAAGTGTTCATATGTAGTAAAAACCTGAGAAATCCGTCCGTTTTCGTCATTTGTTATCGAATCGACTTAAAGCCAGATCGTCACATTGGCCGCTCTTCTCTCTGAAACGGTTACATTTATCGTCTACAAAGCTATGTCGCGTGCTGCGTTATGCGGAAACACTAAAAGCACCATAGTAGAACACTGAAGAAGCTTCTATGTTGAAGTAATAGCCAGTAAGTAGTAGTACAATTGAAGTTTTAGTTGTCGATTATTCACTTTTTAGCCGGCTTTGGTGGCTTGGACGTGAGGTGGAACCATAAAATTTTGCATGAAAGGAAGACTAGCAGCCACGTTGCACCGGATAATGTGAAAAGTGTTCATATGTAGTAAAAACCTGAGAAATCCATCGTTTTCGTCATTTGTTATCAAATCGTCTTAAAGCCAGATCGTCACATTGGCTGCTTTTCTCTCTGAGACGTTTACATTTATCGTCTGCAAAGCTATGTCACGTGCTGCGGTCTGCGGAGACACTAAAAGCACCATAGGAGAACACAGAAGAAGCTTCTAAGTTGAAGTAATAGAAAGTAAGAAGTAGTACAATTGAAGTTTTAGTTGTCGATTATACACTTTTTAGCCGGCTTTGGTGGCTTGGACATGACCTAGGACCTTAAGATTTTGCATGAAAGGAGGACTAGCAGCCGCATTGCATGGCAGAATGTGAAAAGTGTTCATATGTAGTAAAAACCTGATAAATCCGTCCGTTTTCGTCGTTTGTTATCGAATCGACTTAAAGGCAGATCGTCACATTGGCCGCTTTTCTCTCTGAGACGGTTACATTTATCGTCTGCAACGCTATGTCGCGTGCTGCGGTATGCGGAGACACTAAAAGCACCATAGTAGGACACAGAAGAAACTTCTAAGTTGAAGTAATAGCCAGTAAGAAGGAATACAATTCAAGTTTTAGTTGTCGATTATTCACATTTTAGCCGGCTTTGGTGGCTTGGACATGACCTAGGACATTAAGATTTTGCATGAAAGGAGGACTAGCAGCCGCGTTGCACGGGAGAATGTGAAAAGTGTTCATATGTAGTAAAAACCTGAGAAATCCGTCCGTTTTCGTCATTTGTTATCGAATCGACTTAAAGCCATATCGTCACATTGGCCGCTTTTCTCTCTGAAACGGTTACATTTATCGTCTACAAAGCTATGTCGCGTGCTGCGTTATGCGGAAACACTAAAAGCACCATAATAGAACACAGAAGAAGCTTCTACGTTGAAGTAATAGATAGTAAGAAGTACTACAATTGAAGTTTTAGTTGTTGATTATTCACTTTTTAGCCGGCTTTGGTGGCTTGGATATGAGGTGGAACCATAAGATTTTGGATGAAAGGAAGACTAGCAGCCACGTTGAACGGGAGAATGTGAAAAGTGGTCATATGTAGTAAAAACCTGAGAAATGCGTCCGTTTTCGTCATTTGTTATCGAATCGACTTAAAGCCAGTTCGTCACATTGGCCGCTTTTCTCTCTGAGACGGTTACATTTATCGTCTGCAAAGCTATGTCACGTGGTGCGGTCTGCGGAGACACTAAAAGCACCATAGGAGACCACAGAAGAAGCTTCTAAGTTGAAGTAATAGAAAGTAAGAAGTAGTACAATTGAAGTTTTAGTTGTCGATTATTCACTTTTTAGCCGGCTTTGGTGGCTTGGACATGACCTAGGACCTTAAGATTTTGCATGAAAGGAGGACTAGCAGCCGCGTTGCACGGGAGAATGTGAAAAGTGTTCATATGTAGTAAAAACCTGAGAAATCCGTCCGTTTTCGTCATTTGTTATCGAATCGACTTAAAGCCAGATCGTCACATTGGCCGCTCTTCTCTCTGAAACGGTTACATTTATCGTCTACAAAGCTATGTCGCGTGCTGCGTTATGCGGAAACACTAAAAGCACCATAGTAGAACACTGAAGAAGCTTCTATGTTGAAGTAATAGCCAGTAAGTAGTAGTACAATTGAAGTTTTAGTTGTCGATTATTCACTTTTTAGCCGGCTTTGGTGGCTTGGACATGACCTAGGACCATACGATTTTGCATGAAAGGAGGACTAACAGCCGCGTTGCGCGGGAGAATGTGAAAAGTGTTCATATGTAGTAAAAACCTGAGAAATCCGTCCGTTTTCGTCATTTGTTATCGAATCGTCTTAAAGCCAGATCGTCACATTGGCCGCTTTTCTCTCTGAGACGTTTACATATATCGTCTGCAAAGCTATGTCGCGTGCTGCGGTATGCGGAGACACTAAAAGCACCATAGTAGAACACTGAAGAAGCTTCGAAGTTGAAGCAATAGCCAGAAAGAAGTAGTACAATTGAAGTTTTAGTTGTCGATTATTCACTTTTTAGCCGGCTTTAGTGGCTTGGACATGACCTAGGACCATAAGATTTTGCATGAAAGGAGGACTAGTTGCCGCGTTGCATGGGAGAATGTGAAAAGAGTTCATATGTAGTAAAAACCTGAGAAATCCGTCCGTTTTCGTCATTTGTTATCGAATCGACTTAAAGCCAGTTCGTCACATTGGCCGGTTTTCTCTCTGAGACGGTTACATTTATCGTCTGCAAAGCTATGTCGCGTGCTGCGGTATGCGGAGACACTAAAAGCACCATAGTAGAACACAGAAGAAGCTTCTAAGTTGAAGTAATAGCCAGTAAGAAGTAGTACAATTCAAGTTTTAGTTGTCGATTATTCACTTTTTAGCCGGCTTTGGTGGCTTGGACATGACCTAGGACCTTAACATTTTGCATGAAAGGAGGAGTAGCAGCCGCGTTGCCTGCGAGAATGTGAAAAGTGTTCATATGTAGTAAAAACCTGAGAAATCCGTCCGTTTTCGTCATTTGTTATCGAATCGACTTAAAGCCAGATCGTCACATTGGCCGCTTTTCTCTCTGAAACGGTTACATTTATCGTCTACAAAGCTATGTCGCGTGCTGCGTTATGCGGAAACACTAAAAGCACCATAGTAGAACACTGAAGAAGCTTCTATGTTGAAGTAATAGCCAGTAAGTAGTAGTACAATTGAAGTTTTAGTTGTCGATTATTCACTTTTTAGCCGGCTTTGGTGGCTTGGACATGACCTAGGACCATACGATTTTGCATGAAAGGAGGACTAACAGCCGCGTTGCACGGGAGAATGTGAAAAGTGTTCATATGTAGTAAAAACCTGAGAAATCCGTCCGTTTTCGTCATTTGTTATCGAATCGACTTAAAGCCAGATCGTCACATTGGCCGCTTTTCTCTCTGAGACTGTTACATTTATCGTCTGCAAAGCTATGTCACGTGCTGCGGTCTGCGGAGACACTAAAAGCACCATAGGAGAACACAGAAGAAGCTTCTAAGTTGAAGTAATAGAAAGTAAGAAGTAGTACAATTGAAGTTTTAGTTGTCGATTATTCACTTTTTAGCCGGCTTTGGTGGCTTGGACATGACCTAGAACCTTAACATTTTGCATGAAAGGAGGACTAGCAGCCGCGTTGCACGGGAGAATGTGAAAAGTGTTCATATGTAGTAAAAACCTGAGAAATCCGTCCGTTTTCGTCATTTGTTATCGAATCGACTTAAAGCCAGAGCGTCACATTGGCCGCTTTTCTCTCTGAGACTGTTACATTTATCGTCTGCAAAGCTATGTCACGTGCTGCGGTCTGCGGAGACACTAAAAGCACCATAGGAGAACACAGAAGAAGCTTCTAAGTTGAAGTAATAGAAAGTAAGAAGTAGTACAATTGAAGTTTTAGTTGTCGATTATACACTTTTTAGCCGGCTTTGGTGGCTTGGACATGACCTAGGACCTTAAGATTTTGCATGAAAGGAGGACTAGCAGCCGCATTGCATGGCAGAATGTGAAAAGTGTTCGTATGTGGTAAAAACCTGAGAAATGCGTCCGTTTTCGTCATTTGCTATCGAATTGACTTAAAGCCAGATCGTCACATTGGCCGCTTTTCTCTCTGAGACGGTTACATTTATCGTCTGCAAAGCTATGTCGCGTGCTGCGGTATGCGGAGACACTAAAAGCACCATAGTAGAACACAGAAGAAGCTTCTAAGTTGAAGTAATAGCCAGTAAGAAGTAGTACAATTCAAGTTTTAGTTGTCGATTATTCACTTTTTAGCCGGCTTTGGTGGCTTGGACATGACCTAGGACCTTAACATTTTGCATGAAAGGAGGACTAGCAGCCGCGTTGCACGGGATAATGTGAAAAGTGTTCATATGTAGTAAAAACCTGAGAAATCCGTCCGTTTTCGTCATTTGTTATCGAATCGACTTAAAGCCAGATCGTCACATTGGCCGCTCTTCTCTCTGAAACGGTTACATTTATCGTCTACAAAGCTATGTCGCGTGCTGCGTTATGCGGAAACACTAAAAGCACCATAGTAGAACACTGAAGAAGCTTCTATGTTGAAGTAATAGCCAGTAAGTAGTAGTACAATTGAAGTTTTAGTTGTCGATTATTCACTTTTTAGCCGGCTTTGGTGGCTTGGACATGACCTAGGACCATACGATTTTGCATGAAAGGAGGACTAACAGCCGCGTTGCACGGGAGAATGTGAAAAGTGTTCATATGTAGTAAAAACCTGAGAAATCCGTCCGTTTTCGTCATTTGTTATCGAATCGACTTAAAGCCAGATCGTCACATTGGCCGCTTTTCTCTCTGAGACTGTTACATTTATCGTCTGCAAAGCTATGTCACGTGCTGCGGTCTGCGGAGACACTAAAAGCACCATAGGAGAACACAGAAGAAGCTTCTAAGTTGAAGTAATAGAAAGTAAGAAGTAGTACAATTGAAGTTTTAGTTGTCGATTATTCACTTTTTAGCCGGCTTTGGTGGCTTGGACATGACCTAGAACCTTAACATTTTGCATGAAAGGAGGACTAGCAGCCGCGTTGCACGGGAGAATGTGAAAAGTGTTCATATGTAGTAAAAACCTGAGAAATCCGTCCGTTTTCGTCATTTGTTATCGAATCGACTTAAAGCCAGATCGTCACATTGGCCGCTCTTCTCTCTGAAACGGTTACATTTATCGTCTACAAAGCTATGTCGCGTGCTGCGTTATGCGGAAACACTAAAAGCACCATAGTAGAACAATGAAGAAGCTTCTATGTTGAAGTAATAGCCAGTAAGTAGTAGTACAATTGAAGTTTTAGTTGTCGATTATTCACTTTTTAGCCGGCTTTGGTGGCTTGGACATGACCTAGGACCATACGATTTTGCATGAAAGGAGGACTAACAGCCGCGTTGCACGGGAGAATGTGAAAAGTGTTCATATGTAGTAAAAACCTGAGAAATCCGTCCGTTTTCGTCATTTGTTATCGAATCGAATTAAAGCCAGATCGTCACATTGGCCGCTTTTCTCTCTGGGACGGTTACATTTATCGTCTGCAAAGCTATGTCGCGTGCTGCGGTATGCGGAGACACTAAAAGCACCATAGTAGAACACAGAAGAAACTTCAAAGTTGAAGTAATAGCCAGTAAGAAGTAGTACAATTCAAGTTTTAGTTGTCGATTATTCACTTTTTAGCCGGCTTTGGTGGATTGGATATGACCTAGGACCATAAGATTTTGCATGAAAGGAGGACTAGCAGACGCGTTGCACGGGAGAATGTGAAAAGTGTTCATATGTAGTAAAAACCTGAGAAATCCGTCCGTTGTCGTCATTTGTTATCGAATCGACTTAAAGCCACATAGTCACATTGGCCGCTACCTCTCTGAAACGGTTACATTTATCGTCTGCAAAGCTATGTCACGTGCTGCAGTATGCGGAAACACTAAAAGCACCATAGTAGAACACAGAAGAAGTTTCTAAGTTGAAGAAATAGCCAGTAAGAAGAATTTCAATTCAAATTTAGTTGTCGATAATTCACTATTTAGCCGGCTTTGGTGGCTTGGACGTGACCTAGGACCTTAAGATTTTGCATGAAAGGAGGACTAGCAGCCGCGTTGCACGGGAGAATGTGAAAAGTGTTCTTATGTAGTAAAAACCTGAGAAATCCGTCCGTTTTCGTCATTTGTTATCGAATCGACTTAAAGTCAGATCGTCACATTGGCCCCTCTTCTCTCTGAAACGGTTACATTTATCGTCTACAAAGCTATGTCGCGTGCTGCGGTATGCGGAAACACTAAAAGCACCATAGTAGAACACAGAAGAAGCTTCTAAGTTGAAGTAATAGCCAGTAAGAAGTAGTACAATTCATGTTTTAGTTGTCGATTATTCACTTTTTAGCCGGCTTTGGTGGCTTGGACATGACCTAGGACCTTAAGATTTTGCATGAATGGAGGACTAGCAGCCGCGTTGCACGGGAGAATGTGAAAAGTGTTCATATGTAGTAAAAACCTGAGAAATCCGTCCGTTTTCGTCATTTGTTATCGAATCGACTTAAAGCCATATCGTCACATTGGCCGCTTTTCTCTCTGAAACGGTTACATTTATCGTCTACAAAGCTATGTCGCGTGCTGCGTTATGCGGAAACACTAAAAGCACCATAATAGAACACAGAAGAAGCTTCTACGTTGAAGTAATAGATAGTAAGAAGTAGTACAATTGAAGTTTTAGTTGTTGATTATTCACTTTTTAGCCGGCTTTGGTGGCTTGGATATGAGGTAGAACCATAAGATTTTGGATGAAAGGAAGACTAGCAGCCACGTTGAACGGGAGAATGTGAAAAGTGGTCATATGTAGTAAAAACCTGAGAAATGCGTCCGTTTTCGTCATTTGTTATCGAATCGACTTAAAGCCAGTTCGTCACATTGGCCGCTCTTCTCTCTGAAACGGTTACATTTATCGTCTGCAAAGCTATGTCGCGAGCTGCGGTATGCGGAGACACTAAAAGCACCATAGTAGAACACAGAAGAAGCTTCTAAGTTGAAGTAATAGCCAGTAAGAAGTAGTACAATTCAAGTTTTAGTTGTCGATTATTCACTTTTTAGTCGCCTTTGGTGGCTTGGACATGACCTAGGACCATAAGATTTTGCATGAAAGAGGACTAGCAGCCGCGTTGCACGGGAGAATGTGAAAAGCGTTCATATGTAGTAAAAACCTCAGAAATCCGTCCGTTTTCGTCATTTGTTATCGAATCGACTTAAATCCAGATCGTCACATTGGCCGCTTTTCTCTCTGAGACTGTTACATTTATCGTCTGCAAAGCTATGTCACGTGCTGCGGTCTGCGGAGACACTAAAAGCACCATAGTAGAACACTGAAGAAGCTTCTAAGTTGAAGCAATAGCCAGTAAGAAGTAGTACAATTGAAGTTTTAGTTGTCGATTATTCACTTTTTAGCCGGCTTTGGTGGCTTGGACATGACCTAGGACCTTAACATTTTGCATGAAAGGAGGACTAGCAGCCGCGTTGCACGGGAGAATGTGAAAAGTGTTCATATGTAGTAAAAACCTGAGAAATCCGTCCGTTTTCGTCATTTGTTATCGAATCGACTTAAAGCCAGATCGTCACATTGGCCGCTTTTCTCTCTGAAACGGTTACATTTATCGTCTTCAAAGCTATGTCGCGTGCTGCGTTATGCGGAAACACTAAAAGCACCATAGTAGAACACTGAAGAAGCTTCTATGTTGAAGTAATAGCCAGTAAGTAGTAGTACAATTGAAGTTTTAGTTGTCGATTATTCACTTTTTAGCCGGCTTTGGTGGCTTGGACATGACCTAGGACCATACGATTTTGCATGAAAGGAGGACTAACAGCCGCGTTGCACGGGAGAATGTGAAAAGTGTTCATATGTAGTAAAAACCTGTGAAATCCGTCCGTTTTCGTCATTTGTTATCGAATCGACTTAAAGCCAGATCGTCACATTGGCCGCTTTTCTCTCTGAGACTGTTACATTTATCGTCTGCAAAGCTATGTCACGTGCTGCGGTCTGCGGAGACACTAAAAGCACCATAGGAGAACACAGAAGAAGCTTCTAAGATGAAGTAATAGAAAGTAAGAAGTAGTACAATTGAAGTTTTAGTTGTCGATTATTCACTTTTTAGCCGGCTTTGGTGGCTTGGACATGACCTAGGACCTTAACATTTTGCATGAAAGGAGGACTAGCAGCCGCGTTGCACGGGAGAATGTGAAAAGTGTTCATATGTAGTAAAAACCTGAGAAATCCGTCCGTTTTCGTCATTTGTTATCGAATCGACTTAAAGCCAGATCGTCACATTGGCCGCTCTTCTCTCTGAAACGGTTACATTTATCGTCTACAAAGCTATGTCTCGTGCTGCGTTATGCGGAAACACTAAAAGCACCATAGTAGAACAATGAAGAAGCTTCTATGTTGAAGTAATAGCCAGTAAGTAGTAGTACAATTGAAGTTTTAGTTGTCGATTATTCACTTTTTAGCCGGCTTTGGTGGCTTGGACATGACCTAGGACCATACGATTTTGCATGAAAGGAGGACTAACAGCCGCGTTGCACGGGAGAATGTGAAAAGTGTTCATATGTAGTAAAAACCTGAGAAATCCGTCCGTTTTCGTCATTTGTTATCGAATCGACTTAAAGCCAGATCGTCACATTGGCCGCTTTTCTCTCTGGGACGGTTACATTTATCGTCTGCAAAGCTATGTCGCGTGCTGCGGTATGTGGAGACACTAAAAGCACCATAGTAGAACACAGAAGAAACTTCAAAGTTGAAGTAATAGCCAGTAAGAAGTAGTACAATTCAAGTTTTAGTTGTCGATTATTCACTTTTTAGCCGGCTTTGGTGGATTGGATATGACCTAGGACCATAAGATTTTGCATGAAAGGAGGACTAGCAGACGCGTTGCACGGGAGAATGTGAAAAGTGTTCATATGTAGTAAAAACCTGAGAAATCCGTCCGTTGTCGTCATTTGTTATCGAATCGACTTAAAGCCACATAGTCACATTGGCCGCTCTACTCTCTGAAACGGTTACATTTATCGTCTGCAAAGCTATGTCACGTGCTGCAGTATGCGGAAACACTAAAAGCACCATAGTAGAACACAGAAGAAGTTTCTAAGTTGAAGTAATAGCCAGTAAGAAGAATTTCAATTCAAATTTAGTTGTCTATTATTCACTATTTAGCCGGCTTTGGTGGCTTGGACGTGACCTAGGACCTTAAGATTTTGCATGAAAGGAGGATAACAGCCGCGTTGCACGGGAGAATGTGAAAAGTGTTCATATGTAGTAAAAACCTGAGAAATCCGTCCGTTTTCGTCATTTGTTATCGAATCGTCTTATAGCCAGATCGTCACATTGGCCGCTTTTCTCTCTGAGACGGTTACATTTATCGTCTGCAAAGCTATGTCGCGTGCTGCGGTATGCGGAGACACTAAAAGCACCATAGTAGAACACTGAAGAAGCTTCTAAGTTGAAGCAATAGCCAGTAAGAAGTAGTACAATTGAAGTTTTTGTTGTCGAATATTCACTTTTTAGCCGGCTTTGTTGGCTTGGACATGACCTAGGACCATAAGATTTTGCATGAAAGGAGGACTAAAAGCCGCGTTGCACGGGAGAATGTGAAAAGTGTTCATATGTAGTAAAAACCTGAGAAATCCGTCCGTTTTCGTCATTTGTTATCGAATCGACTTAAAGCCAGATCGTCACATTGGCCGCTTTTCTCTCTGAGACGGTTACATTTATCGTCTGCAAAGCTATGTCGCGTGCTGCGGTATGCGGAGACACTAAAAGCACCATAGTAGAACACAGAAGAAACTTCAAAGTTGAAGTAATAGCCAGTAAGAAGTAGTACAATTCAAGTTTTAGTTGTCGATTATTCACTTTTTAGCCGGCTTTGGTGGCTTGGACATGACCTAGGACCATAAGATTTTGCATGAAAGGAGGACTAGCAGACGCGTTGCTCGGGAGAATGTGAAAAGTGTTCATATGTAGTAAAAACCTGAGAAATCCGTCCGTTTTCGTCATTTGTTATCGAATCGACTTAAAGCCAGATCGTCACATTGGCCGCTCTACTCTCTGAAACGGTTACATTTATCGTCTGCAAAGCTATGTCGCGTGCTGCAGTATGCGGAAACACTAAAAGCACCATAGTAGAACACAGAAGAAGCTTCTAAGTTGAAGTAATAGCCAGTAAGAAGTAGTACAATTGAAGTTTTAGTTGTCGATGATTCACTTTTTAGCCGTCTTTGGTGGCTTGGACATGACCTGAGACCATAAGATTTTACATGAAAGGAGGACTGGCAGCCGCGTTGCACGGGAGAATGTGAAAAGTGTTCATATGTGGTAAAAACCTGAGAAATCCGTCCGTTTTCGTCATTTGTTATCGAATCGACTTAAAGGCAGATCGTCACTTTGGCCGCTTTTCTCTCTGAGACGGTTACATTTATTGTCTGCAACGCTATGTCGCGTGTGCGGTATGCGGAGACACTAAAAGCACCATAGTAGAACACAGAAGAAGCTTCTAAGTTGAAGTAATAGCCAGTAAGAAGTAATACAATTCTAGTTTTAGTTGTCGATTATTCACATTTTAGCCAGCTTTGGTGGCTTGGACATGACCTAGGACCTTAACATTTTGCATGAAAGGAGGACTAGCAGCCGCGTTGCACGGTAGAATGTGAAAAGTGTTCATACGTAGTAAAAACCTGAGAAATCCGTCCGTTTTCGTCATTTGTTATCGAATCGACTTAAAGCCAGATCGTCACATTGGCCGCTCTTCTCTCTGAAACGGTTACATTTATCGTCTACAAAGCTATGTCGCGTGCTGCGGTATGCGGAGACACTAAAAGCACCATAGTAGAACACAGAAGAAACTTCAAAGATGAAGTAATAGCCAGTAAGAAGTAGTACAAATGAAGTTATAGTTGTCGATTATTCACTTTTTAGCCGGCTTTGGTGGCTTGGACATGAGGTGGAACCATAAAATTTTGCATGAAAGGAAGACTAGCAGCCACGTTGCACCGGAGAATGTGAAAAGTGTTCATATGTAGTAAAAACCTGAGAAATCCGTCCGTTTTCGTCATTTGTTATCGAATAGTCTTAAAGCCAGATCGTCACATTGGCCGCTTTTCTCTCTGAGACGGTTACATTTATCGTCTGGAAATCTATGTCGCGTGCTGCCGTATGCGGAGACACTAAAAGCACCATAGTAGAACACTGAAGAAGCTTCTAAGTTGAAGCAATAGCCAGTAAGAAGTAGTACAATTGAAGTTTTAGTTGTCGATTATTTACTTTTTAGCCGGCTTTGGTGGCTTGGACATGACCTAGGACCATAAGATTTTGCATGAAAGGAGGACTAACAGCCGCGTTAAACGGGAGAATGTGAAAAGTGTTCATATGTAGTAAAAACCTGAGAAATCCGTCCGTATTCGTCATTTGTTATCGAATCGTCTTAAAGCCAGATCGTCACATTGGCCGCTTTTCTCTCTGAGACTGTTACATTTATCGTCTGCAAAGCTATGTCGCGTGCTGCGGTATGCGGAGACACTAAAAGCACCATAGTAGAACACTGAAGAAGCTTCTAAGTTGAAGCAATAGCCAGTAAGAAGTAGTACAATTGAAGTTTTAGTTGTCGATTATTCACTTTTTAGCCGGCTTTGGTGGCTTGGACATGACCTAGGACCATACGATTTTGCATGAAAGGAGGACTAACAGCCGCGTTGCACGGGAGAATGTGAAAAGTGTTCATATGTATTAAAAACCTGAGAAATCCGTCCGTTTTCGTCATTTGTTATCGAATCGTCTTAAAGCCAGATCGTCACATTGGCCGCTTTTCTCTCTGAGACGGTTACATTTATCGTCTGCAAAGCTATGTCGCGTGCTGCGGTATGCGGAGACACTAAAAGCACCATAGTAGAACACTGAAGAAGCTTCTAAGTTGAAGCAATAGCCAGTAAGAAGTAGTACAATTGAAGTTTTAGTTGTCGAATATTCGCTTTTTAGCCGTCTTTGTTGGCTTGGACATGACCTAGGACCATAAGATTTTGCATGAAAGGAGGACTAAAAGCCGCGTTGCACGGGAGAATGTGAAAAGTGTTCATATGTAGTAAAAACCTGAGAAATCCGTCCGTTTTCGTCATTTGTTATCGAATCGACTTAAAGCCAGATCGTCACATTGGCCGCTTTTCTCTCTGAGACGGTTACATTTATCGTCTGCAAAGCTATGTCGCGTGCTGCGGTATGCGGAGACACTAAAAGCACCATAGTAGAACACAGAAGAAACTTCAAAGTTGAAGTAATAGCCAGTAAGAAGTAGTACAATTCAAGTTTTAGTTGTCGATTATTCACTTTTTAGCCGGCTTTGGTGGATTGGATATGACCTAGGACCATAAGATTTTGCATGAAAGGAGGACTAGCAGACGCATAGCACGGGAGAATGTGAAAAGTGTTCATATGTAGTAAAAACCTGAGAAATCCGTCCGTTGTCGTCATTTGTTATCGAATCGACTTAAAGCCACATAGTCACATTGGCCGCTTTTCTCTCTGAGACTGTTACATTTATCGTCTGCAAAGCTATGTCGCGTGCTGCGGTATGCGGAGACACTAAAAGCACTATAGTAGAACACTGAAGAAGCTTCTAAGTTGAAGCAATAGCAAGTAAGAAGTAGTACAAATGAAGTTTCAGTTGTCGATTATTCACTTTTTAGCCGGCTTTGGTGGCTTGGACATGACCTAGGACCATACGATTTTGCATGAAAGGAGGACTAACAGCCGCGTTGCACGGGAGAATGTGAAAAGTGTTCATATGTATTAAAAACCTGAGAAATCCGTCCGTTTTCGTCATTTGTTATCGAATCGTCTTAAAGCCAGATCGTCACAAATTGCCGCTTTTCTCTCTGAGACGGTTACATTTATCGTCTGCAAAGCTATGTCGCGTGCTGCGGTATGCGGAGACACTAGAAGCACCATAGTAGAACACTGAAGAAGCTTCTAAGTTGAAGCAATAGCCAGTAAGAAGTAGTAAAATTGAAGTTTTAGTTGTCGAATATTCACTTTTTAGCCGGCTTTGTTGGCTTGGACATGACCTAGGACCATAAGATTTTGCATGTAAGGAGGACTAAAAGCCGCGTTGCACGGGAGAATGTGAAAAGTGTTCATATGTAGTAAAAACCTGAGAAATCCGTCCGTTTTCGTCATTTGTTATCGAATCGACTTAAAGCCAGATCGTCACATTGGCCGCTTTTCTCTCTGAGACGGTTACATTTATCGTCTGCAAAGCTATGTCGCGTGCTGCGGTATGCGGAGACACTAAAAGCACCATAGTAGAACACAGAAGAAACTTCAAAGATGAAGTAATAGCCAGTAAGAAGTAGTACAAATGAAGTTTTAGTTGTCGATTATTCACTTTTTAGCCGGCTTTGATGGCTTGGACATGAGGTGGGACCATAAAATTTTGCATGAAAGGAAGACTAGCAGCCACGTTGCACCGGAGAATGTGAAAAGTGTTCATATGTAGTGAAAACCTGAGAAATCCGTCCGTTTTCGTCATTTGTTATCGAATAGTCTTAAAGCCAGATCGTCACATTGGCTGCTTTTCTCTCTGAGACGGTTACATTTATCGTCTGCAAATCTATGTCGCGTGCTGCCGTATGCGGAGACACTAAAAGCACCATAGTAGAACACTGAAGAAGCTTCTAAGTTGAAACAATAGCCAGTAAGAAGCAGTACAATTGAAGTCTTAGTTGTCGATTATTTACTTTTTAGCCGGCTTTGGTGGCTTGGACATGACCTAGGACCATAAGATTTTGCATGAAAGGAGGACTAACAGCCGCGTTGCACGGGAGAATGTGAAAAGTGTTAATATGTAGTAAAAACCTGAGAAATCCGTCCGTTTTCGTCATTTGTAATCGAATCGTCTTAAAGCCAGATCGTCACATTGGCCGCTTTTCTCTCTGAGACTGTTACATTTATCGTCTGCAAAGCTCTGTCGCGTGCTGCGGTATGCGGAGACACTAAAAGCACCATAGTAGAACACTGAAGAAGCTTCTAAGTTGAAGCAATAGCCAGTAAGAAGTAGTACAATTGAAGTTTTAGTTGTCGATTATTCACTTTTTAGCCGGCTTTGGTGGCTTGGACATGACCTAGAACCATACGATTTTGCATGAAAGGAGGACTAACAGCCGCGAGCACGGGGGAATGTTAAAAGTGTTCATATGTATTAAAAACCTGAGAAATCCGTCCGTTTTCGTCATTTGTTATCGAATCGTCTTAAAGCCAGATCGTCACATTGGCCGCTTTTCTCTCTGAGACGGTTACATTTATCGTCTGCAAAGCTATGTCGCGTGCTGCGGTATGCGGAGACACTAAAAGCACCATAGTAGAACACTGAAGAAGCTTCTAAGTTGAAGCAATAGCCAGTAAGAAGTAGTACAATTGAAGTCTTAGTTGTCGATTATTTACTTTTTAGCCGGCTTTGGTGGCTTGGACATGACCTAGGACCATAAGATTTTGCATGAAAGGAGGACTAACAGCCGCGTTGCACGGGAGAATGTGAAAAGTGTTCATATGTAGTAAAAACCTGAGAAATCCGTCCGTTGTCGTCATTTGTTATCGAATCGACTTAAAGCCACATAGTCACATTGGCCGCTCTACTCTCTGAAACGGTTACATTTATCGTCTGCAAAGCTATGTCACGTGCTGCAGTATGCGGAAACACTAAAAGCACCATAGTAGAACACAGAAGAAGTTTCTAAGTTGAAGTAATAGCCAGTAAGAAGAATTTCAATTCAAATTTAGTTGTCTATTATTCACTATTTAGCCGGCTTTGGTGGCTTGGACGTGACCTAGGACCTTAAGATTTTGCATGAAAGGAGGATAACAGCCGCGTTGCACGGGAGAATGTGAAAAGTGTTCATATGTAGTAAAAACCTGAGAAATCCGTCCGTTTTCGTCATTTGTTATCGAATCGTCTTATAGCCAGATCGTCACATTGGCCGCTTTTCTCTCTGAGACGGTTACATTTATCGTCTGCAAAGCTATGTCGCGTGCTGCGGTATGCGGAGACACTAAAAGCACCATAGTAGAACACTGAAGAAGCTTCTAAGTTGAAGCAATAGCCAGTAAGAAGTAGTACAATTGAAGTTTTTGTTGTCGAATATTCACTTTTTAGCCGGCTTTGTTGGCTTGGACATGACCTAGGACCATAAGATTTTGCATGAAAGGAGGACTAAAAGCCGCGTTGCACGGGAGAATGTGAAAAGTGTTCATATGTAGTAAAAACCTGAGAAATCCGTCCGTTTTCGTCATTTGTTATCGAATCGACTTAAAGCCAGATCGTCACATTGGCCGCTTTTCTCTCTGAGACGGTTACATTTATCGTCTGCAAAGCTATGTCGCGTGCTGCGGTATGCGGAGACACTAAAAGCACCATAGTAGAACACAGAAGAAACTTCAAAGTTGAAGTAATAGCCAGTAAGAAGTAGTACAATTCAAGTTTTAGTTGTCGATTATTCACTTTTTAGCCGGCTTTGGTGGCTTGGACATGACCTAGGACCATAAGATTTTGCATGAAAGGAGGACTAGCAGACGCGTTGCTCGGGAGAATGTGAAAAGTGTTCATATGTAGTAAAAACCTGAGAAATCCGTCCGTTTTCGTCATTTGTTATCGAATCGACTTAAAGCCAGATCGTCACATTGGCCGCTCTACTCTCTGAAACGGTTACATTTATCGTCTGCAAAGCTATGTCGCGTGCTGCAGTATGCGGAAACACTAAAAGCACCATAGTAGAACACAGAAGAAGCTTCTAAGTTGAAGTAATAGCCAGTAAGAAGTAGTACAATTGAAGTTTTAGTTGTCGATGATTCACTTTTTAGCCGTCTTTGGTGGCTTGGACATGACCTGAGACCATAAGATTTTACATGAAAGGAGGACTGGCAGCCGCGTTGCACGGGAGAATGTGAAAAGTGTTCATATGTGGTAAAAACCTGAGAAATCCGTCCGTTTTCGTCATTTGTTATCGAATCGACTTAAAGGCAGATCGTCACTTTGGCCGCTTTTCTCTCTGAGACGGTTACATTTATTGTCTGCAACGCTATGTCGCGTGCTGCGGTATGCGGAGACACTAAAAGCACCATAGTAGAACACAGAAGAAGCTTCTAAGTTGAAGTAATAGCCAGTAAGAAGTAATACAATTCTAGTTTTAGTTGTCGATTATTCACATTTTAGCCAGCTTTGGTGGCTTGGACATGACCTAGGACCTTAAGATTTTGCATGAAAGGAGGACTAGCAGCCGCGTTGCACGGGAGAATGTGAAAAGTGTTCATACGTAGTAAAAACCTGAGAAATCCGTCCGTTTTCGTCATTTGTTATCGAATCGACTTAAAGCCAGATCGTCACATTGGCCGCTCTTCTCTCTGAAACGGTTACATTTATCGTCTACAAAGCTATGTCGCGTGCTGCGGTATGCGGAGACACTAAAAGCACCATAGTAGAACACAGAAGAAACTTCAAAGATGAAGTAATAGCCAGTAAGAAGTAGTACAAATGAAGTTATAGTTGTCGATTATTCACTTTTTAGCCGGCTTTGGTGGCTTGGACATGAGGTGGAACCATAAAATTTTGCATGAAAGGAAGACTAGCAGCCACGTTGCACCGGAGAATGTGAAAAGTGTTCATATGTAGTAAAAACCTGAGAAATCCGTCCGTTTTCGTCATTTGTTATCGAATAGTCTTAAAGCCAGATCGTCACATTGGCCGCTTTTCTCTCTGAGACGGTTACATTTATCGTCTGCAAAGCTATGTCGCGTGCTGCGGTATGCGGAGACACTAAAAGCACCATAGTAGAACACTGAAGAAGCTTCTAAGTTGAAGCAATAGCCAGTAAGAAGTAGTACAATTGAAGTTTTAGTTGTCGAATATTCGCTTTTTAGCCGTCTTTGTTGGCTTGGACATGACCTAGGACCATAAGATTTTGCATGAAAGGAGGACTAAAAGCCGCGTTGCACGGGAGAATGTGAAAAGTGTTCATATGTAGTAAAAACCTGAGAAATCCGTCCGTTTTCGTCATTTGTTATCGAATCGACTTAAAGCCAGATCGTCACATTGGCCGCTTTTCTCTCTGAGACGGTTACATTTATCGTCTGCAAAGCTATGTCGCGTGCTGCGGTATGCGGAGACACTAAAAGCACCATAGTAGAACACAGAAGAAACTTCAAAGTTGAAGTAATAGCCAGTAAGAAGTAGTACAATTCAAGTTTTAGTTGTCGATTATTCACTTTTTAGCCGGCTTTGGTGGATTGGATATGACCTAGGACCATAAGATTTAGCATGAAAGGAGGACTAGCAGACGCATAGCACGGGAGAATGTGAAAAGTGTTCATATGTAGTAAAAACCTGAGAAATCCGTCCGTTGTCGTCATTTGTTATCGAATCGACTTAAAGCCACATAGTCACATTGGCCGCTCTACTCTCTGAAACGGTTACATTTATCGTCTGCAAAGCTATGTCACGTGCTGCAGTATGCGGAAACACTAAAAGCACCATAGTAGAACACAGAAGAAGTTTCTAAGTTGAAGTAATAGCCAGTAAGAAGAATTTCAATTCAAATTTAGTTGTCGATTATTCACTATTTAGCCGGCTTTGGTGGCTTGGACGTGACCTAGGACCTTAAGATTTTGCATGAAAGGAGGATAACAGCCGCGTTGCACGGGAGAATGTGAAAAGTGTTCATATGTAGTAAAAACCTGAGAAATCCGTCCGTTTTCGTCATTTGTTATCGAATCGTCTTAAAGCCAGATCGTCACATTGGCCGCTTTTCTCTCTGAGACTGTTACATTTATCGTCTGCAAAGCTATGTCGCGTGCTGCGGTATGCGGAGACACTAAAAGCACTATAGTAGAACACTGAAGAAGCTTCTAAGTTGAAGCAATAGCAAGTAAGAAGTAGTACAAATGAAGTTTCAGTTGTCGATTATTCACTTTTTAGCCGGCTTTGGTGGCTTGGACATGACCTAGGACCATACGATTTTGCATGAAAGGAGGACTAACAGCCGCGTTGCACGGGAGAATGTGAAAAGTGTTCATATGTATTAAAAACCTGAGAAATCCGTCCGTTTTCGTCATTTGTTATCGAATCGTCTTAAAGCCAGATCGTCACAAATTGCCGCTTTTCTCTCTGAGACGGTTACATTTATCGTCTGCAAAGCTATGTCGCGTGCTGCGGTATGCGGAGACACTAGAAGCACCATAGTAGAACACTGAAGAAGCTTCTAAGTTGAAGCAATAGCCAGTAAGAAGTAGTAAAATTGAAGTTTTAGTTGTCGAATATTCACTTTTTAGCCGGCTTTGTTGGCTTGGACATGACCTAGGACCATAAGATTTTGCATGTAAGGAGGACTAAAAGCCGCGTTGCACGGGAGAATGTGAAAAGTGTTCATATGTAGTAAAAACCTGAGAAATCCGTCCGTTTTCGTCATTTGTTATCGAATCGACTTAAAGCCAGATCGTCACATTGGCCGCTTTTCTCTCTGAGACGGTTACATTTATCGTCTGCAAAGCTATGTCGCGTGCTGCGGTATGCGGAGACACTAAAAGCACCATAGTAGAACACAGAAGAAACTTCAAAGATGAAGTAATAGCCAGTAAGAAGTAGTACAAATGAAGTTTTAGTTGTCGATTATTCACTTTTTAGCCGGCTTTGATGGCTTGGACATGAGGTGGGACCATAAAATTTTGCATGAAAGGAAGACTAGCAGCCACGTTGCACCGGAGAATGTGAAAAGTGTTCATATGTAGTGAAAACCTGAGAAATCCGTCCGTTTTCGTCATTTGTTATCGAATAGTCTTAAAGCCAGATCGTCACATTGGCTGCTTTTCTCTCTGAGACGGTTACATTTATCGTCTGCAAATCTATGTCGCGTGCTGCCGTATGCGGAGACACTAAAAGCACCATAGTAGAACACTGAAGAAGCTTCTAAGTTGAAACAATAGCCAGTAAGAAGCAGTACAATTGAAGTCTTAGTTGTCGATTATTTACTTTTTAGCCGGCTTTGGTGGCTTGGACATGACCTAGGACCATAAGATTTTGCATGAAAGGAGGACTAACAGCCGCGTTGCACGGGAGAATGTGAAAAGTGTTAATATGTAGTAAAAACCTGAGAAATCCGTCCGTTTTCGTCATTTGTAATCGAATCGTCTTAAAGCCAGATCGTCACATTGGCCGCTTTTCTCTCTGAGACTGTTACATTTATCGTCTGCAAAGCTCTGTCGCGTGCTGCGGTATGCGGAGACACTAAAAGCACCATAGTAGAACACAGAAGAAACTTCAAAGTTGAAGTAATAGCCAGTAAGAAGTAGTACAATTCAAGTTTTAGTTGTCGATTATTCACTTTTTAGCCGGCTTTGGTGGATTGGATATGACCTAGGACCATAAGATTTTGCATGAAAGGAGGACTAGCAGACGCATAGCACGGGAGAATGTGAAAAGTGTTCATATGTAGTAAAAACCTGAGAAATCCGTCCGTTGTCGTCATTTGTTATCGAATCGACTTAAAGCCACATAGTCACATTGGCCGCTCTACTCTCTGAAACGGTTACATTTATCGTCTGCAAAGCTATGTCACGTGCTGCAGTATGCGGAAACACTAAAAGCACCATAGTAGAACACAGAAGAAGTTTCTAAGTTGAAGTAATAGCCAGTAAGAAGAATTTCAATTCAAATTTAGTTGTCGATTATTCACTATTTAGCCGGCTTTGGTGGCTTGGACGTGACCTAGGACCTTAAGATTTTGCATGAAAGGAGGATAACAGCCGCGTTGCACGGGAGAATGTGAAAAGTGTTCATATGTAGTAAAAACCTGAGAAATCCGTCCGTTTTCGTCATTTGTTATCGAATCGTTCTAAAGCCAGATCGTCACATTGGCCGCTTTTCTCTCTGAGACTGTTACATTTATCGTCTGCAAAGCTATGTCGCGTGCTGCGGTATGCGGAGACACTAAAAGCACTATAGTAGAACACTGAAGAAGCTTCTAAGTTGAAGCAATAGCAAGTAAGAAGTAGTACAAATGAAGTTTCAGTTGTCGATTATTCACTTTTTAGCCGGCTTTGGTGGCTTGGACATGACCTAGGACCATACGATTTTGCATGAAAGGAGGACTAACAGCCGCGTTGCACGGGAGAATGTGAAAAGTGTTCATATGTATTAAAAACCTGAGAAATCCGTCCGTTTTCGTCATTTGTTATCGAATCGTCTTAAAGCCAGATCGTCACAAATTGCCGCTTTTCTCTCTGAGACGGTTACATTTATCGTCTGCAAAGCTATGTCGCGTGCTGCGGTATGCGGAGACACTAGAAGCACCATAGTAGAACACTGAAGAAGCTTCTAAGTTGAAGCAATAGCCAGTAAGAAGTAGTAAAATTGAAGTTTTAGTTGTCGAATATTCACTTTTTAGCCGGCTTTGTTGGCTTGGACATGACCTAGGACCATAAGATTTTGCATGTAAGGAGGACTAAAAGCCGCGTTGCACGGGAGAATGTGAAAAGTGTTCATATGTAGTAAAAACCTGAGAAATCCGTCCGTTTTCGTCATTTGTTATCGAATCGACTTAAAGCCAGATCGTCACATTGGCCGCTTTTCTCTCTGAGACGGTTACATTTATCGTCTGCAAAGCTATGTCGCGTGCTGCGGTATGCGGAGACACTAAAAGCACCATAGTAGAACACAGAAGAAACTTCAAAGATGAAGTAATAGCCAGTAAGAAGTAGTACAAATGAAGTTTTAGTTGTCGATTATTCACTTTTTAGCCGGCTTTGATGGCTTGGACATGAGGTGGGACCATAAAATTTTGCATGAAAGGAAGACTAGCAGCCACGTTGCACCGGAGAATGTGAAAAGTGTTCATATGTAGTGAAAACCTGAGAAATCCGTCCGTTTTCGTCATTTGTTATCGAATAGTCTTAAAGCCAGATCGTCACATTGGCTGCTTTTCTCTCTGAGACGGTTACATTTATCGTCTGCAAATCTATGTCGCGTGCTGCCGTATGCGGAGACACTAAAAGCACCATAGTAGAACACTGAAGAAGCTTCTAAGTTGAAACAATAGCCAGTAAGAAGCAGTACAATTGAAGTCTTAGTTGTCGATTATTTACTTTTTAGCCGGCTTTGGTGGCTTGGACATGACCTAGGACCATAAGATTTTGCATGAAAGGAGGACTAACAGCCGCGTTGCACGGGAGAATGTGAAAAGTGTTAATATGTAGTAAAAACCTGAGAAATCCGTCCGTTTTCGTCATTTGTAATCGAATCGTCTTAAAGCCAGATCGTCACATTGGCCGCTTTTCTCTCTGAGACTGTTACATTTATCGTCTGCAAAGCTCTGTCGCGTGCTGCGGTATGCGGAGACACTAAAAGCACCATAGTAGAACACTGAAGAAGCTTCTAAGTTGAAGCAATAGCCAGTAAGAAGTAGTACAATTGAAGTTTTAGTTGTCGATTATTCACTTTTTAGCCGGCTTTGGTGGCTTGGACATGACCTAGAACCATACGATTTTGCATGAAAGGAGGACTAACAGCCGCGAGCACGGGGGAATGTTAAAAGTGTTCATATGTATTAAAAACCTGAGAAATCCGTCCGTTTTCGTCATTTGTTATCGAATCGTCTTAAAGCCAGATCGTCACATTGGCCGCTTTTCTCTCTGAGACGGTTACATTTATCGTCTGCAAAGCTATGTCGCGTGCTGCGGTATGCGGAGACACTAAAAGCACCATAGTAGAACACTGAAGAAGCTTCTAAGTTGAAGCAATAGCCAGTAAGAAGTAGTACAATTGAAGTTTTAGTTGTCGAATATTCACTTTTTAGCCGGCTTTGTTGGCTTGGACATGACCTAGGACCATAAGATTTTGCATGAAAGGAGGACTAAAAGCCGCGTTGCACGGGAGAATGTGAAAAGTGTTCATATGTAGTAAAAACCTGAGAAATCCGTCCGTTTTCGTCATTTGTTATCGAATCGACTTAAAGCCAGATCGTCACATTGGCCGCTTTTCTCTCTGAGACGGTTACATTTATCGTCTGCAAAGCTATGTCGCGTGCTGCGGTATGCGGAGACACTAAAAGCACCATAGTAGAACACAGAAGAAACTTCAAAGTTGAAGTAATAGCCAGTAAGAAGTAGTACAATTCAAGTTTTAGTTGTCGATTATTCACTTTTTAGCCGGCTTTGGTGGCTTGGACATGACCTAGGACCATAAGATTTTGCATGAAAGGAGGACTAGCAGACGCGTTGCACGGGAGAATGTGAAAAGTGTTCATATGTAGTAAAAACCTGAGAAATCCGTCCGTTTTCGTCATTTGTTATCGAATCGACTTAAAGCCAGATCGTCACATTGGCCGCTCTACTCTCTGAAACGGTTACATTTATCGTCTGCAAAGCTATGTCGCGTGCTGCAGTATGCGGAAACACTAAAAGCACCATAGTAGAACACAGAAGAAGCTTCTAAGTTGAAGTAATAGCCAGTAAGAAGTAGTACAATTGAAGTTTTAGTTGTCGATGATTCACTTTTTAGCCGTCTTTGGTGGCTTGGACATGATCTGGGACCATAAGATTTTACATGAAAGGAGGACTGGCAGCCCCGTTGCACGGGAGAATGTGAAAAGTGTTCATATGTGGTAAAAACCTGATAAATCCGTCCGTTTTCGTCATTTGTTATCGAATCGACTTAAAGGCAGATCGTCACATTGGCCGCTTTTCTCTCTGAGACGGTTACATTTATTGTCTGCAACGCTATGTCGCGTGCTGCGGTATGCGGAGACACTAAAAGCACCATAGTAGAACACAGAAGAAGCTTCTAAGTTGAAGTAATAGCCAGTAAGAAGTAATACAATTCTAGTTTTAGTTGTCGATTATTCACATTCTAGCCGGCTTTGGTGGCTTGGACATGACCTAGGACCTTAAGATTTTGCATGAAAGGAGGACTAGCAGCCGCGTTGCACGGGAGAATGTGAAAAGTGTTCATATGTAGTAAGAACCTGAGAAATCCGTCCGTTTTCGTCATTTGTTATCGAATCGACTTAAAGCCAGATCGTCACATTGGCCGCTCTTCTCTCTGAAACGGTTACATTTATCGTCTACAAAGCTATGTCGCGTGCTGCGGTATGCGGAGACACTAAAAGCACCATAGTAGAACACAGAAGAAACTTCAAAGATGAAGTAATAGCCAGTAAGAAGTAGTACAAATGAAGTTATAGTTGTCGATTATTCACTTTTTAGCCGGCTTTGGTGGCTTGGACATGAGGTGGAACCATAAAATTTTGCATGAAAGGAAGATTAGCAGCCACGTTGCACCGGAGAATGTGAAAAGTGTTCATATGTAGTAAAAACCTGAGAAATCCGTCCGTTTTCGTCATTTGTTATCGAATAATCTTAAAGCCAGATCGTCACATTGGCCGCTCTTCTCTCTGAGACTGTTACATTTATCGTCTGCAAAGCTATGTCGCGTGCTGCGGTATGCGGAGACACTAAAAGCACCATAGTAGAACACTGAAGAAGCTTCTAAGTTGAAGCAATAGCCAGTAAGAAGTAGTACAATTGAAGTTTTAGTTGTCGATTATTCACTTTTTAGCCGGCTTTGGTGGCTTGGACATGACCTAGGACCATAAGATTTTGAATGAAAGGAGGACTAAAAGCCGCGTTGCACGGGAGAATGTGAAAAGTGTTCATATGTAGTAAAAACCTGAGAAATCCGTCCGTTTTCGTCATTTGTTATCGAATCGTCTTAAAGCCAGATCGTCACATTGGCCGCTTTTCTCTCTGAGACTGTTACATTTATCGTCTGCAAAGCTCTGTCGCGTGCTGCGGTATGCGGAGACACTAAAAGCACCATAGTAGAACACTGAAGAAGCTTCTAAGTTGAAGCAATAGCCAGTAAGAAGTAGTACAATTGAAGTTTTAGTTGTCGATTATTCACTTTTTAGCCGGCTTTGGTGGCTTGGACATGACCTAGGACCATACGATTTTGCATGAAAGGAGGACTAACAGCCGCGTTGCACGGGGGAATGTGAAAAGTGTTCATATGTATTAAAAACCTGAGAAATCCGTCCGTTTTCGTCATTTGTTATCGAATCGTCTTAAAGCCAGATCGTCACATTGGCCGCTTTTCTCTCTGAGACGGTTACATTTATCGTCTGCAAAGCTATGTCGCGTGCTGCGGTATGCGGAGACACTAAAAGCACCATAGTAGAACACAGAAGAAACTTCAAAGATGAAGTAATAGCCAGTAAGAAGTAGTACAAATGAAGTTATAGTTGTCGATTATTCACTTTTTAGCCGGCTTTGGTGGCTTGGACATGAGGTGGAACCATAAAATTTTGCATGAAAGGAAGACTAGCAGCCACGTTGCACCGGAGAATGTGAAAAGTGTTCATATGTAGTAAAAACCTGAGAAATCCGTCCGTTTTCGTCATTTGTTATCGAATAGTCTTAAAGCCAGATCGTCACATTGGCCGCTTTTCTCTCTGAGACTGTTACATTTATCGTCTGCAAAGCTATGTCGCGTGCTGCGGTATGCGGAGACACTAAAAGCACCATAGTAGAACACTGAAGAAGCTTCGAAGTTGAAGCAATAGCCAGAAAGAAGTAGTACAATTGAAGTTTTAGTTGTCGATTATTCACTTTTTAGCCGGCTTTGGTGGCTTGGACATGACCTAGGACCATACGATTTTGCATGAAAGGAGGACTAACAGCCGCGTTGCACGGGAGAATGTGAAAAGTGTTCATATGTATTAAAAACCTGAGAAATCCGTCCGTTTTCGTCATTTGTTATCGAATCGTCTTAAAGCCAGATCGTCACATTGGCCGCTTTTCTCTCTGAGACGGTTACATTTATCGTCTGCAAAGCTATGTCGCGTGCTGCGGTATGCGGAGACACTAAAAGCACCATTGTAGAACACTGAAGAAGCTTCTAAGTTGAAGCAATAGCCAGTAAGAAGTAGTACAATTGAAGTTTTAGTTGTCGAATATTCACTTTTTAGCCGGCTTTGTTGGCTTGGACATGACCTAGGACCATAAGATTTTGCATGAAAGGAGGACTAAAAGCCGCGTTGCACGGGAGAATGTGAAAAGTGTTCATATGTAGTAAAAACCTGAGAAATCCGTCCGTTTTCGTCATTTGTTATCGAATCGACTTAAAGCCAGATCGTCACATTGGCCGCTTTTCTCTCTGAGACTGTTACATTTATCGTCTGCAAAGCTATGTCGCGTGCTGCGGTATGCGGAGACACTAAAAGCACCATAGTAGAACACAGAAGAAACTTCAAAGTTGAAGTAATAGCCAGTAAGAAGTAGTACAATTCAAATTTTAGTTGTCGATTATTCACATTTTAGCCGGCTTTGGTGGCTTGGACATGACCTAGGACCATAAGATTTTGCATGAAAGGAGGACTAGCAGACGCGTTGCACGGGAGAATGTGAAAAGTGTTCATATGTAGTAAAAACCTGAGAAATCCGTCCGTTTTCGTCATTTGTTATCGAATCGACTTAAAGCCACATAGTCACATTGGCCGCTCTACTCTCTGAAACGGTTACATTTATCGTCTGCAAAGCTATGTCGCGTGCTGCAGTATGCGGAAACACTAAAAGCACCATAGTAGAACACAGAAGAAGCTTCTAAGATGAAGTAATAGCCAGTAAGAAGTAGTACAATTCAAGTTTTAGTTGTCGATTATTCACTTTTTAGCCGGCTTTGGTGGCTTGGACATGACCTGGGACCATAAGATTTTACATGAAAGGAGGACTGGCAGCCGCGTTGCACGGGAGAATGTGAAAAGTGTTCATATGTAGTAAAAACCTGATAAATCCGTCCGTTTTCGTCATTTGTTATCGAATCGACTTAAAGGCAGATCGTCACATTGGCCGCTTTTCTCTCTGAGACGGTTACATTTATCGTCTGCAACGCTATGTCGCGTGCTGCGGTATGCGGAGACACTAAAAGCACCATAGTAGAACACAGAAGAAGCTTCTAAGTTGAAGTAATAGAAAGTAAGAAGTAGTACAATTGAAGTTTTAGTTGTCGATTATTCACTTTTTAGCCGTCTTTGGTGGCTTGGACATGACCTAGGACCTTAAGATTTTGCATGAAAGGGGGACTAGCAGCCGCGTTGCATGGCAGAATGTGAAAAGTGTTCATATGTGGTAAAAACCTGAGAAATGCGTCCGTTTTCGTCATTTGTTATCGAATTGACTTAAAGCCAGATCGTCACATTGGCCGCTTTTCTCTCTGAGACGGTTACATTTATCGTCTGCAAAGCTATGTCGCGTGCTGCGGTATGCGGAGACGCAAAAAGCACCATAGTAGAACACAGAAGAAGCTTCTAAGTTGAAGTAATAGCCAGTAAGAAGTAGTACAATTCAAGTTTTAGTTGTCGATTATTCACTTTTTAGCCGTCTTTGGTGGCTTGGACATGACCTAGGACCTTAACATTTTGCATGAAAGGAGGACTAGCAGCCGCGTTGCACGGGAGAATGTGAAAAGTGTTCATATGTAGTAAGAACCTGAGAAATCCGTCCGTTTTCGTCATTTGTTATCGAATCGACTTAAAGCCAGATCGTCACATTGGCCGCTCTTCTCTCTGAAACGGTTACATTTATCGTCTACAAAGCTATGTCGCGTGCTGCGTTATGCGGAAACACTAAAAGCACCATAGTAGAACACTGAAGAAGCTTCTAAGTTGAAGCAATAGCCAGTAAGAAGTAGTACAATTGAAGTTTTAGTTGTCGATTATTTACTTTTTAGCCGGCTTTGGTGGCTTGGACATGACCTAGGACCATAAGATTTTGCATGAAAGGAGGACTAACAGCCGCGTTGCACGGGAGAATGTGAAAAGTGTTCATATGTAGTAAAAACCTGAGAAATCCGTCCGTTTTCTTCATTTGTTATCGAATCGTCTTAAAGCCAGATCGTCACATTGGCCGCTTTTCTCTCTGAGACTGTTACATTTATCGTCTGCAAAGCTATGTCGCGTGCTGCGGTATGCGGAGACACTAAAAGCACCATAGTAGAACACTGAAGAAGCTTCTAAGTTGAAGCAATAGCCAGTAAGAAGTAGTACAATTGAAGCTTTAGTTGTCGATTATTCACTTTTTAGCCGGCTTTGGTGGCTTGGACATGACCTAGGACCATACGATTTTGCATGAAAGGAGGACTAACAGCCGCGTTGCACGGGAGAATGTGAAAAGTGTTCATATGTATTAAAAACCTGAGAAATCCGTCCGTTTTCGTCATTTGTTATCGAATCGTCTTAAAGACAGATCGTCACATTGGCCGCTTTTCTCTCTTAGACGGTTACATTTATCGTCTGCAAAGCTATGTCGCGTGCTGCGGTATGCGGAGACACTAAAAGCACCATAGTAGAACACTGAAGAAGCTTCTAAGTTGAAGCAATAGCCAGTAAGAAGTAGTACAATTGAATTTTTAGTTGTCGAATATTCACTTTTTAGCCGGCTTTGTTGGCTTGGACATGACCTAGGACCATAAGATTTTGCATGAAAGGAGGACTAAAAGCCGCGTTGCACGGGAGAATGTGAAAAGTTTTCATATGTAGTAAAAACCTGAGAAATCCGTCCGTTTTCGTCATTTGTTATCGAATCGACTTAAAGCCAGATCGTCACATTGGCCGCTCTTCTCTCTGAAACGGTTACATTTATCGTCTACAAAGCTATGTCGCGTGCTGCGGTATGCGGAAACACTAAAAGCACCATAGTAGAACACAGAAGAAGCTTCTATGTTGAAGTAATAGCCAGTAAGAAGTAGTACAATTAAAGTTTTAGTTGTCGATTATTCACTTTTTAGCCGGCTTTGGTGGCTTTTACATGACCTAGGACCTTAAGATTTTGCATGAGAGGAGGTCTAGCAGCCGCGTTGCACGGGAGAATGTGAAAAGTGTTCATATGTAGTAAAAACCTGAGAAATCCGTCCGTTTTCGTCATTTGTTATCGAATCGACTTAAAGCCAGATCGTCACATTGGCCGCTTTTCTCTCTGAGACTGTTACATTTATCGTCTGCAAAGCTATGTCACGTGCTGCGGTCTGCGGAGACACTAAAAGCACCATAGGAGAACACAGAAGTAGCTTCTAAGTTGAAGTAATGGAAAGTAAGAAGTAGTACAATTGAAGTTTTAGTTGTCGATTATTCACTTTTTAGCCGTCTTTGGTGGCTTGGACATGACCTAGGACCTTAAGATTTTGCATGAAAGGAGGACTAGCAGCCGCGTTGCATGGCAGAATGTGAAAAGTGTTCATATGTAGTAAAAACCTGAGAAATCCGTCCGTTTTCGTCATTTGTTATCGAATTGACTTAAAGCCAGATCGTCACATTGGCCGCTTTTCTCTCTGAGACGGTTACATTTATCGTTTGCTAAGCTATGTCGCGTGCTGCGGTATGCGGAGACGCAAAAAGCACCGTAGTAGAACACAGAAGAAGCTTCTAAGTTGAAGTAATAGCCAGTAAGAAGTAGTACAATTGAAGTTTTAGTTGTCGATTATTCACTTTTTAGCCGGCTTTGGTGGCTTGGACATGACCTAGGACCTTAACATTTTGCATGAAAGGAGGACTAGCAGCCGCGTTGCACGGGAGAATGTGAAAAGTGTTCATATGTAGTAAAAACCTGAGAAATCCGTCCGTTTTCGTCATTTGTTATCGAATCGACTTAAAGCCAGATCGTCACATTGGCCGCTCTTCTCTCTGAAACGGTTACATTTATCGTCTACAAAGCTATGTCGCGTGCTGCGTTATGCGGAAACACTAAAAGCACCATAGTAGAACACTGAAGAAGCTTCTATGTTGAAGTAATAGCCAGTAAGTAGTAGTACAATTGAAGTTTTAGTTGTCGATTATTCACTTTTTAGCCGGCTTTGGTGGCTTGGACATGAGGTGGAACCATAAAATTTTGCATGAAAGGAAGAATAACAGCCGCGTTGCACGGGAGAATGTGAAAAGTGTTCATATGTAGTAAAAACCTGAGAAATCCGTCCGTTTTCGTCATTTGTTATCGATTCGACTTAAAGCCAGATCGTCACATTTGCCGCTCTTCTCTCTGAAACGGTTACATTTATCGTCTGCAAATCTATGTCGCCTGCTGCGGTATGCGGAGACACTAAAAGCACCATAGTAGAACACTGAAGAAGCTTCTAAGTTGAAGCAATAGCCAGTAAGAAGTAGTACAATTGAAGTTTTAGTTGTCGATTATTCACTTTTTAACCGGCTTTGGTGGCTTGGACATGACCTAGGACCATAAGATTTTGCATGAAAGGAGGACTAACAGCCGCGTTGCACGGGAGAATGTGAAAAGTGTTCATATGTAGTAAAAACCTGAGAAATCCGTCCGTTTTCGTCATTTGTTATCGAATCGTCTTAAAGCCAGATCGTCACATTGGCCGCTTTTCTCTCTGAGACTGTTACATTTATCGTCTGCAAAGCTCTGTCGCGTGCTGCGGTATGCGGAGACACTAAAAGCACCATAGTAGAACACTGAAGAAGCTTCTAAGTTGAAGCAATAGCCAGTAAGAAGTAGTACAATTGAAGTTTTAGTTGTCGATTATTCACTTTTTAGCCGGCTTTGGTGGCTTGGACATGACCTAGGACCATACGATTTTGCATGAAAGGAGGACTAACAGCCGCGTTGCACGGGAGAATGTGAAAAGTGTTCATATGTATTAAAAACCTGAGAAATCCGTCCGTTTTCGTCATTTGTTATCGAATCGTCTTAAAGCCAGATCGTCACATTGGCCGCTTTTCTCTCTGAGACGGTTACATTTATCGTCTGCAAAGCTATGTCGCGTGCTGCGGTATGCGGAGACACTAAAAGCACCATAGTAGAACACTGAAGAAGCTTCTAAGTTGAAGCAATAGCCAGTAAGAAGTAGTACATTGGAAGTTTTAGTTGTCGAATATTCACTTTTTAGCCGGCTTTGTTGGCTTGGACAGGACCTAGGACCATAAGATTTTGCATGAAAGGAGGACTAAAAGCCGCGTTGCACGGGAGAATGTGAAAAGTGTTCATATGTAGTAAAAACCTGAGAAATCCGTCCGTTTTCGTCATATGTTATCGAATCGACTTAAAGCCAGATCGTCACATTGGCCGCTTTTCTCTCTGAGACGGTTACATTTATCGTCTGCAAAGCTATGTCGCGTGGGGCGGTATGCGGAGACACTAAAAGCACCATAGTAGAACACAGAAGAAACTTCAAAGTTGAAGTAATAGCCAGTAAGAAGTAGTACAATTGAAGTTTTAGTTGTCGATTATTCACTTTTTAGCCGGCTTTGGTGGCTTGGACATGACCTAGGACCATAAGATTTTGCATGAAAGGAGGACTAGCAGACGCGTTGCACGGCAGAATGTGAAAAGTGTTCATATGTAGTAAAAACCCTGAGAAATCCGTCCGTTTTCGTCATTTGTTATCGAATCGACTTAAAGCCACATAGTCACATTGGCCGCTCTACTCTCTGAAACGGTTACCTTTATCGTCTGCAAAGCTATGTCGCGTGCTGCAGTATGCGGAAACACTAAAAGCACTATAGTAGAACACAGAAGAAGCTTCTAAGTTGAAATAATAGCCAGTAAGTAATAGTACAATTGAAGTTTTAGTTGTCGATGATTCACTTTTTAGCCGTCTTTGGTGGCTTGGACATGACCTGGGACCATAAGATTTTACATGAAAGGAGGACTGGCAGCCGCGTTGCACGGGAGAATGTGAAAAGTGCTCATATGTGGTAAAAACCTGATAAATCCGTCCGTTTTCGTCATTTGTTATCGAATCGACTTAAAGGCAGATCGTCACATTGGCCGCTTTTCTCTCTGAGACGGTTACATTTATCGTCTGCAACGCTATGTCTTGTGCTTCGGTATGCGGAGACACTAAAAGCACCATAGTAGAACACAGAAGAAGCTTCTAAGTTGAAGTAATAGCCAGTAAGAAGTAATACAATTCTAGTTTTAGTTGTCGATTATTCACATTTTAGCCGGCTTTGGTGGCTTGGACATGACCTAGGACCTTAAGATTATGCATGAAAGGAGGACTAGCAGCCGCGTTGCACGGGAGAATGTGAAAAGTGTTCATATGTAGTAAAAACCTGAGAAATCCGTCCGTTTTCGTCATTTGTTATCGAATCGACTTAAAGCCAGATCGTCACATTGGTCGCTCTTCTCTCTGAAACGGTTACATTTATCGTCTACAAAGCTATGTCGCGTGCTGCGGTATGCGGAGACACTAAAAGCACCATAGTAGAACACAGAAGAAACTTCAAAGATGAAGTAATAGCCAGTAAGAAGTAGTACAAATGAAGTTATAGTTGTCGATTATTCACTTTTTAGCCGGCTTTGGTGGCTTGGACATGAGGTGGAACCATAAAATTTTGCATGAAAGGAAGACTAGCAGCCACGTTGCACCGGAGAATGTGAAAAGTGTTCATATGTAGTAAAAACCTGAGAAATCCGTCCGTTTTCGTCATTTGTTATCGAATCGTCTTAAAGCCAGATCGTCACATTGGCTGCTTTTCTCTCTGAGACGGTTACATTTATCGTCTGGAAATCTATGTCGCGTGCTGCCGTATGCGGAGACACTAAAAGCACCATAGTAGAACACTGAAGAAGCTTCTAAGTTGAAGCAATAGCCAGTAAGATGTAGTACAATTGAAGTTTTAGTTGTCGATTATTTACTTTTTAGCCGGCTTTGGTGGCTTGGACATGACCTAGGACCATAAGATTTTGCATGAAAGGAGGACTAACAGCCGCGTTGCACGGGAGAATGTGAAAAGTGTTCATATGTAGTAAAAACCTGAGAAATCCGTCCGTTTTCGTCATTTGTTATCGAATCGTCTTAAAGCCAGATCGTCACATTGGCCGCTTTTCTCTCTGAGACTGTTACATTTATCGTCTGCAAAGCTATGTCGCGTGCTGCGGTATGCGGAGACACTAAAAGCACCATAGTAGAACACAGAAGAAACTTCAAAGTTGAAGTAATAGCCAGTAAGAAGTAGTACATTCAAGTTTTAGTTGTCGATTATTCACTTTTTAGCCGGCTTTGGTGGCTTGGACATGACCTAGGACCATAAGATTTTGCATGAAAGGAGGACTAGCAGACGCGTTGCACGGGAGAATGTGAAAAGTGTTCATATGTAGTAAAAACCTGAGAAATCCGTCCGTTTTCGTCATTTGTTATCGAATCGACTTAAAGGCAGATCGTCACATTGACCGCTTTTCTCTCTGAGACGGTTACATTTATCGTCTGCAACGCTATGTCGCGTGCTGCGGTATGCGGAGACACTAAAAGCACCCTAGTAGAACACAGAAGAAGCTTCTAAGTTGAAGTAATAGCCAGTAAGAAGTAATACAATTCTAGTTTTAGTTGTCGATTATTCACATTTTAGCCGGCTTTGGTGGCTTGGACATGACCTAGGACCTTAAGATTTTGCATGAAAGGAGGACTAGCAGCCGCGTTGCACGGGAGAATGTGAAAAGTGTTCATATGTAGTAAAAACCTGAGAAATCGTCCGTTTTCGTCATTTGTTATCGAATCGACTTAAAGCCAGATCGTCACATAGGCCGCTCTTCTCTCTGAAACGGTTACATTTATCGTCTACAAAGCTATGTCGCGTGCTGCGGTATGCGGAGACACTAAAAGCACCATAGTAGAACACAGAAGAAACTTCAAAGTTGAAGTAATAGCCAGTAAGAAGTAGTACAATTGAAGTTTTAGTTGTCGATTATTCACTTTTTAGCCGGCTTTGGTGGCTTGGACATGACCTAGGACCATGAGATTTTGCATGAAAGGAGGACTAGCAGACGCGTTGCACGGGAGAATGTGAAAAGTGTTCATATGTAGTAAAAACCTGAGAAATCCGTCCGTTTTCGTCATTTGTTATCGAATCGTCTTAAAGCCACATAGCCACATTGGCCGCTCTACTCTCTGAAACGGTTACATTTATCGTCTGCAAAGCTATGTCGCGTGCTGCAGTATGCGGAAACACTAAAAGCACCATAGTAGAACACAGAAGAAGCTTCTAAGTTGAAGTAATAGCCAGTAAGAAGTAGTACAATTCAAGTTTTAGTTGTCGATTATTCACTTTTTAGCCGGCTTTGGTGGCTTGGACATGACCTGGGACCATAAGATTTTACATGAAAGGAGGACTGGCAGCCGCGTTGCACGGGAGAATGTGAAAAGTGTTCATATGTGGTAAAAACCTGATAAATCCGTCCGTTTTCGTCATTTGTTATCGAATCGACTTAAAGGCAGATCGTCACATTGGCCGCTTTTCTCTCTGAGACGGTTACATTTATCGTCTGCAACGCTATGTCGCGTGCTGCGGTATGCGGAGACACTAAAAGCACCATAGTAGAACACAGAAGAAGCTTCTAAGTTGAAGTAATAGCCAGTAAGAAGTAATACAATTCTAGTTTTAGTTGTCGATTATTCACATTTTAGCCGGCTTTGGTGGCTTGGACATGACCTAGGACCTTAAGATTTTGCATGAAAGGAGGACTAGCAGCCGCGTTGCACGGGAGAATGTGAAAAGTGTTCATATGTAGTAAAAACCTGAGAAATCCGTCCGTTTTCGTCATTTGTTATCGAATCGACTTAAAGCCAGATCGTCACATTGGCCGCTCTTCTCTCTGAAACGGTTACATTTATCGTCTACAAAGCTATGTCGCGTGCTGCGGTATGCGGAAACACTAAAAGCACCATAGTAGAACACAGAAGAAGCTTCTATGTTGAAGTAATATCCAGTAAGAAGTAGTACAATTAAAGTTTTAGTTGTCGATTATTCACTTTTTAGCCGGCTTTGGTGGCTTTTACATGACCTAGGACCTTAAGATTTTGCATGAAAGGAGGTCTAGCAGCCGCGTTGCACGGGAGAATGTGAAAAGTGTTCATATGTAGTAAAAACCTGAGAAATCCGTCCGTTTTCGTCATTTGTTATCGAATCGACTTAAAGCCAGATCGTCACATTGGCCGCTTTTCTCTCTGAGACTGTTACATTTATCGTCTGCAAAGCTATGTCACGTGCTACGGTCTGCGGAGACACTAAAAGCACCATAGGAGAACACAGAAGAAGCTTCTAAGTTGAAGTAATAGAAAGTAAGAAGTAGTACAATTGAAGTTTTAGTTGTCGATTATTCACTTTTTAGCCGGCTTTGGTGGCTTGGACATGAGGTGGAACCATAAAATTTTGCATGAAAGGAAGAATAACAGCCGCGTTGCACGGGAGAATGTGAAAAGTGTTCATATGTAGTAAAAACCTGAGAAATCCGTCCGTTTTCGTCATTTGTTATCGATTCGACTTAAAGCCAGATCGTCACATTTGCCGCTCTTCTCTCTGAAACGGTTACATTTATCGTCTGCAAATCTATGTCGCCTGCTGCGGTATGCGGAGACACTAAAAGCACCATAGTAGAACACTGAAGAAGCTTCTAAGTTGAAGCAATAGCCAGTAAGAAGTAGTACAATTGAAGTTTTAGTTGTCGATTATTCACTTTTTAACCGGCTTTGGTGGCTTGGACATGACCTAGGACCATAAGATTTTGCATGAAAGGAGGACTAACAGCCGCGTTGCACGGGAGAATGTGAAAAGTGTTCATATGTAGTAAAAACCTGAGAAATCCGTCCGTTTTCGTCATTTGTTATCGAATCGTCTTAAAGCCAGATCGTCACATTGGCCGCTTTTCTCTCTGAGACTGTTACATTTATCGTCTGCAAAGCTATGTCGCGTGCTGCGGTATGCGGAGACACTAAAAGCACCATAGTAGAACACAGAAGAAGCTTCTAAGTTGAAGCAATAGCCAGTAAGAAGTAGTACAATTGAAGTTTTAGTTGTCGATTATTCACTTTTTAGCCGGCTTTGGTGGCTTGGACATGACCTAGGACCATACGATTTTGCATGAAAGGAGGACTAACAGCCGCGTTGCACGGGAGAATGTGAAAAGTGTTCATATGTATTAAAAACCTGAGAAATCCGTCCGTTTTCGTCATTTGTTATCGAATCGTCTTAAAGCCAGATCGTCACATTGGCCGCTTTTCTCTCTGAGACGGTTACATTTATCGTCTGCAAAGCTATGTCGCGTGCTGCGGTATGCGGAGACACTAAAAGCACCATAGTAGAACACTGAAGAAGCTTCTAAGTTGAAGCAATAGCCAGTAAGAAGTAGTACATTGGAAGTTTTAGTTGTCGAATATTCACTTTTTAGCCGGCTTTGTTGGCTTGGACATGACCTAGGACCATAAGATTTTGCATGAAAGGAGGACTAAAAGCCGCGTTGCACGGGAGAATGTGAAAAGTGTTCATATGTAGTAAAAACCTGAGAAATCCGTCCGTTTTCGTCATATGTTATCGAATCGACTTAAAGCCAGATCGTCACATTGGCCGCTTTTCTCTCTGAGACGGTTACATTTATCGTCTGCAAAGCTATGTCGCGTGGGGCGGTATGCGGAGACACTAAAAGCACCATAGTAGAACACAGAAGAAACTTCAAAGTTGAAGTAATAGCCAGTAAGAAGTAGTACAATTGAAGTTTTAGTTGTCGATTATTCACTTTTTAGCCGGCTTTGGTGGCTTGGACATGACCTAGGACCATAAGATTTTGCATGAAAGGAGGACTAGCAGACGCGTTGCACGGCAGAATGTGAAAAGTGTTCATATGTAGTAAAAACCCTGAGAAATCCGTCCGTTTTCGTCATTTGTTATCGAATCGACTTAAAGCCACATAGTCACATTGGCCGCTCTACTCTCTGAAACGGTTACCTTTATCGTCTGCAAAGCTATGTCGCGTGCTGCAGTATGCGGAAACACTAAAAGCACCATAGTAGAGCACAGAAGAAGCTTCTAAGTTGAAATAATAGCCAGTAAGTAGTAGTACAATTGAAGTTTTAGTTGTCGATGATTCACTTTTTAGCCGTCTTTGGTGGCTTGGACATGACCTGGGACCATAAGATTTTACATGAAAGGAGGACTGGCAGCCGCGTTGCACGGGAGAATGTGAAAAGTGCTCATATGTGGTAAAAACCTGATAAATCCGTCCGTTTTCGTCATTTGTTATCGAATCGACTTAAAGGCAGATCGTCACATTGGCCGCTTTTCTCTCTGAGACGGTTACATTTATCGTCTGCAACGCTATGTCTTGTGCTTCGGTATGCGGAGACACTAAAAGCACCATAGTAGAACACAGAAGAAGCTTCTAAGTTGAAGTAATAGCCAGTAAGCAGTAATACAATTCTAGTTTTAGTTGTCGATTATTCACATTTTAGCCGGCTTTGGTGGCTTGGACATGACCTAGGACCTTAAGATTTTGCATGAAAGGAGGACTAGCAGCCGCGTTGCACGGGAGAATGTGAAAAGTGTTCATATGTAGTAAAAACCTGAGAAATCCGTCCGTTTTCGTCATTTGTTATCGAATCGACTTAAAGCCAGATCGTCACATTGGCCGCTCTTCTCTCTGAAACGGTTACATTTATCGTCTACAAAGCTATGTCGCGTGCTGCGGTATGCGGAGACACTAAAAGCACCATAGTAGAACACAGAAGAAACTTCAAAGATGAAGTAATAGCCAGTAAGAAGTAGTACAAATGACGTTTTAGTTGTCGATTATTCACTTTTTAGCCGGCTTTGGTGGCTTGGACATGACGTGGAACCATAAAATTTTGCATGAAAGGAAGACTAGCAGCCACGTTGCACCGGAGAATGTGAAAAGTGTTCATATGTAGTAAAAACCTGAGAAATCCGTCCGTTTTCGTCATTTGTTATCGAATCGTCTTAAAGCCAGATCGTCACATTGGCTGCTTTTCTCTCTGAGACGGTTACATTTATCGTCTGGAAATCTATGTCGCGTGCTGCCGTATGCGGAGACACTAAAAGCACCATAGTAGAACACTGAAGAAGCTTCTAAGTTGAAGCAATAGCCAGTAAGATGTAGTACAATTGAAGTTTTAGTTGTCGATTATTTACTTTTTAGCCGGCTTTGGTGGCTTGGACATGACCTAGGACCATAAGATTTTGCATGAAAGGAGGACTAACAGCCGCGTTGCACGGGAGAATGTGAAAAGTGTTCATATGTAGTAAAAACCTGAGAAATCCGTCCGTTTTCGTCATTTGTTATCGAATCGTCTTAAAGCCAGATCGTCACATTGGCCGCTTTTCTCTCTGAGACTGTTACATTTATCGTCTGCAAAGCTATGTCGCGTGCTGCGGTATGCGGAGACACTAAAAGCACCATAGTAGAACACAGAAGAAACTTCAAAGTTGAAGTAATAGCCAGTAAGAAGTAGTACATTCAAGTTTTAGTTGTCGGTTATTCACTTTTTAGCCGGCTTTGGTGGCTTGGACATGACCTAGGACCATAAGATTTTGCATGAAAGGAGGACTAGCAGACGCGTTGCACGGGAGAATGTGAAAAGTGTTCATATGTAGTAAAAACCTGAGAAATCCGTCCGTTTTCGTCATTTGTTATCGAATCGACTTAAAGGCAGATCGTCACATTGACCGCTTTTCTCTCTGAGACGGTTACATTTATCGTCTGCAACGCTATGTCGCGTGCTGCGGTATGCGGAGACACTAAAAGCACCATAGTAGAACACAGAAGAAGCTTCTAAGTTGAAGTAATAGCCAGTAAGAAGTAATACAATTCTAGTTTTAGTTGTCGATTATTCACATTTTAGCCGGCTTTGGTGGCTTGGACATGACCTAGGACCTTAAGATTTTGCATGAAAGGAGGACTAGCAGCCGCGTTGCACGGGAGAATGTGAAAAGTGTTCATATGTAGTAAAAACCTGAGAAATCCGTCCGTTTTCGTCATTTGTTATCGAATCGACTTAAAGCCAGATTGTCACATAGGCCGCTCTTCTCTCTGAAACGGTTACATTTATCGTCTACAAAGCTATGTCGCGTGCTGCGGTATGCGGAGACACTAAAAGCACCATAGTAGAACACAGAAGAAACTTCAAAGTTGAAGTAATAGCCAGTAAGAAGTAGTACAATTGAAGTTTTAGTTGTCGATTATTCACTTTTTAGCCGGCTTTGGTGGCTTGGACATGACCTAGGACCATAAGATTTTGCATGAAAGGAGGACTAGCAGACGCGTTGCACGGGAGAATGTGAAAAGTGTTCATATGTAGTAAAAACCTGAGAAATCCGTCCGTTTTCGTCATTTGTTATCGAATCGACTTAAAGCCACATAGCCACATTGGCTGCTCTACTCTCTGAAACGGTTACATTTATCGTCTGCAAAGCTATGTCGCGTGCTGCAGTATGCGGAAACACTAAAAGCACCATAGTAGAACACAGAAGAAGCTTCTAAGTTGAAGTAATAGCCAGTAAGAAGTAGTACAATTCAAGTTTTAGTTGTCGATTATTCACTTTTTAGCCGGCTTTGGTGGCTTGGACATGACCTGGGACCATAAGATTTTACATGAAAGGAGGACTGGCAGCCGCGTTGCACGGGAGAATGTGAAAAGTGTTCATATGTGGTAAAAACCTGATAAATCCGTCCGTTTTCGTCATTTGTTATCGAATCGACTTAAAGGCAGATCGTCACATTGGCCGCTTTTCTCTCTGAGACGGTTACATTTATCGTCTGCAACGCTATGTCGCGTGCTGCGGTATGCGGAGACACTAAAAGCACCATAGTAGAACACAGAAGAAGCTTCTAAGTTGAAGTAATAGCCAGTAAGAAGTAATACAATTCTAGTTTTAGTTGTCGATTATTCACATTTTAGCCGGCTTTGGTGGCTTGGACATGACCTAGGACCTTAAGATTTTGCATGAAAGGAGGACTAGCAGCCGCGTTGCACGGGAGAATGTGAAAAGTGTTCATATGTAGTAAAAACCTGAGAAATCCGTCCGTTTTCGTCATTTGTTATCGAATCGACTTAAAGCCAGATCGTCACATTGGCCGCTCTTCTCTCTGAAACGGTTACATTTATCGTCTACAAAGCTATGTCGCGTGCTGCGGTATGCGGAAACACTAAAAGCACCATAGTAGAACACAGAAGAAGCTTCTATGTTGAAGTAATATCCAGTAAGAAGTAGTACAATTAAAGTTTTAGTTGTCGATTATTCACTTTTTAGCCGGCTTTGGTGGCTTTTACATGACCTAGGACCTTAAGATTTTGCATGAAAGGAGGTCTAGCAGCCGCGTTGCACGGGAGAATGTGAAAAGTGTTCATATGTAGTAAAAACCTGAGAAATCCGTCCGTTTTCGTCATTTGTTATCGAATCGACTTAAAGCCAGATCGTCACATTGGCCGCTTTTCTCTCTGAGACGGTTACATTTATCGTCTGCAAAGCTATGTCGCGTGCTGCGGTATGCGGAGACGCAAAAAGCACCATAGTAGAACACAGAAGAAGCTTCTAAGTTGAAGTAATAGCCAGTAAGAAGTAGTACAATTGAAGTTTTAGTTGTCGATTATTCACTTTTTAGCCGGCTTTGGTGGCTTGTACATGACCTAGGACCTTAACATTTTGCATGAAAGGAGGACTAGCAGCCGCGTTGCACGGGAGAATGTGAAAAGTGTTCATATGTAGTAAAAACCTGAGAAATCCGTCCGTTTTCGTCATTTGTTATCGAATCGACTTAAAGCCAGATCGTCACATTGGCCGCTCTTCTCTCTGAAACGGTTACATTTATCGTCTACAAAGCTATGTCGCGTGCTGCGTTATGCGGAAACACTAAAAGCACCATAGTAGAACACTGAAGAAGCTTCTATGTTGAAGTAATAGCCAGTAAGTAGTAGTACAATTGAAGTTTTAGTTGTCGATTATTCACTTTTTAGCCGGCTTTGGTGGCTTGGACATGAGGTGGAACCATAAAATTTTGCATGAAAGGAAGACTAGCAGCCACGTTGCACCGGAGAATGTGAAAAGTGTTCATATGTAGTAAAAACCTGAGAAATCCGTCCGTTTTCGTCATTTGTTATCGAATAGTCTTAAAGCCAGATCGTCACATTGGCTGCTTTTCTCTCTGATACGGTTACATTTATCGTCTGGAAATCTATGTCGCGTGCTGCCGTATGCGGAGACACTAAAAGCACCATAGTAGAACACTGAAGAAGCTTCTAAGTTGAAGCAATAGCCAGTAAGAAGTAGTACAATTGAAGTTTTAGTTGTCGATTATTCACTTTTTAGCCGGCTTTGGTGGCTTGGACATGACCTAGGACCATACGATTTTGCATGAAAGGAGGACTAACAGCCGCGTTGCACGGGAGAATGTGAAAAGTGTTCATATGTAGTAAAAACCTGAGAAATCCGTCCGTTTTCGTCATTTGTTATCGAATCGTCTTAAAGCCAGATCGTCACATTGGCCGCTTTTCTCTCTGAGACTGTTACATTTATCGTCTGCAAAGCTATGTCGCGTGCTGCGGTATGCGGAGACACTAAAAGCACCATAGTAGAACACAGAAGAAACTTCAAAGTTGAAGTAATAGCCAGTAAGAAGTAGTACATTCAAGTTTTAGTTGTCGATTATTCACTTTTTAGCCGGCTTTGGTGGCTCGGACATGACCTAGGACCATAAGATTTTGCATGAAAGGAGGACTAGCAGACGCGTTGCACGGGAGAATGTGAAAAGTGTTCATATGTAGTAAAAACCTGAGAAATCCGTCCGTTTTCGTCATTTGTTATCGAATCGACTTAAAGGCAGATCGTCACATTGGCCGCTTTTCTCTCTGAGACGGTTACATTTATCGTCTGCAACGCTATGTCGCGTGCTGCGGTATGCGGAGACACTAAAAGCACCATAGTAGAACACAGAAGAAGCTTCTAAGTTGAAGTAATAGCCAGTAAGACGTAATACAATTCTAGTTTTAGTTGTCGATTATTCACATTTTAGCCGGCTTTGGTGGCTTGGACATGACCTAGGACCTTAAGATTTTGCATGAAAGGAGGACTAGCAGCCGCGTTGCACGGGAGAATGTGAAAAGTGTTCATATGTAGTAAAAACCTGAGAAATCAGTCCGTTTTCGTCATTTGTTATCGAATCGACTTAAAGCCAGATCGTCACATTGGCCGCTCTTCTCTCTGAAACGGTTACATTTATCGTCTACAAAGCTATGTCGCGTGCTGCGGTATGCGGAAACACTAAAAGCACCATAGTAGAACACAGAAGAAGCTTCTATGTTGAAGTAATATCCAGTAAGAAGTAGTACAATTAAAGTTTTAGTTGTCGATTATTCACTTTTTAGCCGGCTTTGGTGGCTTTTACATGACCTAGGACCTTAAGATTTTGCATGAAAGGAGGTCTAGCAGCCGCGTTGCACGGGAGAATGTGAAAAGTGTTCATATGTAGTAAAAACCTGAGAAATCCGTCCGTTTTCGTCATTTGTTATCGAATCGACTTAAAGCCAGATCGTCACATTGGCCGCTTTTCTCTCTGAGACTGTTACATTTATCGTCTGCAAAGCTATGTCACGTGCTACGGTCTGCGGAGACACTAAAAGCACCATAGGAGAACACAGAAGAAGCTTCTAAGTTGAAGTAATAGAAAGTAAGAAGTAGTACAATTGAAGTTTTAGTTGTCGATTATTCACTTTTTAGCCGTCTTTGGTGGCTTGGACATGACCTAGGACCTTAAGATTTTGCATGAAAGGGGGACTAGCAGCCGCGTTGCATGGCAGAATGTGAAAAGTGTTCATATGTGGTAAAAACCTGAGAAATGCGTCCGTTTTCGTCATTTGTTATCGAATTGACTTAAAGCCAGATCGTCACATTGGCCGCTTTTCTCTCTGAGACGGTTACATTTATCGTCTGCAAAGCTATGTCGCGTGCTGCGGTATGCGGAGACGCAAAAAGCACCATAGTAGAACACAGAAGAAGCTTCTAAGTTGAAGTAATAGCCAGTAAGAAGTAGTACAATTGAAGTTTTAGTTGTCGATTATTCACTTTTTAGCCGGCTTTGGTGGCTTGTACATGACCTAGGACCTTAACATTTTGCATGAAAGGAGGACTAGCAGCCGCGTTGCACGGGAGAATGTGAAAAGTGTTCATATGTAGTAAAAACCTGAGAAATCCGTCCGTTTTCGTCATTTGTTATCGAATAGTCTTAAAGCCAGATCGTCACATTGGCTGCTTTTCTCTCTGAGACGGTTACATTTATCGTCTGGAAATCTATGTCGCGTGCTGCCGTATGCGGAGACACTAAAAGCACCATAGTAGAACACTGAAGAAGCTTCTAAGTTGAAGCAATAGCCAGTAAGAAGTAGTACAATTGAAGTTTTAGTTGTCGATTATTCACTTTTTAGCCGGCTTTGGTGGCTTGGACATGACCTAGGACCATACGATTTTGCATGAAAGGAGGACTAACAGCCGCGTTGCACGGGAGAATGTGAAAAGTGTTCATATGTATTAAAAAACTGAGAAATCCGTCCGTTTTCGTCATTTGTTATCGAATCGTCTTAAAGCCAGATCGTCACATTGGCCGCTTTTCTCTCTGAGACGGTTACATTTATCGTCTGCAAAGCTATGTCGCGTGCTGCGTTATGCGGAGACACTAAAAGCACCATAGTAGAACACTGAAGAAGCTTCTAAGTTGAAGCAATAGCCAGTAAGAAGTAGTACAATTGAATTTTTAGTTGTCGAATATTCACTTTTTAGCCGGCTTTGTTGGCTTGGACATGACCTAGGACCTTAAGATTTTGCATGAAAGGAGGACTAAAAGCCGCGTTGCACGGGAGAATGTGAAAAGTGTTCATATGTAGTAAAAACCTGAGAAATCCGTCCGTTTTCGTCATTTGTTATCGAATCGACTTAAAGCCAGATCGTCACATTGGCCGCTTTTCTCTCTGAGACGGTTACATTTATCGTCTGCAAAGCTATGTCGCGTGCTGCGGTATGCGGAGACACTAAAAGCACCATAGTAGAACACAGAAGAAACTTCAAAGTTGAAGTAATAGCCAGTAAGAAGTAGTACAATTGAAGTTTTAGTTGTCGATTATTCACTTTTTAGCCGGCTTTGGTGGCTTGGACATGACCTAGGACCATAAGATTTTGCATGAAAGGAGGACTAGCAGACGCGTTGCACGGGAGAATGTGAAAAGTGTTCATATGTAGTAAAAACCTGAGAAATCCGTCCGTTTTCGTCATTTGTTATCGAATCGACTTAAAGGCAGATCGTCACATTGGCCGCTTTTCTCTCTGAGACGGTTACATTTATCGTCCGCAACGCTATGTCGTGTGCTGCGGTATGCGGAAACACTAAAAGCACCATAGTAGAACACAGAAGAAGCTTCTAAGTTGAAGTAATAGCCAGTAAGAAGTAATACAATTCTAGTTTTAGTTGTCGATTATTCACATTTTAGCCGACTTTGGTGGCTTGGACATGACCTAGGACCTTAAGATTTTGCATGAAAGGAGGACTAGCAGCCGCGTTGCACGGGAGAATGTGAAAAGTGTTCATATGTAGTAAAAACCTGAGAAATCCGGCCGTTTTCGTCATTTGTTATCGAATCGACTTAAAGGCAGATCGTCACATTGGCCGCTTTTCTCTCTGAGACGGTTACATTTATCGTCCGCAACGCTATGTCGTGTGCTGCGGTATGCGGAGACACTAAAAGCACCATAGTAGAACACAGAAGAAGCTTCTAAGTTGAAGTAATAGCCAGTAAGAAGTAATACAATTCTAGTTTTAGTTGTCGATTATTCACATTTTAGCCGGCTTTGGTGGCTTGGACATGACCTAGGACCTTAAGATTTTGCATGAAAGGAGGACTAGCAGCCGCGTTGCACGGGAGAATGTGAAAAGTGTTCATATGTAGTAAAAACCTGAGAAATCCGTCCGTTTTCGTCATTTGTTATCGAATCGACTTAAAGCCAGATCGTCACATTGGCCGCTCTTCTCTCTGAAACGGTTACATTTATCGTCTACAAAGCTATGTCGCGTGCTGCGGTATGCGGAAACACTAAAAGCACCATAGTAGAACACAGAAGAAGCTTCTATGTTGAAGTAATAGCCAGTAAGAAGTAGTACAATTAAAGTTTTAGTTGTCGATTATTCACTTTTTAGCCGGCTTTGGTGGCTTTTACATGACCTAGGACCTTAAGGTTTTGCATGAGAGGAGGTCTAGCAGCCGCGTTGCACGGGAGGATGTGAAAAGTGTTCATATGTAGTAAAAACCTGAGAAATCCGTCCGTTTTCGTCATTTGTTATCGAATCGACTTAAAGCCAGATCGTCACATTGGCCGCTTTTCTCTCTGAGACTGTTACATTTATCGTCTGCAAAGCTATGTCACGTGCTGCGGTCTGCGGAGACACTAAAAGCACCATAGGAGAACACAGAAGAAGCTTCTAAGTTGAAGTAATGGAAAGTAAGAAGTAGTACAATTGAAGTTTTAGTTGTCGATTATTCACTTTTTAGGCGTCTTTGGTGGCTTGGACATGACCTAGGACCTTAACATTTTGCATGAAAGGAGGACTAGCAGCCGCGTTGCATGGCAGAATGTGAAAAGTGTTCATATGTGGTAAAAACCTGAGTAATGCGTCCCTTTTCGTCATTTGTTATCGAATTGACTTAAAGCCAGATCGTCACATTGGCCGCTTTTCTCTCTGAGACGGTTACATTTATCGTCTGCAAAGCTATGTCGCGTGCTGCGGTATGCGGAGACGCAAATAGCACCATAGTAGAACACAGAAGAAGCTTCTAAGTTGAAGTAATAGCCAGTAAGAAGTAGTACAATTCAAGTTTTAGTTGTCGATTATTCACTTTTTAGCCGGCTTTGGTGGCTTGGACATGACCTAGGACCTTAACATTTTGCATGAAAGGAGGACTAGCAGCCGCGTTGCACGGGAGAATGTGAAAAGTGTTCATATGTAGTAAAAACCTGAGAAATCCGTCCGTTTTCGTCACTTGTTATCGAATCGACTTAAAGCCAGATCGTCACATTGGCCGCTCTTCTCTCTGAAACGGTTACATTTATCGTCTACAAAGCTATGTCGCGTGCTGCGGTATGCGGAGACACTAAAAGCACCATAGTAGAACACAGAAGAAACTTCAAAGTTGAAGTAATAGCCAGTAAGAAGTAGTACAATTGAAGTTTTAGTTGTCGATTATTCACTTTTTAGCCGGCTTTGGTGGCTTGGACATGACCTAGGACCATAAGATTTTGCATGAAAGGAGGACTAGCAGACGCGTTGCACGGGAGAATGTGAAAAGTGTTCATATGTAGTAAAAACCTGAGAAATCCGTCCGTTTTCGTCATTTGTTATCGATTCGACTTAAAGCCAGATCGTCACATTTGCCGCTCTTCTCTCTGAAACGGTTACATTTATCGTCTGCAAATCTATGTCGCCTGCTGCGGTATGCGGAGACACTAAAAGCACCATAGTAGAACACTGAAGAAGCTTCTAAGTTGAAGCAATAGCCAGTAAGAAGTAGTACAATTGAAGTTTTAGTTGTCGATTATTCACTTCTTAACCGGCTTTGGTGGCTTGGACATGACCTAGGACCATAAGATTTTGCATGAAAGGAGGACTAACTGCCGCGTTGCACGGGAGAATGTGAAAAGTGTTCATATGTAGTAAAAACCTGAGAAATCCGTCCGTTTTCGTCATTTGTTATCGAATCGTCTTAAAGCCAGATCGTCACATTGGCCGCTTTTCTCTCTGAGACGGTTACATTTATCGTCTGCAAGGCTATGTCGCGTGCTGCGGTATGCGGAGACACTAAAAGCACTATAGTAGAACACTGAAGAAGCTTCTAAGTTGAAGCAATAGCCAGTAAGAAGTAGTACAATTGAAGTTTTAGTTGTCGAATATTCACTTTTTAGCCGGCTTTGTTGGCTTGGACATGACCTAGGACCATAAGATTTTGCATGAAAGGAGGACTAAAAGCCGCGTTGCACGGGAGAATGTGAAAAGTGTTCATATGTAGTAAAAACCTGAGAAATCCGTCCGTTTTCGCCATTTGTTATCGAATCGACTTAAAGCCAGATCGTCACATTGGCGGCTCTTCTCTCTGAGACGGTTACATTTATCGTCTGCAAAGCTATGTCGCGTGCTGCGGTATGCGGAGACACTAAAAGCACCATAGTAGAACACAGAAGAAACTTCAAAGTTGAAGTAATAGCCAGTAAGAAGTAGTACAATTGAAGTTTTAGTTGTCGATTATTCACTTTTTAGCCGGCTTTGGTGGCTTGGACATGACCTAGGACCATAAGATTTTGCATGAAAGGAGGACTAGCAGACGCGTTGCACGGCAGAATGTGAAAAGTGTTCATATGTAGTAAAAACCCTGAGAAATCCGTCCGCTTTCGTCATTTGTTATCGAATCGACTTAAAGCCACATAGTCACATTGGCCGCTCTACTCTCTGAAACGGTTACATTTATCGTCTGCAAAGCTATGTCGCGTGCTGCAGTATGCGTAAACACTAAAAGCACCATAGTAGAACACAGAAGAAGCTTCTAAGTTGAAGTAATAGCCAGTAAGAAGTAGTACAATTGAAGTTTTAGTTGTCGATGATTCACTTTTTAGCCGTCTTTGGTGGCTTGGACATGACCTGGGACCATAAGATTTTACATGAAAGGAGGACTGGCAGCCGCGTTGCACGGGAGAATGTGAAAAGTGCTCATATGTGGTAAAAACCTGATAAATCCGTCCGTTTTCGTCATTTGTTATCGAATCGACTTAAAGGCAGATCGTCACATTGGCCGCTTTTCTCTCTGAGACGGTTACATTTATCGTCTGCAACGCTATGTCGCGTGCTGCGGTATGCGGAGACACTAAAAGCACCATAGTAGAACACAGAAGAAGCTTCTAAGTTGAAGTAATAGCCAGTAAGAAGTAATACAATTCTAGTTTTAGTTGTCGATTATTCACATTTTAGCCGGCTTTGTTGGCTTGGACATGACCTAGGACCTTAAGATTTTGCATGAAAGGAGGACTAGCAGCCGCGTTGCACGGGAGAATGTGAAAAGTGTTCATATGTAATAAAAACCTGAGAAATCCGTCCGTTTTCGTCATTTGTTATGGAATCGACTTAAAGCCAGATCGTCACATTGGCCACTCTTCTCTCTGGAACGGTTACATTTATCGTCTACAAAGCTATGTCGCGTGCTGCGGTATGCGGAGACACTAAAAGCACCATAGTAGAACACAGAAGAAACTTCAAAGATGAAGTAATAGCCAGTAAGAAGTAGTACAAATGAAGTTTTAGTTGTCGATTATTCATTTTTAGCCGGCTTTGGTGGCTTGGACATGAGGTGGAACCATAAAATTTTGCATGAAAGGAAGACTAGCAGCCACGTTGCGCCGGAGAATGTGAAAAGTGTTCATATGTAGTAAAAACCTGAGAAATCCGTCCGTTTTCGTCATTTGTTATCGAATAGTCTTAAAGCCAGATCGTCACATTGGCTGCTTTTCTCTCTGAGACGGTTACATTTATCGTCTGGAAATCTATGTCGCGTGCTGCCGTATGCGGAGACACTAAAAGCACCATAGTAGAACACTGAAGAAGCTTCTAAGTTGAAGCAATAGCCAGTAAGAAGTAGTACAATTGAAGTTTTAGTTGTCGATTATTTACTTTTTAGCCGGCTTTGGTGGCTTGGACATGACCTAGGACCATAAGATTTTGCATGAAAGGAGGACTAACAGCCGCGTTGCACGGGAGAATGTGAAAAGTGTTCATATGTAGTAAAAACCTGAGAAATCCGTCCGTTTTCGTCATTTGTTATCGAATCGTCTTAAAGCCAGATCGTCACATTGGCCGCTTTTCTCTCTGAGACTGTTACATTTATCGTCTGCAAAGCTATGTCGCGTGCTGCGGTATGCGGAGACACTAAAAGCACCATAGTAGAACACAGAAGAAACTTCAAAGTTGAAGTAATAGCCAGTAAGAAGTAGTACAATTCAAGTTTTAGTTGTCGATTATTCACTTTTTAGCCGGCTTTGGTGGCTTGGACATGACCTAGGACCATAAGATTTTGCATGAAAGGAGGACTAGCAGACGCGTTGCACGGGAGAATGTGAAAAGTGTTCATATGTAGTAAAAACCTGAGAAATCCGTCCGTTTTCGTCATTTGTTATCGAATCGACTTAAAGGCAGATCGTCACATTGGCCGCTTTTCTCACTGAGACGGTTACATTTATCGTCTGCAACGCTATGTCGCGTGCTGCGGTATGCGGAGACACTAAAAGCACCATAGTAGAACACAGAAGAAGCTTCTAAGTTGAAGTAATAGCCAGTAAGAAGTAATACAATTCTAGTTTTAGTTGTCGATTATTCACATTTTAGCCGGCTTTGGTGGCTTGGACATGACCTAGGACCTTAAGATTTTGCATGAAAGGAGGACTAGCAGCCGCGTTGCACGGGAGAATGTGAAAAGTGTTCATATGTAGTAAAAACCTGAGAAATGCGTCCGTTTTCGACATTTGTTATCGAATCGACTTAAAGCCAGATCGTCACATTGGCCGCTCTTCTTTCTGAAACGGTTACATTTATCGTCTACAAAGCTATGTCGCGTGCTGCGGTATGCGGAAACACTAAAAGCACCATAGTAGAACACAGAAGAAGCTTCTATGTTGAAGTAATAGCCAGTAAGAAGTAGTACAATTAAAGTTTTAGTTGTCGATTATTCACTTTTTAGCCGGCTTTGGTGGCTTTTACATGACCTAGGACCTTAAGATTTTGCATGAAAGGAGGACTAGCAGCCGCGTTGCACGGGAGAATGTGAAAAGTGTTCATATGTAGTAAAAACCTGAGAAATCCGTCCGTTTTCGTCATTTGTTATCGAATCGACTTAAAGCCACATAGTCACATTGGCCGCTTTTCTCTCTGAGACTGTTACATTTATCGTCTGCAAAGCTATGTCACTTGCTGCGGTCTGCGGAGACACTAAAAGCACCATAGGAGAACACAGAAGAAGCTTCTAAGTTGAAGTAATAGAAAGTAAGAAGTAGTACAATTGAAGTTTTAGTTGTCGATTATTCACTTTTTAGCCGTCTTTGGTGGCTTGGACATGACCTAGGACCTTAAGATTTTGCATGAAAGGAGGACTAGCAGCCGCGTTGCATGGCAGAATGTGAAAAGTGTTCATATGTGGTAAAAACCTGAGAAATGCGTCCGTTTTCGTCATTTGTTATCGAATTGACTTAAAGCCAGATCGTCACATTGGCCGCTTTTCTCTCTGAGACGGTTACATTTATCGTCTGCAAAGCTATGTCTCGTGCTGCGGTATGCGGAGACGCAAAAAGCACCATAGTAGAACACAGAAGAAGCTTCTAAGTTGAAGTAATAGCCAGTAAGAAGTAGTACAATTGAAGTTGTAGTTGTCGATTATTCACTTTTTAGCCGGCTTTGGTGGCTTGGACATGACCTAGGACCTTAACATTTTGCATGAAAGGAGGACTAGCAGCCGCGTTGCACGGGAGAATGTGAAAAGTGTTCATATGTAGTAAAAACCTGAGAAATCCGTCCGTTTTCGTCATTTGTTATCGAATCGACTTAAAGCCAGATCGTCACATTGGCCGCTCTTCTCTCTGAAACGGTTACATTTATCGTCTACAAAGCTATGTCGCGTGCTGCGTTATGCGGAAACACTAAAAGCACCATAGTAGAACACTGAAGAAGCTTCTATGTTGAAGTAATAGCCAGTAAGTAGTAGTACAATTGAAGTTTTAGTTGTCGATTATTCACTTTTTAGCCGGCTTTGGTGGCTTGGACATGAGGTGGAACCATAAAATTTTGCATGAAAGGAAGACTAGCAGCCACGTTGCACCGGAGAATGTGAAAAGTGTTCATATGTAGTAAAAACCTGAGAAATCCATCGTTTTCGTCATTTGTTATCAAATCGTCTTAAAGCCAGATCGTCACATTGGCTGCTTTTCTTTCTGAGACGTTTACATTTATCGTCTGCAAATCTATGTCGCGTGCTGCGGTATGCGGAGACACTAAAAGCACCATAGTAGAACACTGAAGAAGCTTCTAAGTTGAAGCAATAGCCAGTAAGAAGTAGTACAATTGAAGTTTTAGTTGTCGATTATTCACTTTTTAGCCGGCTTTGGTGGCTTGGACATGACCTAGGACCATACGATTTTGCATGAAAGGAGGACTAACAGCCGCGTTGCACGGGAGAATGTGAAAAGTGTTCATATGTAGTAAAAACCTGAGAAATCCGTCCGTTTTCGTCATTTGTTATCGAATCGTCTTAAAGCCAGATCGTCACATTGGCCGCTTTTCTCTCTGAGACGGTTACATTTATCGTCTGCAAAGCTATGTCGCGTGCTGCGGTATGCGGAGACACTAAAAGCACCATAGTAGAACACTGAAGAAGCTTCTAAGTTGAAGCAATAGCCAGAAAGAAGTAGTACAATTGAAGTTTTAGTTGTCGATTATTCACTTTTTAGCCGGCTTTGGTGGCTTGGACATGACCTAGGACCATAAGATTTTGCATGAAAGGAGGACTAACAGCCGCGTTGCACGGGAGAATGTGAAAAGTGTTCATATGTAGTAAAAACCTGATAAATCCGTCCGTTTTCGTCATTTGTTATCGAATCGACTTAAAGCCAGATCGTCACATTGGCCGCTTTTCTCTCTGGGACGGTTACATTTATCGTCTGCAAAGCTATGTCGCGTGCTGCGGTATGCGGAGACACTAAAAGGACCATAGTAGAACACAGAAGAAGTTCTAAGTTGAAGTAATAGCCAGTAAGAAGTATTTCAATTCAAAGTTAGTTGTCGATTATTCACTATTTAGCCGGCTTTGGTGGCTTGGACATGACCTAGGACCTTAAGATTTTGCATGAAAGGAGGCCTAGCAGCCGCGTTGCACGGGAGAATGTGAAAAGTGTTCTTACGTAGTAAAAACCTGAGAAATCCGTCCGTTTTCGTCATTTGTTATCGAATCGACTTAAAGTCAGATCGTCACATTGGCTCCTCTTCTCTCTGAAACGGTTACATTTATCGTCTACAAAGCTATGTCGCGTGCTGCGGTATGCGGAAACACTAAAAGCACCATAGTAGAACACAGAAGAAGCTCCTAAGTTGAAGCAATAGCCAGTAAGAAGCAGTACAATTGACGTTTTAGTTGTCGATTATACACTTTTTAGCCGGCTTTGGTGGCTTGGACATGAGGTGGAACCATACAATTTTGCATGAAAGGAAGACTAGCAGCCACGTTGCACCGGAGAATGTGAAAAGTGTTCATATGTAGTAAAAACCTGAGAAATCCGTTCGTTTTCGTCATTTGTTATCGAATCGACTTAAAGGCAGATCGTCACATTGGCCGCTTTTCTCTCTGAGACGGTTACATTTATCGTCTGCAACGCTATGTCGCGTGCTGCGGTATGCGGAGACACTAAAAGCATCATAGTAGAACACAGAAGAAGCTTCTAAGTTGAAGTAATAGCCAGTAAGAAGTAGTACAATTCAAGTTTTAGTTGTCGATTATTCACATTTTAGGCGGCTTTGGTGGCTTGGATATGACCTAGGACCTTAAGATTTTGCATGAAAGGAGGAATAGCAGCCGCGTTGCACGGGAGAATGTGAATAGTGTTCATATGTAGTAAAAACCTGAGAAATCCGTCCGTTTTCGTCATTTGTTATCGAATCGACTTAAAGCCAGATCGTCACATTGGCCGCTCTTCTCTCTGAAACGGTTACATTTATCGTCTAAAAAGCTATGTCGCGTGCTGCGTTATGCGGAAACACTAAAAGCACCATAGTAGAACACTGAAGAAGCTTCTATGTTGAAGTAATAGCCAGTAAGAAGTAGTACAAATGAAGTTTTAGTTGTCGATTATTCACTTTTTAGCAGGCTTTGGTGGCTTGGACATGAGGTGGAACCATAAAATTTTGCATGAAAGGAAGACTAGCAGCCACGTTGCACCGGAGAATGTGAAAAGTGTTCATATGTAGTAAAAACCTGAGAAATCCGTCCGTTTTCGTCATTTGTTATCGAATCGTCTTAAAGCCAGATCGTCACATTGGCTGCTTTTCTCTCTGAGACGGTTACATTTATCGTCTGCAAATCTATGTCGCGTGCTGCGGTATGCGGAGACACTAAAAGCACCATAGTAGAACACAGAAGAAGCTTCTAAGTTGAAGCAATAGCCAGTAAGAAGTAGTACAATTGAAGTTTTAGTTGTCGATTATTTACTTTTTAGCCGGCTTTGGTGGCTTGGACATGACCTAGGACCATAAGATTTTGGATGAAAGGAGGACTAACAGCCGCGTTGCACGGGAGAATGTGAAAAGTGTTCATATGTAGTAAAAACCTGAGAAATCCGTCCGTTTTCGTCATTTGTTATCGAATCGTCTTAAAGCCAGATCGTCACATTGGCCGCTTTTCTCTCTGAGACTGTTCCATTTATCGTCTGCAAAGCTATGTCGCGTGCTGCGGTATGCGGAGACACTAAAAGCGCCATAGTAGAACACTGAAGAAGCTTCTAAGTTGAAGCAATAGCCAGTAAGAAGTAGTACAATTGAAGTTTTAGTTGTCGATTATTCACTTTTTAGCCGGCTTTGGTGGCTTGGACATGACCTAGGACCATACGATTTTGCATGAAAGGAGGACTAACAGCCGCGTTGCACGGGAGAATGTGAAAAGTGTTCATATGTATTAAAAACCTGAGAAATCCGTCCGTTTTCGTCATTTGTTATCGAATCGTCTTAAAGCCAGATCGTCACATTGGCCGCTTTTCTCTCTGAGACGGTTACATTTATCGTCTGCAAAGCTATGTCGCGTGCTGCGGTATGCGGAGTCACTAAAAGCACCATAGTAGAACACTGAAGAAGCTTCTAAGTTGAAGCAATAGCCAGTAAGAAGTAGTACAATTGAAGTTTTAGTTGTCGATTATTCACTTTTTAGCCGGCTTTGTTGGCTTGGACATGACCTAGGACCATAAGATTTTGCATGAAAGGAGGACTAACAGCCGCGTTGCACGGGAGAATGTGAAAAGTGTTCATATGTAGTAAAAACCTGAGAAATCCGTCCGTTTTCGTCATTTGTTATCGAATCGAATTAAAGCCAGATCGTCACATTGGCCGCTTTTCTCTCTGAGACGGTTACATTTATCGTCTGCAAAGCTATGTCGCGTGCTGCGGTATGCGGAGACACTAAAAGCACCATAGTAGAACACAGAAGAAGCTTCTAAGTTGAAGTAATAGCCAGTAAGAAGTAATACAATTCTAGTTTTAGTTGTCGATTATTCACATTTTAGCCGGCTTTGGTGGCTTGGACATGACCTAGGACCTTAAGATTTTGCATGAAAGGAGGACTAGCAGCCGCGTTGCACGGGAGAATGTGAAAAGTGTTCATATGTAGTAAAAACCTGAGAAATCCGTCCCTTTTCGTCATTTGTTATCGAATCGACTAAAAGCCAGATCGTCACATTGGCCGCTCTTCTCTCTGAAACGGTTACATTTATCGTCTACTAAGCTATGTCGCGTGCTGCGGTATGCGGAAACACTAAAAGCACCATAGTAGAACACAGAAGAAGCTTCTATGTTGAAGTAATAGCCGGTAAGAAGTAGTACAATTAAAGTTTTAGTTGTCGATTATACACTTTTTAGCCGGCTTTTGTGGCTTGGACATGAGTTGGAACCTTAAGATTTTGCATGAAAGGAAGACTAACAGCCGCGTTGCACGGGGGAATGTGAAAAGTGTTCATATGTAGTAAAAACCTGAGAAATCCGTCCGTTTTCGTCATTTGTTATCGAATCGACTTAAAGCCAGATCGTCACATTGGCCGCTTTTCTCTCTGAGACGGTTACATTTACCGTCTGCAAATCTATGTCGCGTGCTGCGGTATGCGGAGACACTAAAAGCACCATAGTAGAACACTGAAGAAGCTTCTAAGTTGAAGCAATAGCCAGTAAGATGTAGTAAAATTGAAGTGTTAGTTGTCGATTATTCACTTTTTAGCCGGCTTTGTTGGCTTGGACATGACCTAGGACCATAAGATTTTGCATGAAAGGAGGACTAGCAGCCGCGTTGCATGGGAGAATGTGAAAAGAGTTCATGTGTAGTAAAAACCTGAGAAATCCGTCCGTCTTCGTCATTTGTTATCGAATCGACTTAAAGCCAGATCGTCACATTTGCCGCCTTTCTCTCTGAGAAGGTTACACTTATTGTCTGCAAAGCTATGTCGCGTGCTGCAGTATGCGGAGACACTAAAAGCACCATAGTAGAACACAGAAGAAGCTTCTAAGTTGAAGTAATAGCCAGTAAGAAGTAATACAATTCAAGTTTTAGTTGTCGATTATTCACATTTTAGCCGGCTTTGGTGGCTTGGACATGACCTAGGACCTTAAGATTTTGCTTGAAAGGAGGACTAGCAGCCGCGTTGCACGGGAGAATGTGAAAAGTGTTCATATGTAGTAAAAACCTGAGAAATCCGTCCGTTTTCGTCATTTGTTATCGAATCGAATTAAAGCTAGATCGTCACATTTGCCGCCTTTCTCTCTGAGAAGGTTACACTTATTGTCTGCAAAGCTATGTCGCGTGCTGCAGTATGCGGAGACACTAAAAGCACCATAGTAGAACACAGAAGAAGCTTCTAAGTTGAAGTAATAGCCAGTAAGAAGTAATACAATTCAAGTTTTAGTTGTCGATTATTCACATTTTAGCCGGCTTTGGTGGCTTGGACATGACCTAGGACGTTAAGATTTTGCATTAAAGGAGGACTGGCAGCCGCGTTGCACGGGAGAATGTGAAAAGACTTCATATGTGGTAAAAACCTTATAAATCCGTCCGTTTTCGTCATTTGTTATCGAAACGACTTAAAGGCAGATCGTCACATTGGCCGCTTTTCTCTCTGAGACGGTTACATTTATCGTCTGCAACGCTATGTCGCGTGCTGCGGTATGTGGAGACACTAAAAGCACCATAGTAGAACACAGAAAAAGCACCTATGTTGAAGTAATAGCCAGTAAGAAGTAGTACAATTGAAGTTTTAGTTGTCGGTTATTCACTTTTAGCCAGCTTTGGTGGCTTGGACATGAGGTGGAACCATAAGATTTTGCATGAAAAGAAGACTAGCAGCAGCGTTGCACGGGAGAATGTGAAAAGTGTTCATATGTAGTAAAAACTTGAGAAATCCGTCCGTTTTCGTCATTTGTTATCGAATCGGCTTAAAGCCAGATCGTCACATTGGCCGCTTTTCTCTCTGAGACGGTTACATTTATCGTCTGCAAAGCTATGTCGCGTGCTGCGGTATGCGGAGACACTAAAAGCACCATAGTAGAACACAGAAGAAGCTTTACGTTGAAGTAATAGATAGTAAGAAGTAGTACAATTGAAGTTTTAGTTGTCGATTATTCACTTTTTATCCGGCTTTGGTGGCTTGGACATGACCTAGGACCTTAAGATTTTGCATGAAAGGTCGACTAGCAGCCGCGTTGCACGGGAGAATGTGAAAAGTGTTCATATGTAGTAAAAACCTGAGATATCCGTCTGTTTTCGTCATTTGTTATCGAATCGACTTAAAGCCAGATCGTCACATTGGACCATCTTCTCTCTGAAACGGTTACATTTTTTGTCTACAAAGCTATGTCGCGTGCTGCGGTATGCGGAAACACTAAAAGCACCATAGTAGAACACAGAAGAAGCTTTATGTTGAAGTAATAGATAATAAGAAGTAGTACAATTGAAGTTTTAGTTGTCGATTATTCACTTTTTAGCCGGCTTTGGTGGCTTGGACATGAGGTGGAACCTTAAGATTTTGCATGAAAGGAAGACTACCAGCCGCGTTGCACGGGAAAATGTGAAAAGTGTTCATATGTAGTAAAAACCTGAGAAATCCGTCCGTTTTCGTCATTTGTTATCGAATCGAATTAAAGCCAGATCGTCACATTGGCCGCTTTTCTCTCTGAGACGGTTACATTTATCGTCTGCAAAGCTATGTCGCGTGCTGCGGTATGCGGAGACACTAAAAGCACCATAGTAGAACACAGAAGAAGCTTCTAAGTTGAAGTAATAGCCAGTAAGAAGTAATACAATTCTAGTTTTAGTTGTCGATTATTCACATTTTAGCCGGCTTTGGTGGCTTGGACATGACCTAGGACCTTAAGATTTTGCATGAAAGGAGGACTAGCAGCCGCGTTGCACGGGAGAATGTGAAAAGTGTTCATATGTAGTAAAAACCTGAGAAATCCGTCCCTTTTCGTCATTTGTTATCGAATCGACTAAAAGCCAGATCGTCACATTGGCCGCTCTTCTCTCTGAAACGGTTACATTTATCGTCTACTAAGCTATGTCGCGTGCTGCGGTATGCGGAAACACTAAAAGCACCATAGTAGAACACAGAAGAAGCTTCTATGTTGAAGTAATAGCCGGTAAGAAGTAGTACAATTAAAGTTTTAGTTGTCGATTATACACTTTTTAGCCGGCTTTTGTGGCTTGGACATGAGTTGGAACCTTAAGATTTTGCATGAAAGGAAGACTAACAGCCGCGTTGCACGGGGGAATGTGAAAAGTGTTCATATGTAGTAAAAACCTGAGAAATCCGTCCGTTTTCGTCATTTGTTATCGAATCGACTTAAAGCCAGATCGTCACATTGGCCGCTTTTCTCTCTGAGACGGTTACATTTACCGTCTGCAAATCTATGTCGCGTGCTGCGGTATGCGGAGACACTAAAAGCACCATAGTAGAACACTGAAGAAGCTTCTAAGTTGAAGCAATAGCCAGTAAGATGTAGTAAAATTGAAGTGTTAGTTGTCGATTATTCACTTTTTAGCCGGCTTTGTTGGCTTGGACATGACCTAGGACCATAAGATTTTGCATGAAAGGAGGACTAGCAGCCGCGTTGCATGGGAGAATGTGGAAAGAGTTCATGTGTAGTAAAAACCTGAGAAATCCGTCCGTCTTCGTCATTTGTTATCGAATCGACTTAAAGCCAGATCTTCACATTTGCCGCCTTTCTCTCTGAGAAGGTTACACTTATTGTCTGCAAAGCTATGTCGCGTGCTGCAGTATGCGGAGACACTAAAAGCACCATAGTAGAACACAGAAGAAGCTTCTAAGTTGAAGTAATAGCCAGTAAGAAGTAATACAATTCAAGTTTTAGTTGTCGATTATTCACATTTTAGCCGGCTTTGGTGGCTTGGACATGACCTAGGACCTTAAGATTTTGCTTGAAAGGAGGACTAGCAGCCGCGTTGCACGGGAGAATGTGAAAAGTGTTCATATGTAGTAAAAACCTGAGAAATCCGTCCGTTTTCGTCATTTGTTATCGAATCGAATTAAAGCCAGATCGTCACATTTGCCGCCTTTCTCTCTGAGAAGGTTACACTTATTGTCTGCAAAGCTATGTCGCGTGCTGCAGTATGCGGAGACACTAAAAGCACCATAGTAGAACACAGAAGAAGCTTCTAAGTTGAAGTAATAGCCAGTAAGAAGTAATACAATTCAAGTTTTAGTTGTCGATTATTCACATTTTAGCCGGCTTTGGTGGCTTGGACATGACCTAGGACGTTAAGATTTTGCATTAAAGGAGGACTGGCAGCCGCGTTGCACGGGAGAATGTGAAAAGACTTCATATGTGGTAAAAACCTTATAAATCCGTCCGTTTTCGTCATTTGTTATCGAAACGACTTAAAGGCAGATCGTCACATTGGCCGCTTTTCTCTCTGAGACGGTTACATTTATCGTCTGCAACGCTATGTCGCGTGCTGCGGTATGTGGAGACACTAAAAGCACCATAGTAGAACACAGAAAAAGCACCTATGTTGAAGTAATAGCCAGTAAGAAGTAGTACAATTGAAGTTTTAGTTGTCGGTTATTCACTTTTAGCCAGCTTTGGTGGCTTGGACATGAGGTGGAACCATAAGATTTTGCATGAAAAGAAGACTAGCAGCAGCGTTGCACGGGAGAATGTGAAAAGTGTTCATATGTAGTAAAAACCTGAGAAATCCGTCCGTTTTCGTCATTTGTTATCGAATCGGCTTAAAGCCAGATCGTCACATTGGCCGCTTTTCTCTCTGAGACGGTTACATTTATCGTCTGCAAAGCTATGTCGCGTGCTGCGGTATGCGGAGACACTAAAAGCACCATAGTAGAACACAGAAGAAGCTTTACGTTGAAGTAATAGATAGTAAGAAGTAGTACAATTGAAGTTTTAGTTGTCGATTATTCACTTTTTATCCGGCTTTGGTGGCTTGGACATGACCTAGGACCTTAAGATTTTGCATGAAAGGTCGACTAGCAGCCGCGTTGCACGGGAGAATGTGAAAAGTGTTCATATGTAGTAAAAACCTGAGATATCCGTCTGTTTTCGTCATTTGTTATCGAATCGACTTAAAGCCAGATCGTCACATTGGACCATCTTCTCTCTGAAACGGTTACATTTTTTGTCTACAAAGCTATGTCGCGTGCTGCGGTATGCGGAAACACTAAAAGCACCATAGTAGAACACAGAAGAAGCTTTATGTTGAAGTAATAGATAATAAGAAGTAGTACAATTGAAGTTTTAGTTGTCGATTATTCACTTTTTAGCCGGCTTTGGTGGCTTGGACATGAGGTGGAACCTTAAGATTTTGCATGAAAGGAAGACTACCAGCCGCGTTGCACGGGAAAATGTGAAAAGTGTTCATATGTAGTAAAAAACTGAGACATCCGTCCGTTTTCGTCATTTGTTATCGAATCGACTTAAAGCCGGATCGTCACATCTTCCTCTCTACTCTCTGAAACGGTTACATTTATCGTCTGCAAAGCTATGTCGCGTGCTGCGGTATGCGGAGACACTAAAAGCACCATAGAAGAACACAGAAGTAGCTTCTAAGTTGAAGTAATAGCCAGTAAGAAGTTGTACAATTCAAGTTTTAGTTGTCGATTATTCACTTTTTAGCCGGCTTTGGTGGCTTGGACATGACCTAGGACGTTAAGATTTTGCATGAAAGGAGGACTGGCAGCCGCGTTGCACGGGAGAATGTGAAAAGACTTCATATGTGGTAAAAACCTGATAAATCCGTCCGTTTTCGTCATTTTTAAAGGCAGATCGTCACATTGGCCGCTTTTCTCTCTGAGACGGTTACATTTATCGTCTGCAACGCTATGTCGCGTGCTGCGGTATGCGGAGACACTAAAAGCACCATAGTAGAACACAGAAAAAGCACCTATGTTGAAGTAATAGCCAGTAAGAAGTAGTACAATTGAAGTTTTAGTTGTCGGTTATACACTTTTAGCCAGCTTTGGTGGCTTGGACATGAGGTGGAACCATAAGATTTTGCATGAAAAGAAGACTAGCAGCAGCGTTGCACGGGAGAATGTGAAAAGTGTTCATATGTAGTAAAAACCTGAGAAATCCGTCCGTTTTCGTCATTTGTTATCGAATCGGCTTAAAGCCAGATCGTCACATTGGCCGCTTTTCTCTCTGAGACGGTTACATTTATAGTCTGCAAAGCTATGTCGCGTGCTGCGGTATGCGGAGACACTAAAAGCACCATAGTAGAACACAGAAGAAACTTCTAAGTTGAAGTAATAGCCAGTAAGAAGTAGTGCAATTCAAGTTTTAGTTATCGATTATTCACTTTTTAGCCGGCTTTGGTGGCTTTTACATGACCTAGGACCGTAAGATTTTGCATGAAAGGAGGTCTAGTAGCCGCGTTGCATGGGAGAACGTGAAAAGTGTTCATATGTAGTAAAAACCTGAGAAATCCGTCCGTTTTATTTGTTATCGAATCGACTTAAAGCCAGATCGTTACATTGGCCGCTTTTCTCTCTGAGACGGTTACATTTATCGTCTGCAAAGCTATGTCGCGTGCTGCGGTATGCGGAAACACTAAAAGCACCATAGTAGAACACAGAAGAACCTTTATGTTGAAGTAATAGATAGTAAGAAGTAGTACAATTCATGTTTTACTTGTCGATTATTCACATTTTAGCCGGCTTTGGTGGCTTGGACATGACCTAGGACCTTAAGATTTTTCATGAAAGGAGGACTAGCAGCCGCGTTGCACGGGAGAATGTGAAAAGTGTTCATATGTAGTAAAAACCTGAGAAATCCGTCCGTTTTCGTCATTTGTTATCGAATCGACTTAAAGCCAGATCGTCACATTGGCCGCTTTTCTCTCTGAGACGGTTACATTTATCGTCTGCAAATCTATGTCGCGTGGTGCGGTATGCTGAAACAATACTTGCACCATAGTAGAACACAGAAGTAGCTTCTAAGTTGAAGTAATAGCCAGTAAGAAGTTGTACAATTCAAGTTTTAGTTGTCGATTATTCACTTTTTAGCCGGCTTTGGTGGCTTGGACATGACCTAGGACCTTAAGATTTTGCATGAAAGGAGGACTGGCAGCCGCGTTGCACGGGAGAATGTGAAAAGACTTCATATGTGGTAAAAACCTGATAAATCCGTCCGTTTTCGTCATTTGTTATCGAAACGACTTAAAGGCAGATCGTCACTTTGGCCGCTTTTCTCTCTGAGACGGTTACATTTATCGTCTGCAAAGCTATGTCGCGTGCTGCGGTATGCGGAGACACTAAAAGCACCATAGTAGAACACTGAAGAAGCTTCTAAGTTGGAGCAATGGCCAGTAAGAAGTAGTACAATCCAAGTTTTAGTTGTCGATTATTCACTTTTTAGCCGGCTTTGGTGGCTTGGACATGCGGTGGAACCTTAAGATTTTGCATGAAAGTAAGACTAGCAGCCGCGTTGCACGGGAGATTGTGAAAAGTGTTCATATGTAGTAAAAACCTGAGAAATCCGTCCGTTTTCGTCATTTGTTATCGAATCGACTTAAAGCCAGATCGTCACATTGGCCGCTCTTCTCTCTGAAACGGTTGCACTTATCGTCTGCAAAGCTATGTCGCGTGCTGCGGTATGCCGAAACACTACTTGCACCATAGTAGAACACGGAAGAAGCTTCTAAGTTGAAGTAATAGCCAGTAAGAAATAGTACAATTCAAGTTTTAGTTGTCGATTATTCACATTTTAGCCGGCTTTGGCGGCTTGGACATGACCTAGGACCTTAAGATTTTGCATGAAAGGAGGCCTAGCAGCCGCGTTGCACGGGAGAATGTGAAAAGTGTTCATATGTAGTAAAAACCTGAGAAATCCGTCCGTTTTCGTCATTTGTTATCGAATCGAATTAAAGCCAGATCGTCACATTGAACGCTCTACTCTCTGAAACGGTTACATTTATCGTCTGCAAAGCTATGTCGCGTGCTGCGGTATGCGGAGACACTAAAAGCACCATAGAAGAACACAGAAGTAGCTTCTAAGTTGAAGTAATAGCCAGTAAGAAGTTGTACAATTCAAGTTTTAGTTGTCGATTATTCACTTTTTAGCCGGCTTTGGTGGCTTGGACATGACCTAGGACGTTAAGATTTTGCATGAAAGGAGGACTGGCAGCCGCGTTGCACGGGAGAATGTGAAAAGACTTCATATGTGGTAAAAACCTAATAAATCAGTCCGTTTTCGTCATTTTTAAAGGCAGATCGTCACATTGGCCGCTTTTCTCTCTGAGACGGTTACATTTATCGTCTGCAACGCTATGTCGCGTGCTGCGGTATGCGGAGACACTAAAAGCACCATAGTAGAACACAGAAAAAGCACCTATGTTGAAGTAATAGCCAGTAAGAAGTAGTACAATTGAAGTTTTAGTTGTCGGTTATACACTTTTAGCCAGCTTTGGTGGCTTGGACATGAGGTGGAACCATAAGATTTTGCATGAAAAGAAGACTAGCAGCAGCGTTGCACGGGAGAATGTGAAAAGTGTTCATATGTAGTAAAAACCTGAGAAATCCGTCCGTTTTCGTCATTTGTTATCGAATCGGCTTAAAGCCAGATCGTCACATTGGCCGCTTTTCTCTCTGAGACGGTTACATTTATCGTCTGCAAAGCTATGTCGCGTGCTGCGGTATGCGGAGACACTAAAAGCACCATAGTAGAACACAGAAGAAACTTCTAAGTTGAAGTAATAGCCAGTAAGAAGTAGTGCAATTCAAGTTTTAGTTATCGATTATTCACTTTTTAGCCGGCTTTGGTGGCTTTTACATGACCTAGGACCGTAAGATTTTGCATGAAAGGAGGTCTAGTAGCCGCGTTGCATGGGAGAACGTGAAAAGTGTTCATATGTAGTAAAAACCTGAGAAATCCGTCCGTTTTATTTGTTATCGAATCGACTTAAAGCCAGATCGTTACATTGGCCGCTTTTCTCTCTGAGACGGTTACATTTTTCGTCTGCAAAGCTATGTCGCGTGCTGCGGTATGCGGAGACACTAAAAGCACCATAGTAGAACACAGAAGAAGCTTTACGTTGAAGTAATAGATAGTAAGAAGTAGTACAATTGAAGTTTTAGTTGTCGATTATTCACTTTTTATCCGGCTTTGGTGGCTTGGACATGACCTAGGATCTTAAGATTTTGCATGAAAGGTCGACTAGTAGCCGCGTTGCACGGGAGAATGTGAAAAGTGTTCATATGTAGTAAAAACCTGAGATATCCGTCTGTCTTCGTCATTTGTTATCGAATCGACTTAAAGCCAGATCGTCACATCTTCCTCTCTACTCTCTGAAACGGTTACATTTATCGTCTGCAAAGCTATGTCGCGTGCTGCGGTATGCGGAAACACTAAAAGCACCATAGTAGAACACAGAAGAACCTTTATGTTGAAGTAATAGATAGTAAGAAGTAGTACAATTCATGTTTTACTTGTCGATTAATCACATTTTAGCCGGCTTTGGTGGCTTGGACATGACCTAGGACCTTAAGATTTTTCATGAAAGGAGGACTAGCAGCCGCGTTGCACGGGAGAATGTGAAAAGTGTTCATATGTAGTAAAAACCTGAGAAATCCGTCCGTTTTCGTCATTTGTTATCGAATCGACTTAAAGCCAGATCGTCACATTGGCCGCTTTTCTCTCTGAGACGGTTACATTTATCGTCTGCAAATCTATGTCGCGTGCTGCGGTATGCCGAAACAATACTTGCACCATAGTAGAACACAGAAGTAGCTTCTAAGTTGAAGTAATAGCCAGTAAGAAGTTGTACAATTCAAGTTTTAGTTGTCGATTATTCACTTTTTAGCCGGCTTTGGTGGCTTGGACATGACCTAGGACCTTAAGATTTTGCATGAAAGGAGGACTGGCAGCCGCGTTGCACGGGAGAATGTGAAAAGACTTCATATGTGGTAAAAACCTGATAAATCCGTCCGTTTTCGTCATTTGTTATCGAAACGACTTAAAGGCAGATCGTCACTTTGGCCGCTTTTCTCTCTGAGACGGTTACATTTATCGTCTGCAAAGCTATGTCGCGTGCTGCGGTATGCGGAGACACTAAAAGCACCATAGTAGAACACTGAGGAAGCTTCTAAGTTGGAGCAATGGCCAGTAAGAAGTAGTACAATCCAAGTTTTAGTTGTCGATTATTCACTTTTTAGCCGGCTTTGGTGGCTTGGACATGCGGTGGAACCTTAAGATTTTGCATGAAAGTAAGACTAGCAGCCGCGTTGCACGGGAGATTGTGAAAAGTGTTCATATGTAGTAAAAACCTGAGAAATCCGTCCGTTTTCGTCATTTGTTATCGAATCGACTTAAAGCCAGATCGTCACATTGGCCGCTCTTCTCTCTGAAACGGTTGCACTTATCGTCTGCAAAGCTATGTCGCGTGCTGCGGTATGCCGAAACACTACTTGCACCATAGTAGAACACGGAAGAAGCTTCTAAGTTGAAGTAATAGCCAGTAAGAAATAGTACAATTCAAGTTTTAGTTGTCGATTATTCACATTTTAGCCGGCTTTGGCGGCTTGGACATGACCTAGGACCTTAAGATTTTGCATGAAAGGAGGCCTAGCAGCCGCGTTGCACGGGAGAATGTGAAAAGTGTTCATATGTAGTAAAAACCTGAGAAATCCGTCCGTTTTCGTCATTTGTTATCGAATCGAATTAAAGCCAGATCGTCACATTGAACGCTCTACTCTCTGAAACGGTTACATTTATCGTCTGCAAAGCTATGTCGCGTGCTGCGGTATGCAAGGACACTAAAAGCACCATAGAAGAACACAGAAGTAGCTTCTAAGTTGAAGTAATAGCCAGTAAGAAGTTGTACAATTCAAGTTTTAGTTGTCGATTATTCACTTTTTAGCCGGCTTTGGTGGCTTGGACATGACCTAGGACGTTAAGATTTTGCATGAAAGGAGGACTGGCAGCCGCGTTGCAAGGGAGAATGTGAAAAGACTTCATATGTGGTAAAAACCTGATAAATCCGTCCGTTTTCGTCATTTGTTATCGAAACGACTTAAAGGCAGATCGTCACATTGGCCGCCTTTCTCTCTGAGACGGTTACATTTATCGTCTGCAACGCTATGTCGCGTGCTGCGGTATGCGGAGACACTAAAAGCACCATAGTAGAACACAGAAGAAGCTTCTAAGTTGGAGTAATAGCCAGTGAGAAGTAATACAATTCAAGTTTTAGTTGTCGATTATTCACATTTTAGCCGGCTTTGGTGGCTTGGACATGACCTAGGACCTTAAGATTTTGCATGAAAGGAGGACTAGCAGCCGCGTTGCACGGGAGAATGTGAAAAGTGTTCATATGTAGTAAAAACCTGAGAAATCCGTCCGTTTTCGTCATTTGTTTTCGAATCGACTTAAAGCCAGATCGTCACATTGACCGCTCTTCTCTCTGAAACGGTTACATTTATCGTCTACAACGCTATGTCGCGTGCTGCGTTATGCGGAAACACTAAAAGCACTATAGTAGAACACAGAAGAAGCACCTATGTTGAAGTAATAGAAAGTAAGAAGTAGTACAATTGAAGTTTTAGTTGTCGGTTATTCACTTTTAGCCAGCTTTGGTGGCTTGGACATGAGGTGGAACCATAAGATTTTGCATGAAAAGAAGACTAGCAGTAGCGTTGCACGGGAGAATGTGAATAGTGTTCATATGTAGTAAAAACCTGAGAAATCCGTCCGTTTTCGTCATTTGTTATCGAATCGGCTTAAAGCCAGATCGTCACATTGGCCGCTTTTCTCTCTGAGACGGTTACATTTATCGTCTGCAAAGCTATGTCGCGTGCTGCGGTATGCGGAGACACTAAAAGCACCATAGTAGAACACAGAAGAAGCTTTACGTTGAAGTAATAGATAGTAAGAAGTAGTACAATTGAAGTTTTAGTTGTCGATTATTCACTTTTTATCCGGCTTTGGTGGCTTGGACATGACCTAGGACCTTAAGATTTTGCATGAAAGGTCGACTAGCAGCCGCGTTGCACGGGAGAATGTGAAAAGTGTTCATATGTAGTAAAAACCTGAGATATCCGTCTGTTTTCGTCATTTGTTATCGAATCGACTTAAAGCCAGATCGTCACATTGGACCCTCTTCTCTCTGAAACGGTTACATTTTTTGTCTACAAAGCTATGTCGCGTGCTGCGGTATGCGGAAACACTAAAAGCACCATAGTAGAACACAGAAGAAGCTTTATGTTGAAGTAATAGATAATAAGAAGTAGTACAATTGAAGTTTTAGTTGTCGATTATTCACTTTTTAGCCGGCTTTGGTGGCTTGGACATGAGGTGGAACCTTAAGATTTTGCATGAAAGGAAGACTACCAGCCGCGTTGCACGGGAAAATGTGAAAAGTGTTCATATGTAGTAAAAAACTGAGAAATCCGTCCGTTTTCGTCATTTGTTATCGAATCGACTTAAAGCCGGATCGTCACATCTTCCTCTCTACTCTCTGAAACGGTTACATTTATCGTCTGCAAAGCTATGTCGCGTGCTGCGGTATGCGGAAACACTAAAAGCACCATAGTAGAACACAGAAGAAGCTTTTGTTGAAGTAATAGATAGTAAGAAGTAGTACAATTCATGTTTTAGTTGTCGATTATTCACATTTTAGACGGCTTTGGTGGCTTGGACATGACCTAGGACCTTAAGATTTTTCATGAAAGGAGGACTAGCAGCCGCGTTGCACGGGAGAATGTGAAAAGTGTTCATATGTAGTAAAAACCTGAGAAATCCGTCCGTTTTCGTCATTTGTTATCGAATCGACTTAAAGCCAGATCGTCACATTGGCCGCTTTTCTCTCTGAGACGGTTACATTTATCGTCTGCAAATCTATGTCGCGTGCTGCAGTATGCCGAAACACTACTTGCACCATAGTAGAACACAGAAGTAGCTTCTAAGTTGAAGTAATAGCCAGTAAGAAGTTGTACAATTCAAGTTTTAGTTGTCGATTATTCACTTTTTAGCCGGCTTTGGTGGCTTGGACATGCGGTGGAACCTTAAGATTTTGCATGAAAGTAAGACTAGCAGCCGCGTTGCACGGGAGATTGTGAAAAGTGTTCATATGTAGTAAAAACCTGAGAAATCCGTCCGTTTTCGTCATTTGTTATCGAATCGACTTAAAGCCAGATCGTCACATTGGCCGCTCTTCTCTCTGAAACGGTTGCACTTATCGTCTGCAAAGCTATGTCGCGTGCTGCGGTATGCCGAAACACTACTTGCACCATAGTAGAACACGGAAGAAGCTTCTAAGTTGAAGTAATAGCCAGTAAGAAATAGTACAATTCAAGTTTTAGTTGTCGATTATTCACATTTTAGCCGGCTTTGGCGGCTTGGACATGACCTAGGACCTTAAGATTTTGCATGAAAGGAGGCCTAGCAGCCGCGTTGCACGGGAGAATGTGAAAAGTGTTCATATGTAGTAAAAACCTGAGAAATCCGTCCGTTTTCGTCATTTGTTATCGAATCGAATTAAAGCCAGATCGTCACATTGAACGCTCTACTCTCTGAAACGGTTACATTTATCGTCTGCAAAGCTATGTCGCGTGCTGCGGTATGCAAGGACACTAAAAGCACCATAGAAGAACACAGAAGTAGCTTCTAAGTTGAAGTAATAGCCAGTAAGAAGTTGTACAATTCAAGTTTTAGTTGTCGATTATTCACTTTTTAGCCGGCTTTGGTGGCTTGGACATGACCTAGGACGTTAAGATTTTGCATGAAAGGAGGACTGGCAGCCGCGTTGCAAGGGAGAATGTGAAAAGACTTCATATGTGGTAAAAACCTGATAAATCCGTCCGTTTTCGTCATTTGTTATCGAAACGACTTAAAGGCAGATCGTCACATTGGCCGCCTTTCTCTCTGAGACGGTTACAGTTATCGTCTGCAACGCTATGTCGCGTGCTGCGGTATGCGGAGACACTAAAAGCACCATAGTAGAACACAGAAGAAGCTTCTAAGTTGGAGTAATAGCCAGTGAGAAGTAATACAATTCAAGTTTTAGTTGTCGATTATTCACATTTTAGCCGGCTTTGGTGGCTTGGACATGACCTAGGACCTTAAGATTTTGCATGAAAGGAGGACTAGCAGCCGCGTTGCACGGGAGAATGTGAAAAGTGTTCATATGTAGTAAAAACCTGAGAAATCCGTCCGTTTTCGTCATTTGTTTTCGAATCGACTTAAAGCCAGATCGTCACATTGACCGCTCTTCTCTCTGAAACGGTTACATTTATCGTCTACAACGCTATGTCGCGTGCTGCGTTATGTGGAAACACTAAAAGCACTATAGTAGAACACAGAAGAAGCACCTATGTTGAAGTAATAGAAAGTAAGAAGTAGTACAATTGAAGTTTTAGTTGTCGGTTATTCACTTTTAGCCAGCTTTGGTGGCTTGGACATGAGGTGGAACCATAAGATTTTGCATGAAAAGAAGACTAGCAGTAGCGTTGCACGGGAGAATGTGAAAAGTGTTCATATGTAGTAAAAACCTGAGAAATCCGTCCGTTTTCGTCATTTGTTATCGAATCGGCTTAAAGCCAGATCGTCACATTGGCCGCTTTTCTCTCTGAGACGGTTACATTTATCGTCTGCAAAGCTATGTCGCGTGCTGCGGTATGCGGAGACACTAAAAGCACCATAGTAGAACACAGAAGAAGCTTTACGTTGAAGTAATAGATAGTAAGAAGTAGTACAATTGAAGTTTTAGTTGTCGATTATTCACTTTTTATCCGGCTTTGGTGGATTGGACATGACCTAGGACCTTAAGATTTTGCATGAAAGGTCGACTAGCAGCCGCGTTGCACGGGAGAATGTGAAAAGTGTTCATATGTAGTAAAAACCTGAGATATCCGTCTGTTTTCGTCATTTGTTATCGAATCGACTTAAAGCCAGATCGTCACATTGGCCGCTTTTCTCTCTGAGACGGTTACATTTATCGTCTGCAAATCTATGTCGCGTGCTGCAGTATGCCGAAACACTACTTGCACCATAGTAGAACACAGAAGTAGCTTCTAAGTTGAAGTAATAGCCAGTAAGAAGTTGTACAATTCAAGTTTTAGTTGTCGATTATTCACTTTTTAGCCGGCTTTGGTGGCTTGGACATGACCTAGGACGTTAAGATTTTGCATGAAAGGAGGACTGGCAGCCGCGTTGCACGGGAGAATGTGAAAAGACTTCATATGTGGTAAAAACCTGATAAATCCGTCCGTTTTCGTCATTTGTTATCGAAACGACTTAAAGGCAGATCGTCACATTGGCCGCTTTTCTCTCTGAGACGGTTACATTTATCGTCTGCAAAGCTATGTCGCGTGCTGCGGTATGCGGAGACACTAAAAGCACCATAGTAGAACACTGAAGAAGCTTCTAAGTTGGAGCAATGGCCAGTAAGAAGTAGTACAATCCAAGTTTTAGTTGTCGATTATTCACTTTTTAGCCGGCTTTGGTGGTTCGGACATGCGGTGGAACCTTAAGATTTTGCATGAAAGTAAGACTAGCAGCCGCGTTGCACGGGAGATTGTGAAAAGTGTTCATATGTAGTAAAAACCTGAGAAATCCGTCCGTTTTCGTGATTTGTTAACGAATCGACTTAAAGCCAGATCGTCACATTGGCCGCTCTTCTCTCTGAAACGGTTGCACTTATCGTCTGCAAAGCTATGTCGCGTGCTGCGGTATGCCGAAACACTACTTGCACCATAGTAGAACACAGAAGAAGCTTCTAAGTTGAAGTAATAGCCAGTAAGAAATAGTACAATTCAAGTTTTAGTTGTCGATTATTCACATTTTAGCCGGCTTTGGCGGCTTGGACATGACCTAGGACCTTAAGATTTTGCATGAAAGGAGGACTAGCAGCCGCGTTGCACGGGAGAATGTGAAAAGTGTTCATATGTAGTAAAAACCTGAGAAATCCGTCCGTTTTCGTCATTTGTTATCGAATCGAATTAAAGCCAGATCGTCACATTGAACGCTCTACTCTCTGAAACGGTTACATTTATCGTCTGCAAAGCTATGTCGCGTGCTGCGGTATGCGGAGACACTAAAAGCAACATAGAAGAACACAGAAGTAGCTTCTAAGTTGAAGTAATAGCCAGTAAGAAGTTGTACAATTCAAGTTTTAGTTGTCGATTATTCACTTTTTAGCCGGCTTTGGTGGCTTGGACATGACCTAGGACGTTAAGATTTTGCATGAAAGGAGGACTGACAGCCGCGTTGCACGGGAGAATGTGAAAAGACTTCATATGTGGTAAAAACCTGATAAATCCGTCCGTTTTCGTCATTTGTTATCGAAACGACTTAAAGGCAGATCGTCACATTGGCCGCTTTTCTCTCTGAGACGGTTACATTTATCGTCTGCAAAGCTATGTCGCGTGCAGCGGTATGCGGAGACACTAAAAGCACCATAGTAGAACACTGAAGAAGCTTCTAAGTTGGAGCAATGGCCAGTAAGCAGTAGTACAATTCAAGTTTTAGTTGTCGATTATTCACTTTTTAGCCGGCTTTGGTGGCTTGGACATGCGGTGGAACCTTAAGATTTTGTATGAAAGTAAGACTAATAGCCGCGTTGCACGGGAGATTGTGAAAAGTGTTCATATGTAGTAAAAACCTGAGAAATCCGTCCGTTTTCGTCATTTGTTATCGAATCGACTTAAAGCCAGATCGTCACATTGGCCGCTCTTCTCTCTGAAACGGTTGCACTTATCGTCTGCAAAGCTATGTCGCGTGCTGCGGTATGCCGAAACACTACTTGCACCATAGTAGAACACAGAAGAAGCTTCTAAGTTGAAGTAATAGCCAGTAAGAAATAGTACAATTCAAGTTTTAGTTGTCGATTATTCACATTTTAGCCGGCTTTGGCGGCTTGGACATGACCTAGGACCTTAAGATTTTGCATGAAAGGAGGACTAGCAGCCGCGTTGCACGGGAGAATGTGAAAAGTGTTCATATGTAGTAAAAACCTGAGAAATCCGTCCGTTTTCGTCATTTGTTATCGAATCGAATTAAAGCCAGATCGTCACATTGAACGCTCTACTCTCTTAAACGGTTACATTTATCGTCTGCAAAGCTATGTCGCGTGCTGCGGTATGCGGAGACACTAAAAGCACCATAGAAGAACACAGAAGTAGCTTCTAAGTTGAAGTAATAGCCAGTAAGAAGTTGTACAATTCAAGTTTTAGTTGTCGATTATTCACTTTTTAGCCGGCTTTGGTGGCTTGGACATGACCTAGGACGTTAAGATTTTGCATGAAAGGAGGACTGGCAGCCGCGTTGCACGGGAGAATGTGAAAAGACTTCATATGTGGTAAAAACCTGATAAATCCGTCCGTTTTCGTCATTTTTAAAGGCAGATCGTCACATTGGCCGCTTTTCTCTCTGAGACGGTTACATTTATCGTCTGCAACGCTATGTCGCGTGCTGCGGTATGCGGAGACACTAAAAGCACCATAGTAGAACACAGAAAAAGCACCTATGTTGAAGTAATAGCCAGTAAGAAGTAGTACAATTGAAGTTTTAGTTGTCGGTTATACACTTTTAGCCAGCTTTGGTGGCTTGGACATGAGGTGGAACCATAAGATTTTGCATGAAAAGAAGACTAGCAGCAGCGTTGCACGGGAGAATGTGAAAAGTGTTCATATGTAGTAAAACCCTGAGAAATCCGTCCGTTTTCGTCATTTGTTATCGAATCGGCTTAAAGCCAGATCGTCACATTGGCCGCTTTTCTCTCTGAGACGGTTACATTTATCGTCTGCAAAGCTATGTCGCGTGCTGCGGTATGCGGAGACACTAAAAGCACCATAGTAGAACACAGAAGAAGCTTTACGTTGAAGTAATAGATAGTAAGAAGTAGTACAATTGAAGTTTTAGTTGTCGATTATTCACTTTTTATCCGGCTTTGGTGGCTTGGACATGACCTAGGATCTTAAAATTTTGCATGAAAGGTCGACTAGTAGCCGCGTTGCACGGGAGAATGTGAAAAGTGTTCATATGTAGTAAAAACCTGAGATATCCGTCTGTCTTCGTCATTTGTTATCGAATCGACTTAAAGCCAGATCGTCACATTGGCCGCTTTTCTCTCTGAGACGGTTACATTTATCGTCTGCAAATCTATGTCGCGTGCTGCGGTATGCCGAAACAATACTTGCACCATAGTAGAACACAGAAGTAGCTTCTAAGTTGGAGCAATGGCCAGTAAGAAGTAGTACAATCCAAGTTTTAGTTGTCGATTATTCACTTTTTAGCCGGCTTTGGTGGCTTGGACATGCGGTGGAACCTTAAGATTTTGCATGAAAGTAAGACTAGCAGCCGCGTTGCACGGGAGATTGTGAAAAGTGTTCATATGTAGTAAAAACCTGAGAAATCCGTCCGTTTTCGTCATTTGTTATCGAATCGACTTAAAGCCAGATCGTCACATTGGCCGCTCTTCTCTTTGAAACGGTTGCACTTATCGTCTGCAAAGCTATGTCGCGTGCTGCGGTATGCCGAAACACTACTTGCACCATAGTAGAACACGGAAGAAGCTTCTAAGTTGAAGTAATAGCCAGTAAGAAATAGTACAATTCAAGTTTTAGTTGTCGATTATTCACATTTTAGCCGGCTTTGGCGGCTTGGACATGACCTAGGACCTTAAGATTTTGCATGAAAGGAGGCCTAGCAGCCGCGTTGCACGGGAGAATGTGAAAAGTGTTCATATGTAGTAAAAACCTGAGAAATCCGTCCGTTTTCGTCATTTGTTATCGAATCGAATTAAAGCCAGATCGTCACATTGAACGCTCTACTCTCTTAAACGGTTACATTTATCGTCTGCAAAGCTATGTCGCGTGCTGCGGTATGCGGAGACACTAAAAGCACCACAGAAGAACACAGAAGTAGCTTCTAAGTTGAAGTAATAGCCAGTAAGAAGTTGTACAATTCAAGTTTTAGTTGTCGATTATTCACTTTTTAGCCGGCTTTCGTGGCTTGGACATGACCTAGGACGTTAAGGTTTTGCATGAAAGGAGGACTGGCAGCCGCGTTGCAAGGGAGAATGTGAAAAGACTTCATATGTGGTAAAAACCTGATAAATCCGTCCGTTTTCGTCATTTGTTATCGAAACGACTTAAAGGCAGATCGTCACATTGGCCGCCTTTCTCTCTGAGACGGTTACATTTATCGTCTGCAACGCTATGTCGCGTGCTGCGGTATGCGGAGACACTAAAAGCACCATAGTAGAACACAGAAGAAGCTTCTAAGTTGGAGTAATAGCCAGTGAGAAGTAATACAATTCAAGTTTTAGTTGTCGATTATTCACATTTTAGCCGGCTTTGGTGGCTTGGACATGACCTAGGACCTTAAGATTTTGCATGAAAGGAGGACTAGCAGCCGCGTTGCACGGGAGAATGTGAAAAGTGTTCATATGTAGTAAAAACCTGAGAAATCCGTCCGTTTTCGTCATTTGTTTTCGAATCGACTTAAAGCCAGATCGTCACATTGACCGCTCTTCTCTCTGAAACGGTTACATTTATCGTCTACAACGCTATGTCGCGTGCTGCGTTATGCGGAAACATTAAAAGCACTATAGTAGAACACAGAAGAAGCACCTATGTTGAAGTAATAGAAAGTAAGAAGTAGTACAATTGAAGTTTTAGTTGTCGGTTATTCACTTTTAGCCAGCTTTGGTGGCTTGGACATGAGGTGGAACCATAAGATTTTGCATGAAAAGAAGACTAGCAGTAGCGTTGCACGGGAGAATGTGAAAAGTGTTCATATGTAGTAAAAACCTGAGAAATCCGTCCGTTTTCGTCATTTGTTATCGAATCGGCTTAAAGCCAGATCGTCACATTGGCCGCTTTTCTCTCTGAAACGGTTACATTTATCGTCTGCAAAGCTATGTCGCGTGCTGCGGTATGCGGAGACACTAAAAGCACCATAGTAGAACACAGAAGAAGCTTCTAAGTTGAAGTAATAGCCAGTAAGAAGTAGTGCAATTCAAGTTTTAGTCATCGATTATTCACTCTTTAGCCGGCTTTGGTGGCTTTTACATGACCTAGGACCGTAAGATTTTGCATGAAAGGAGGTCTAGTAGCCGCGTTGCATGGGAGAACGTGAAAAGTGTTCATATGTAGTAAAAACCTGAGAAATCCGTCCGTTTTATTTGTTATCGAATCGACTTAAGCCAGATCGTTACAATGGCCGCTTTTCTCTCTGAGACGGTAACATTTTTCGTCTGCAAAGCTATGTCGCGTGCTGCGGTATGCGGACACACTAAAAGCACCATAGTAGAACACAGAAGAAGCTTTACGTTGAAGTAATAGGTAGTAAGAAGTAGTACAATTGAAGTTTTAGTTGTCGATTATTCACTTTTTATCCGGCTTTGGTGGCTTGGACATGAAATGGGACCTTAAGATTTTGCATGAAAGGAAGACTACCAGCCGCGTTGCACGGGAAAATGTGAAAAGTGTTCATATGTAGTAAAAAACTGAGAAATCCGTCCGTTTTCGTCATTTGTTATCGAATCGACTTAAAGCCAGATCGTCACATCTTCCTCTCTACTCTCTGAAACGGTTACATTTATCGTCTGCAAAGCTATGTCGCGTGCTGCACTATGCGGAAACACTAAAAGCACCATAGTAGAACACTGAAGAAGCTTCTAAGTTGAAGCAATAGCCAGTAAGAAGTTGTACAATTCAAGTTTTAGTTGTCGATTATTCACTTTTTAGCCGGCTTTGGTGGCTTGGACATCACCTAGGACGTTAAGATTTAGCATGAAAGGAGAACTAGCAGCCGCGTTGCACGGGGGAATGTGAAAAGTGTTCATATGTAGTAAAAAACTGAGAAATCCGTCCGTTTTCGACATTTGTTATCGAATCGACTTAAGGCCAGATCGTCACATTGGCCGCTCTCCTCTCTGAAACGGTTACACTTATCGTCTGCAAAGCTATGTCGCGTGCTGCGGTATGCCGAAACACTAAAAGCACCATAGTAGAACACAGAAGAAGCTTCTAAGTTGAAGTAATAGCCAGTAAGAAGTAGTACAATTCAAGTTTTAGTTGTCTATTATTCACATTTTAGCCGGCTTTGGTGGCTTGGACATGACCTAGGACCTTAAGATTTTGCATGAAAGGAGGAATAGCAGCCGCGTTGCACGGAAGAATGTGAAATGTGTTCATATGTAGTAAAAACCTGAGAAATCCGTCCGTTTTCGTCATTTGTTATCGAATCGAGTTAAAGCCAGATCGTCACAGTGGCCGCTCTTCTCTCTGAAACGGTTACTTTTATCGTCTACAAAGCTATGTCGCGTGCTGCGGTATGCGGAAACACTAAACGCACCATAGTAGAACACAGAAGAAGCAGCTATGTTGACGTAACAGCCAATAAGAAGTAGTACTATTCAAGTTTTAGTTGTCGATTATTCACTTTTTAGCCGGCTTTGGTGGCTTGGACATGAGGTGGAACCTTAAGATGTTGCATCAAAGGAGAAATAGCAGCCGCGTTGCACAGGAGAATATGAAAAGTGTTCATATGTAGTAAAAACCTAAGTAATCCGTCCGTTTTCGTCATTTGTTATCGAAACGACTTAAAGGCAGATCGTCACTTTGGCCGCTTTTCTCTCTGAGACGGTTACATTTATCGTCTGCAAAGCTATGTCGCGTGCTGTGGTATGCGGAGACACTAAAAGCACCATAGTAGAACACTGAAGAAGCTTCTAAGTTGGAGCAATGGCCAGTAAGAAGTAGTACAATCCAAGTTTTAGTTGTCGATTATTCACTTTTAGCCGGCTTTGGTGGCTTGGACATGCGGTGGAACCTTAAGATTTTGCATGAAAGTAAGACTAGCAGCCGCGTTGCACGGGAGATTGTGAAAAGTGTTCATATGTAGTAAAAACCTGAGAAACCCGTCCGTTTTCGTCATTTGTTATCGAATCGACTTAAAGCCAGATCGTCACATTGGCCGCTCTTCTTTCTGAAACGGTTGCACTTATCGTCTGCAAAGCTATGTCGCGTGCTGCGGTATGCCGAAACACTACTTGCACCATAGTAGAACACGGAAGAAGCTTCTAAGTTGAAGTAATAGCCAGTAAGAAATAGTACAATTCAAGTTTTAGTTGTCGATTATTCACATTTTAGCCGGCTTTGGCGGCTTGGACATGACCTAGGACCTTAAGATTTTGCATGAAAGGAGGCCTAGCAGCCGCGTTGCACGGGAGAATGTGAAAAGTGTTCATATGTAGTAAAAACCTGAAAAATCCGTCCGTTTTCGTCATTTGTTATCGAATCGAATTAAAGCCAGATCGTCACATTGAACGCTCTACTCTCTGAAACGGTTACATTTATCGTCTGCAAAGCTATGTCGCGTGCTGCGGTATGCGGAGACACTAAAAGCACCACAGAAGAACACAGAAGTAGCTTCTAAGTTGAAGTAATAGCCAGTAAGAAGTTGTACAATTCAAGTTTTAGTTGTCGATTATTCACTTTTTAGCCGGCTTTGGTGGCTTGGACATGACCTAGGACGTTAAGATTTTGCATGAAAGGAGGACTGGCAGCCGCGTTGCAAGGGAGAATGTGAAAAGACTTCATATGTGGTAAAAACCTGATAAATCCGTCCGTTTTCGTCATTTGTTATCGAAACGACTTAAAGGCAGATCGTCACATTGGCCGCCTTTCTCTCTGAGACGGTTACATTTATCGTCTGCAACGCTATGTCGCGTGCTGCGGTATGCGGAGACACTAAAAGCACCATAGTAGAACACAGAAGAAGCTTCTAAGTTGGAGTAATAGCCAGTGAGAAGTAATACAATTCAAGTTTTAGTTGTCGATTATTCACATTTTAGCCGGCTTTGGTGGCTTGGACATGACCTAGGACCTTAAGATGTTGCATGAAAGGAGGACTAGCAGCCGCGTTGCACGGGAGAATGTGAAAAGTGTTCATATGTAGTAAAAACCTGAGAAATCCGTCCGTTTTCGTCATTTGTTTTCGAATCGACTTAAAGCCAGATCGTCACATTGACCGCTCTTCTCTCTGAAACGGTTACATTTATCGTCTACAACGCTATGTCGCGTGCTGCGTTATGCGGAAACACTAAAAGCACTATAGTAGAACACAGAAGAAGCACCTATGTTGAAGTAATAGAAAGTAAGAAGTAGTACAATTGAAGTTTTAGTTGTCGGTTATTCACTTTTAGCCAGCTTTGGTGGCTTGGGCATGAGGTGGAACCATAAGATTTTGCATGAAAAGAAGACTAGCAGTAGCGTTGCACGGGAGAATGTGAAAAGTGTTCATATGTAGTAAAAACCTGAGAAATCCGTCCGTTTTCGTCATTTGTTATCGAATCGGCTTAAAGCCAGATCGTCACATTGGCCGCTTTTCTCTCTGAGACGGTTACATTTATCGTCTGCAAAGCTATGTCGCGTGCTGCGGTATGCGGAGACACTAAAAGCACCATAGTAGAACACAGAAGAAGCTTCTAAGTTGAAGTAATAGCCAGTAAGAAGTAGTGCAATTCAAGTTTTAGTCATCGATTATTCACTTTTTAGCCGGCTTTGGTGGCTTTTACATGACCTAGGACCGTAAGATTTTGCATGAAAGGAGGTCTAGTAGCCGCGTTGCATGGGAGAACGTGAAAAGTGTTCATATGTAGTAAAAACCTGAGAAATCCGTCCGTTTTATTTGTTATCGTATCGACTTAAGCCAGATCGTTACATTGGCCGCTTTTCTCTCTGAGACGGTTACATTTTTCGTCTGCAAAGCTATGTCGCGTGCTGCGGTATGCGGAGACACTAAAAGCACGATAGTAGAACACAGAAGAAGCTTCTAAGTTGAAGTAAAAGCCAGTAAGAAGTAGTACAATTCAAGTTTTAGTTGTCTATTATTCACATTTTAGCCGGCTTTGGTGGCTTGGACATGACCTAGGACCTTAAGATTTTGCATGAAAGGAGGAATAGCAGCCGCGTTGCACGGAAGAATTTGAAATGTGTTCATATGTAGTAAAAACCTGAGAAATCCGTCCGTTTTCGTCATTTGTTATCGAATCGAGTTAAAGCCAGATCGTCACAGTGGCCGCTCTTCTCTCTGAAACGGTTACATTTATCGTCTACAAAGCTATGTCGCGTGCTGCAGTATGCGGAAACACTAAACGCACCATAGTAGAACACAGAAGAAGCAGCTATGTTGACGTAACAGCCAATAAGAAGTAGTACTATTCAAGTTTTAGTTGTCGATTATTCACTTTTTAGCCGGCTTTGGTGGCTTGGACATGAGGTGGAACCTTAAGATGTTGCATCAAAAGAGAAATAGCAGCCGCGTTGCACAGGAGAATATGAAAAGTGTTCATATGTAGTAAAAACCTAAGTAATCTGTCCGTTTTCGTCATTTGTTATCGAATCGACTTAAAGCCAGATCGTCACATTGGCCGCTCTTCTCTCTGAGACGGTCACATTTATCGTCTGCAAAGTTAGGTCGCGTGCTGCGGTATGCGGAGACACTAAAAGTACCATATTAGAACACAGAAGAAGCTTCTACGTTGAAGTAATAGCCAGTAAGAAATAGTAAAATTCAAGTTTTAGTTGTCGATTAATCACTTTTTAGCCGGCTTTGGTGGCTTGGACATGACCTAGGACCTTAAGATTTTGCATGAAAGGAGGACTAGCAGCCGCGTTGCATGGGAGAATGTGAAAAGTGTTCATATGTAGTAAAAACCTGAGAAATCCGTCCGTTTTCGTCATTTGTTATCGAATCGACTTAAAGCGAGATCGTCACATTGGCCGCTTTTCTCTCTGAGACGGTCACATTTATCGTCTGCAATACTATGTCGCGTGCTGCGGTATGCGGAGACACTAAAAGCACGATAGTAGAACACAGAAGAAGCTTCTAAGTTGAAGTAAAAGCCAGTAAGAAGTAGTACAATTCAAGTTTTAGTTGTCGATTGTTCACTTTTTAGCCGGCTTTGGTGGCTATGACATGACCTAGGATCATAAGATTTTGCATGAAAGGAGGACTAGCAGCCGCGTTGCACGGGAGAATGTGAAAAGTGTTCATATGTAGTAAAAAACCTGAGAAATCCGTCCGTTTTCATCATTTGTTATCGAATCGACTTAAAGCCAGATCGTCACATTGGCCGCTCTTCTCTCTGAAATGGTACATTTATCGTCTACAAAGCTACGTCGCGTGCTGCGGTATGCCGAAACACTAAAAGCACCATAGTAGAACACAGAAGAAGCTTCTATGTTGAAGTAATAGCCAGTAAGAAGTAGTACAATTGAAGTTTTAGTTGTCAATTATTCACTTTTTAGCCGCCTTTGTTGGCTTGAACATGCCCTAGGACCTTAAGATTTTGCATGAAAGGAGGACTAGCAGCCGCGTTGCATGGAAGAATGTGAAAAGTGTTCATATGTAGTAAAAACCTGAGAAATCCGTCCGTTTTCGTCATTTGTTATCGAATCGACTTAAAGCCAGATCGTCACATTGGCCGCTTTTCTCTCTGAAACGGTTACATTTATCGTCTGCAAAGCTATGTCGCGTGCTGCGGTATGCGGAGACACTAAAGGCACCATAGTATAACACAGATCAAGCTTCTAAGTTGAAGTAATAGCCAGTAAGAAGTAGTACAATTCAAGTTTTAGTTGTCGATTATTCACTCTTTAGCCGGCTTTGGTGGCTTGGACATGACCTAGGACCTTAAGATTTTGCATGAAAGGAGGACTAGCAGCCGCGTTGCACGGGAGAATGTGAAAAGTGTTCATATGTAGTAAAAACCTGAGAAATCCGTCCGTTTTCGTCATTTGTTATCGAATCGACTTAAAGCCATATCGTCACATTGGCCGCTCTACTCTCTGAAATGGTACATTTATCGTCTGCAAAGCTATGTCGCGTGCTGCGGTATGCGGAGATACTAAAAGCGCCATAGTAGAACACAGAAGAAGCTTCTAAGTTGAAGTAATAGCCAGTAAGAAGCAGTACAATTCAAGTTTTAGTTGTCTATTATTCACATTTTAGCCGGATTTGGTGGTTTGGACATGACCTAGGACCATAAGATTTTGCATGAAAGGAGGACTAGCAGCCGCGTTGCATGGGAGAATATGAAAAGTGTTCATATGTAGTAAAAACGTGAGAAATCCGTCCGTTTTCGTCATTTGTTATCGAATCGACTTAAAGCCAGATCGTCACATTGGCCGCTTTTCTCTCTGAGACGGTTACATTTATCGTCTTCAAAGCTATGTCGCGTGCTGCGGTATGCGGAAACACTTAAAGCACCATAGTAGAACACAGAAGAAGCTTGTAAGTTGAAGTAATAGCCAGTAAGAAGTAGTACAATTCAAGTATTAGTTGTCGATTATTCACTTTTTAGCCGGCTTTGGTGGCTTGGACATGACCAAGGACCTTACGATTTTCCATGAAAGGAGGACTTGCAGCCGCGTTGCACGGGAGAATGTGAAAAGTGCCCATATGTAGTAAAAACCTGAGAAATCCGTCCGTTTTCGTCATTTGTTATCGAATCGACTTAAAGCCAGATCGTCACATTGGCCGTTCTTCTCTCTGAAACAGTTACATTTATCGTCTGCAAAGCTATGTCGCGTGCTGCGGTATGCCGAAACACTAAAAGCACCATAGTAGAACACAGAAGAAGCTTCTAAGTTGAAGTAATAGCCAGTAAGAAATAGTACAATTCGAGTTTTAGTTGTCGATTATTCACATTTTAGCCGGCTTTGGTGGCTTGGACATGACCTAGGACCTTAAGATTTTGCATGAAAGGAGGACTAGCAGCCGCGTTGCATGGGAGAATGTGAAAAGTGTTCATATGTAGTAAAAACCTGAGAAATCCGTCCGTTTTCGTCATTTGTTATCGAATCGACTTAAAGCCAGATCGTCACATTGGCCGCTTTTAGCTCTGATACGGTTATATTTATCGTCTGCAAAGCTACGTCGCGTGCTGCGGTGTGCGGAGACACTAAAAGCACCATAGTAGAACACAGAAGAAGCTTCTAAGTTGAAGTAATATCCAGTAAGAATTAGTACAATTCAAGTTTTAAATGTCGATTACTCACTCTTTAGCCGGCTTTGGTGGCTTGGACATGACCTAGGACCTTAAGATTTTGCATGAAAGGAGGAATAGCAGCCGCGTTGCACGGGAAAATGTGAAAAGTGTTCATATGTAGTAAAAACCTGAGAAATCCGTCCGTTTTCGTCTTTTGTTATCGAATCGACTTAAAGCCAGATCGTCACATTGGCCGCTTTTCTCTCTGAGAAGGTTACATATACTGTCTGAAAAGCTATGTCGCGTGCTGCGGTATGCGGAGACACTAAAAGCACCATAGTAGAACACAGAAGAAGCTTCTAAGTTAAAGTAATAGCCAGTAAGAAGTAGTACAATTCAAGTTTCAGTTATCGATTATTCACTTTTTAGTCGTCTTTGGTGGCTTGGACATGACCTAGGACCTTAAGATCTTGCATAAAAGGAGGACTAGCAGCAGCGTTGCATGGGAGAATGTGAAAAGTGTTCATATGTAGTAAAAACCTGAGAAATCCGTCCGTTTTCGTCATTTGTTATCGAATCGACTTAAAGCCAGATCGTCACATTGGCCGCTTTTCTCTCAGAGACGGTTACATTTATCGTCTGCAAAGCTATGTCGCGTGCTGCGGTATGCGGAAACACTAAAAGCACCATAGTAGAACACAGAAGTAGCTTCTAAGTTGAAGTAATAGCCAGTAAGAAGCAGTACAATTCAAGTTTTAGTTGTCTATTATTCACATTTTAGCCGGATTTGGTGGTTTGGACATGACCTAGGACATTAAGAATTTGCATGAAAGGAGTAGTTTCAGCCGCGTTGCACGGGAGAATGTGAAAAGTGTTCATATGTAGTAAAAACCTGAGAAATCCGTCCGTTTTCGTCATTTTTTATCGAATCGACTTAAAGCCAGATCGTCACATTGGCCGCTCTTCTCTCTGAAACGGTTACATTTATCGTCTACAAAGCTATGTCGCGTGCTGCGGTATGCGGAAACACTAAAAGCACCATAGTAGAACACAGAAGAAGCTTTTATGTTGAAGTAACAGCCAGTAAGAAGTAGTACAATTGAAGTTTTGGTTGTCGATTATTCACTTTTTAGCCGGCTTTGGTGGCTTGGACATGACCTATTACCTTAAGATTTTGCATGAAAGGAGGACTAGCAGCCACGTTGCATGGGAGAATGTGAAAAGTGTTCATATGTACTGAAACCTGAGAAATCCGTCCGTCTTCGTCATTTGTTATCGAATCGACTTAAAGCCAGATCGTCACATTGGCCGCTTTTCTCTCTGAGACGGTCACATTTATCGTCTGCAAAGCTATGTCGCGTGCTGCGGTATGCGGAGACACTAAAAGCACCAAGGAAGAACACAGAAGATGCTTCTAAGTTGAAGTAATAGCCAGAAAGAAGTAGTACAATTCAAGTTTTAGTTGTCGATTATTCACTTTTCAGCCGGCTTTGGTGGCTTGGACATCACCTAGGACGTTAAGATAATGCATGAAAGGAGGACTGACAGCCGCGTTGCACGGGAGAATGTTAAAAGTGTTCATATGTGGTAAAAACCTGAGAAATGCGTCCATTTTCATCATTTGTTATCGAATCGACTTAAAGAAAGATCGTCACATTGGCCGCTTTTCTCTCTGAGACGGTTACATTTATCGTCTTTAACACTATGTCGCGTGCTGCGGTATGCGGAGACACTAAAAGCACCATAGTAGAACACAGAAGAAGCTTCTATGTTGAAGTAATAGCCAGTAAGAAGTAGTACAATTGAAGTTTTAGTTGTCAATTATTCACTTTTTAGCCGCCTTTGTTGGCTTGGACATGCCCTAGGACCTTAAGATTTTGCATGAAAGGAGGACTAGCAGCCGCGTTGCACGGGAGAATGTGAAAAGTGTTCATATGTAGTAAAAACCTGAGAAATCCGTCCGTTTTCGTCATTTGTTATCGAATCGACTTAAAGCCAGATCGTCACATTGTCCGCTTTTCTCTCTGAAACGGTCACATTTATCGTCTGCAAAGCTATGTCGCGTGCTGCGGTATGCGGAGACACTAAAAGCATGATAGTAGAACACAGAAGAAGCTTCTAAGTTGAAGTAAAAGCCAGTAAGAAGTAGTACAATTCAAGTTTTAGTTGTCGATTGTTCACTTTTTAGCAGGCTTTGGTGGCTATGACATGACCTAGGATCATAAGATTTTGCATGAAAGGAGGACTAGCAGCCGCGTTGCACGGGAGAATGTGAAAAGTGTTCATATGTAGTACAAACCTGAGAAATCCGTCCGTTTTCATCATTTCTTATCGAATCGACTTAAAGCCAGATCGTCACATTGGCCGCTCTTCTCTCTGAAATGGTACATTTATCGTCTACAAAGCTATGTCGCGTGCTGCGGTATGCGGAGACACTACAAGCACCATAGTAGAACACAGAAGAAGCTTCTAAGTTGACGTAATAGCCAGTAAGACGTAGTACAATTCAAGTTTTAGTTGTCGATTATTTACTTTTTAGCCGGCTTTGGTGGCTTGGACATGACCTAGGACCTTAAGATTTTGCATGGAAGGAGGACTATCAGCCGCGTTGCACGGGAGAATGTGAAAAGTGTTCATATGTAGTAAAAACCTGAGAAATCCGTCCGTTTTCGTCATTTGTTATCGAATCGACTTAAAGCCAGATCGCTCTTCTCTCTGAAACGGTTACACTTATCGGCTGCAAAGCTATTTTGCTTGCTGCGGTAAGCGGAAACACTAAAAGCACCATAGAACAACACAGAAGAAGCTTCTAAGTTGAAGTAATAGCCTGTAAGAAGTAGTACAATTCAAGTTTTAGTTGTCGATTATTTACTTTTTAGCCGGTTTTGGTGGCTTGGACATGACCTAGGACCTTAAGATTTTGCATGAAAGGAGGACTAGCAGCCGAGTTGCACGGGAGAATGTGAAAAGTGTTCATATGCAGTAAAAACCTGAGAAATCCGTCCGTTTTCGTCATTTTTTATCGAATCGACGTATAGCCAGATCTTCACATTGGCCGCTATTCTCTCTGAGACGGTTACTTTTGTTGTCTGCAAAGCTATGTCGCGTGCTGCGGTATGCGGAAACACTAAAAACACCATAGTAGAACACAGAAGAAGCTTCTAAGTTGAAGTAATAGCCAGTAAGAAGTAGTACAATTCAAGTTTTAGTTGTCGATTATTCACTTTTTAGCCGGCTTTGGTGGCTTTGACATTAGGTGGAACCTTAAGATTTTGCATGAAAGGAGGACTAGCAGCCGCGTTGCACGCGAGAATGTGAAAAGTGTTCATATGTAGTAAAAACCTGAGAAATCCGTCCGCTTTCGTCATTTGTTATCGAATCGACTTAAAGCCAGATCGTCACATTGGCCGCTCTTCTCTCTGAAACGGTTACATTTATCGTCTGCAAAGCTATGTCGCGTGCTGCGGTATGCGGAAACACTAAAAGCACCATAGTAGAACACAGAAACGCTTCTAAGTTGAAGTAATAGCCAGAAAGAAGTAGTACAATTCAAGTTTTAGTTGTCGATTATTCACTTTTTAGCCGGCTTTGGTGGCTTGGACATGACCTAGGACCTTAAGATTTTGCATGAAAGGAGGACTAGCAGCCGCGTTGCATGGGAGAATGTGAGAAGTGTTCATATGTAGTAAAAACCTGAGAAATCAGTCCATTTTCGTCATTTGTTATCGAATCGACTTAAAGCCAGATCGTCACATTGGGCGCTTTTCTCTCTGAGACGGTTACATTTATCGTCTGCAAAGCTATGTCGCGTGCTGCGGTATGCGGAGACACTAAAAGCACCATAGTAGAACACAGAAGAAGCTTCTAAGTTAAAGTAATAGCCAGTAAGAAGTAGTACAATTCAAGTTTTAGTTATCGATTATTCACTTTTTAGCCGTCTTTGGTGGCTTGGACATGACCTAGGACCTTAAGATCTTGCATAAAAGGAGGACTAGCAGCAGCGTTGCATGGGAGAATGTGAAAAGTGTTCATATGTAGTAAAAACCTGAGAAATCCGTCCGTTTTCGTCATTTGTTATCGAATCGACTTAAAGCCAGATCGTCACATTGGCCGCTTTTCTCTCAGAGACGGTTACATTTATCGTCTGCAAAGCTATGTCGCGTGCTGCGTTATGCGGAAACACTAAAAGCACCATAGTAGAACACAGAAGAAGCTTCTAAGTTGAAGTATTAACCAGTAAGAAGTAGTACAATTAAAGTTTTACTTGTCGATTATTCACTTTTTAGCCGGCTTTGGAGGCTTGGACATGACCTAGGACCTTAAGATTTTGCATGAAAGGAGGACTAGCAGCCGCGTTGCATGGGAGAATGTGAGAAGTGTTCATATGTAGTAAAAACCTGAGAAATCCGTCCGTTTTCGTCATTTGTTATCGAATCGACTTAAAGCCAGATCGTCACATTGGCCGTTCTTCTCTCTGAGACAGTTACATTTATCGTCTGCAAAGCTATGTCGCGTGCTGCGGTATGCCGAAACACAAAAAGCACCATAGTAGAACACAGAAGAAGCTTCTAATTTGAAGTAATAGCCAGTAAGAAGTAGTACAATTCAAGTTTTAGTTGTCGATTATTCACATTTTAGCCGGCTTTGGTGGCTTTGACATTAGGTGGAACCTTAAGATTTTGCATGAAAGGAGGACTAGCAGCCGCGTTGCACACGAGAATGTGAAAAGTGTTCATATGTAGTAAAAACCTGAGAAATCCGTCCGCTTTCGTCATTTGTTATCGAATCGACTTAAAGCCAGATCGTCACATTGGCCGCTTTTCTCTCTGAGACGGTTACATTTATCGTCTTTAACACTATGTCGCGTGCTGCGGTATGCGGAGACACTAAAAGCACCATAGTAGAACACAGAAGAAGCTTCTATGTTGAAGTAATAGCCAGTAAGAAGTACTACAATTGAAGTTTTAGTTGTCAATTATTCACTTTTTAGCCGCCTTAGATTGGCTTGGACATGCCCTAGGACCTTAAGATTTTGCATGAAAGGAGGACTAGCAGCCGCGTTGCACGGGAGAATGTGAAAAGTGTTCATATGTAGTAAAAACCTGAGAAATCCGTCCGTTTTCGTCATTTGTTATCGGATCGACTTAAAGCCAGATCGTCACATTGGCCGCTTTTCTCTCTGAGACGGTCACATTTATCGTCTGCAAAGCTATGTCGCGTGCTGCGGTATGCGGAGACACTAAAAGCATGATAGTAGAACACAGAAGAAGCTTCTAAGTTGAAGTAAAAGCCAGTAAGAAGTAGTACAATTCAAGTTTTAGTTGTCGATTGTTCACTTTTTAGCAGGCTTTGGTGGCTATGACATGACCTAGGATCATAAGATTTTGCATGAAAGGAGGACTAGCAGCCGCGTTGCACGGGAGAATGTGAAAAGTGTTCATATGTAGTACAAACCTGAGAAATCCGTCCGTTTTCGTCATTTGTTATCGAATCGACTTAAAGCCAGATCGTCACATTGGCCGCTTTTCTCTCTGATACGGTTACATTTATCGTCTGCAAAGCTACGTCGTGTGCTGCGGTGTGCGGAGACACTAAAGGCACCATAGTAGAACACAGAAGAAGCTTCTAAGTTGAAGTAATATCCAGTAAGAATTAGTACAATTCAAGTTTTAAATGTCGATTATTCACTCTTTAGCCGGCTTTAGTGGCTTGGACATGACCTAGGACCTTAAGATTTTGCATGAAAGGAGGAATAGCAGCCGCGTTGCACGGGAAAATGTGAAAAGTTTTCATATGTAGTAAAAACCTGAGAAATCCGTCCGTTTTCGTCTTTTGTTATCGAATCGACTTAAAGCCAGATCGTCACATTGGCCGCTTTTCTCTCTGAGAAGGTTACATATACTGTCTGCAAAGCTATGTCGCGTGCTGCGGTATGCGGAGACACTAAAAGCACCATAGTAGAACACAGAAGAAGCTTCTAAGTTAAAGTAATAGCCAGTAAGAAGTAGTACAATTCAAGTTTTAGTTATCGATTATTCACTTTTTAGCCGTCTTTGGTGGCTTGGACATGACCTAGGACCTTAAGATCTTGCATAAAAGGAGGACTAGCAGCAGCGTTGCATGGGAGAATGTGAAAAGTGTTCATATGTAGTAAAAACCTGAGAAATCCGTCCGTTTTCGTCATTTGTTATCGAATCGACTTAAAGCCAGATCGTCACATTGGCCGCTTTTCTCTCAGAGACGGTTACATTTATCGTCTGCAAAGCTATGTCGCGTGCTGCGGTATGCGGAAACACTAAAAGCACCATAGTAGAACACAGAAGAAGCTTCTAAGTTGAAGTAATAGCCAGTAAGAAGCAGTACAATTAAAGTTTTAGTTGTCTATTATTCATATTTTAGCCGGATTTGGTGGTTTGGACATGACATAGGACATTAAGAATTTGCATGACAGGAGTAGTTTCAGCCGCGTTGCACGGGAGAATGTGAAAAGTGTTCATATGTAGTAAAAACCTGAGAAATCCGTCCGTTTTCGTCATTTTTTATCGAATCGACTTAAAGCCAGATCGTCACATTGGCCGCTCTTCTCTCTGAAACGGTTACATTTATCGTCTACAAAGCTATGTCGCGTGCTGCGGTATGCGGAAACACGAAAAGCACCATAGTAGAACACAGAAGAAGCTTTTATGTTGAAGTAACAGCCAGTAAGAAGTAGTACAATTGAAGTTTTGGTTGTCGATTATTCACTTTTTAGCCGGCTTTGGTGGCTTGGACATGACCTATTACCTTAAGATTTTGCATGAAAGGAGGACTAGCAGCCGCGTTGCACGGGAGAATGTGAAAAGTGTTCATATGTAGTACAAACCTGAGAAATCCGTCCGTTTTCATCATTTCTTATCGAATCGACTTAAAGCCAGATCGTCACATTGGCCGCTCTTCTCTCTGAAATGGTACATTTATCGTCTACAAAGCTATGTCGCGTGCTGCGGTATGCGGAGACACTAAAAGCACCATAGAAGAACACAGAAGAAGCTTCTAAGTTGACGTAATAGCCAGTAAGACGTAGTACAATTCAAGTTTTAGTTGTCGATTATTTACTTTTTAGCCGGCTTTGGTGGCTTGGACATGACCTAGGACCTTAAGATTTTGCATGGAAGGAGGACTATCAGCCGCGTTGCACGGGAGAATGTGAAAAGTGTTCATATGTAGTAAAAACCTGAGAAATCCGTCCGTTTTCGTCATTTGTTATCGAATCGACTTAAAGCCAGATCGCTCTTCTCTCTGAAACGGTTACACTTATCGGCTGCAAAGCTATTTTGCTTGCTGCGGTATGCGGAAACACTAAAAGAACCATAGAACAACACAGAAGAAGCTTCTAAGTTGAAGTAATAGCCTGTAAGAAGTAGTACAATTCAAGTTTTAGTTGTCGATTATTTACTTTTTAGCCGGTTTTGGTGGCTTGGACATGACCTAGGACCTTAAGATTTTGCATGAAAGGAGGTCTAGCAGCCGAGTTGCACGGGAGAATGTGAAAAGTGTTCATATGCAGTAAAAACCTGAGAAATCCGTTCGTTTTCGTCATTTTTTATCGAATCGACTTCTAGCCAGATCTTCACATTGGCCGCTATTCTCTCTGAGACGGTTACATTTGTTGTATGCAAAGCTATGTCGCGTGCTGCGGTATGCGGAAACACTAAAAACACCATAGTAGAACACAGAAGAAGCTTTTAAGTTGAAGTAATAGCCAGTAAGAAGTAGTACAATTCAAGTTTTAGTTGCCGCTTATTCACTTTTTAGCCGGCTTTGGTGGCTTTGACGTTAGGTGGAACCTTAAGATTTTGCATGAAAGGAGGACTAGCAGCCGCGTTGCACGCGAGAATGTGAAAAGTGTTCATATGTAGTAAAAACCTGAGAAATCCGTCCGCTTTCGTCTTTTGTTATCGAATCGACTTAAAGCCAGATCGTCACATTGGCCGCTCTTCTCTCTGAAACGGTTACATTTATCGTCTGCAAAGCTATGTCGCATGCTGCGGTATGCGGAAACACTAAAAGCACCATAGTAGAACACAGAAACGCTTCTAAGTTGAAGTAATAGCCAGAAAGAAGTAGTACAATTCAAGTTTTATTTGTCGATTATTCACTTTTTAGCCGGCTTTGGTGGCTTGGACATGACCTTGGACCTTAAGATTTTGCATGAAAGGAGGACTAGCAGCCGCGTTGCATGGGAGAATGTGAGAAGTGTTCATATGTAGTAAAAACCTGAGAAATCAGTCCGTTTTCGTCATTTGTTATCGAATCGACTTAAAGCCAGATCGTCACATTGGGCGCTTTTCTCCCTGAGACGGTTACATTTATCGTCTGCAAAGCTATGTCGCGTGCTGCGGTATGCGGAGACACTAAAAGCACCATAGTAGAACACAGAAGAAGCTTCTAAGTTAAAGTAATAGCCAGTAAGAAGTAGTACAATTCAAGTTTTAGTTATCGATTATTCACTTTTTAGCCGTCTTTGGTGGCTTGGACATGACCTAGGACCTTAAGATCTTGCATAAAAGGAGGACTAGCAGCAGCGTTGCATGGGAGAATGTGAAAAGTGTTCATATGTAGTACAAACCTGAGAAATCCGTCCGTTTTCATCATTTCTTATCGAATCGACTTAAAGCCAGATCGTCACATTGGCCGCTCTTCTCTCTGAAACGGTTACATTTATCGTCTGCAAAGCTATGTCGCGTGCTGCGGTATGCGGAGACACTAAAAGCATGATAGTAGAACACAGAAGAAGCTTCTAAGTTGAAGTAAAAGCCAGTAAGAAGTAGTACAATTCAAGTTTTAGTTGTCGATTGTTCACTTTTTAGCAGGCTTTAGTGGCTATGACATGACCTAGGATCATAAGATTTTGCATGAAAGGAGGACTAGCAGCCGCGTTGCACGGGAGAATGTGAAAAGTGTTCATATGTAGTACAAACCTGAGAAATCCGTCCGTTTTCATCATTTCTTATCGAATCGACTTAAAGCCAGATCGTCACATTGGCCGCTCTTCTCTCTGAAATGGTACATTTATCGTCTACAAAGCTATGTCGCGTGCTGCGGTATGCGGAGACACTACAAGCACCATAGAAGAACACAGAAGAAGCTTCTAAGTTGACGTAATAGCCAGTAAGACGTAGTACAATTCAAGTTTTAGTTGTCGATTATTTACTTTTTAGCCGGCTTTGTTGGCTTGGACATTAGGTGGAACCTTAAGATTTTGCATGAAAGGATCACTAGCAGCCGCGTTGCACGCGAGAATGTGAAAAGTGTTCATATGTAGTAAAAACCTGAGAAATCCGTCCGCTTTCGTCATTTGTTATCGAATCGACTTAAAGCCAGATCGTCACATTGGCCGCTTTTCTCTCTGAGACGGTTACATTTATCGTCTTTAACACTATGTCGCGTGCTGCGGTATGCGGAGACACAAAAAGCACCATAGTAGAACACAGAAGAAGCTTCTAATTTGAAGTAATAGCCAGTAAGAAGTAGTACAATTCAAGTTTTAGTTGTCGATTATTCACATTTTAGCCGGCTTTGGTGGCTTTGACATAATGTGGAACCTTAAGATTTTGCATGAAAGGAGGACTAGCAGCCGCGTTGCACGCGAGAATGTGAAAAGTGTTCATATGTAGTAAAAACCTGAGAAATCCGTCCGCTTTCGTCATTTGTTATCGAATCGACTTAAAGCCAGATCGTCACATTGGCCGCTCTTCTCTCTGAAACGGTTACATTTATCGTCTGCAAAGCTATGTCGCGTGCTGCGGTATGCGGAAACACTAAAAGCACCATAGTAGAACACAGAAAAGCTTGTAAGTTGACGTAATAGCCAGAAAGAAGTAGTACTATTCAAGTTTTAGTTGTCGATTATTCACTTTTTAGCCGGCTTTGGTGGCTTGGACATGACCTAGGACCTTAAGATTTTGCATGAAAGGAGGACTAGCAGCCGCGTTGCATGGGAGAATGTGAAAAGTGTTCATATGTAGTAAAAACCTGAGAAATCCGTCCGTTTTCCTCATTTGTTATCGAATCGACTTAAAGCCAGATCGTCACATTGGGCGCTTTTCTCACAGAGACGGTTACATTTATCGTCTGCAAAGCTATGTCGCGTGCTGCGGTATGCGTAAACACTAAAAGCACAATAGTAGAACACAGAAGAAGCTTCTATGTTGAAGTAATAGCCAGTAAGAAGTAGTACAATTCAAGTTTTAGTTGTCGATTATTCACTTTTTAGCCGGCTTTGGTGGCTTGGACATGACCTAGGCCCTTAAGATTTTCCATGAAAAGAGGACTTGCAGCCGCGTTGCAATGGAGAATGTGAAAAGTGTTCATATGTAGTAAAAACCTGAGAATTCCGTCCGTTTTCGTCATTTGTTACCGAATCGACTTAAAGCCAGATCGTCACATTGGCCGTTCTTCTCTCTGAGACGGTTACATTTATCGTCTGCAAAGCTATGTCGCGTGCTGCGGTATGCCGAAACACAAAAAGCACCATAGTAGAACACAGAAGAAGCTTCTAATTTGAAGTAATAGCCAGTAAGAAGTAGTACAATTAAAGTTTTGGTTGTCGATTATTCACTTTTTAGCCGGCTTTGGAGGCTTGGACATGACCTAGGACCTTAAGATTTTCCATGAAAGTAGGAGTAGCAGCCGCGTTGCCCGCAGGAATGTGAAAAGTGTTCATATGTAGTAAAAACCTGAGAAATCCGTCCGTTTTCGTCATTTGTTATCGAATCGACTTAAAGACAGATCGTCACATTGGCCGCTTTTCTCTCTGAGGCGGTTACATTTATCGTCTGCAAAGCTATGTCGCGTGATGCGGTATGCGGAGACACTAAAAGCACCATAGTAGAACACAGAAGAAGCTTCTAAGTTGAAGCAATAGCCAGTAAGAAGTAGTACAATTCAAGTTTTAGTTGTCAATTATTCACTTTTTAGCCGGCTTTGGTGGCTTGGACATCACTTAGGACCTTAAGATTATGCATGAAAGGAGGACTTGCACCCGCGTTGCAAGGGAGAATGTGAAAAGTGTTCATATCTAGTAAAAACCTGAGAAATCCGTCCGTTTTCGTCATTTGTTATCGAATCGACTTAAAGCCACATCGTCACATTGGCCGCTCTTCTCTCTGAAACGGTTACATATATCGTCTGCAAAGCTATGTCGCGTACTGCGGTATGCGGAAACACTAAAAGCACCTTAGTAGAACACAGAAGAAGCTTCTAATTTGAAGTAATAGCCAGTAAGAAGTAGTACAATTCAAGTTTTAGTTGTCGATTATTCACTTTTTAGCTGGCTTTGGTGGCTTGGACATTAGGTGGAACCTTAATATTTTGCATGAAAGGAGGAGTAGCAGCCGCGTTGCACGGGAGAATGTGAAAAGTGTTCATATGTAGTAAAAACCTGAGAAATCCGTCCGTTTTCGGCATTTGTTATCGAATCGACTTAAAGCCAGATCGTCGCATTGGCCGCTTTTCTCTCTGAGACGGTTACATTTATCGTCTGCAAAGCTATGTCGCGTGCTGCAGTATGCGTAAACACTAAAAGCACCATAGTAGAACACAGAAGAAGCTTCTAAGTTGAAGTAATAGCCAGTAAGAAGTAGTACAATTCAAGTTTTAGTTGTCGATTATTCACATTTTAGCCGGCTTTGGTGGCTATGACATGACCTAGGACCATAAGATTTTGCATGAAAGGAGGACTAGCAGCCGCGTTGCATGGGAGAATATGAAAAGTGTTCATATGTAGTAAAAACGTGAGAAATCCGTCCGTTTTCGTCATTTGTTATCGAATCGACTTAAAGCCAGATCGTCACATTGGCCGCTTTTCTCTCTGAGACGGTTACATTTATCGTCTTCAAAGCTATGTCGCGTGCTGCGGTATGCGGAAACACTTAACGCACCATAGTAGAACACAGAAGAAGCTTGTAAGTTGAAGTAATAGCCAGTAAGAAGTAGTACAATTCAAGTATTAGTTGTCGATTATTCACTTTTTAGCCGGCTTTGGTGGCTTGGACATGACCTAGGACCTTAAGATTTTCCATGAAAGAGGACTTGCAGCCGCGTTGCACGGGAGAATGTGAAAAGTACTCATATGTAGTAAAAACCTGAGAAATCCGTCCGTTTTCGTCATTCGTTATCGAATCGACTTAAAGCCAGATCGTCACATTGGCCGCTTTTCTCTCTGAGACGGTTACATTTATCGTCTGCAAAGCTATGTCGCGTGCTGCGGTGTGCGGAGACACTAAAAGCACCATAGTAGAACACAGAAGAAGCTTCTAAGTTGAAGTAATAGCCAGTAAGAAGTAGTACAATTCAAGTTTTAGTTGTCGATTATTCACATTTTAGCCGGCTTTGGTGGCTTTGACATTAGGTGGAACCTTAAGATTTTGCATGAAAGGAGGACTAGCAGCCGCGTTGCACGCGAGAATGTGAAAAGTGTTCATATGTAGTAAAAACGTGAGAAATCCGTCCGTTTTCGTCATTTGTTATCGAATCGACTTAAAGCCAGATCGTCACATTGGCCGCTTTTCTCTCTGAGACGGTTACATTTATCGTCTTCAAAGCTATGTCGCGTGCTGCGGTATGCGGAAACACTTAAAGCACCATAGTAGAACACAGAAGAAGCTTGTAAGTTGAAGTAATAGCCAGTAAGAAGTAGTACAATTCAAGTATTAGTTGTCGATTATTCACTTTTTAGCCGGCTTTGGTGGCTTGGACATGACCTAGGACCTTAAGATTTTCCATGAAAGGAGGACTTGCAGCAGCGTTGCACGGGAGAATGTGAAAAGTGCTCATATGTAGTAAAAACCTGAGAAATCCGTCCGTTTTCGTCATTTGTTATCGAATCGACTTAAAGCCAGATCGTCACATTGGCCGTTCTTCTCTCTGAAACAGTTACATTTATCGTCTGCAAAGCTATGTCGCGTGCTGCGGTATGCGGAAACACTAAAAGCACCATAGTAGAACACAGAAGAAGCTTCTAAGTTGAAGTAATAGCCAGTAAGAAGTAGTACAATTCAAGTTTTAGCTGTCGATTATTCACTTTTTAGCCGGCTTTGGTGGCTTGGACATTACCTAGGACCTTACGATTTAGCATGAAAGGAGGACTAGCTGCCGCGTTGCATGAGAGAATGTGAAAAGTGTTCATATGTAGTAAAAACCTGAGAAATCCGTGGGTTTTCGTCATTTGTTATCGTATAGACTTAAAGCCAGATCGTCACATTGGCCGCTTTTCTCTCTGAGACGGTTACATTTATCGTCTGCAAAGCTATGTCGTGTGCTGCGGTATGCCGAAACACTAAAAGCACCATAGTAGAACACAGAAGAAGCTTCCAATTTGAAGTAATAGCCAGTAAGAAGTAGTAGAATTCAAGTTTTAGTTGTCGATTATTCACTATTTAGCCGGCTTTGGTGGCTTTGACATTAGGTGGAACCTTAAGATTTTGCATGAAAGGAGGTCTAGCAGCCGCGTCGCACGCGAGAATGTGAAAAGTGTTCATATGTAGTAAAAACCTGAGAAATCCGTCCGTTTTCGTCATTCGTTATCGAATCGACTTAAAGCCAGATCGTCACATTGGCCGCTTTTCTCTCTGAGACGGTTACATTTATCGTCTGCAAAGCTATGTCGCGTGCTGCGGTGTGCGGAGACACTAAAAGCACCATAGTAGAACACAGAAGAAGCTTCTAAGTTGAAGTAATAGCCAGTAAGAAGTAGTACAATTCAAGTTTTAGTTGTCGATTATTCACATTTTAGCCGGCTTTGGTGGCTTTGACATTAGGTGGAACCTTAAGATTTTGCATGAAAGGAGGACTAGCAGCCGCGTTGCACGCGAGAATGTGAAAAGTGTTCATATGTAGTAAAAACGTGAGAAATCCGTCCTTTTTCGTCATTTGTTATCGAATCGACTTAAAGCCAGATCGTCACATTGGCCGCTTTTCTCTCTGAGACGGTTACATTTATCGTCTTCAAAGCTATGTCGCGTGCTGCGGTATGCGGAAACACTTAAAGCACCATAGTAGAACACAGAAGAAGCTTGTAAGTTGAAGTAATAGCCAGTAAGAAGTAGTACAATTCAAGTATTAGTTGTCGATTATTCACTTTTTAGCCGGCTTTGGTGGCTTGGACATGACCTAGGACCTTAAGATTTTCCATGAAAGGAGGACTTGCAGCCGCGTTGCACGGGAGAATGTGAAAAGTGCTCATATGTAGTAAAAACCTGAGAAATCCGTCCGTTTTCGTCATTTGTTATCGAATCGACTTAAAGCCAGATCGTCACATTGGCCGTTCTTCTCTCTGAAACAGTTACATTTATCGTCTGCAAAGCTATGTCGCGTGCTGCGGTATGCGGAAACACTAAAAGCACCATAGTAGAACACAGAAGAAGCTTCTAAGTTGAAGTAATAGCCAGTAAGAAGTAGTACAATTCAAGTTTTAGCTGTCGATTATTCACTTTTTAGCCGGCTTTGGTGGCTTGGACATTACCTAGGACCTTACGATTTAGCATGAAAGGAGGACTAGCTGCCGCGTTGCATGAGAGAATGTGAAAAGTGTTCATATGTAGTAAAAACCTGAGAAATCCGTGGGTTTTCGTCATTTGTTATCGTATAGACTTAAAGCCAGATCGTCACATTGGCCGCTTTTCTCTCTGAGACGGTTACATTTATCGTCTGCAAAGCTATGTCGTGTGCTGCGGTATGCCGAAACACTAAAAGCACCATAGTTGAACACAGAAGAAGCTTCCAATTTGAAGTAATAGCCAGTAAGAAGTAGTAGAATTCAAGTTTTAGTTGTCGATTATTCACTATTTAGCCGGCTTTGGTGGCTTTGACATTAGGTGGAACCTTAAGATTTTGCATGAAAGGAGGTCTAGCAGCCGCGTTGCACGCGAGAATGTGAAAAGTGTTCATATGTAGTAAAAACCTGAGAAATCCGTCCGCTTTCGTCATTTGTTATCGAATCGACTTAAAGCCAGATCGTCACATTGGCCGCTCTTCTCTCTGAAACGGTTACATATATCGTCTGCAAAGCTATGTCGCGTACTGCGGTATGCGGAAACACTAAAAGCACCATAGTAGAACACAGAAGAAGCTTCTATGTTGAAGTAATAGCCAGTAAGAAGTAGTACAATTCAAGTTTTAGTTGTCGATTATTCCCTTTTTAGCCGGCTTTGGTGGCTTGGACATGACCTAGGCCCTTAAGATTTTCCCTGAAAAGAGGACTTGCAGCCGCGTTGCAATGGAGAATGTGAAAAGTGTTCATATGTAGTAAAAACCTGAGAAATCCGTCCGTTTTCGTGATTTGTTATCGAATCGACTTAAAGCCAGATCGTCACATTGGCCGCTCTTCTCTCTGAAACGGTTGCACTTATCGTCTGCAAAGCTATGTCGCGTGCTGCGGTATGCCGAAACACTACTTGCACCATAGTAGAACACGGAAGAAGCTTCTAAGTTGAAGTAATAGCCAGTAAGAAATAGTACAATTCAAGTTTTAGTTGTCGATTATTCACATTTTAGCCGGCTTTGGCGGCTTGGACATGACCTAGGACCTTAAGATTTTGCATGAAAGGAGGCCTAGCAGCAGCGTTGCACGGGAGAATGTGAAAAGTGTTCATATGTAGTAAAAACCTGAGAAATCCGTCCGTTTTCGTCATTTGTTTTCGAATCGACTTAAAGCCAGATCGTCACATTGACCGCTCTTCTCTCTGAAACGGTTACATTTATCGTCTACAACGCTATGTCGCGTGCTGCGTTATGCGGAAACACTAAAAGCACTATAGTAGAACACAGAAGAAGCACCTATGTTGAAGTAATAGAAAGTAAGAAGTAGTACAATTGAAGTTTTAGTTGTCGGTTATTCACTTTTAGCCAGCTTTGGTGGCTTGGACATGAGGTGGAACCATAAGATTTTGCATGAAAAGAAGACTAGCAGCAGCGTTGCACGGGAGAATGTGAAAAGTGTTCATATGTAGTAAAAACCTGAGAAATCCGTCCGTTTTCGTCATTTGTTATCGAATCGGCTTAAAGCCAGATCGTCACATTGGCCGCTTTTCTCTCTGAGACGGTTACATTTATCGTCTGCAAAGCTATGTCGCGTGCTGCGGTATGCGGAGACACTAAAAGCACCATAGCAGAACACTGAAGAAGCTACTAAGTTGAAGCAATAGCCAGTAAGAAGTAGTACAATTCAAGTTTTAGTTGTCGATTATTCACATTTTAGCCGGCTTTGGTGGCTTGGACATGACCTAGGACCTTAAGATTTTGCATGAAAGGAGGACTAGCAGCCGCGTTGCACGGGAGAATGTGAAAAGTGTTCATATGTAGTAAAAACCTGGGAAATCCGTCCATTTTCGTCATTTGTCATCGAATCGAATTAAAGCCAGATCGTCACATTGGCCGCTCTACTCTCTGAAACGGTTACATTAATCGTCTGCAAAGCTATGTCGCGTGCTGCGGTATGCGGAAAAACTAAAAGCACCATAGTAGAACACAGAAGAAGCTTCTATGTTGAAGTAATAGCCAGTAAGAAGTAGTACAATTGAAGTTTTAGTTGTCGATTATTCACTTTTTAGCCGGCTTTAGTGGCTTGGACATGACCTAGGACCATAAGATTTTGCATGAAAGGAGGACTAACAGCCGCGTTGCACGGGAGAATGTGAAAAGTGTTCATATGTAGTAAAAACCTGAGAAATCCGTCCGTTTTCGTCATTTGTTATCGAATCGACTTAAGGAGAGATCGTCACATTGGCCGCTTTTCTCTCTGAGACGGTTACATTTATCGTCTGCAAAGCTATGTCGCGTGCTGCGGTATGCGGAGACACTAAAAACATCATAGTAGAACACAGAAGAAGCTTCTAAGTTGAAGCAATAGCCATAAGAAGTAGTACAATTCAAGTTTTAGTTGTCGATTATTCACTTTTTAGCCGGCTTTGGTGGCTTGGACATGACCTAGGACCTTAAGATTTTGCATGAAAGGAGGAATAGCAGCCGCGTTGCACGGAAGAATGTGAAATGTGTTCATATGTAGTAAAAACCTGAGAAATCCGTCCGTTTTCGTCATTTGTTATCGAATCGAGTTAAAGCCAGATCGTCACAGTGGCCGCTCTTCTCTCTGAAACGGTTACATTTATCGTCTACAAAGCTATGTCGCGTGCTGCGGTATGCGGAAACACTAAACGCACCATAGTAGAACACAGAAGAAGAAGCTATGTTGACGTAACAGCCAATAAGAAGTAGTACTATTCAAGTTTTAGTTGTCGATTATTCACTTTTTAGCCGGCTTTGGTGGCTTGGATATGAGGTGGAACCTTAAGATGTTGCATCAAAGGAGAAATAGCAGCCGCGTTGCACAGGAGAATGTGAGAAGTGTTCATATGTAGTAAAAATCTAAGTAATCTGTCCGTTTTCGTCATTTGTTATCGAATCGACTTAAAGCCAGATCGTCACATTGGCCGCTCTTCTCTCTGAGATGGTCACATTTATCGTCTGCAAAGTTATGTCGCGTGCTGCGGTATGCGGAGACACTAAAAGTACCATATTAGAACACAGAAGAAGCTTCTACGTTGAAGTAATAGTCAGTAAGAAATAGTAAAATTCAAGTTTTAGTTGTCGATTAATCACTTTTTAGCCGGCTTTGGTGGCTATGACATGACCTAGGATCATAAGATTTTGCATGAAAGGAGGACTAGCAGCCGCGTTGCACGGGAGAATGTGAAAAGTGTTCATATGTAGTAAAAAACCTGAGAAATCCGTCCGTTTTCATCATTTGTTATCGAATCGACTTAAAGCCAGATCGTCACATTGGCCGCTCTTCTCTCTGAAATGGTACATTTATCGTCTACAAAGCTATGTCGCGTGCTGCGGTATGCCGAAACACTAAAAGCACCATAGTAGAACACAGAAGAAGCTTCTATGTTGAAGTAATAGCCAGTAAGAAGTAGTACAATTGAAGTTTTAGTTGTCAATTATTCACTTTTTAGCCGCCTTTGTTGGCTTGAACATGCCCTAGGACCTTAAGATTTTGCATGAAAGGAGGACTAGCAGCCGCGTTGCATGGGAGAATGTGAAAAGTGTTCATATGTAGTAAAAACCTGAGAAATCCGTCCGTTTTCGTCATTTGTTATCGAATCGACTTAAAGCCAGATCGTCACATTGGCCGCTTTTCTCTCTGAAACGGTTACATTTATCGTCTGCAAAGCTATGTCGCGTGCTGCGGTATGCGGAGACACTAAAGGCACCATAGTATAACACAGATGAAGCTTCTAAGTTGAAGTAATAGCCAGTAAGAAGTAGTACAATTCAAGTTTTAGTTGTCGATTATTCACTCTTTAGCCGGCTTTGGTGGCTTGGACATGGCCTAGGACCTTAAGATTTTGCATGAAAGGAGGACTAGCAGCCGCGTTGCACGGGAGAATGTGAAGAGTGTTCATATGTAGTAAAAACCTGAGATATCCGCCCGTTTTCGTCATTTGTTATCGAATCGACTTAAAGCCAGATCGTCACATTGGCCGCTCTTCTCTCTGAAATGGTACATTTATCGTCTGCAAAGCTATGTCGCGTGCTGCGGTATGCGGAGATACTAAAAGCGCCATAGTAGAACACAGAATAAGCTTCTAAGTTGAAGTAATAGCCAGTAAGAAGCAGTACAATTCAAGTTTTAGTTGTCTATTATTCACATTTTAGCCGGATTTGGTGGTTTGGACATGACCTAGGACCATAAGATTTTGCATGAAAGGAGGACTAGCAGCCGCGTTGCATGGGAGAATATGAAAAGTGTTCATATGTAGTAAAAACGTGAGAAATCCGTCCGTTTTCGTCATTTGTTATCGAATCAACTTAAAGCCAGATCGTCACATTGGCCGCTTTTCTCTCTGAGACGGTTACATTTATCGTCTTCAAAGCTATGTCGCGTGCTGCGGTATGCGGAAACACTTAAAGCACCATAGTAGAACACAGAAGAAGCTTGTAAGTTGAAGTAATAGCCAGTAAGAAGTAGTACAATTCAAGTATTAGTTGTCGATTATTCACTTTTTAGCCGGCTTTGGTGGCTTGGACATGACCTAGGACCTTAAGATTTTCCATGAAAGGAGGACTTGCAGCCGCGTTGCACGGGAGAATGTGAAAAGTGCTCATATGTAGTAAAAACCTGAGAAATCCGTCCGTTTTCGTCATTTGTTATCGAATCGACTTAAAGCCAGATCGTCACATTGGCCGTTCTTCTCTCTGAAACAGTTACATTTATCGTCTGCAAAGCTATGTCGCGTGCTGCGGTATGCCGAAACACTAAAAGCACCATAGTAGAACACAGAAGAAGCTTCTAAGTTGAAGTAATAGCCAGTAAGAAATAGTACAATTCGAGTTTTAGTTGTCGATTATTCACATTTTAGCCGGCTTTGGTGGCTTGGACATGACCTAGGACCTTAAGATTTTGCATGAAAGGAGGACTAGCAGCCGCGTTGCATGGGAGAATGTGAAAAGTGTTCATATGTAGTAAAAACCTGAGAAATCCGTCCGTTTTCGTCATTTGTTATCGAATCGACTTAAAGCCAGATCGTCACATTGGCCGCTCTTCTCTCTGAAATGGTACATTTATCGTCTACAAAGCTATGTCGCGTGCTGCGGTATGCCGAAACACTAAAAGCACCATAGTAGAACACAGAAGAAGCTTCTAAGTTGAAGTAATAGCCAGTAAGAAATAGTACAATTCAAGTTTTAGTTGTCTATTATTCACATTTTAGCCGGATTTGGTGGTTTGGACATGACCTAGGACATTAAGAATTTGCATGAAAGGAGTAGTTTCAGCCGCGTTGCACGGGAGAATGTGAAAAGTGTTCATATGTAGTAAAAACCTGAGAAATCCGTCCGTTTTCGTCATTTTTTATCGAATCGACTTAAAGCCAGATCGTCACATTGGCCGCTCTTCTCTCTGAAACGGTTACATTTATGGTCTACAAAGCTATGTCTCGTGCTGCGGTATGCGGAAACACTAAAAGCACCATAGTAGAACACAGAAGAAGCTTTTATGTTGAAGTAACAGCCAGTAAGAAGTAGTACAATTGAAGTTTTGGTTGTCGATTATTCACTTTTTAGCCGGCTTTGGTGGCTTGGACATGACCTATTACCTTAAGATTTTGCATGAAAGGAGGACTAGCAGCCACGTTGCATGGGAGAATGTGAAAAGTGTTCATATGTAGTGAAACCTGAGAAATCCGTCCGTCTTCGTCATTTGTTATCGAATCGACTTAAAGCCAGATCGTCACATTGGCCGCTTTTCTCTCTGAGACGGTCACATTTATCGTCTGCAAAGCTATGTCGCGTGCTGCGGTATGCGGAGACACTAAAAGCATGATAGTAGAACACAGAAGAAGCTTCTAAGTTGAAGTAAAAGCCAGTAAGAAGTAGTACAATTCAAGTTTTAGTTGTCGATTGTTCACTTTTTAGCAGGCTTTGGTGGCTATGACATGACCTAGGATCATAAGATTTTCCATGAAAGGAGGACTAGCAGCCGCGTTGCACGGGAGAATGTGAAAAGTGTTCATATGTAGTACAAACCTGAGAAATCCGTCCGTTTTCATCATTTCTTATCGAATCGACTTAAAGCCAGATCTTCACATTGGCCGCTATTCTCTCTGAGATGGTTACATTTGTTGTCTGCAAAGCTATGTCGCGTGCTGCGGTATGCGGAAACACTAAAAACACCATAGTAGAACACAGAAGAAGCTTCTAAGTTGAAGTAATAGCCAGAAAGAAGTAGTACAATTCAAGTTTTAGTTGTCGATTATTCACTTTTTAGCCGGCTTTGGTGGCTTTGACATTAGGTGGAACCTTAAGATTTTGCATGAAAGGAGGACTAGCAGCCGCGTTGCACGCGAGAATGTGAAAAGTGTTCATATGTAGTAAAAACCTGAGAAATCCGTCCGCTTTCGTCATTTGTTATCGAATCGACTTAAAGCCAGATCGTCACATTGGCCGCTCTTCTCTCTGAAACGGTTACATTTATCGTCTGCAAAGCAATGTCGCGTGCTGCGGTATGCGGAAACACTAAAAGCACCATAGTAGAACACAGAAACGCATCTAAGTTGAAGTAATAGCCAGAAAGAAGTAGTACAATTCAAGTTTTAGTTGTCGATTATTCACTTTTTAGCCGGCATTGGTGGCTTGGACATGACCTAGGACCTTAAGATTTTGCATGAAAGGAGGACTAGCAGCCGCGTTGCATGGGAGAATGTGAGAAGTGTTCATATGTAGTAAAAACCTGAGAAATCAGTCCGTTTTCGTCATTTGTTATCGAATCGACGTAAAGCCAGATCGTCACATTGGGCGCTTTTCTCTCTGAGACGGTTACATTTATCGTCTGCAAAGCTATGTCGCGTGCTGCGGTATGCGGAGACACTAAAAGCACCATAGTAGAACACAGAAGAAGCTTCTAAGTTAAAGTAATAGCCAGTAAGAAGTAGTACAATTCAAGTTTTAGTTATCGATTATTCACTTTTTAGCCGTCTTTGGTGGCTTGGACATGACCTAGGACCTTAAGATTTTGCATTAAAGGAGGACTAGCAGCCGCGTTGCATGGGAGAATGTGAGAAGTGTTCATATGTAGTAAAAACCTGAGAAATCCGTCCGTTTTCGTCATTTGTTATCGAATCGACTTAAAGCCAGATCGTCACATTGGCCGTTCTTCTCTCTGAGACAGTTACATTTATCGTCTGCAAAGCTATGTCGCGTGCTGCGGTATGCCGAAACACAAAAAGCACCATAGTAGAACACAGAAGAAGCTTCTAATTTGAAGTAATAGCCAGTAAGAAGTAGTACAATTCAAGTTTTAGTTGTCGATTATTCACATTTTAGCCGGCTTTGGTGGCTTTGACATTAGGTGGAACCTTAAGATTTTGCATGAAAGGAGGACTAGCAGCCGCGTTGCACGCGAGAATGTGAAAAGTGTTCATATGTAGTAAAAACGTGAGAAATCCGTCCGTTTTCGTCATTTGTTATCGAATCGACTTAAAGCCAGATCGTCACATTGGCCGCTTTTCTCTCTGAGACGGTCACATTTATCGTCTGCAAAGCTATGTCGCGTGCTGCGGTATGCGGAGACACTAAAAGCATGATAGTAGAACACAGAAGAAGCTTCTAAGTTGAAGTAAAAGCCAGTAAGAAGTAGTACAATTCAAGTTTTAGTTGTCGATTGTTCACTTTTTAGCAGGCTTTGGTGGCTATGACATGACCTAGGATCATAAGATTTTGCATGAAAGGAGGACTAGCAGCCGCGTTGCACGGGAGAATGTGAAAAGTGTTCATATGTAGTACAAACCTGAGAAATCCGTCCGTTTTCGTCATTTGTTATCGAATCGACTTAAAGCCAGATCGTCACATTGGCCGCTTTTCTCTCTGATACGGTTACATTTATCGTCTGCAAAGCTACGTCGCGTGCTGCGGTGTGCGGAGACACTAAAAGCACCATAGTAGAACACAGAAGAAGCTTCTAAGTTGAAGTAATATCCAGTAAGAATTAGTACAATTCAAGTTTTAAATGTCGATTATTCACTCTTTAGCCGGCTTTGGTGGCTTGGACATGACCTAGGACCTTAAGATTTTGCATGAAAGGAGGAATAGCAGCCGCGTTGCACGGGAAAATGTGAAAAGTGTTCATATGTAGTAAAAACCTGAGAAATTCGTCCGTTTTCGTCTTTTGTTATCGAATCGACTTAAAGCCATATCGTCACATTGGCCGCTTTTCTCTCTGAGAAGGTTACATATACTGTCTGCAAAGCTATGTCGCGTGCTGCGGTATGCGGAGACACTAAAAGCACCATAGTAGAACACAGAAGAAGCTTCTAAGTTAAAGTAATAGCCAGTAAGAAGTAGTACAATTCAAGTTTTAGTTATCGATTATTCACTTTTTAGCCGTCTTTTGTGGCTTGGACATGACCTAGGACCTTAAGATCTTGCATAAAAGGAGGACTAGCAGCAGCGTTGCATGGGAGAATGTGAAAAGTGTTCATATGTAGTAAAAACCTGAGAAATCCGTCCGTTTTCGTCATTTGTTATCGAATCGACTTAAAGCCAGATCGTCACATTGGCCGTTCTTCTCTCTGAAACAGTTACATTTATCGTCTGCAAAGCTATGTCGCGTGCTGCGGTATGCCGAAACACTAAAAGCACCATAGTAGAACACAGAAGAAGCTTCTAAGTTGAAGTAATAGCCAGTAAGAAGCAGTACAATTCAAGTTTTAGTTGTCTATTATTCACATTTTAGCCGGATTTGGTGGTTTGGACATGACCTAGGACATTAAGAATTTGCATGAAAGGAGTAGTTTCAGCCGCGTTGCACGGGAGAATGTGAAAAGTGTTCATATGTAGTAAAAACCTGAGAAATCCGTCCGTTTTCGTCATTTGTTATCGAATCGACTTAAAGCCAGATCGTCACATTGGCCGTTCTTCTCTCTGAGACAGTTACATTTATCGTCTGCAAAGCAATGTCGCGTGCTGCGGTATGCGGAAACACTAAAAGCACCATAGTAGAACACAGAAACGCATCTAAGTTGAAGTAATAGCCAGAAAGAAGTAGTACAATTAAAGTTTTAGTTGTCGATTATTCACTTTTTAGCCGGCTTTGGAGGCTTGGACATGACCTAGGACCTTAAGATTTTGCATGAAAGGAGGACTAGCAGCCGCGTTGCATGGGAGAATGTGAGAAGTGTTCATATGTAGTAAAACCCTGAGAAATCCGTCCGTTTTCGTCATTTGTTATCGAATCGACTTAAAGCCAGATCGTCACATTGGCCGTTCTTCTCTCTGAGACAGTTACATTTATCGTCTGCAAAGCTATGTCGCGTGCTGCGGTATGCCGAAACACAAAAAGCACCATAGTAGAACACAGAAGAAGCTTCTAATTTGAAGTAATAGCCAGTAAGAAGTAGTACAATTCAAGTTTTAGTTGTCGATTATTCACATTTTAGCCGGCTTTGGTGGCTTTGACATTAGGTGGAACCTTAAGATTTTGCATGAAAGGAGGACTAGCAGCCGCGTTGCACGCGAGAATGTGAAAAGTGTTCATATGTAGTAAAAACCTGAGAAATCCGTCCGCTTTCGTCATTTGTTATCGAATCGACTTAAAGCCAGATCGTCACATTGGCCGCTTTTCTCTCTGAGACGGTTACATTTATCGTCTTTAACACTATGTCGCGTGCTGCGGTATGCGGAGACACTAAAAGCACCATAGTAGAACACAGAAGAAGCTTCTATGTTGAAGTAATAGCCAGTAAGAAGTAGTACAATTCAAGTTTTAGTTGTCAATTATTCACTTTTTAGCCACCTTAGATTGGCTTGGACATGCCCTAGGACCTTAAGATTTTGCATGAAAGGAGGACTAGCAGCCGCGTTGCACGGGAGAATGTGAAAAGTGTTCATATGTAGTAAAAACCTGAGAAATCCGTCCGTTTTCGTCATTTGTTATCGAATCGACTTAAAGCCAGATCGTCACATTGGCCGCTTTTCTCTCTGAGACGGTCACATTTATCGTCTGCAAAGCTATGTCGCGTGCTGCGGTATGCGGAGACACTAAAAGCATGATAGTAGAACACAGAAGAAGCTTCTAAGTTGAAGTAAAAGCCAGTAAGAAGTAGTACAATTCAAGTTTTAGTTGTCGATTGTTCACTTTTTAGCAGGCTTTGGTGGCTATGACATGACCTAGGATCATAAGATTTTGCATGAAAGGAGGACTAGCAGCCGCGTTGCACGGGAGAATGTGAAAAGTGTTCATATGTAGTACAAACCTGAGAAATCCGTCCGTTTTCGTCATTTGTTATCGAATCGACTTAAAGCCAGATCGTCACATTGGCCGCTTTTCTCTCTGATACGGTTACATTTATCGTCTGCAAAGCTACGTCGCGTGCTGCGGTGTGCGGAGACACTAAAAGCACCATAGTAGAACACAGAAGAAGCTTCTAAGTTGAAGTAATATCCAGTAAGAATTAGTACAATTCAAGTTTTAAATGTCGATTATTCACTCTTTAGCCGGCTTTGGTGGCTTGGACATGACCTAGGACCTTAAGATTTTGCATGAAAGGAGGAATAGCAGCCGCGTTGCACGGGAAAATGTGAAAAGTGTTCATATGTAGTAAAAACCTGAGAAATCCGTCCGTTTTCGTCTTTTGTTATCGAATCGACTTAAAGCCATATCGTCACATTGGCCGCTTTTCTCTCTGAGAAGGTTACATATACTGTCTGCAAAGCTATGTCGCGTGCTGCGGTATGCGGAGACACTAAAAGCACCATAGTAGAACACAGAAGAAGCTTCTAAGTTAAAGTAATAGCCAGTAAGAAGTAGTACAATTCAAGTTTTAGTTATCGATTATTCACTTTTTAGCCGTCTTTTGTATCTTGGACATGACCTAGGACCTTAAGATCTTGCATAAAAGGAGGACTAGCAGCAGCGTTGCATGGGAGAATGTGAAAAGTGTTCATATGTAGTAAAAACCTGAGAAATCCGTCCGTTTTCGTCATTTGTTATCGAATCGACTTAAAGCCAGATCGTCACATTGGCCGTTCTTCTCTCTGAAACAGTTACATTTATCGTCTGCAAAGCTATGTCGCGTGCTGCGGTATGCCGAAACACTAAAAGCACCATAGTAGAACACAGAAGAAGCTTCTAAGTTGAAGTAATAGCCAGTAAGAAGCAGTACAATTCAAGTTTTAGTTGTCTATTATTCACATTTTAGCCGGATTTGGTGGTTTGGACATGACCTAGGACATTAAGAATTTGCATGAAAGGAGTAGTTTCAGCCGCGTTGCACGGGAGAATGTGAAAAGTGTTCATATGTAGTAAAAACCTGAGAAATCCGTCCGTTTTCGTCATTTTTTATCGAATCGACTTAAAGCCAGATCGTCACATTGGCCGCTCTTCTCTCTGAAACGGTTACATTTATCGTCTACAAAGCTATGTCGCGTGCTGCGGTATGCGGAAACACTAAAAGCACCATAGTAGAACACAGAAGAAGCTTTTATGTTGAAGTAACAGCCAGTAAGAAGTAGTATAATTGAAGTTTTGGTTGTCGATTATTCACTTTTTAGCCGGCTTTGGTGGCTTGGACATGACCTATTACCTTAAGATTTTGCATGAAAGGAGGACTAGCAGCCACGTTGCATGGGAGAATGTGAAAAGTGTTCATATGTAGTGAAACCTGAGAAATCCGTTCGTCTTCGTCATTTGTTATCGAATCGACTTAAAGCCAGATCGTCAAATTGGCCGCTTTCCTCTCTGAGACGGTCACATTTATCGTCTGCAAAGCTATGTCGCGTGCTGCGGTATGCGGAGACACTAAAAGCACCAAGGAAGAACACAGAAGATGCTTCTAAGTTGAAGTAATAGCCAGAAAGAAGTATTACAATTCAAGTTTTAGTTATCGATTATTCACTTTTTAGCCGTCTTTGGTGGCTTGGACATGACCTAGGACCTTACGATCTTGCATAAAAGGAGGACTAGCAGCAGCGTTGCACGGGAGAATGTGAAAAGTGTTCATATGTAGTAAAAACCTGAGAAATGCGTCCATTTTCATCATTTGTTATCGAATCGACTTAAAGAAAGATCGTCACATTGGCCGCTTTTCTCTCTGAAACGGTCACATTTATCGTCTGCAAAGCTATGTCGCGTGCTGCGGTATGCGGAGACACTAAAAGCATGATAGTAGAACACAGAAGAAGCTTCTAAGTTGAAGTAAAAGCCAGTAAGAAGTAGTACAATTCAAGTTTTAGTTGTCGATTGTTCACTTTTTAGCAGGCTTTGGTGGCTATGACATGACCTAGGATCATAAGATTTTGCATGAAAGGAGGACTAGCAGCCGCGTTGCACGGGAGAATGTGAAAAGTGTTCATATGTAGTACAAACCTGAGAAATCCGTCCGTTTTCATCATTTCTTATCGAATCGACTTAAAGCCAGATCGTCACATTGGCCGCTCTTCTCTCTGAAATGGTACATTTATCGTCTACAAAGCTATGTCGCGTGCTGCGGTATGCGGAGACACTACAAGCACCATAGAAGAACACAGAAGAAGCTTCTAAGTTGACGTAATAGCCAGTAAGACGTAGTACAATTCAAGTTTTAGTTGTCGATTATTTACTTTTTAGCCGGCTTTGGTGGCGTGGACATGACCTAGGACCTTAAGATTTTGCATGGAAGGAGGACTATCAGCCGCGTTGCACGGGAGAATGTGAAAAGTGTTCATATGTAGTAAAAACCTGAGAAATCCGTCCGTTTTCGTCATTTGTTATCGAATCGTCTTAAAGCCAGATCGCTCTTCTCTCTGAAACGGTTACACTTATCGGCTGCAAAGCTATTTTGCTTGCTGCGGTATGCGGAAACACTAAAAGCACCATAGAACAACACAGAAGAAGCTTCTAAGTTGAAGTAATAGCCTGTAAGAAGTAGTACAATTCAAGTTTTAGTTGTCGATTATTTACTTTTTAGCCGGTTTTGGTGGCTTGGACATGACCTAGGACCTTAAGATTTTGCATGAAAGGAGGACTAGCAGCTGAGTTGCACGGGAGAATGTGAAAAGTGTTCATATGCAGTAAAAACCTGAGAAATCCGTCCGTTTTCGTCATTTTTTATCGAATCGACTTATAGCCAGATCTTCACATTGGCCGCTATTCTCTCTGAGACGGTTACATTTGTTGTCTGCAAAGCTATGTCGCGTGCTGCGGTATGCGGAAACACTAAAAACACCATAGTAGAACACAGAAGAAGCTTTTAAGTTGAAGTAATAGCCAGTAAGAAGTAGTACAATTCAAGTTTTAGTTGTCGATTATTCACTTTTTAGCCGGCTTTGGTGGCTTTGACATTAGGTGGAACCTTAAGATTTTGCATGAAAGGAGGACTAGCAGCCGCGTTGCACGCGAGAATGTGAAAAGTGTTCATATGTAGTAAAAACCTGAGAAATCCGTCCGCTTTCGTCATTTGTTATCGAATCGACTTAAAGCCAGATCGTCACATTGGCCGCTCTTCTCTCTGAAACGGTTACATTTATCGTCTGCAAAGCTATGTCGCGTGCTGCGGTATGCGGAAACACTAAAAGCACCATAGTAGAACACAGAAACGCTTCTAAGTTGAAGTAATAGCCAGAAAGAAGTAGTACAATTCAAGTTTTAGTTGTCGATTATTCACTTTTTAGCCGGCTTTGGTGGCTTGGACATGACCTAGGACCTTAAGATTTTGTATGAAAGGAGGACTAGCAGCCGCGTTGCATGGGAGATTGTGAGAAGTGTTCATATGTAGTAAAAACCTGAGAAATCAGTCCGTTTTCGTCATTTGTTATCGAATCGACTTAAAGCCAGATCGTCACATTGGGCGCTTTTCTCTCTGAGACGGTTACATTTATCGTCTGCAAAGCTATGTCGCGTGCTGCGGTATGCGGAGACACTAAAAGCACCATAGTAGAACACAGAAGAAGCTTCTAAGTTAAAGTAATAGCCAGTAAGAAGTAGTACAATTCAAGTTTTAGTTATCGATTATTCACTTTTTAGCCGTCTTTGGTGGCTTGGACATGACCTAGGACCTTACGATCTTGCATAAAAGGAGGACGAGCAGCAGCGTTGCATGGGAGAATGTGAAAAGTGTTCATATGTAGTAAAAACCTGAGAAATCCGTCCGTTTTCGTCATTTGTTATCGAATCGACTTAAAGCCAGATCGTCACATTGGCCGCTTTTCTCTCAGAGACGGTTACATTTATCGTCTGCAAAGCTATGTCGCGTGCTGCGTTATGCGGAAACACTAAAAGCACCATAGTAGAACACAGAAGAAGCTTCTAAGCTGAAGTAATAGCCAGTAAGAAGTAGTACAATTAAAGTTTTAGTTGTCGATTATTCACTTTTTAGCCGGCTTTGGAGGCTTGGACATGACCTAGGACCTTAAGATTTTGCATGAAAGGAGGACTAGCAGCCGCGTTGCATGGGAGAATGTGAGAAGTGTTCATATGTAGTAAAAACCTGAGAAATCCGTCCGTTTTCGTCTTTTGTTATCGAATCGACTTAAAGCCAGATCGTCACATTGGCCGTTCTTCTCTCTGAGACAGTTACATTTATCGTCTGCAAAGCTATGTCGCGTGCTGCGGTATGCCGAAACACAAATAGCACCATAGTAGAACACAGAAGAAGCTTCTAATTTGAAGTAATAGCCAATAAGAAGTAGTACAATTCAAGTTTTAGTTGTCGATTATTCACATTTTAGCCGGCTTTGGTGGCTTTGACATTAGGTGGAACCTTAAGATTTTGCATGAAAGGAGGACTAGCAGCCGCGTTGCACGCGAGAATGTGAAAAGTGTTCATATGTAGTAAAAACCTGAGAAATCCGTCCGCTTTCGTCATTTGTTATCGAATCGACTTAAAGCCAGATCGTCACATTGGCCGCTCTTCTCTCTGAGACGGTTACATTTATCGTCTTAAACACTATGTCGCGTGCTGCGGTATGCGGAGACACAAAAAGCACCATAGTAGAACACAGAAGAAGCTTCTAATTTGAAGTAATAGCCAGTAAGAAGTAGTACAATTCAAGTTTTAGTTGTCGATTATTCACATTTTAGCCGGCTTTGGTGGCTTTGACATAATGTGGAACCTTAAGATTTTGCATGAAAGGAGGACTAGCAGCCGCGTTGCACACGAGAATGTGAAAAGTGTTCATATGTAGTAAAAACCTGAGAAATCCGTCCGCTTTCGTCATTTGTTATCGAATCGACTTAAAGCCAGATCGTCACATTGGCCGCTCTTCTCTCTGAAACGGTTACATTTATCGTCTGCAAAGCTATGTCGCGTGCTGCGGTATGCGGAAACACTAAAAGCACCATAGTAGAACACAGAAAAGCTTGTAAGTTGACGTAATAGCCAGAAAGAAGTAGTACTATTCAAGTTTTAGTTGTCGATTATTCACTTTTTAGCCGGCTTTGGTGGCTTGGACATGACCTAGGACCTTAAGATTTTGCATGAAAGGAGGACTAGCAGCCGCGTTGCATGGGAGAATGTGAAAAGTGTTCATATGTAGTAAAAACCTGAGAAATCCGTCCGTTTTCCTCATTTGTTATCGAATCGACTTAAAGCCAGATCGTCACATTGGGCGCTTTTCTCTCTGAGACGGTTACATTTATCGTCTGCAAAACTATGTCGCGTGCTGCGGTATGCGTAAACACTAAAAGCACAATAGTAGAACATAGAAGAAGCTTCTATGTTGAAGTAATAGCCAGTAAGAAGTAGTACAATTCAAGTTTTAGTTGTCGATTATTCACTTTTTAGCCGGCTTTGGTGGCTTGGACATGACCTAGGCCCTTAAGATTTTCCATGAAAAGAGGACTTTTAGCCGCGTTGCAATGGAGAATGTGAAAAGTGTTCATATGTAGTAAAAAACCTGAGAAATCCGTCCGTTTTCGTCATTTCTTACCGAATCGACTTAAAGCCAGATCGTCACATTGGCCGTTCTTCTCTCTGAGACGGTTACATTTATCGTCTGCAAAGCTATGTCGCGTGCTGCGGTATGCCGAAACACAAAAAGCACCATAGTAGAACACAGAAGAAGCTTCTAATTTGAAGTAATAGCCAGTAAGAAGTAGTACAATTAAAGTTTTAATTGTCGATTATTCACTTTTTAGCCGGCATTGGAATCTTGGACATGACCTAGGACCTTAAGATTTTCCATGAAAGTAGGAGTAGCAGCCGCGTTGCCCGCAAGAATGTGAAAAGTGTTCATATGTAGTAAAAACCTGAGAAATCCGTCCGTTTTCGTCATTTGTTATCGAATCGACTTAAAGAATGATCGTCACATTGGCCGCTTTTCTCTCTGAGGCGGTTACATTTATCGTCTGCAAAGCTATGTCGCGTGCTGCGGTATGCGGAGACACTAAAAGCACCATAGTAGAACACAGAAGAAGCTTCTATGTTGAAGTAATAGCCAGTAAGAAGTAGTACAATTCAAGTTTTAGGCGTCGATTATTCACTTTTTAGCCGTCTTTGGTGGCTTGGACATGACCTAGGACCTTAAGATTTTGCATGAAAGGAGGACTTGCACCCGCGTTGCAAGGGAGAATGTGAAAAGTGTTCATATCTAGTAAAAACCTGAGAAATCCGTCCGTTTTCGTCATTTGTTATCGAATCGACTTAAAGCCACATCGTCACATTGGCCGCTCTTCTCTCTGAAACGGTTACATATATCGTCTGCAAAGCTATGTCGCGTACTGCGGAATGCGGAAACACTAAAAGCACCATAGTAGAACACAGAAGAAGCTTCTATGTTGAAGTAATAGCCAGTAAGAAGTAGTACAATTCAAGTTTTAGTTGTCGATTATTCACTTTTTAGCCGGCTTTGCTGGCTTGGACATGACCTAGGACCTTAAGATTTTCCATGAAAGGAGGACTTGCAGCCGCGTTGCACGAGAGAATGTGAAAAGTGTTCATATGTAGTAAAAACCTGAGAAATCCGTCCGTTTTCGTCATTTGTTATCGAATCGACTTAAAGCCAGATCGTCACATTGGCAGTTCTTCTCTCTGAAACGGTTACATTTATCGTCTGCAAAGCTATGTCGCGTGCTGCGGTATGCCGAAACACTAAAAGCACCTTAGTAGAACACAGAAGAAGCTTCTAATTTGAAGTAATAGCCAGTAAGAAGTAGTACAATTCAAGTTTTAGTTGTCGATTATTCACTTTTTAGCCGGCTTTGGTGGCTTGGACATTAGGTGGAACCTTAATATTTTGCATGAAAGGAGGAGTAGCAGCCGCGTTGCACGGGAGAATGTGAAAAGTGTTCATATGTAGTAAAAACCTGAGAAATCCGTCCGTTTTCGTCATTTGTTATCGAATCGACTTAAAGCCAGATCGTCGCATTGGCCGCTTTTCTCTCTGAGACGGTTACATTTATCGTCTGCAAAGCTATGTCGCGTGCTGCAGTATGCGTAAACACTAAAAGCACCATAGTAGAACACAGAAGAAGCTTCTAAGTTGAAGTAATAGCCAGTAAGAAGTAGTACAATTCAAGTTTTAGTTGTCGATTATTCACTTTTTAGCCGGCTTTGGTGGCTATGACATGACCTAGGACCATAAGATTTTGCATGAAAGGAGGACTAGCAGCCACGTTGCATGGGAGAATATGAAAAGTGTTCATATGTAGTAAAAACGTGAGAAATCCGTCCGTTTTCGTGATTTGTTATCGAATCGACTTAAAGCCAGATCGTCACATTGGCCGTTCTTCTCTCTGAAACAGTTACATTTATCGTCTGCAAAGCTATGTCTCGTGCTGCGGTATGGCGAAACACTAAAAGCACCATAGGAGAACACAGAAGAAGCTTCTAATTTGATGTAATAGCCAGTAAGAAGTAGTACAATTCAAGTTTTAGTTGTCGATTATTCACATTTTAGCCGGCTTTGGTGGCTTTGACATTAGGTGGAACCTTAAGATTTTGCATGAAAGGAGGACTAGCAGCCGCGTTGCACGCGAGAATGTGAAAAGTGTTCATATGTAGTAAAAACCTGAGAAATCCGTCCGCTTTCATCATTTGTTATCGAATCGACTTAAAGCCAGATCGTCACATTGGCCGCTCTTCTCTCTGAAACGGTTACATTTATCGTCTGCAAAGCTATGTCGCGTGCTGCGGTATGCGGAAACACTAAAAGCACCATAGTAGAACACAGAAGAAGCTTCTAAGTTGAAGTAATAGCCAGTAAGAAGTAGTACAATTCAAATTTTAGCTGTCGATTACTCACTTTTTAGCCGGCTTTGGTGGCTTGGACATTACCTAGGACCTTACGATTTAGCATGAAAGGAGGACTAGCTGCCGCGTTGCATGAGAGAATGTGAAAAGTGTTCATATGTAGTAAAAACCTGAGAAATCCGTGGGTTTTCGTCATTTGTTATCGTATCGACTTAAAGCCAGATCGTCACATTGGCCGCTTTTCTCTCTGAGACGGTTACATTTATCGTCTGCAAAGCTATGTCTCGTGCTGCGGTATGGCGAAACACTAAAAGCACCATAGGAGAACACAGAAGAAGCTTCTAATTTGAAGTAATAGCCAGTAAGAAGTAGTACAATTCAAGTTTTAGTTGTCGATTATTCACATTTTAGCCGGCTTTGGTGGCTTTGACATTAGGTGGAACCTTAAGATTTTGCATGAAAGGAGGACTAGCAGCAGCGTTGCACGCGAGAATGTGAAAAGTGTTCATATGTAGTAAAAACCTGAGAAATCCGTCCGCTTTCATCATTTGTTATCGAATCGACTTAAAGCCAGATCGTCACATTGGCCGCTCTTCTCTCTGAAACGGTTACATTTATCGTCTGCAAAGCTATGTCGCGTGCTGCGGTATGCGGAAACACTAAAAGCACCATAGTAGAACACAGAAAAGCTTGTAAGTTGACGTAATAGCCAGAAAGAAGTAGTACTATTCAAGTTTTAGTTGTCGATTATTCACTTTTTAGCCGGCTTTGGTGGCTTGGACATGACCTAGGACCTTAAGATTTTGCATGAAAGGAGGACTAGCAGCCGCGTTGCATGGGAGAATGTGAAAAGTGTTCATATGTAGTAAAAACCTGAGAAATCAGTCCGTTTTCGTCATTTGTAATCGAGTCGACTTAAAGCCAGATCGTCGCATTGGCCGCTTTTCTCTCTAAGACGGTTACATTTATCATCTGCAAAGCTATGTCGCGTGCTGCGGTATACGGAAATACTTAAAGCACCATAGTAGAACACAGAAGAAGCTTCTAAGTTGAAGTTATAGCCAGTAAGAAGTAGTACAATTCAAGTTTTAGTTGTCGATTATTCACTTTTTAGCCGGCTTTGCTGGCTTGGACATGACCTAGGACCTTAAGATTTTCCATGAAAGGAGGACTTGCAGCCGCGTTGCACGAGAGAATGTGAAAAGTGTTCATATGTAGTAAAAACCTTAGAAATCCGTCCGTTTTCTTCATTTGTTATCGAATCGACTTAAAGCCAGATCGTCACATTGGCCGTTCTTCTCTCTGAAACGGTTACATTTATCGTCTGCAAAGCTATGTCGCGTGCTGCAGTATGCGTAAACACTAAAAGCACCATAGTAGAACACAGAAGAAGCATGTAATTTGAAGTAATAGCCAGTAAGAAGTAGTACAATTCAAGTTTTAGTTGTCGATTATTCACTTTTTAGCCTGCTTTGGTGGCTTGGACATGACCTAGGACCTTAAGATTTTGCATGAAAGGAGGACTAGCAGCCGCGTTGCATGGGAGAATGTGAAAAGTGTTCATATGTAGTAAAAACCTGAGAAATCCGTCCGTTTTCGTCATTTGTTACCGAATCGACTTAAAGCCAGATCGTCACATTGGGTGCTTTTCTCTCTGATATGGTTACATTTATCGTCTGCAAAGCTATGTCGCGTGCTGCGGTATGCGTAAACACTAAAAGCACAATAGTAGAACACAGAAGAAGCTTCTATGTTGAAGTATTAGCCAGTAAGAAGTAGTACAATTCAAGTTTTAGTTGTCGATTATTCACTTTTTAGCCGGCTTTGGTGGCTTGGACATGACCTAGGCCCTTAAGATTTTCCATGAAAAGAGGACTTGAGCCGCGTTGCAATGGAGAATGTGAAAAGTGTTCATATGTAGCAAAAACCTGCGAAATCCGTCCGTTTTCGTCATTTGTTATCGAATCGACTTAAAGCCAGATCGTCACATTGGCCGTTCTTCTCTCTGAGACGGTTACATTTATCGTCTGCAAAGCTATGTCGCGTGCTGCGGTATGCCGAAACACAAAAAGCACCATAGTAGAACACAGAAGAAGCTTCTAATTCGAAGTAATAGCCAGTAAGAAGTAGTACAATTAAAGTTTTAGTTGTCGATTATTCACTTTTTAGCCGGCTTTGGTGGCTTTGACATTAGGTGGAAGCTTAAGATTTTGCATGAAAGGAGGACTTGCACCCGCGTTGCAAGGGAGAATGTGAAAAGTGTTCATATGTAGTAAAAACGTGAGAAATCCGTCCGTTTTCGTCATTTGTTATCGAATCGACTTAAAGCCACATCGTCACATTGGCCGCTCTTCTCTCTGAAGCGGTTACATATATCGTCTGCAAAGCTATGTCGCGTACTGCGGTATGCGGAAACACTAAAAGCACCACAGTAGAACACAGAAGAAGCTTCTATGTTGAAGTAATAGCCAGTAAGAAGTAGTACAATTCAAGTTTTAGTTGTCGATTATTCCCTTTATAGCCTGCTTTGGTGGCTTGGACATGACCTAGGCCTTAAGATTTTGCATGAAAGGAGGACTAGCAGCCGCGTTGCATGGGAGAATGTGAAAAGTGTTCATATGTAGTAAAAACCTGAGAAATCAGTCCGTTTTCGTCATTTGTAATCGAGTCGACTTAAAGCCAGATCGTCGCATTGGCCGCTTTTCTCTCTAAGACGGTTACATTTATCATCTGCAAAGCTATGTCGCGTGCTGCGGTAAGCGGAAATACTTAAAGCACCATAGTAGAACACAGAAGAAGCTTCTAAGTTGAAGATATAGCCAGTAAGAAGTAGTACAATTCAAGTTTTAGTCGTCGATTATTCACTTTTTAGCCGGCTTTGGTGTCTTGGACATGACCTAGGACCTTAAGATTTTCCATGAAAGCAGGACTTGCAGCCGCGTTGCACGAGAGAATGTGAAAAGTGTTCATATGTAGTAAAAACCTGAGAAATCCGTCCGTTTTCGTTATTTGTTATCAAATCGACTTAAAGCCAGATCGTCACATTGGCCGTTCTTCTCTCTGAAACGGTTACATTTATCGTCTGCAAAGCTATGTCGCGTGCTGCAGTATGCGTAAACACTAAAAGCACCATAGTAGAACACAGAAGAAGGTTCTAAGTTGAAGTAATAGCCAGTAAGAAGTAGTACAATTCAAGTTTTAGTTGTCGATTATTCACTTTTTAGCCGGCTTTGGTGGCTTCGACATTACGTGGAACCTTAATATTTTGCATGAAAGGAGGACTAGCAGCCGCGTTGCACGGGAGAATGTGAAAAGTGTTCATATGTAGTAAAAACCTGAGCAATATGTCCGTTTTCGTCATTTGTTATCGAATCGACTTAAAGCCAGATCGTCACATTGGCCGCTTTTCTCTCTGAGACGGTTACATTTATCGTCTGCAAAGCTATGTCGCGTGCTGCGGTATGCGGAAACACTTAAAGCACCATAGTAGAACACAGAAGAAGCTTGTATGTTGAAGTAATAGCCAGTAAGAAGTAGTACAATTCAAGTATTAGTTGTCGATTATTCACTTTTTAGCCGGCTTTGGTGGCTTGGACATGACCTAGGACCTTAAGATTTTCCATCAAAGGAGGACTTGCAGCCGCGTTGCAAGGGGGAATGTGAAAAGTGCTCATATGTAGTAAAAACCTGAGAAATCCGTCCGTTTTCGTCATTTGTTATCGAATCGACTTAAAGCCAGATCGTCACATTGGCCGATCTTCTCTCTGAAACGGTTACATTTATCGTCTGCAAAGCTATGTCGCGTGCTGCGGTATGCCGAAACACTAAAAGCACCATAGTAGAACACAGAAGAAGCTTCTAAGTTGAAGTAATAGCCAGTAAGAAGTAGTACAATTCAAGTTTTAGTTGTCGATTATTCACTTTTTAGCCGGCTTTGGTGGCTTCGACATTACGTGGAACCTTAATATTTTGCATGAAAGGAGGACTAGCAGCCGCGTTGCACGGGAGAATGTGAAAAGTGTTCATATGTAGTAAAAACCTGAGAAATATGTCCGTTTTCGTCATTTGTTATCGAATCGACTTAAAGCCAGATCGTCACATTGGCCGTTCTTCTGTCTGAAACGGTTACATTTTTCGTCTGCAAAGCTATGTCGCGTGCTGCGGTATGCGGAGACACTAAAAGCACCATAGTAAAACACAGAAGAAGCTTCTTAGTTGAAGTAATAACCAGTAAGAAGTAGTACAATTCAAGTTTTAGTTATCGATTATTCACTTTTTAGCCGTCTTTGGTGGCTTGGACATGACCTAGGACCTTACGATTTTGCATGAAAGGAGGAGTAGCAGCCGCGTTGCCTGCGAGAATGTGAAAATTGTTCATATGTAGTAAAAACCTGAGAAATCCGTCCGCTGTCGTCACTTGTTGTCGAATCGACTTAAAGCCAGATCGTCACATTGGCCGTTCTTCTCTCTGAAGCGGTTACATTTATCGTCTGCAAAGCTATGTCGCGTGCTGCGGTATGCCGAAACACTAAAAGCACCATAGTAGAACACAGAAGAAGCTTCTAATTTGAAGTAATAGCCAGTAAGAAGTAGTACAATTCAAGTTTTAGTTGTCGATTATTCACATTTTAGCCGGCTTTGGTGGCTTGGACATGACCTAGGACCTTAAGATTTTGCATGAAAGGAGGAGTAGCAGCCGCGTTGCCCGCGAGAATGTGAAAAGTGTTCATATGTAGTAAAAACCTGAGAAATCCGTCCGTTTTCGTCATTTGTTATCGAATCGACTTAAAGCCAGATCGTCACATTGGCCGTTCTTCTCTCTGAAACGGTTACATTTATCGTCTGCAAAGCTATGTCGCGTGCTGCAGTATGCGTAAACACTAAAAGCACCATAGTAGAACACAGAAGAAGCTTCTAATTTGAAGTAATAGCCAGTAAGAAGTAGTACAATTCAAGTTTTAGTTGTCGATTATTCACATTTTAGCCGGCTTTGGTGGCTTGGACATGACCTAGGACCTTACGATTTTGCATGAAAGGAGGACTAGCAGCCGCGTTGCATGGGAGAATGTGAAAAGTGTTCATATGTAGTAAAAACCTGAGAAATCCGTCCGTTTTCGTCATTTGTTATCGAATCGACTTAAAGCCAGATCGTCACATTGGACGTTCTTCTCGCTGAAACGGTTACATTTATCGCCTGCAAAGCTATGTCGCGTGCTGCGGTATGCCGAAACACTAAAAGCACCATAGTAGAACACAGAAGAAGCATGTAATTTGAAGTAATAGCCAGTAAGAAGTAGTACAATTCAAGTTTTAGTTGTCGATTATTCACTTTTTAGCCGGCTTTGGTGGCTTTGACATTAGGTGGAACCTTAAGATTTTGTATGAAAGGAGGAAAAGCTGCCGCGTTGCACGCGAGAATGTGAAAAGTGTTCATATGTAGTAAAAACCTGAGAAATCCGTCCGCTTTCTTCATTTGTTATCGAATTGACTTAAAGCCAAATCGTCACATTGGCCGCTCTTCTCTCTAAAACGGTTACATTTATTGTCTGCAAAGCTATGTCGCGTGCTGCGGTATGCGGAAACACTAAAAGCACCATAGTAGAACACAGAAGAAGCTTCTATGTTGAAGTAATAGACAGTAAGAAGTAGTACAATTCAAGTTTTAGTTATCGATTATTCACTTTTTAGCCGGCTTTGGTGGCTTCGACATTACGTGGAACCTTAATATTTTGCATGAAAGGAGGACTAGCAGCCGCGTTGCACGGGAGAATGTGAAAAGTGTTCATATGTAGTAAAAACCTGAGAAATATGTCCGTTTTCGTCATTTGTTATCGAATCGACTTAAAGCCAGATCGTCACATTGGCCGCTCTTCTCTCTGAAACGGTTACATTTATCGTCTGCAAAGCTATGTCGCGTGCTGCGGTATGCGGAAACACTAAAAGCACCATAGTAGAACACAGAAGAAGCTTCTAAGTTGAAGTAATAGCCAGTAAGAAGTAGTACAATTCAAATTTTAGCTGTCGATTACTCACTTTTTAGCCGGCTTTGGTGGCTTGGACATTACCTAGGACCTTACGATTTAGCATGAAAGGAGGACTAGCTGCCGCGTTGCATGAGAGAATGTGAAAAGTGTTCATATGTAGTAAAAACCTGAGAAATCCGTGGGTTTTCGTCATTTGTTATCGTATCGACTTAAAGCCAGATCGTCACATTGGCCGCTTTTCTCTCTGAGACGGTTACATTTATCGTCTGCAAAGCTATGTCGTGTGCTGCGGTATGCCGAAACACTAAAAGCACCATAGTAGAACACAGAAGAAGCTTCCAATTTGAAGTAATAGCCAGTAAGAAGTAGTAGAATTCAAGTTTTAGTTGTCGATTATTCACTATTTAGCCGGCTTTGGTGGCTTTGACATTAGGTGGAACCTTAAGATTTTGCATGAAAGGATGTCTAGCAGCCGCGTTGCACGCGAGAATGTGAAAAGTGTTCAGATGTAGTAAAAACCTGAGAAATCCGTCCGCTTTCGTCATTTGTTATCGAATCGACTTAAAGCCAGATCGTCACATTGGCCGCTCTTCTCTCTGAAACGGTTACATTTATCGTCTGCAAAGCTATGTCGCGTGCTGCGGTATGCGGAAACACTAAAAGCACCATAGTAGAACACAGAAAAGCTTGTAAGTTGACGTAATAGCCAGAAAGAAGTAGTACTATTCAAGTTTTAGTTGTCGATTATTCACTTTTTAGCCGGCTTTGGTGGCTTGGACATGACCTAGGACCTTAAGATTTTGCATGAAAGGAGGACTAGCAGCCGCGTTGCATGGGAGAATGTGAAAAGTGTTCATATGTAGTAAAAACCTGAGAAATCCGTCCGTTTTCCTCATTTGTTATCGAATCGACTTAAAGCCAGATCGTCACATTGGCCGTTCTTCTCTCTGAGACGGTTACATTTATCGTCTGCAAAGCTATGTCGCGTGCTGCGGTATGCCGAAACACAAAAAGCACCATAGTAGAACACAGAAGAAGCTTCTAATTTGAAGTAATAGCCAGTAAGAAGTAGTACAATTCAAGTTTTAGTTGTCGATTATTCACTTTTTAGCCGGCTTTGGAGGCTTGGACATGACCTAGGACCTTAAGATTTTCCATGAAAGGAGGAGTAGCAGCCGCGTTGCCCGCAAGAATGTGAAAAGTGTTCATATGTAGTAAAAACCTGAGAAATCCGTCCGTTTTCGTCATTTGTTATCGAATCGACTTAAAGCCACATCGTCACATTGGCCGCTCTTCTCTCTGAAACGGTTACATATATCGTCTGCAAAGCTATGTCGCGTACTGCGGTATGCGGAAACACTAAAAGCACCATAGTAGAACACAGAAGAAGCTTCTATGTTGAAGTAATAGCCAGTAAGAAGTAGTACAATTCAAGTTTTAGTTGTCGATTATTCCTTTTTAGCCTGCTTTGGTGGCTTGGACATGACCTAGGACCTTAAGATTTTGCATGAAAGGAGGACTAGCAGCCGCGTTGCATGGGAGAATGTGAAAAGTGTTCATATGTAGTAAAAACCTGAGAAATCAGTCCGTTTTCGTCATTTGTAATCGAGTCGACTTAAAGCCAGATCGTCGCATTGGCCGCTTTTCTCTCTAAGACGGTTACATTTATCATCTGCAAAGCTATGTCGCGTGCTGCGGTATACGGAAATACTTAAAGCACCATAGTAGAACACAGAAGAAGCTTCTAAGTTGAAGTTATAGCCAGTAAGAAGTAGTACAATTCAAGTTTTAGTTGTCGATTATTCACTTTTTAGCCGGCTTTGCTGGCTTGGACATGACCTAGGACCTTAAGATTTTCCATGAAAGGAGGACTTGCAGCCGCGTTGCACGAGAGAATGTGAAAAGTGTTCATATGTAGTAAAAACCTTAGAAATCCGTCCGTTTTCGTCATTTGTTATCGAATCGACTTAAAGCCAGATCGTCACATTGGCCGTTCTTCTCTCTGAAACGGTTACATTTATCGTCTGCAAAGCTATGTCGCGTGCTGCAGTATGCGTAAACACTAAAAGCACCATAGTAGAACACAGAAGAAGCATGTAATTTGAAGTAATAGCCAGTAAGAAGTAGTACAATTCAAGTTTTAGTTGTCGATTATTCACTTTTTAGCCTTCTTTGGTGGCTTGGACATGACCTAGGACCTTAAGATTTTGCATGAAAGGAGGACTAGCAGCCGCGTTGCATGGGAGAATGTGAAAAGTGTTCATATGTAGTAAAAACCTGAGAAATCCGTCCGTTTTCGTCATTTGTTACCGAATCGACTTAAAGCCAGATCGTCACATTGGGTGCTTTTCTCTCTGATATGGTTACATTTATCGTCTGCAAAGCTATGTCGCGTGCTGCGGTATGCGTAAACACTAAAAGCACAATAGTAGAACACAGAAGAAGCTTCTATGTTGAAGTATTAGCCAGTAAGAAGTAGTACAATTCAAGTTTTAGTTGTCGATTATTCACTTTTTAGCCGGCTTTGGTGGCTTGGACATGACCTAAGCCCTTAAGATTTTCCATGAAAAGAGGACTTGAGCCGCGTTGCAATGGAGAATGTGAAAAGTGTTCATATGTAGCAAAAACCTGCGAAATCCGTCCGTTTTCGTCATTTGTTATCGAATCGACTTAAAGCCAGATCGTCACATTGGCCGTTCTTCTCTCTGAGACGGTTACATTTATCGTCTGCAAAGCTATGTCGCGTGCTGCGGTATGCCGAAACACAAAAAGCACCATAGTAGAACACAGAAGAAGCTTCTAATTTGAAGTAATAGCCAGTAAGAAGTAGTACAATTAAAGTTTTAGTTGTCGATTATTCACTTTTTAGCCGGCTTTGGTGGCTTTGACATTAGGTGGAAGCTTAAGATTTTGCATGAAAGGAGGACTTGCACCCGCGTTGCAAGGGAGAATGTGAAAAGTGTTCATATGTAGTAAAAACGTGAGAAATCCGTCCGTTTTCGTCATTTGTTATCGAATCGACTTAAAGCCACATCGTCACATTGGCCGCTCTTCTCTCTGAAGCGGTTACATATATCGTCTGCAAAGCTATGTCGCGTACTGCGGTATGCGGAAACACTAAAAGCACCACAGTAGAACACAGAAGAAGCTTCTATGTTGAAGTAATAGCCAGTAAGAAGTAGTACAATTCAAGTTTTAGTTGTCGATTATTCCCTTTATAGCCTGCTTTGGTGGCTTGGACATGACCTAGGCCTTAAGATTTTGCATGAAAGGAGGACTAGCAGCCGCGTTGCATGGGAGAATGTGAAAAGTGTTCATATGTAGTAAAAACCTGAGAAATCAGTCCGTTTTCGTCATTTGTAATCGAGTCGACTTAAAGCCAGATCGTCGCATTGGCCGCTTTTCTCCCTAAGACGGTTACATTTATCATCTGCAAAGCTATGTCGCGTGCTGCGGTAAGCGGAAATACTTAAAGCACCATAGTAGAACACAGAAGAAGCTTCTAAGTTGAAGATATAGCCAGTAAGAAGTAGTACAATTCAAGTTTTAGTCGTCGATTATTCACTTTTTAGCCGGCTTTGGTGTCTTGGACATGACCTAGGACCTTAAGATTTTCCATGAAAGGAGGACTTGCAGCCGCGTTGCACGAGAGAATGTGAAAAGTGTTCATATGTAGTAAAAACCTGAGAAATCCGTCCGTTTTCGTTATTTGTTATCAAATCGACTTAAAGCCAGATCGTCACATTGGCCGTTCTTCTCTCTGAAACGGTTACATTTATCGTCTGCAAAGCTATGTCGCGTGCTGCAGTATGCGTAAACACTAAAAGCACCATAGTAGAACACAGAAGAAGGTTCTAAGTTGAAGTAATAGCCAGTAAGAAGTAGTACAATTCAAGTTTTAGTTGTCGATTATTCACTATTTAGCCGGCTTTGGTGGCTTTGACATTAGGTGGAACCTTAAGATTTTGCATGAAAGGATGTCTAGCAGCCGCGTTGCACGCGAGAATGTGAAAAGTGTTCAGATGTAGTAAAAACCTGAGAAATCCGTCCGCTTTCGTCATTTGTTATCGAATCGACTTAAAGCCAGATCGTCACATTGGCCGCTCTTCTCTCTGAAACGGTTACATTTATCGTCTGCAAAGCTATGTCGCGTGCTGCGGAATGCGGAAACACTAAAAGCACCATAGTAGAACACAGAAAAGCTTGTAAGTTGACGTAATAGCCAGAAAGAAGTAGTACTATTCAAGTTTTAGTTGTCGATTATTCACTTTTTAGCCGGCTTTGGTGGCTTGGACATGACCTAGGACCTTAAGATTTTGCATGAAAGGAGGACTAGCAGCCGCGTTGCATGGGAGAATGTGAAAAGTGTTCATATGTAGTAAAAACCTGAGAAATCCGTCCGTTTTCCTCATTTGTTATCGAATCGACTTAAAGCCAGATCGTCACATTGGCCGTTCTTCTCTCTGAGACGGTTACATTTATCGTCTGCAAAGCTATGTCGCGTGCTGCGGTATGCCGAAACACTAAAAGCACCATAGTAGAACACAGAAGAAGCTTCTAATTTGAAGTAATAGCCAGTAAGAAGTAGTACAATTCAAGTTTTAGTTGTCGATTATTCACTTTTTAGCCGGCTTTGGAGGCTTGGACATGACTAGGACCTTAAGATTTTCCATGAAAGGAGGAGTAGCAGCCGCGTTGCCCGCAAGAATGTGAAAAGTGTTCATATGTAGTAAAAACCTGAGAAATCCGTCCGTTTTCGTCATTTGTTATCGAATCGACTTAAAGCCACATCGTCACATTGGCCGCTCTTCTCTTTGAAACGGTTACATATATCGTCTGCAAAGCTATGTCGCGTACTGCGGTATGCGGAAACACTAAAAGCACCATAGTAGAACACAGAAGAAGCTTCTATGTTGAAGTAATAGCCAGTAAGAAGTAGTACAATTCAAGTTTTAGTTGTCGATTATTCCTTTTTAGCCTGCTTTGGTGGCTTGGACATGACCTAGGACCTTAAGATTTTGCATGAAAGGAGGACTAGCAGCCGCGTTGCATGGGAGAATGTGAAAAGTGTTCATATGTAGTAAAAACCTGAGAAATCAGTCCGTTTTCGTCATTTGTAATCGAGTCGACTTAAAGCCAGATCGTCGCATTGGCCGCTTTTCTCTCTAAGACGGTTACATTTATCATCTGCAAAGCTATGTCGCGTGCTGCGGTATACGGAAATACTTAAAGCACCATAGTAGAACACAGAAGAAGCTTCTAAGTTGAAGTTATAGCCAGTAAGAAGTAGTACAATTCAAGTTTTAGTTGTCGATTATTCACTTTTTAGCCGGCTTTGCTGGCTTGGACATGACCTAGGACCTTAAGATTTTCCATGAAAGGAGGACTTGCAGCCGCGTTGCACGAGAGAATGTGAAAAGTGTTCATATGTAGTAAAAACCTTAGAAATCCGTCCGTTTTCGTCATTTGTTATCGAATCGACTTAAAGCCAGATCGTCACATTGGCCGTTCTTCTCTCTGAAACGGTTACATTTATCGTCTGCAAAGCTATGTCGCGTGCTGCAGTATGCGTAAACACTAAAAGCACCATAGTAGAACACAGAAGAAGCATGTAATTTGAAGTAATAGCCAGTAAGAAGTAGTACAATTCAAGTTTTAGTTGTCGATTATTCACTTTTTAGCCTTCTTTGGTGGCTTGGACATGACCTAGGACCTTAAGATTTTGCATGAAAGGAGGACTAGCAGCCGCGTTGCATGGGAGAATGTGAAATGTGTTCATATGTAGTAAAAACCTGAGAAATCCGTCCGTTTTCGTCATTTGTTACCGAATCGACTTAAAGCCAGATCGTCACATTGGGTGCTTTTCTCTCTGATATGGTTACATTTATCGTCTGCAAAGCTATGTCGCGTGCTGCGGTATGCGTAAACACTAAAAGCACAATAGTAGAACACAGAAGAAGCTTCTATGTTGAAGTATTAGCCAGTAAGAAGTAGTACAATTCAAGTTTTAGTTGTCGATTATTCACTTTTTAGCCGGCTTTGGTGGCTTGGACATGACCTAGGCCCTTAAGATTTTCCATGAAAAGAGGACTTGAGCCGCGTTGCAATGGAGAATGTGAAAAGTGTTCATATGTAGCAAAAACCTGCGAAATCCGTCCGTTTTCGTCATTTGTTATCGAATCGACTTAAAGCCAGATCGTCACATTGGCCGTTCTTCTCTCTGAGACGGTTACATTTATCGTCTGCAAAGCTATGTCGCGTGCTGCGGTATGCCGAAACACAAAAAGCACCATAGTAGAACACAGAAGAAGCTTCTAATTTGAAGTAATAGCCAGTAAGAAGTAGTACAATTAAAGTTTTAGTTGTCGATTATTCACTTTTTAGCCGGCTTTGGTGGCTTTGACATTAGGTGGAAGCTTAAGATTTTGCATGAAAGGAGGACTTGCACCCGCGTTGCAAGGGAGAATGTGAAAAGTGTTCATATGTAGTAAAAACGTGAGAAATCCGTCCGTTTTCGTCATTTGTTATCGAATCGACTTAAAGCCACATCGTCACATTGGCCGCTCTTCTCTCTGAAGCGGTTACATATATCGTCTGCAAAGCTATGTCGCGTACTGCGGTATGCGGAAACACTAAAAGCACCACAGTAGAACACAGAAGAAGCTTCTATGTTGAAGTAATAGCCAGTAAGAAGTAGTACAATTCAAGTTTTAGTTGTCGATTATTCCCTTTATAGCCTGCTTTGGTGGCTTGGACATGACCTAGGCCTTAAGATTTTGCATGAAAGGAGGACTAGCAGCCGCGTTGCATGGGAGAATGTGAAAAGTGTTCATATGTAGTAAAAACCTGAGAAATCAGTCCGTTTTCGTCATTTGTAATCGAGTCGACTTAAAGCCAGATCGTCGCATTGGCCGCTTTTCTCTCTAAGACGGTTACATTTATCATCTGCAAAGCTATGTCGCGTGCTGCGGTAAGCGGAAATACTTAAAGCACCATAGTAGAACACAGAAGAAGCTTCTAAGTTGAAGATATAGCCAGTAAGAAGTAGTACAATTCAAGTTTTAGTCGTCGATTATTCACTTTTTAGCCGGCTTTGGTGTCTTGGACATGACCTAGGACCTTAAGATTTTCCATGAAAGCAGGACTTGCAGCCGCGTTGCACGAGAGAATGTGAAAAGTGTTCATATGTAGTAAAAACCTGAGAAATCCGTCCGTTTTCGTTATTTGTTATCAAATCGACTTAAAGCCAGATCGTCACATTGGCCGTTCTTCTCTCTGAAACGGTTACATTTATCGTCTGCAAAGCTATGTCGCGTGCTGCAGTATGCGTAAACACTAAAAGCACCATAGTAGAACACAGAAGAAGGTTCTAAGTTGAAGTAATAGCCAGTAAGAAGTAGTACAATTCAAGTTTTAGTTGTCGATTATTCACTTTTTAGCCGGCTTTGGTGGCTATGACATGACCTAGGACCTTAAGATTTTGCATGAAAGGAGGACTAGCAGCCGAGTTGCACGGGAGAATGTGAAAAGTGTTCATATGTAGTAAAAACCTGAGAAATGCGTCCGTTTTCGTCATTTGTTATCGAATCGACTTAAAGCCAGATCGTCACATTGGCCGATCTTCTCTCTGAAACGGTTACATTTATCGTCTTCAAAGCTATGTCGCGTGCTGCGGTATGCCGAAACACTAAAAGCACCATAGTAGAACACAGAAGAAGCTTCTAAGTTGAAGTAATAGCCAGTAAGAAGTAGTACAATTCAAGTTTTAGTTGTCGATTATTCACTTTTTAGCCGGCTTTGGTGGCTTCGACATTACGTGGAACCTTAATATTTTGCATGAAAGGAGGACTAGCAGCCGCGTTGCACGGGAGAATGTGAAAAGTGTTCATATGTAGTAAAAACCTGAGCAATATGTCCGTTTTCGTCATTTGTTATCGAATCGACTTAAAGCCAGATCGTCACATTGGCCGCTTTTCTCTCTGAGACGGTTACATTTATCGTCTGCAAAGCTATGTCGCGTGCTGCGGTATGCGGAAACACTTAAAGCACCATAGTAGAACACAGAAGAAGCTTGTATGTTGAAGTAATAGCCAGTAAGAAGTAGTACAATTCAAGTATTAGTTGTCGATTATTCACTTTTTAGCCGGCTTTGGTGGCTTGGACATGACCTAGGACCTTAAGATTTTCCATGAAAGGAGGACTTGCAGCCGCGTTGCACGGGAGAATGTGAAAAGTGCTCATATGTAGTAAAAACCTGAGAAATCCGTCCGTTTTCGTCATTTGTTATCGAATCGACTTAAAGCCAGATCGTCACATTGGCCGATCTTCTCTCTGAAACGGTTACATTTATCGTCTGCAAAGCTATGTCGCGTGCTGCGGTATGCCGAAACACTAAAAGCACCATTGTAGAACACAGAAGAAGCTTCTAAGTTGAAGTAATAGCCAGTAAGAAGTAGTACAATTCAAGTTTTAGTTGTCGATTATTCACTTTTTAGCCGGCTTTGGTGGCTTCGACATTACGTGGAACCTTAATATTTTGCATGAAAGGAGGACTAGCAGCCGCGTTGCACGGGAGAATGTGAAAAGTGTTCATATGTAGTAAAAACCTGAGAAATATGTCCGTTTTCGTCATTTGTTATCGAATCGACTTAAAGCCAGATCGTCACATTGGCCGTTCTTCTGTCTGAAACGGTTACATTTTTCGTCTGCAAAGCTATGTCGCGTGCTGCGGTATGCGGAGACACTAAAAGCACCATAGTAAAACACAGAAGAAGCTTCTTAGTTGAAGTAATAACCAGTAAGAAGTAGTACAATTCAAGTTTTAGTTATCGATTATTCACTTTTTAGCCGTCTTTGGTGGCTTGGACATGACCTAGGACCTTACGATTTTGCATGAAAGGAGGAGTAGCAGCCGCGTTGCCTGCGAGAATGTGAAAATTGTTCATATGTAGTAAAAACCTGAGAAATCCGTCCGCTGTCGTCACTTGTTGTCGAATCGACTTAAAGCCAGATCGTCACATTGGCCGTTCTTCTCTCTGAAGCGGTTACATTTATCGTCTGCAAAGCTATGTCGCGTGCTGCGGTATGCCGAAACACTAAAAGCACCATAGTAGAACACAGAAGAAGCTTCTAATTTGAAGTAATAGCCAGTAAGAAGTAGTACAATTCAAGTTTTAGTTGTCGATTATTCACTTTTTAGCCGGCTTTGGTGGCTTGGACATGACCTAGGACCTTAAGATTTTGCATGAAAGGAGGAGTAGCAGCCGCGTTGCCCGCGAGAATGTGAAAAGTGTTCATATGTAGTAAAAACCTGAGAAATCCGTCCGTTTTCGTCATTTGTTATCGAATCGACTTAAAGCCAGATCGTCACATTGGCCGTTCTTCTCTCTGAAACGGTTACATTTATCGGCTGCAAAGCTATGTCGCGTGCTGCAGTATGCGTAAACACTAAAAGCACCATAGTAGAACACAGAAGAAGCTTCTAATTTGAAGTAATAGCCAGTAAGAAGTAGTACAATTCAAGTTTTAGTTGTCGATTATTCACATTTTAGCCGGCTTTGGTGGCTTGGACATGACCTAGGACCTTACGATTTTGCATGAAAGGAGGACTAGCAGCCGCGTTGCATGGGAGAATGTGAAAAGTGTTCATATGTAGTAAAAACCTGAGAAATCCGTCCGTTTTCGTCATTTGTTATCGAATCGACTTAAAGCCAGATCGTCACATTGGACGTTCTTCTCTCTGAAACGGTTACATTTATCGCCTGCAAAGCTATGTCGCGTGCTGCGGTATGCCGAAACACTAAAAGCACCATAGTAGAACACAGAAGAAGCATGTAATTTGAAGTAATAGCCAGTAAGAAGTAGTACAATTCAAGTTTTAGTTGTCGATTATTCACTTTTTAGCCGGCTTTGGTGGCTTTGACATTAGGTGGAACCTTAAGATTTTGTATGAAAGGAGGAAAAGCTGCCGCGTTGCACGCGAGAATGTGAAAAGTGTTCATATGTAGTAAAAACCTGAGAAATCCGTCCGCTTTCTTCATTTGTTATCGATTTGACTTAAAGCCAAATCGTCACATTGGCCGCTCTTCTCTCTAAAACGGTTACATTTATTGTCTGCAAAGCTATGTCGCGTGCTGCGGTATGCGGAAACACTAAAAGCACCATAGTAGAACACAGAAGAAGCTTCTATGTTGAAGTAATAGACAGTAAGAAGTAGTACAATTCAAGTTTTAGTTGTCGATTATTCACTTTTTAGCCGGCTTTGGTGGCTTCGACATTACGTGGAACCTTAATATTTTGCATGAAAGGAGGACTAGCAGCCGCGTTGCACGGGAGAATGTGAAAAGTGTTCATATGTAGTAAAAACCTGAGAAATATGTCCGTTTTCGTCATTTGTTATCGAATCGACTTAAAGCCAGATCGTCACATTGGCCGTTCTTCTGTCTGAAACGGTTACATTTTTCGTCTGCAAAGCTATGTCGCGTGCTGCGGTATGCGGAGACACTAAAAGCACCATAGTAAAACACAGAAGAAGCTTCTTAGTTGAAGTAATAACCAGTAAGAAGTAGTACAATTCAAGTTTTAGTTATCGATTATTCACTTTTTAGCCGTCTTTGGTGGCTTGGACATGACCTAGGACCTTAAGATTTTGCATGAAAGGAGGAGTAGCAGCCGCGTTGCCTGCGAGAATGTGAAAATTGTTCATATGTAGTAAAAACCTGAGAAATCCGTCCGCTGTCGTCACTTGTTGTCGAATCGACTTAAAGCCAGATCGTAACATTGGCCGTTCTTCTCTCTGAAGCGGTTACATTTATCGTCTGCAAAGCTATGTCGCGTGCTGCGGTATGCCGAAACACTAAAAGCACCATAGTAGAACACAGAAGAAGCTTCTAATTTGAAGTAATAGCCAGTAAGAAGTAGTACAATTCAAGTTTTAGTTGTCGATTATTCACTTTTTAGCCGGCTTTGGTGGCTTGGACATGACCTCGGACCTTAAGATTTTGCATGAAAGGAGGAGTAGCAGCCGCGTTGCCCGCGAGAATGTGAAAAGTGTTCATATGTAGTAAAAACCTGAGAAATCCGTCCGTTTTCGTCATTTGTTATCGAATCGACTTAAAGCCAGATCGTCACATTGGCGTTCTTCTCTCTGAAACGGTTACATTTATCGTCTGCAAAGCTATGTCGCGTGCTGCAGTATGCGTAAACACTAAAAGCACCATAGTAGGACACAGAAGAAGCTTCTAATTTGAAGTAATAGCCAGTAAGAAGTAGTACAATTCAAGTTTTAGTTGTCGATTATTCACATTTTAGCCGGCTTTGGTGGCTTGGACATGACCTAGGACCTTACGATTTTGCATGAAAGGAGGACTAGCAGCCGCGTTGCATGGGAGAATGTGAAAAGTGTTCATATGTAGTAAAAACCTGAGAAATCCGTCCGTTTTCGTCATTTGTTATCGAATCGACTTAAAGCCAGATCGTCACATTGGACGTTCTTCTCTCTGAAACGGTTACATTTATCGCCTGCAAAGCTATGTCGCGTGCTGCGGTATGCCGAAACACTAAAAGCACCATAGTAGAACACAGAAGAAGCATGTAATTTGAAGTAATAGCCAGTAAGATGTAGTACAATTCAAGTTTTAGTTGCGGATTATTCACTTTTTAGCCGGCTTTGGTGGCTTTGACATTAGGTGGAACCTTAAGATTTTGTATGAAAGGAGGACAAGCTGCCGCGTTGCACGCGAGAATGTGAAAAGTGTTCATATGTAGTAAAAACCTGAGAAATCCGTCCGCTTTCTTCATTTGTTATCGAATTGACTTAAAACCAAATCGTCACATTGGCCGCTCTTCTCTCTAAAACGGTTACATTTATTGTCTGCAAAGCTATGTCGCGTGCTGCGGTATGCGGAAACACTAAAAGCACCATAGTAGAACACAGAAGAAGCTTCTAAGTTGAAGTAATAGCCAGTAAGAAGTAGTACCATTCAAGTTTTAGATGTCGATTATTCACTTTTTAGCCAGCTTTGGTGGCTTGGACATGACCTAGGACCTTAAGATTTTGCATGAAAGGAGGACTAGCAGCCGCGTTGCCCGGGAGAATGTGAAAAGTGTTCATATGCAGAAAAAACCTGAGAAATCCGTCCGCTTTCGTCATTTGTTACCGAATCGACTTAAAGCCAGATCGTCACATTGGGTGCTTTTCTCTCTGATATGGTTACATTTATCGTCTGCAAAGCTATGTCGCGTGCTGCGGTATGCGTAAACACTAAAAGCACAATAGTAGAACACAGAAGAAGCTTCTATGTTGAAGTATTAGCCAGTAAGAAGTAGTACAATTCAAGTTTTAGTTGTCGATTATTCACATTTTAGCCGGCTTTGGTGGCTTGGACATGACCTAGGCCCTTAAGATTTTCCATGAAAAGAGGACTTGAGCCGCGTTGCAATGGAGAATGTGAAAAGTGTTCATATGTAGCAAAAACCTGCGAAATCCGTCCGTTTTCGTCATTTGTTATCGAATCGACTTAAAGCCAGATCGTCACATTGGCCGTTCTTCTCTCTGAGACGGTTACATTTATCGTCTGCAAAGCTATGTCGCGTGCTGCGGTATGCCGAAACACAAAAAGCACCATAGTAGAACACAGAAGAAGCTTCTAATTTGAAGTAATAGCCAGTAAGAAGTAGTACAATTAAAGTTTTAGTTGTCGATTATTCACTTTTTAGCCGGCTTTGGTGGCTTTGACATTAGGTGGAAGCTTAAGATTTTGCATGAAAGGAGGACTTGCACCCGCGTTGCAAGGGAGAATGTGAAAAGTGTTCATATGTAGTAAAAATGTGAGAAATCCGTCCGTTTTCGTCATTTGTTATCGAATCGACTTAAAGCCACATCGTCACATTGGCCGCTCTTCTCTCTGAAGCGGTTACATATATCGTCTGCAAAGCTATGTCGCGTACTGCGGTATGCGGAAACACTAAAAGCACCACAGTAGAACACAGAAGAAGCTTCTATGTTGAAGTAATAGCCAGTAAGAAGTAGTACAATTCAAGTTTTAGTTGTCGATTATTCCCTTTATAGCCTGCTTTGGTGGCTTGGACATGACCTAGGACCTTAAGATTTTGCATGAAAGGAGGACTAGCAGCCGCGTTGCATGGGAGAATGTGAAAAGTGTTCATATGTAGTAAAAACCTGAGAAATCAGTCCGTTTTCGTCATTTGTAATCGAGTCGACTTAAAGCCAGATCGTCGCATTGGCCGCTTTTCTCTCTAAGACGGTTACATTTATCATCTGCAAAGCTATGTCGCGTGCTGCGGTAAGCGGAAATACTTAAAGCACCATAGTAGAACACAGAAGAAGCTTCTAAGTTGAAGATATAGCCAGTAAGAAGTAGTACAATTCAAGTTTTAGTCGTCGATTATTCACTTTTTAGCCGGCTTTGGTGTCTTGGACATGACCTAGGACCTTAAGATTTTCCATGAAAGGAGGACTTGCAGCCGCGTTGCACGAGAGAATGTGAAAAGTGTTCATATGTAGTAAAAACCTGAGAAATCCGTCCGCTTTCGTTATTTGTTATCAAATCGACTTAAAGCCAGATCGTCACATTGGCCGTTCTTCTCTCTGAAACGGTTACATTTATCGTCTGCAAAGCTATGTCGCGTGCTGCGGTATGCCGAAACACTAAAAGCACCATAGTAGAACACAGAAGAAGCTTCTAAGTTGAAGTAATAGCCAGTAAGAAGTAGTACAATTCAAGTTTTAGTTGTCGATTATTCACTTTTTAGCCGGCTTTGGTGGCTTCGACATTACGTGGAACCTTAATATTTTGCATGAAAGGAGGACTAGCAGCCGCGTTGCACGGGAGAATGTGTAAAGTGTTCATATGTAGTAAAAACCTGAGCAATATGTCCGTTTTCGTCATTTGTTATCGAATCGACTTAAAGCCAGATCGTCACATTGGCCGCTTTTCTCTCTGAGACGGTTACATTTATCGTCTGCAAAGCTATGTCGCGTGCTGCGGTATGCGGAAACACTTAAAGCACCATAGTAGAACACAGAAGAAGCTTGTATGTTGAAGTAATAGCCAGTAAGAAGTAGTACAATTCAAGTATTAGTTGTCGATTATTCACTTTTTAGCCGGCTTTGGTGGCTTGGACATGACCTAGGACCTTAAGATTTTCCATGAAAGGAGGACTTGCAGCCGCGTTGCACGGGAGAATGTGAAAAGTGCTCATATGTAGTAAAAACCTGAGAAATCCGTCCGTTTTCGTCATTTGTTATCGAATCGACTTAAAGCCAGATCGTCACATTGGCCGATCTTCTCTCTGAAACGGTTACATTTATCGTCTGCAAAGCTATGTCGCGTGCTGCGGTATGCCGAAACACTAAAAGCACCATAGTAGAACACAGAAGAAGCTTCTAAGTTGAAGTAATAGCCAGTAAGAAGTAGTACAATTCAAGTTTTAGTTGTCGATTATTCACTTTTTAGCCGGCTTTGGTGGCTTCGACATTACGTGGAACCTTAATATTTTGCATGAAAGGAGGACTAGCAGCCGCGTTGCACGGGAGAATGTGAAAAGTGTTCATATGTAGTAAAAACCTGAGAAATATGTCCGTTTTCGTCATTTGTTATCGAATCGACTTAAAGCCAGATCGTCACATTGGCCGTTCTTCTGTCTGAAACGGTTACATTTTTCGTCTGCAAAGCTATGTCGCGTGCTGCGGTATGCGGAGACACTAAAAGCACCATAGTAAAACACAGAAGAAGCTTCTTAGTTGAAGTAATAACCAGTAAGAAGTAGTACAATTCAAGTTTTAGTTATCGATTATTCACTTTTTAGCCGTCTTTGGTGGCTTGGACATGACCTAGGACCTTACGATTTTGCATGAAAGGAGGAGTAGCAGCCGCGTTGCCTGCGAGAATGTGAAAATTGTTCATATGTAGTAAAAACCTGAGAAATCCGTCCGCTGTCGTCACTTGTTGTCGAATCGACTTAAAGCCAGATCGTCACATTGGCCGTTCTTCTCTCTGAAGCGGTTACATTTATCGTCTGCAAAGCTATGTCGCGTGCTGCGGTATGCCGAAACACTAAAAGCACCATAGTAGAACACAGAAGAAGCTTCTAATTTGAAGTAATAGCCAGTAAGATGTAGTACAATTCAAGTTTTAGTTGTCGATTATTCACTTTTTAGCCGGCTTTGGTGGCTTGGATATGACCTAGGACCTTAAGATTTTGCATGAAAGGAGGAGTAGCAGCCGCGTTGCCCACGAGAATGTGAAAAGTGTTCATATGTAGTGAAAACCTGAGAAATCCGTCCGTTTTCGTCATTTGTTATCGAATCGACTTAAAGCCAGATCGTCACATTGGCCGTTCTTCTCTCTGAAACGGTTACATTTATCGTCTGCAAAGCTATGTCGCGTGCTGCAGTATGCGTAAACACTAAAAGCACCATAGTAGAACACAGAAGAAGCTTCTAATTTGAAGTAATAGCCAGTAAGAAGTAGTACAATTCAAGTTTTAGTTGTCGATTATTCACATTTTAGCCGGCTTTGGTGGCTTGGACATGACCTAGGACCTTACGATTTTGCATGAAAGGAGGACTAGCAGCCGCGTTGCATGGGAGAATGTGAAAAGTGTTCATATGTAGTAAAAACCTGAGAAATCCGTCCGTTTTCGTCATTTGTTATCGAATCGACTTAAAGCCAGATCGTCACATTGGCTGTTCTTCTCTCTGAAACGGTTACATTTATCGCCTGCAAAGCTATGTCGCGTGCTGCGGTATGCCGAAACACTAAAAGCACCATAGTAGAACACAGAAGAAGCATGTAATTTGAAGTAATAGCCAGTAAGAAGTAGTACAATTCAAGTTTTAGTTGTCGATTATTCACTTTTTAGCCGGCTTTGGTGGCTTTGACATTAGGTGGAACCTTAAGATTTTGTATGAAAGGAGGACAAGCTGCCGCGTTGCACGCGAGAATGTGAAAAGTGTTCATATGTAGTAAAAACCTGAGAAATCCGTCCGCTTTCTTCATTTGTTATCGAATTGACTTAAAGCCAAATCGTCACATTGGCCGCTCTTCTCTCTAAAACGGTTACATTTATTGTCTGCAAAGCTATGTCGCGTGCTGCGGTATGCGGAAACACTAAAAGCACCATAGTAGAACACAGAAGAAGCTTCTATGTTGAAGTAATAGACAGTAAGAAGTAGTACAATTCAAGTTTTAGTTGTCGATTATTCACTTTTTAGCCGGCTTTGGTGGCTTCGACATTACGTGGAACCTTAATATTTTGCATGAAAGGAGGACTAGCAGCCGCGTTGCACGGGAGAATGTGAAAAGTGTTCATATGTAGTAAAAACCTGAGAAATATGTCCGTTTTCGTCATTTGTTATCGAATCGACTTAAAGCCAGATCGTCACATTGGCCGTTCTTCTGTCTGAAACGGTTACATTTTTCGTCTGCAAAGCTATGTCGCGTGCTGCGGTATGCGGAGACACTAAAAGCACCATAGTAAAACACAGAAGAAGCTTCTTAGTTGAAGTAATAACCAGTAAGAAGTAGTACAATTCAAGTTTTAGTTATCGATTATTCACTTTTTAGCCGTCTTTGGTGGCTTGGACATGACCTAGGACCTTAAGATTTTGCATGAAAGGAGGAGTAGCAGCCGCGTTGCCTGCGAGAATGTGAAAATTGTTCATATGTAGTAAAAACCTGAGAAATCCGTCCGCTGTCGTCACTTGTTGTCGAATCGACTTAAAGCCAGATCGTAGCATTGGCCGTTCTTCTCTCTGAAGCGGTTACATTTATCGTCTGCAAAGCTATGTCGCGTGCTGCGGTATGCCGAAACACTAAAAGCACCATAGTAGAACACAGAAGAAGCTTCTAATTTGAAGTAATAGCCAGTAAGAAGTAGTACAATTCAAGTTTTAGTTGTCGATTATTCACTTTTTAGCCGGCTTTGGTGGCTTGGACATGACCTAGGACCTTAAGATTTTGCATGAAAGGAGGAGTAGCAGCCGCGTTGCCCGCGAGAATGTGAAAAGTGTTCATATGTAGTAAAAACCTGAGAAATCCGTCCGTTTTCGTCATTTGTTATCGAATCGACTTAAAGCCAGATCGTCACATTGGCGTTCTTCTCTCTGAAACGGTTACATTTATCGTCTGCATAGCTATGTCGCGTGCTGCAGTATGCGTAAACACTAAAAGCACCATAGTAGAACACAGAAGAAGCTTCTAATTTGAGGTAATAGCCAGTAAGAAGTAGTACAATTCAAGTTTTAGTTGTCGATTATTCACATTTTAGCCGGCTTTGGTGGCTTGGACATGACCTAGGACCTTACGATTTTGCATGAAAGGAGGACTAGCAGCCGCGTTGCATGGGAGAATGTGAAAAGTGTTCATATGTAGTAAAAACCTGAGAAATCCGTCCGTTTTCGTCATTTGTTATCGAATCGACTTAAAGCCAGATCGTCACATTGGACGTTCTTCTCTCTGAAACGGTTACATTTATCGCCTGCAAAGCTATGTCGCGTGCTGCGGTATGCCGAAACACTAAAAGCACCATAGTAGAACACAGAAGAAGCATGTAATTTGAAGTAATAGCCAGTAAGAAGTAGTACAATTCAAGTTTTAGTTGCGGATTATTCACTTTTTAGCCGGCTTTGGTGGCTTTGACATTAGGTGGAACCTTAAGATTTTGTATGAAAGGAGGACAAGCTGCCGCGTTGCACGCGAGAATGTGAAAAGTGTTCATATGTAGTAAAAACCTGAGAAATCCGTCCGCTTTCTTCATTTGTTATCGAATTGACTTAAAGCCAAATCGTCACATTGGCCGCTCTTCTCTCTAAAACGGTTACATTTATTGTCTGCAAAGCTATGTCGCGTGCTGCGGTATGCGGAAACACTAAAAGCACCATAGTAGAACACAGAAGAAGCTTCTATGTTGAAGTAATAGCCAGTAAGAAGTAGTACCATTCAAGTTTTAGATGTCGATTATTCACTTTTTAGCCAGCTTTGGTGGCTTGGACATGACCTAGGACCTTAAGATTTTGCATGAAAGGAGGACTAGCAGCCGCGTTGCCCGGGAGAATGTGAAAAGTGTTCATATGCAGAAAAAACCTGAGAAATCCGTCCGCTTTCGTCATTTGTTATCGAATCGACTTAAAGCCAGATCGTCACATTGGCCGCTCTTCTCTCTGAAACGGTTACATTTATCGTCTGCAAAGCTATGTCGCGTGCTGCGGTATGCGGAAACACTAAAAGCAACATAGTAGAACACAGAAGAAGCTTCTATGTTGAAGTAATAGCCAGTAAGAAGCAGTACAATTCAAGTTTTAGTTGTCGATTATTCACTTTTTAGCCGGCTTTGGTGGATTGGACATGACCTAGGACTTTAAGATGTTGCATGAAAGGAGGACTAGCAGCCGCGTTGCATGGGAGAATGTGAAAAGTGTTCATATGTAGTAAAAACCTGAGAAATCAGTCCGTTTTCGTCATTTGTTATCGAATCGACTTAAAGCCAGATCGTCACATTGGCCGCTTTTCTCTCTGAGACGGTTACATTTATCGTCTGCAAAGCTATGTCGCGTGCTGCGGTATGCGGAGACACTAAAAGCACCATAGTAGAGCACAGAAGAAGCTTCTAAGTTGAAGTAATAGCCAGTAAGAAGTAGTACAATTCAAGTTTTAGTTATCGATTATTCACTTTTTAGCCTGCATTGGTGGCTTGGACATGACCTAGGACCTTAAGATTTTGCATGAAAGGAGGAGTAGCAGCCGCGTTGCCCGCGAGAATGTGAAAAGTGTTCATATGTAGTAAAAACCTGAGAAATCCGTCCGCTTTCGTCACTTGTTATCGAATCGACTTAAAGTCAGATCGCCACATTGGCCGCTTTTCTCTCTGAGACGGTTACATTTATCGTATGCAAAGCTATGTGGCGTGCTGCGGTATGCGGAGACACTAAAAGCACCATAGTAGAACACAGAAGAAGCTTCTAAGTTGAAGTAATAGCCAGTAAGAAGTAGTACAATTCAAGTTTTAGTTGTCGATTATTCACTTTTTAGCCGTCTTTGGTGGCTTGGACATGACCTAGGACCTTAAGATTTTGCATGAAAGGAGGACTAGCAGCCGCGTTGCACGGGAGAATGTGAAAAGTGTTCATATGCAGTAAAAACCTGAGAAATCCGTCCGTTTTCGTCATTTGTTATCGAATCGACTTAAAGCCAGATCGTCACATTGGCCGCTCTTCTCTCTGAAACGGTTACATTTATCGTCTGCAAAGCTATGTCGCGTGCTGCGGTATGCGGAAACACTAAAAGCACCATAGTAGAACACAGAAGAAGCTTCTATGTTGAAGTAATAGGCAGTAAGAAGTAGTACAATTCAAGTTTTAGTTGTCGATTATTCACTTTTTAGCCGGCTTTGGTGGATTGGACATGACCTAGGACTTTAAGATGTTGCATGAAAGGAGGACTAGCAGCCGCGTTGCATGGGAGAATGTGAAAAGTGTTCATATGTAGTAAAAACCTTAGAAATCCGTTCGTGTTCGTCACTTGTAGTCGAATCGACTTAAAGCCAGATCGTCACATTGGCCGCTTTTCTCTCTGAGACGGTTACATTTATCGTATGCAAAGCTATGTGGCGTGCTGCGGTATGCGGAGACACTAAAAGCACCATAGTAGAACACAGAAGAAGCTTCTAAGTTGAAGCAATAGCTAGTAAGAAGTAGTACATTTCAAGCTTTAGTTGTCGATTATTCACTTTTTAGCCGGCTTTGGTGGCTTGGACATGACGTAGGACCTTAAGATTTTGCATGAAAGGAGGACTAGCAGCCGCGTTGCACGGGAGAATGTGAAAAGTGTTCATATGCAGTAAAAACCTGAGAAATCCGTCCGTTTTCGTCATTTGTTATCGAATCGACTTAAAGCCAGATCGTCACATTGGCCGCTCTTCTCTCTGAAACGGTTACATTTATCGTCTGCAAAGCTATGTCGCGTGCTGCGGTATGCGGAAACACTAAAAGCACCATAGTAGAACACAGAAGAAGCTTCTATGTTGAAGTAATAGCCAGTAAGAAGTAGTACAATTCAAGTTTTAGTTGTCGATTATTCACTTTTTAGCCGGCTTTGGTGGATTGGACATGACCTAGGACTTTAAGATGTTGCATGAAAGGAGGACTAGCAGCCGCATTGCATGGGAGAATGTGAAAAGTGTTCATATGTAGTAAAAACCTGAGAAATCAGTCCGTTTTCGTCATTTGTTATCGAATCGACTTAAAGCCAGATCGTCACATTGGCCGCTTTTCTCTCTGAGACGGTTACATTTATCGTCTGCAAAGCTATGTCGCGTGCTGCGGTATGCGGAGACACTAAAAGCACCATAGTAGAGCACAGAAGAAGCATGTAATTTGAAGTAATAGCCAGTAAGAAGTAGTACAATTCAAGTTTTAGTTATCGATTATTCACTTTTTAGCCTGCTTTGGTGGCTTGGACATGACCTAGGACCTTAAGATTTTGCATGAAAGGAGGAGTAGCAGCCGCGTTGCCCGCGAGAATGTGAAAAGTGTTCATATGTAGTAAAAACCTGAGAAATCCGTCCGCTTTCGTCACTTGTTATCGAATCGACTTAAAGTCAGATCGTCACATTGGCCGCTTTTCTCTCTGAGACGGTTACATTTATCGTATGCAAAGCTATGTGGCGTGCTGCGGTATGCGGAGACACTAAAAGCACCATAGTAGAACACAGAAGAAGCTTCTAAGTTGAAGTAATAGCCAGTAAGAAGTAGTACAATTCAAGTTTTAGTTGTGGATTATTCACTTTTTAGCCGGCTTTGGTAGCTTGGACATGACCTAGGACCTTAAGATTTTGCATGAAAGGAGGACTAGCAGCCGCGTTGCACGGGAGAATGTGAAAAGTGTTCATATGCAGTAAAAACCTGAGAAATCCGTCCGTTTTCGTCATTTGTTATCGAATCGACTTAAAGCCAGATCGTCACATTGGCCGCTCTTCTCTCTGAAACGGTTACATTTATCGTCTGCAAAGCTATGTCGCGTGCTGCGGTATGCGGAAACACTAAAAGCACCATAGTAGAACACAGAAGAAGCTTCTATGTTGAAGTAATAGACAGTAAGAAGTAGTACAATTCAAGTTTTAGTTGTCGATTATTCACTTTTTAGCCGGCTTTGGTGGATTGGACATGACCTAGGACTTTAAGATGTTGCATGAAAGGAGGACTAGCAGCCGCGTTGCATGGGAGAATGTGAAAAGTGTTCATATGTAGTAAAAACCTTAGAAATCCGTTCGTGTTCGTCACTTGTAGTCGAATCGACTTAAAGCCAGATCGTCACATTGGCCGCTTTTCTCTCTGAGACGGTTACATTTATCGTATGCAAAGCTATGTCGCGTGCTGCGGTATGCGGAGACACTAAAAGCACCATAGTAGAACACAGAAGAAGCTTCTAAGTTGAAGCAATAGCTAGTAAGAAGTAGTACATTTCAAGCTTTAGTTGTCGATTATTCACTTTTTAGCCGGCTTTGGTGGCTTGGACATGACGTAGGACCTTAAGATTTTGCATGAAAGGAGGACTAGCAGCCGCGTTGCACGGGAGAATGTGAAAAGTGTTCATATGCAGTAAAAACCTGAGAAATCCGTCCGTTTTCGTCATTTGTTATCGAATCGACTTAAAGCCAGAGCGTCACATTGGCCGCTCTTCTCTCTGAAACGGTTACATTGTTCGTCTGCAAAGCTATGTCGCGTGCTGCGGTATGCGGAAACACTAAAAGCACCATAGTAGAACACAGAAGAAGCTTCTATGTTGAAGTAATAGACAGTAAGAAGTAGTACAATTCAAGTTTTAGTTGTCGATTATTCACTTTTTAGCCGGCTTTGGTGGATTGGACATGACCTAGGACTTTAAGATGTTGCATGAAAGGAGGACTAGCAGCCGCGTTGCATGGGAGAATGTGAAAAGTGTTCATATGTAGTAAAAACCTGAGAAATCAGTCCGTTTTCGTCATTTGTCATCGAATCGACTTAAAGCCAGATCGTCACATTGGCCGCTTTTCTCTCTGAGACGGTTACATTTATCGTCTGCAAAGCTATGTCGCGTGCTGCGGTATGCGGAGACACTAAAAGCACCATAGTAGAGCACAGAAGAAGCTTCTAAGTTGAAGTAATAGCCAGTAAGAAGTAGTACAATTCAAGTTTTAGTTATCGATTATTCACTTTTTAGCCTGCTTTGGTGGCTTGGACATGACCTAGGACCTTAAGATTTTGCATGAAAGGAGGAGTAGCAGCCGCGTTGCCCGCGAGAATGTGAAAAGTGTTCATATGTAGTAAAAACCTGAGAAATCCGTCCGCTTTCGTCACTTGTTATCGAATCGACTTAAAGTCAGATCGTCACATTGGCCGCTTTTCTCTCTGAGACGGTTACATTTATCGTATGCAAAGCTATGTGGCGTGCTGCGGTATGCGGAGACACTAAAAGCACCATAGTAGAACACAGAAGAAGCTTCTAAGTTGAAGTAATAGCCAGTAAGAAGTAGTACAATTCAAGTTTTAGTTGTCGATTATTCACTTTTTAGCCGGCTTTGGTAGCTTGGACATGACCTAGGACCTTAAGATTTTGCATGAAAGGAGGACTAGCAGCCGCGTTGCACGGGAGAATGTGAAAAGTGTTCATATGCAGTAAAAACCTGAGAAATCCGTCCGTTTTCGTCATTTGTTATCGAATCGACTTAAAGCCAGATCGTCACATTGGCCGCTCTTCTCTCTGAAACGGTTACATTTATCGTCTGCAAAGCTATGTCGCGTGCTGCGGTATGCGGAAACACTAAAAGCACCATAGTAGAACACAGAAGAAGCTTCTATGTTGAAGTAATAGACAGTAAGAAGTAGTACAATTCAAGTTTTAGTTGTCGATTATTCACTTTTTAGCCGGCTTTGGTGGATTGGACATGACCTAGGACTTTAAGATGTTGCATGAAAGGAGGACTAGCAGCCGCGTTGCATGGGAGAATGTGAAAAGTGTTCATATGTAGTAAAAACCTTAGAAATCCGTTCGTGTTCGTCACTTGTAGTCGAATCGACTTAAAGCCAGATCGTCACATTGGCCGCTTTTCTCTCTGAGACGGTTACATTTATCGTATGCAAAGCTATGTCGCGTGCTGCGGTATGCGGAGACACTAAAAGCACCATAGTAGAACACAGAAGAAGCTTCTAAGTTGAAGCAATAGCTAGTAAGAAGTAGTACATTTCAAGCTTTAGTTGTCGATTATTCACTTTTTAGCCGGCTTTGGTGGCTTGGACATGACGTAGGACCTTAAGATTTTGCATGAAAGGAGGACTAGCAGCCGCGTAGCACGGGAGAATGTGAAAAGTGTTCATATGCAGAAAAAACCTGAGAAATCCGTCCGTTTTCGTCATTTGTAAATCGAATCGACTTAAAGCCAGATCGTCACATTGGCCGCTCTTCTCTCTGAAACGGTTACATTTATCGTCTGCAAAGCTATGTCGCGTGCTGCGGTATGCGGAGACGCAAAAAGCACCATAGTAGAACACAGAAGAAGCTTCTAAGTTGAACTAATAGCCAGTAAGAAGTAGTACAATTCAAGTTTTAGTTGTCGATTATTCACTTTTTAGCCGGCTTTGGTGGATTGGACATGACCTAGGACTTTAAGATTTTGCGTGAAAGGAGGACTTGCAGCGGCGTTGCAAGGGAGAATGTGAAAAGTGTTCATATGTAGTAAAAACCTGAGAAATCCGTCCGTTTTCGTCATTTGTTATCGGATCGACTTAAAGCCAGATCGTCACATTGGCCGCTCTTCTCTCTGAAATGGTTACATTTATCGTCTGCAAAGCTATGTCGCGTGCTGCGGTATGGGGAAACACTTAAAGCACCATAGTAGAACACAGAAGAAGCTTCTAAGTTGAAGTAATAGCCAGTAAGAAGTAGTACAATTCAAGTTTTAGTTGTCGATTATTCACATTTTAGCCGGCTTTGGTGGCTTGGACATGACCTAGGACCTTAAGATTTTGCATGAAAGGAGGACTAGCAGCCGCGTTGCATGGGAGAATGTGAGAAGTGTTCATATGTAGTAAAAACCTGAGAAATCCGTCCGTTTTCGTCATTTGTTATCGAATCGACTTAAAGCCAGATCGTCACATTGGCCGCTCTTCTCTCTGAAACGGTTACATTTATCGTCTGCAAAGCTATGTCGCGTGCTGCGGTATGCGGAAACACTAAAAGCACCATAGTAGAACACAGAAGAAGCTTCTATGTTGAAGTAATAGCCAGTAAGAAGTAGTACAATTGAAGTTTTAGTTGTCGATTATTCACTTTTTAGCCTGCTTTGGTGGCTTGGACATGACCTAGGACCTTAAGATTTTGCATGAAAGGAGGACTAGCAGCCGCGTTGCATGGGAGAAAGTGAAAAGTGTTCATATGTACTAAAAACCTGAGAAATCCGTCCGTTTTCGTCATTTGTTATCGAATCGACTTAAAGCCAGTTCGTCACATTGGCCGCTCTTCTCTCTGAAACGGTTACATTTATCGTCTGCAAAGCTATGTCGCGTGCTGCGGTATGCGGAAACACTAAAAGCACCATAGTAGAAAACAGAAGAAGCTTCTATGTTGAAGTAATAGCCAGTAATAAGTAGTACAATTGAAGTTTTAGTTGTCGATTATTCACTTTTTAGCCTGCTTTGGTGGCTTGGACATGACCTAGGACCTTAAGATTTTGCATGAAAGGAGGACTAGCAGCCGCGTTGCACGGGAGAATGTGAAAAGTGTTCATATGTAGTAAAAACCTGATAAATCCGTCCGTTTTCGTCATTTGTTATCGAATCGACTTAAAGCCAGATCGTCACATTGGCCGTTCTTCTCTCTGAAACGGTTACATTTTTCGTCTGCAAAGCTATGTCGCGTGCTGCAGTATACCGAAACACTAAAAGCACCATAGTAGAACACAGAAGAAGCTTCTAATTTGAAGTAATAGCCAGTAAGAGGTAGTACAATTCAAGTTTTAGTTTTCGATTATTCACTTTTTAGCCGGCTTTGGTGGCTTGGACATGACCTAGGACCTTAAGATGTTGCATGAAAGGAGGACTAGCAGCCGCGTTGCATGGGAGAATGTGAAAAGTGTTCATATGTAGTAAAAACCTGATAAATCCGTCCGTTTTCGTCATTTGTTATCGAATCGACTTGAAGCCATATCGTCACATTGGAAGTTCTTCTCTCTGAGACGGTTACATTTATCGTCTGCAAAGCTATGTCGCGTGCTGCGGTATGCGGAGACACTAAAAGCACCATAGTAGAGCACAGAAGAAGCTTCTAAGTTGAAGCAATAGCCAGTAAGAAGTAGTACAATTCAAGTTTTAGTTGTCGATTATTCACTTTCTAGCCGGCTTTGGTGGCTTGGACATCACCTAGGACCTTAAGATTTTGCGTGAAAGGAGGACTTGCAGCCGCGTTGCAAGGGAGAATGTGAAAAGTGTTCATATGTAGTAAAAACCTGAGAAATCCGTCCGTTTTCGTCATTTGTTATCGAATCGACTTAAAGCCAGATCGTCACATTGGCCGCTCTTCTCTCTGAAACGGTTACATTTATCGTCTGCAAAGCTATGTCGCGTGCTGCAGTATACCGAAACACTAAAAGCACCATAGTAGAACACAGAAGAAGCTTCTAAGTTGAAGTAATAGCCAGTAAGAAGTAGTACAATTCAAGTTTTAGTTTTCGATTATTCACTTTTTAGCCGGCTTTGGTGGCTTGGACATGACCTAGGACCTTAAGATTTTGCATGAAAGGAGGACTAGAAGCCGCGTTGCACGGGAGAATGTGAAAAGTGTTCATATGCAGTAAAAACCTGAGAAATCCGTCCGTTTTCGTCATTTGTTATCGAATCGACTTAAAGCCAGATCGTCACATTGGCCGCTCTTCTCTCTGAAACGGTTACATTGTTCGTCTGCAAAGCTATGTCGCGTGCTGCGGTATGCGGAAACACTAAAAGCACCATAGTAGAACACAGAAGAAGCTTCTATGTTGAAGTAATAGCCAGTAAGAAGTAGTACAATTCAAGTTTTAGTTGTCGATTATTCACTTTTTAGCCGGCTTTGGTGGATTGGACATGACCTAGGACTTTAAGATGTTGCATGAAAGGAGGACTAGCAGCCGCGTTGCATGGGAGAATGTGAAAAGTGTTCATATGTAGTAAAAACCTGAGAAATCAGTCCGTTTTCGTCATTTGTTATCGAATCGACTTAAAGCCAGATCGTCACATTGGCCGCTTTTCTCTCTGAGACGGTTACATTTATCGTCTGCAAAGCTATGTCGCGTGCTGCGGTATGCGGAGACACTAAAAGCACCATAGTAGAGCACAGAAGAAGCTTCTAAGTTGAAGTAATAGCCAGTAAGAAGTAGTACAATTCAAGTTTTAGGTATCGATTATTCACTTTTTAGCCTGCTTTGGTGGCTTGGACATGACCTAGGACCTTAAGATTTTGCATGAAAGGAGGAGTAGCAGCCGCGTTGCCCGCGAGAATGTGAAAAGTGTTCATATGTAGTAAAAACCTGAGAAATCCGTCCGCTTTCGTCATTTGTTATCGAATCGACTTAAAGCGAGATCGCCACATTGGCCGCTTTTCTCTCTGAGACGGTTACATTTATCGTCTGCAAAGCTATGTCGCGTGCTGCGGTATGCGGAGACACTAAAAGCACCATAGTAGAGCACAGAAGAAGCTTCTAAGTTGAAGTAATAGCCAGTAAGAAGTAGTACAATTCAAGTTTTAGTTATCGATTATTCACTTTTTAGCCGTCTTTGGTGGCTTGGACATGACCTAGGACCTTAAGATTTTGCATGAAAGGAGGAGTAGCAGCCGCGTTGCCCGCGAGAATGTGAAAAGTGTTCATATGTAGTAAAAACCTGAGAAATCCGTCCGCTTTCGTCATTTGTTATCGAATCGACTTAAAGTCAGATCGTCACATTGGCCGCTTTTCTCTCTGAGACGGTTACATTTATCGTATGCAAAGCTATGTCGCGTGCTGCGGTATGCGGAGACGCAAAAAGCACCATAGTAGAACAAAGAAGAAGCTTCTAAATTGAACTAATAGCCAGTAAGAAGTAGTAAAATTCAAGTTTTAGTTGTCGATTATTCACTTTTTAGCCGGCTTTGGTGGATTGGACATGACCTAGGACTTTAAGATGTTGCATGAAAGGATGACTAGCAGCCGCGTTGCATGGGAGAATGTGAGAAGTGTTCATATGCAGTAAAAACCTGAGAAATCCGTCCGTTTTCGTCATTTGTTATCGAATCGACTCAAAGCCTGATCGTCACATTGGCCGCTCTTCTCTCTGAAACGGTTACATTTATCGTCTGCAAAGCTATGTCGCGTGCTGCGGTATGCGGAAACACTAAAAGCACCATAGTAGAACACAGAAGAAGCTTCTATGTTGAAGTAATAGACAGTAAGAAGTAGTACAATTCAAGTTTTAGTTGTCGATTATTCACTTTTTAGCCGGCTTTGGTGGATTGGACATGACCTAGGACTTTAAGATGTTGCATGAAAGGAGGACTAGCAGCCGCGTTGCATGGGAGAATGTGAAAAGTGTTCATATGTAGTAAAAACCTTAGAAATCCGTTCGTTTTCGTCACTTGTTGTCGAATCGACTTAAAGCCAGATCGTCACATTGGTCGCTCTTCTGTCTGAAACGGTTACATTTATCGACTGCAAAGCTATGTCGCGTGCTGCGGTATGCGGAGACGCAAAAGCACCATAGTAGAACACAGAAGAAGCTTCTAAGTTGAACTAATAGCCAGTAAGAAGTAGTAAAATTCAAGTTTTAGTTGTCGATTATTCACTTTTTAGCTGGCTTTGGTGGATTGGACATGACCTAGGACTTTAAGATGTTGCATGAAAGGAGGACTAGCAGCCGCGTTGCATGGGAGAATGTGAAAAGTGTTCATATGTAGTAAAAACCTGAGAAATCAGTCCGTTTTCGTCATTTGTTATCGAATCGACTTAAAGTCAGATCGTCACATTGGCCGCTTTTCTCTCTGAAACGGTTACATTTATCGTATGCAAAGCTATGTCGCGTGCTGCGGTATGCGGAGACACTAAAAGCACCATAGTAGAACACAGAAGAAGCTTCTAAGTTGAAGCAATAGCCAGTAAGAAGTAGTACAATTCAAGTTTTAGTTGTCGATTATTCACTTTTTAGCCGGCTTTGGTGGCTTGGGCATGACCTAGGACCTTAAGATTTTGCATGAAAGGAGGACTAGCAGCCGCGTTGCACGGGAGAATGTGAAAAGTGTTCATATGCAGTAAAAACCTGAGAAATCCGTCCGTTTTCGTCATTTGTTATCGAATCGACTTAAAGCCAGAGCGTCACATTGGCCGCTCTTCTCTCTGAAACGGTTACATTGTTCGTCTGCAAAGCTATGTCGCGTGCTGCGGTATGCGGAAACACTAAAAGCACCATAGTAGAACACAGAAGAAGCTTCTATGTTGAAGTAATAGACAGTAAGAAGTAGTACAATTCAAGTTTTAGTTGTCGATTATTCACTTTTTAGCCGGCTTTGGTGGATTGGACATGACCTAGGACTTTAAGATGTTGCATGAAAGGAGGACTAGCAGCCGCGTTGCATGGGAGAATGTGAAAAGTGTTCATATGTAGTAAAAACCTGAGAAATCAGTCCGTTTTCGTCATTTGTCATCGAATCGACTTAAAGCCAGATCGTCACATTGGCCGCTTTTCTCTCTGAGACGGTTACATTTATCGTCTGCAAAGCTATGTCGCGTGCTGCGGTATGCGGAGACACTAAAAGCACCATAGTAGAGCACAGAAGAAGCTTCTAAGTTGAAGTAATAGCCAGTAAGAAGTAGTACAATTCAAGTTTTAGTTATCGATTATTCACTTTTTAGCCTGCTTTGGTGGCTTGGACATGACCTAGGACCTTAAGATTTTGCATGAAAGGAGGAGTAGCAGCCGCGTTGCCCGCGAGAATGTGAAAAGTGTTCATATGTAGTAAAAACCTGAGAAATCCGTCCGCTTTCGTCACTTGTTATCGAATCGACTTAAAGTCAGATCGTCACATTGGCCGCTTTTCTCTCTGAGACGGTTACATTTATCGTATGCAAAGCTATGTGGCGTGCTGCGGTATGCGGAGACACTAAAAGCACCATAGTAGAACACAGAAGAAGCTTCTAAGTTGAAGTAATAGCCAGTAAGAAGTAGTACAATTCAAGTTTTAGTTGTCGATTATTCACTTTTTAGCCGGCTTTGGTAGCTTGGACATGACCTAGGACCTTAAGATTTTGCATGAAAGGAGGACTAGCAGCCGCGTTGCACGGGAGAATGTGAAAAGTGTTCATATGCAGTAAAAACCTGAGAAATCCGTCCGTTTTCGTCATTTGTTATCGAATCGACTTAAAGCCAGATCGTCACATTGGCCGCTCTTCTCTCTGAAACGGTTACATTTATCGTCTGCAAAGCTATGTCGCGTGCTGCGGTATGCGGAAACACTAAAAGCACCATAGTAGAACACAGAAGAAGCTTCTATGTTGAAGTAATAGACAGTAAGAAGTAGTACAATTCAAGTTTTAGTTGTCGATTATTCACTTTTTAGCCGGCTTTGGTGGATTGGACATGACCTAGGACTTTAAGATGTTGCATGAAAGGAGGACTAGCAGCCGCGTTGCATGGGAGAATGTGAAAAGTGTTCATATGTAGTAAAAACCTTAGAAATCCGTTCGTGTTCGTCACTTGTAGTCGAATCGACTTAAAGCCAGATCGTCACATTGGCCGCTTTTCTCTCTGAGACGGTTACATTTATCGTATGCAAAGCTATGTCGCGTGCTGCGGTATGCGGAGACACTAAAAGCACCATAGTAGAACACAGAAGAAGCTTCTAAGTTGAAGCAATAGCTAGTAAGAAGTAGTACATTTCAAGCTTTAGTTGTCGATTATTCACTTTTTAGCCGGCTTTGGTGGCTTGGACATGACGTAGGACCTTAAGATTTTGCATGAAAGGAGGACTAGCAGCCGCGTAGCACGGGAGAATGTGAAAAGTGTTCATATGCAGAAAAAACCTGAGAAATCCGTCCGTTTTCGTCATTTGTAAATCGAATCGACTTAAAGCCAGATCGTCACATTGGCCGCTCTTCTCTCTGAAACGGTTACATTTATCGTCTGCAAAGCTATGTCGCGTGCTGCGGTATGCGGAGACGCAAAAAGCACCATAGTAGAACACAGAAGAAGCTTCTAAGTTGAACTAATAGCCAGTAAGAAGTAGTACAATTCAAGTTTTAGTTGTCGATTATTCACTTTTTAGCCGGCTTTGGTGGATTGGACATGACCTAGGACTTTAAGATTTTGCGTGAAAGGAGGACTTGCAGCGGCGTTGCAAGGGAGAATGTGAAAAGTGTTCATATGTAGTAAAAACCTGAGAAATCCGTCCGTTTTCGTCATTTGTTATCGGATCGACTTAAAGCCAGATCGTCACATTGGCCGCTCTTCTCTCTGAAATGGTTACATTTATCGTCTGCAAAGCTATGTCGCGTGCTGCGGTATGGGGAAACACTTAAAGCACCATAGTAGAACACAGAAGAAGCTTCTAAGTTGAAGTAATAGCCAGTAAGAAGTAGTACAATTCAAGTTTTAGTTGTCGATTATTCACATTTTAGCCGGCTTTGGTGGCTTGGACATGACCTAGGACCTTAAGATTTTGCATGAAAGGAGGACTAGCAGCCGCGTTGCATGGGAGAATGTGAGAAGTGTTCATATGTAGTAAAAACCTGAGAAATCCGTCCGTTTTCGTCATTTGTTATCGAATCGACTTAAAGCCAGATCGTCACATTGGCCGCTCTTCTCTCTGAAACGGTTACATTTATCGTCTGCAAAGCTATGTCGCGTGCTGCGGTATGCGGAAACACTAAAAGCACCATAGTAGAACACAGAAGAAGCTTCTATGTTGAAGTAATAGCCAGTAAGAAGTAGTACAATTGAAGTTTTAGTTGTCGATTATTCACTTTTTAGCCTGCTTTGGTGGCTTGGACATGACCTAGGACCTTAAGATTTTGCATGAAAGGAGGACTAGCAGCCGCGTTGCATGGGAGAAAGTGAAAAGTGTTCATATGTACTAAAAACCTGAGAAATCCGTCCGTTTTCGTCATTTGTTATCGAATCGACTTAAAGCCAGTTCGTCACATTGGCCGCTCTTCTCTCTGAAACGGTTACATTTATCGTCTGCAAAGCTATGTCGCGTGCTGCGGTATGCGGAAACACTAAAAGCACCATAGTAGAAAACAGAAGAAGCTTCTATGTTGAAGTAATAGCCAGTAATAAGTAGTACAATTGAAGTTTTAGTTGTCGATTATTCACTTTTTAGCCTGCTTTGGTGGCTTGGACATGACCTAGGACCTTAAGATTTTGCATGAAAGGAGGACTAGCAGCCGCGTTGCACGGGAGAATGTGAAAAGTGTTCATATGTAGTAAAAACCTGATAAATCCGTCCGTTTTCGTCATTTGTTATCGAATCGACTTAAAGCCAGATCGTCACATTGGCCGTTCTTCTCTCTGAAACGGTTACATTTTTCGTCTGCAAAGCTATGTCGCGTGCTGCAGTATACCGAAACACTAAAAGCACCATAGTAGAACACAGAAGAAGCTTCTAATTTGAAGTAATAGCCAGTAAGAGGTAGTACAATTCAAGTTTTAGTTTTCGATTATTCACTTTTTAGCCGGCTTTGGTGGCTTGGACATGACCTAGGACCTTAAGATGTTGCATGAAAGGAGGACTAGCAGCCGCGTTGCATGGGAGAATGTGAAAAGTGTTCATATGTAGTAAAAACCTGATAAATCCGTCCGTTTTCGTCATTTGTTATCGAATCGACTTGAAGCCAGATCGTCACATTGGAAGTTCTTCTCTCTGAGACGGTTACATTTATCGTCTGCAAAGCTATGTCGCGTGCTGCGGTATGCGGAGACACTAAAAGCACCATAGTAGAGCACAGAAGAAGCTTCTAAGTTGAAGCAATAGCCAGTAAGAAGTAGTACAATTCAAGTTTTAGTTGTCGATTATTCACTTTCTAGCCGGCTTTGGTGGCTTGGACATCACCTAGGACCTTAAGATTTTGCGTGAAAGGAGGACTTGCAGCCGCGTTGCAAGGGAGAATGTGAAAAGTGTTCATATGTAGTAAAAACCTGAGAAATCCGTCCGTTTTCGTCATTTGTTATCGAATCGACTTAAAGCCAGATCGTCACATTGGCCGCTCTTCTCTCTGAAACGGTTACATTTATCGTCTGCAAAGCTATGTCGCGTGCTGCAGTATACCGAAACACTAAAAGCACCATAGTAGAACACAGAAGAAGCTTCTAAGTTGAAGTAATAGCCAGTAAGAAGTAGTACAATTCAAGTTTTAGTTTTCGATTATTCACTTTTTAGCCGGCTTTGGTGGCTTGGACATGACCTAGGACCTTAAGATTTTGCATGAAAGGAGGACTAGAAGCCGCGTTGCACGGGAGAATGTGAAAAGTGTTCATATGTAGTAAAAACCTGAGAAATCAGTCCGTTTTCGTCTGTTGTTATCGAATCGACTTAAAGCCAGATCGTCACATTGGCCGCTTTTCTCTCTGAGACGGTTACATTTATCGTCTGCAAAGCTATGTCGCGTGCTGCGGTATGCGGAGACACTAAAAGCACCATAGTAGAGCACAGAAGAAGCTTCTAAGTTGAAGTAATAGCCAGTAAGAAGTAGTACAATTCAAGTTTTAGGTATCGATTATTCACTTTTTAGCCTGCTTTGGTGGCTTGGACATGACCTAGGACCTTAAGATTTTGCATGAAAGGAGGAGTAGCAGCCGCGTTGCCCGCGAGAATGTGAAAAGTGTTCATATGTAGTAAAAACCTGAGAAATCCGTCCGCTTTCGTCATTTGTTATCGAATCGACATAAAGCCAGATCGCCACATTGGCCGCTTTTCTCTCTGAGACGGTTACATTTATCGTCTGCAAAGCTATGTCGCGTGCTGCGGTATGCGGAGACACTAAAAGCACCATAGTAGAGCACAGAAGAAGCTTCTAAGTTGAAGTAATAGCCAGTAAGAAGTAGTACAATTCAAGTTTTAGTTATCGATTATTAACTTTTTAGCCGTCTTTGGTGGCTTGGACATGACCTAGGACCTTAAGATTTTGCATGAAAGGAGGAGTAGCAGCCGCGTTGCCCGCGAGAATGTGAAAAGTGTTCATATGTAGTAAAAACCTGAGAAATCCGTCCGCTTTCGTCATTTGTTATCGAATCGACTTAAAGTCAGATCGTCACATTGGCCGCTTTTCTCTCTGAGACGGTTACATTTATCGTATGCAAAGCTATGTCGCGTGCTGCGGTATGCGGAGACGCAAAAAGCACCATAGTAGAACAAAGAAGAAGCTTCTAAATTGAACTAATAGCCAGTAAGAAGTAGTAAAATTCAAGTTTTAGTTGTCGATTATTCACTTTTTAGCCGGCTTTGGTGGATTGGACATGACCTAGGACTTTAAGATGTTGCATGAAAGGATGACTAGCAGCCGCGTTGCATGGGAGAATGTGAGAAGTGTTCATATGCAGTAAAAACCTGAGAAATCCGTCCGTTTTCGTCATTTGTTATCGAATCGACTCAAAGCCTGATCGTCACATTGGCCGCTCTTCTCTCTGAAACGGTTACATTTATCGTCTGCAAAGCTATGTCGCGTGCTGCGGTATGCGGAAACACTAAAAGCACCATAGTAGAACACAGAAGAAGCTTCTATGTTGAAGTAATAGACGGTAAGAAGTAGTACAATTCAAGTTTTAGTTGTCGATTATTCACTTTTTAGCCGGCTTTGGTGGATTGGACATGACCTAGGACTTTAAGATGTTGCATGAAAGGAGGACTAGCAGCCGCGTTGCATGGGAGAATGTGAAAAGTGTTCATATGTAGTAAAAACCTTAGAAATCCGTTCGTTTTCGTCACTTGTTGTCGAATCGACTTAAAGCCAGATCGTCACATTGGTCGCTCTTCTGTCTGAAACGGTTACATTTATCGACTGCAAAGCTATGTCGCGTGCTGCGGTATGCGGAGACGCAAAAGCACCATAGTAGAACACAGAAGAAGCTTCTAAGTTGAACTAATAGCCAGTAAGAAGTAGTAAAATTCAAGTTTTAGTTGTCGATTATTCACTTTTTAGCTGGCTTTGGTGGATTGGACATGACCTAGGACTTTAAGATGTTGCATGAAAGGAGGACTAGCAGCCGCGTTGCATGGGAGAATGTGAAAAGTGTTCATATGTAGTAAAAACCTGAGAAATCAGTCCGTTTTCGTCATTTGTTATCGAATCGACTTAAAGTCAGATCGTCACATTGGCCGCTTTTCTCTCTGAAACGGTTACATTTATCGTATGCAAAGCTATGTCGCGTGCTGCGGTATGCGGAGACACTAAAAGCACCATAGTAGAACACAGAAGAAGCTTCTAAGTTGAAGCAATAGCCAGTAAGAAGTAGTACAATTCAAGTTTTAGTTGTCGATTATTCACTTTTTAGCCGGCTTTGGTGGCTTGGGCATGACCTAGGACCTTAAGATTTTGCATGAAAGGAGGACTAGCAGCCGCGTTGCACGGGAGAATGTGAAAAGTGTTCATATGCAGTAAAAACCTGAGAAATCCGTCCGTTTTCGTCATTTGTTATCGAATCGACTTAAAGCCAGATCGTCACATTGGCCGCTCTTCTCTCTGAAACGGTTACATTTATCGTCTGCAAAGCTATGTCGCGTGCTGCGGTATGCGGAAACACTAAAAGCACCATAGTAGAACACAGAAGAAGCTTCTATGTTGAAGTAATAGACAGTAAGAAGTAGTACAATTCAAGTTTTAGTTGTCGATTATTCACTTTTTAGCCGGCTTTGGTGGATTAGACATGACCTAGGACTTTAAGATGTTGCATGAAAGGAGGACTAGCAGCCGCGTTGCATGGGAGAATGTGAAAAGTGTTCATATGTAGTAAAAACCTGAGAAATCAGTCCGTTTTCGTCATTTGTTATCGAATCGACTTAAAGCCAGATCGTCACATTGGTCGCTTTTCTCTCTGAGACGGTTACATTTATCGTCTACAAAGCTATGTCGCGTTCTGCGGTATGCGGAGACACTAAAAGCACTATAGTAGAGCACAGAAGAAGCTTCTAAGTTGAAGTAATAGCCAGTAAGAAGTAGTACAATTCAAGTTTTAGTTATCGATTATTCACTTTTTAGCCGTCTTTGGTGGCTTGGACATGACCTAGGGCCTTACGATTTTGCATGAAAGGAGGAGTAGCAGCCGCGTTGCCCGCGAGAATGTGAAAAGTGTTCATATGTAGTAAAAACCTGAGAAATCCGTCCGCTTTCATCACTTGTTATCGAATCGACTTAAAGTCAGATCGTCACATTGGCCGCTTTTCTCTCTGAGACGGTTACATTTATCGTATGCAAAGCTATGTCGCGTGCTGCGGTATGCGGAGACACTAAAAGCACCATAGTAGAACACAGAGGAAGCTTCTACGTTGAAGCAATAGCCAGTAAGAAGTAGAACAATTCAAGTTTTAGTTGTCGATTATTCACTTTTTAGCCGGCTTTGGTGGCTTGCACATCACCTAGGACCTTAAGATTTTGCGTGAAAGGAGGACTTGCAGCCGCGTTGCAAGGGAGAATGAGAAAAGTGTTCATATGTAGTAAAAACCTGAGATATCCGTCCGTTTTCGTCATTTGTTATCGAATCGACTTAAAGCCAGTTCGTCACACTGGCCGCTCTTCTCTCTGAAACGGTTACATTTATCGTCTGCAAAGCTATGTCGCGTGCTGCGGTATGCGGAAACACTAAAAGCACCATAGTAGAACACAGAAGAAGCTTCTATGTTGAAGTAATAGCCAGTAATAAGTAGTACAATTGAAGTTTTAGTTGTCGATTATTCACTGTTTAGCCTGCTTTGGTGGCTTGGACATGACCTAGGACCTTAAGATTTTGCATGAAAGGAGGACTAGCAGCCGCGTTGCACGGGAGAATGTGAAAAGTGTTCATATGTAGTAAAAACCTGATAAATCCGTCCGTTTTCGTCATTTGATATCGAATCGACTTAAAGCCAGATCGTCACATTAACCGATCTTCTCTCTGAAACGGTTACATTTATCGTCTGCAAAGCTATGTCGCGTGCTGCGGTATGCCGAAACACTAAAAGCACCATAGTAGAACACAGAAGAAGCTTCTAATTTGAAGTAATAGCCAGTAAGAAGTAGTACAATTCAAGTTTTAGTTGTCGATTATTCACTTTTTAGCCGGCTTTGGTGGCTTCGACATTACGTGGAACCTTAATATTTTGCATGAAAGGAGGACTAGCAGCCGCGTTGCACGGGAGAATGTGAAAAGTGTTCATATGTAGTAAAAACCTGAGAAATATGTCCGTTTTCGTCATTTGTTATCGAATCGACTTAAAGCCAGATCGTCACATTGGCCGTTCTTCTGTCTGAAACGGTTACATTTTTCGTCTGCAAAGCTATGTCGCGTGCTGCGGTATGCGGAGACACTAAAAGCACCATAGTAGAACACAGAAGAAGCTTCTAAGTTGAACTAATAGCCAGTAAGAAGTAGTACAATTCAAGTTTTAGTTATCGATTATTCACTTTTTAGCCGTCTTTGGTAGCTTGGACATGACCTAGGACCTTAAGATTTTGCATGAAAGGAGGACTAGCAGCAGCGTTACATGGGATAATGTGAAAAGTGTTCATATGTAGTAAAAACCTGAGAAATCCGTCCGTTTTCGTCATTTGTTATCGAATCGACTTAAAGCCAGATCGTCACATTGGCCGCTCTTCTCTTTGAAACGGTTACATTTATCGTCTGCAAAGCTATGTCAAGTGCTGCGGTATGCGGAGACACTAAAAGCACCATAGTAAAACACAGAAGAAGCTTCTTAGTTGAAGTAATAACCAGTAAGAAGTAGAACAATTCAAGTTTTAGTTATCGATTATTCACTTTTTAGCCGGCTTTGGTGGCTTGGACATGACCTAGGACCTTAAGATTTTGCATGAAAGGAGGAGTAGCAGCCGCGTTGCCCGCGAGAATGTGAAAATTGTTCATATGTAGTAAAAACCTGAGAAATCCGTCCGCTGTCGTCACTTGTTATCGAATCGACTTAAAGCCAGATCGTCACATTGGCCGTTCTTCTCTCTGAAGCGGTTACATTTATCGTCTGCAAAGCTATGTCGCGTGCTGCGGTATTCCGAAACACTAAAAGCACCATAGTAGAACACAGAAGAAGCTTCTAATTTGAAGTAATAGCCAGTAAGAAGTAGTACAATTCAAGTTTTAGTTGTCGATTATTCACTTTTTAGCCGGCTTTGGTGGCTTGGACATGACCTAGGACCTTAAGATTTTGCATGAAAGGAGGAGTAGCAGCCGCGTTGCCCGCGAGAATGTGAAAAGTGTTCATATGTAGTAAAAACCTGAGAAATCCGTCCGTTTTCGTCATTTGTTATCGAATCGACTTAAAGCCAGATCGTCACATTGGCCGTTCTTCTCTCTGAAACGGTTACATTTATCGTCTGCAAAGCTATGTCGCGTGCTGCGGTATGCCGAAACACTAAAAGCACCATAGTAGAACACAGAAGAAGCTTCTAATTTGAAGTAATAGCCAGTAAGAAGTAGTACAATTCAAGTTTTAGTTGTCGATTATTCACATTTTAGCCGGCTTTGGTGGCTTGGACATGACCTAGGATCTTACGATTTTGCATGAAAGGAGGACTAGCAGCCGCGTTGCATGGGAGAATGTGAAAAGTGTTCATATGTAGTTAAAACCTGAGAAATCCGTCCGTTTTCGTCATTTGTTATCGAATCGACTTAAAGCCAGATCGTCACATTGGCCGTTCTTCTCTCTGAAACGGTTACATTTATCGCCTGCAAAGCTATGTCGCGTGCTGCGGTATGCCGAAACACTAAAAGCACCATAGTAGAACACAGAAGAAGCATGTAATTTGAAGTAATAGCCAGTAAGAAGTAGTAAAATTCAAGTTTTAGTTGTCGATTATTCACTTTTTAGCCGGCTTTGGTGGCTTTGACATTAGGTGGAACCTTAAGATTTTGCATGAAAGGAGGACTTGCAGCCGCGTTGCACGCGAGAATGTGAAAAGTGTTCATATGTAGTAAAAACCTGAGAAATCCGTCCGCTTTCTTCATTTGTTATCGAATTGACTTAAAGCCAGATCGTCACATTGGCCGCTCTTCTCTCTAAAACGGTTACATTTATTGTCTGCAAAGCTATGTCGCGTGCTGCGGTATGCGGAAACACTAAAAGCACCATAGTAGAACACAGAAGAAGCTTCTAAGTTGAAGTAATAGCCAGTAAGAAGTAGTATCATTCAAGTTTTAGTTGTCGATTATTCACTTTTTAGCCGGCTTTGGTGGCTTGGACATGACCTAGGACCTTAAGATTTTGCATGAAAGGAGGACTAGCAGCCGCGTTGCCCGGGAGAATGTGAAAAGTGTTCATATGCAGTAAAAACCTGAGAAATCCGTCCGTTTTCGTCATTTGTTATCGAATCGACTTAAAGCCAGATCGTCACATTGGCCGCTCTTCTCTCTGAAACGGTTACATTTATCGTCTGCAAAGCTATGTCGCGTGCTGCGGTATGCGGAAACACTAAAAGCACCATAGTAGAACACAGAAGAAGCTTCTATGTTGAAGTAATAGCCAGTAAGAAGTAGTACAATTCAAGTTTTAGTTGTCGATTATTCACTTTTTAGCCGGCTTTGGTGGATTGGACATGACCTAGGACTTTAAGATGTTGCATGAAAGGAGGACTAGCAGCCGCGTTGCATGGGAGAATGTGAAAAGTGTTCATATGTAGTAAAAACCTGAGAAATCCGTCCGCTTTCGTCACTTGTTATCGAATCGACTTAAAGTCAGATCGTCACATTGGCCGCTTTTCTCTCTGAGACGGTTACATTTATCGTATGCAAAGCTATGTCGCGTGCTGCGGTATGCGGAGACACTAAAAGCACCATAGTAGAACACAGAAGAAGCTTCTAAGTTGAAGTAATAGCCAGTAAGAAGTAGTACAATTCAAGTTTTAGTTGTCGATTATTCACTTTTTAGCCGGATTTGGTGGCTTGGGCATGACCTAGGACCTTAACATTTTGCATGAAAGGAGGACTAGCAGCCGCGTTGCACGGGAGAATGTGAAAAGTGTTCATATGCAGTAAAAACCTGAGAAATCCGTCCGTTTTCGTCATTTGTTATCGAATCGACTTAAAGCCAGATCGTCACATTGGCCGCTCTTCTCTCTGAAACGGTTACATTTATCGTCTTCAAAGCTATGTCGCGTGCTGCGGTATGCGGAAACACTAAAAGCACCATAGTAGAACACAGAAGAAGCTTCTATGTTGAAGTAATAGACAGTAAGAAGTAGTACAATTCAAGTTTTAGTTGTCGATTATTCACTTTTTAGCCGGCTTTGGTGGATTGGACATGACCTAGGACTTTAAGATGTTGCATGAAAGGAGGACTAGCAGCCGCGTTGCATGGGAGAATGTGAAAAGTGTTCATATGTAGTAAAAACCTTAGAAATCCGTTCGTGTTCGTCACTTGTAATCGAATCGACTTAAAGCCAGATCGTCACATTGGCCGTTCTTCTCTCTGAAACGGTTACATTTATCGTCTACAAAGCTATGTCGCGTGCTGCAGTATACCGAAACACTAAAAGCACCATAGTAGAACACAGAAGAAGCTTCTAATCTGAAGTAATAGCCAGTAAGAAGTAGTACAATTCAAGTTTTAGTTTTCGATTATTCACTTTTTAGCCGGCTTTGGTGGCTTGGACATGACCTAGGACCTTAAGATGTTGCATGAAAGGAGGACTAGCAGCCGCGTTGCATGGGAGAATGTGAAAAGTGTTCATATGTAGTAAAAACCTGATAAATCCGTCCGTTTTCGTCATTTGTTATCGAATCGACTTAAAGCCAGATCGTCACATTGGCCGATCTTCTCTCTGAGACGGTTACATTTATCGTCTGCAAAGCAATGTCGCGTGCTGCGGTATGTGGAGACACAAAAAGCACCATAGTAGAGCACAGAAGAAGCTTCTAAGTTGAAGCAATAGCCAGTAAGAAGTAGTACAATTCAAGTTTTAGTTGTCGATTATTCACTTTTTAGCCGGCTTTGGTGGCTTGGACATCACCTAGGACCTTAAGATTTTGCGTGAAAGGAGGACTTGCAGCCGCGTTGCACGGGAGAATGTGAAAAGTGTTCATATGTAGTAAAAACCTGAGAAATCCGTCCGTTTTCGTCATTTGTTATCGAATCGACTTAAAGCCAGATCGTCACATTGGCCGCTCTTCTCTCTGAAACGGTTACATTTATCGTCTGCAAAGCTATATCGCGTGCTGCGGTATGCGGAAACACTAAAAGCACCATAGTAGAACACAGAAGAAGCTTCTATGTTGAAGTAATAGCCAGTAAGAAGTAGTACAATTGAAGTTTTAGTTGTCGATTATTCACTTTTTAGCCTGCTTTGGTGGCTTGGACATGACCTAGGACCTTAAGATTTTGCATGAAAGGAGGACTAGCAGCCGCGTTGCATGGGAGAAAGTGAAAAGTGTTCATATGTAGTAAAAACCTGAGAAATCCGTCCGTTTTCGTCATTTGTTATCGAATCGACTTAAAGCCAGATCGTCACATTGGCCGCTCTTCTGTCTGAAACGGTTACATTTATCGTCTGCAAACCTATGTCGCGTGCTGCGGTATGCGGAGACGCGAAAAGCACCATAGTAGAACACAGAAGAAGCTTCTAAGTTGAACTAATAGCCAGTAAGAAGTAGTAAAATTCAAGTTTTAGTTGTCGATTATTCACTTTTTAGCCGGCTTTGGTGGATTAAACATGACCTAGGACTTTAAGATGTTGCATGAAAGGAGGACTAGCAGCCGCGTTGCATGGGAGAATGTGAAAAGTGTTCATATGTAGTAAAAACCTGAGAAATCAGTCCGTTTTCGTCATTTGTTATCGAATCGACTTAAAGCCAGATCGTCACATTGGCCGCTTTTCTCTCTGAGACGGTTACATTTATCGTCTGCAAAGCTATGTCGCGTGCTGCGGTATGCGGAGACACTAAAAGCACCATAGTAGAGCACAGAAGAAGCTTCTAAGTTGAAGTAATAGCCAGTAAGAAGTAGTACAATTCAAGTTTTAGTTATCGATTATTCACTTTTTAGCCGTCTTTGGTGGCTTGGACATGACCTAGGACCTTAAGATTCTGCATGAAAGGAGGAGTAGCAGCCGCGTTGCACGCGAGAATGTGAAAAGTGTTCATATGTAGTAAAAACCTGAGAAATCCGTCCGCTTTCGTCATTTGTTATCGAATCGACTTAAAGCCAGATCGTCACATTGGCCGCTTTTCTCTCTGAGACGGTTACATTTATCGTCTGCAAAGCTATGTCGCGTGCTGCGGTATGCGGAGACACTAAAAGCACCATAGTAGAGCACAGAAGAAGCTTCTAAGTTGAAGTAATAGCCAGTAAGAAGTAGTACAATTCAAGTTTTAGTTGTCGATTATTCACTTTTTAGCCGGCTTTGGTGGCTTTGACATTAGGTGGAACCTTAAGATTTTGCATGAAAGGAGGACTTGCAGCCGCGTTGCACGCGAGAATGTGAAAAGTGTTCATATGTAGTAAAAACCTGAGAAATCCGTCCGCTTTCTTCATTTGTTATCGAATTGACTTAAAGCCAGATCGTCACATTGGCCGCTCTTCTCTCTAAAACGGTTACATTTATTGTCTGCAAAGCTATGTCGCGTGCTGCGGTATGCGGAAACACTAAAAGCACCATAGTAGAACACAGAAGAAGCTTCTAAGTTGAAGTAATAGCCAGTAAGAAGTAGTATCATTCAAGTTTTAGTTGTCGATTATTCACTTTTTAGCCGGCTTTGGTGGCTTGGACATGACCTAGGACCTTAAGATTTTGCATGAAAGGAGGACTAGCAGCCGCGTTGCCCGGGAGAATGTGAAAAGTGTTCATATGCAGTAAAAACCTGAGAAATCCGTCCGTTTTCGTCATTTGTTATCGAATCGACTTAAAGCCAGATCGTCACATTGGCCGCTCTTCTCTCTGAAACGGTTACATTTATCGTCTGCAAAGCTATGTCGCGTGCTGCGGTATGCGGAAACACTAAAAGCACCATAGTAGAACACAGAAGAAGCTTCTATGTTGAAGTAATAGCCAGTAAGAAGTAGTACAATTCAAGTTTTAGTTGTCGATTATTCACTTTTTAGCCGGCTTTGGTGGATTGGACATGACCTAGGACTTTAAGATGTTGCATGAAAGGAGGACTAGCAGCCGCGTTGCATGGGAGAATGTGAAAAGTGTTCATATGTAGTAAAAACCTGAGAAATCCGTCCGCTTTCGTCACTTGTTATCGAATCGACTTAAAGTCAGATCGTCACATTGGCCGCTTTTCTCTCTGAGACGGTTACATTTATCGTATGCAAAGCTATGTCGCGTGCTGCGGTATGCGGAGACACTAAAAGCACCATAGTAGAACACAGAAGAAGCTTCTAAGTTGAAGTAATAGCCAGTAAGAAGTAGTACAATTCAAGTTTTAGTTGTCGATTATTCACTTTTTAGCCGGATTTGGTGGCTTGGGCATGACCTAGGACCTTAACATTTTGCATGAAAGGAGGACTAGCAGCCGCGTTGCACGGGAGAATGTGAAAAGTGTTCATATGCAGTAAAAACCTGAGAAATCCGTCCGTTTTCGTCATTTGTTATCGAATCGACTTAAAGCCAGATCGTCACATTGGCCGCTCTTCTCTCTGAAACGGTTACATTTATCGTCTTCAAAGCTATGTCGCGTGCTGCGGTATGCGGAAACACTAAAAGCACCATAGTAGAACACAGAAGAAGCTTCTATGTTGAAGTAATAGACAGTAAGAAGTAGTACAATTCAAGTTTTAGTTGTCGATTATTCACTTTTTAGCCGGCTTTGGTGGATTGGACATGACCTAGGACTTTAAGATGTTGCATGAAAGGAGGACTAGCAGCCGCGTTGCATGGGAGAATGTGAAAAGTGTTCATATGTAGTAAAAACCTTAGAAATCCGTTCGTGTTCGTCACTTGTAGTCGAATCGACTTAAAGCCAGATCGTCACATTGGCCGTTCTTCTCTCTGAAACGGTTACATTTATCGTCTACAAAGCTATGTCGCGTGCTGCAGTATACCGAAACACTAAAAGCACCATAGTAGAACACAGAAGAAGCTTCTAATCTGAAGTAATAGCCAGTAAGAAGTAGTACAATTCAAGTTTTAGTTTTCGATTATTCACTTTTTAGCCGGCTTTGGTGGCTTGGACATGACCTAGGACCTTAAGATGTTGCATGAAAGGAGGACTAGCAGCCGCGTTGCATGGGAGAATGTGAAAAGTGTTCATATGTAGTAAAAACCTGATAAATCCGTCCGTTTTCGTCATTTGTTATCGAATCGACTTAAAGCCAGATCGTCACATTGGCCGATCTTCTCTCTAAGACGGTTACATTTATCGTCTGCAAAGCAATGTCGCGTGCTGCGGTATGTGGAGACACAAAAAGCACCATAGTAGAGCACAGAAGAAGCTTCTAAGTTGAAGCAATAGCCAGTAAGAAGTAGTACAATTCAAGTTTTAGTTGTCGATTATTCACTTTTTAGCCGGCTTTGGTGGCTTGGACATCACCTAGGACCTTAAGATTTTGCGTGAAAGGAGGACTTGCAGCCGCGTTGCACGGGAGAATGTGAAAAGTGTTCATATGTAGTAAAAACCTGAGAAATCCGTCCGTTTTCGTCATTTGTTATCGAATCGACTTAAAGCCAGATCGTCACATTGGCCGCTCTTCTCTCTGAAACGGTTACATTTATCGTCTGCAAAGCTATATCGCGTGCTGCGGTATGCGGAAACACTAAAAGCACCATAGTAGAACACAGAAGAAGCTTCTATGTTGAAGTAATAGCCAGTAAGAAGTAGTACAATTGAAGTTTTAGTTGTCGATTATTCACTTTTTAGCCTGCTTTGGTGGCTTGGACATGACCTAGGACCTTAAGATTTTGCATGAAAGGAGGACTAGCAGCCGCGTTGCATGGGAGAAAGTGAAAAGTGTTCATATGTAGTAAAAACCTGAGAAATCCGTCCGTTTTCGTCATTTGTTATCGAATCGACTTAAAGCCAGATCGTCACATTGGCCGCTCTTCTGTCTGAAACGGTTACATTTATCGTCTGCAAACCTATGTCGCGTGCTGCGGTATGCGGAGACGCGAAAAGCACCATAGTAGAACACAGAAGAAGCTTCTAAGTTGAACTAATAGCCAGTAAGAAGTAGTAAAATTCAAGTTTTAGTTGTCGATTATTCACTTTTTAGCCGGCTTTGGTGGATTAAACATGACCTAGGACTTTAAGATGTTGCATGAAAGGAGGACTAGCAGCCGCGTTGCATGGGAGAATGTGAAAAGTGTTCATATGTAGTAAAAACCTGAGAAATCAGTCCGTTTTCGTCATTTGTTATCGAATCGACTTAAAGCCAGATCGTCACATTGGCCGCTTTTCTCTCTGAGACGGTTACATTTATCGTCTGCAAAGCTATGTCGCGTGCTGCGGTATGCGGAGACACTAAAAGCACCATAGTAGAGCACAGAAGAAGCTTCTAAGTTGAAGTAATAGCCAGTAAGAAGTAGTACAATTCAAGTTTTAGTTATCGATTATTCACTTTTTAGCCGTCTTTGGTGGCTTGGACATGACCTAGGACCTTAAGATTCTGCATGAAAGGAGGAGTAGCAGCCGCGTTGCCCGCGAGAATGTGAAAAGTGTTCATATGTAGTAAAAACCTGAGAAATCCGTCCGCTTTCGTCATTTGTTATCGAATCGACTTAAAGCCAGATCGTCACATTGGCCGCTTTTCTCTCTGAGACGGTTACATTTATCGTCTGCAAAGCTATGTCGCGTGCTGCGGTATGCGGAGACACTAAAAGCACCATAGTAGAGCACAGAAGAAGCTTCTAAGTTGAAGTAATAGCCAGTAAGAAGTAGTACAATTCAAGTTTTAGTTGTCGATTATTCACTTTTTAGCCGGCTTTGGTGGATTGGACATGACCTAGGACTTTAAGATGTTGCATGAAAGAATGACTAGCAGCCGCGTTGCATGGGAAAATGTGAGAAGTGTTCATATGCAGTAAAAACCTGAGAAATCCGTCCGTTTTCGTCATTTGTTATCGAATCGACTCAAAGCCTGATCGTCACATTGGCCGCTCTTCTCTCTGAAACGGTTACATTTATCGTCTGCAAAGCTATGTCGCGTGCTGCGGTATGCGGAAACACTAAAAGCACCATAGTAGAACACAGAAAAAGCTTCTATGTTGAAGTAATAGACAGTAAGAAGTAGTACAATTCAAGTTTTAGTTGTCGATTATTCACATTTTAGCCGCATTGGTGGATTGGACATGACCTAGGACTTTAAGATGTTGCATGAAAGGAGGACTAGCAGCCGCGTTGCATGGGAGAATGTGAAAAGTGTTCATATGTAGTAAAAACCTTAGAAATCCGTTCGTTTTCGTCACTTGTTGTCGAATCGACTTAAAGCCAGATCGTCACATTGGCCGCTCTTCTGTCTGAAACGGTTACATTTATCGTCTGCAAAGCTATGTCGCGTGCTGCGGTATGCGGAGACGCAAAAAGCACCATAGTAGAACACAGAAGAAGCTTCTAAGTTGAACTAATAGCCAGTAAGAAGTAGTAAAATTCAAGTTTTAGTTGTCTATTATTCACTTTTTAGCCGGCTTTGGTGGATTGGACATGACCTAGGACTTTAAGATGTTGCATGAAAGGAGGACTAGCAGCCGCGTTGCATGGGAGAATGTGAAAAGTGTTCATATGTAGTAAAAACCTGAGAAATCAGTCCGTTTTCGTCATTTGTTATCGAATCGACTTAAAGCCAGATCGTCACATTGGCCGCTTTTCTCTCTGAGACGGTTACATTTATCGTCTGCAAAGCTATGTCGCGTGCTGCGGTATGCGGAGACACTAAAAGCACCATAGTAGAGCACAGAAGAAGCTTCTAAGTTGAAGTAATAGCCAGTAAGAAGTAGTACAATTCAAGTTTTAGTTATCGATTATTCACTTTTTAGCCGTCTTTGGTGGCTTGGACATGACCTAGGACCTTAAGATTTTGCATGAAAGGAGGAGTAGCAGCCGCGTTGCCCGCGAGAATGTGAAAAGTGTTCATATGTAGTAAAAACCTGAGAAATCCGTCCGCTTTCGTCACTTGTTATCGAATCGACTTAAAGTCAGATCGTCACATTGGCCGCTTTTCTCTCTGAAACGGTTACATTTATCGTATGCAAAGCTATGTCGCGTGCTGCGGTATGCGGAGACACTAAAAGCACCATAGTAGAACACAGAAGAAGCTTCTAAGTTGAAGCAATAGCCAGTAAGAAGTAGTACAATTGAAGTTTTAGTTGTCGATTATTCACTTTTTAGCCGGCTTTGGTGGATTGGACATGACCTAGGACTTTAAGATGTTGCATGAAAGGAGGACTAGCAGCCGCGTTGCAAGGGAGAATGTGAAAAGTGTTCATATGTAGTAAAAACCTGAGAAATCAGTCCGTTTTCGTCATTTGTTATCGAATCGACTTAAAGCCAGATCGTCACATTGGCCGCTTTTCTCTCTGAGACGGTTACATTTATCGTCTACAAAGCTATGTCGCGTGCTGCGGTATGCGGAGACACTAAAAGCACTATAGTAGAGCACAGAAGAAGCTTCTAAGTTGAAGTATTAGCCAGTAAGAAGTAGTACAATTCAAGTTTTAGTTATCGATTATTCACTTTTTAGCCGTCTTTGGTGGCTTGGACATGACCTAGGGCCTTACGATTTTGCATGAAAGGAGGAGTAGCAGCCGCGTTGCCCGCGAGAATGTGAAAAGTGTTCATATGTAGTAAAAACCTGAGAAATCCGTCCGCTTTCATGACTTGTTATCGAATCGACTTAAAGTCAGATCGTCACATTGGCCGCTTTTCTCTCTGAGACGGTTACATTTATCGTATGCAAAGCTATGTCGCGTGCTGCGGTATGCGGAGACACTAAAAGCACCATAGTAGAACACAGAAGAAGCTTCTACGTTGAAGCAATAGCCAGTAAGAAGTAGTACAATTCAAGTTTTAGTTGTCGATTATTCACTTTTTAGCCGGCTTTGGTGGCTTGGACATCACCTAGGACCTTAAGATTTTGCGTGAAAGGAGGACTTGCAGCCGCGTTGCAAGGGAGAATGAGAAAAGTGTTCATATGTAGTAAAAACCTGAGAAATCCGTCCGTTTTCGTCATTTGTTATCGAATCGACTTAAAGCCAGATCGTCACATTGGCCGATCTTCTCTCTGAAATGGTTACATTTATCGTCTGCAAACCTATGTCGCGTGCTGCGGTATGGGGAAACACTTAAAGCACCATAGTAGAACAGAGAAGAAGCTTCTAAGTTGAAGTAATAGCCAGTAAGAAGTAGTACAATTCAAGTTTTAGTTGTCGATTATTCACATTTTAGCCGGCTTTGGTGGCTTGGACAAGACCTAGGACATTAAGATTTTGCATGAAAGGAGGACTAGCAGCCGCTTTGCATGGGAGAATGTGTAAAGTGTTCATATGTAGTAAAAACCTGAGAAATCCGTCCGTTTTCGTCATTTGTTATCGAATCGACTTAAAGCCAGATCGTCACATTGGCCGCTTTTCTCTCTGAAACGGTTACATTTATCGTCTGCAAAGCTATGTCGCGTGCTGCGGTATGCGGAAACACTAAAAGCACCATAGTAGAACACAGAAGAAGCTTCTGTGTTGAAGTAATAGCCAGTAAGAAGTAGTACAATTGCAGTTTTAGTTGTCGATTATTCACTTTTTAGCCTGCTTTGGTGGCTTGGACATGACCTAGGACCTTAAGATTTTGCATGAAAGGAGGACTAGCAGCCGCGTTGCATGGGAGAAAGTGAATTGTGTTCATATGTAGTAAAAACCTGAGAAATCCGTCCGTTTTCGTCATTTGTTATCGAATCGACTTAAAGCCAGTTCGTCACACTGGCCGCTCTTCTCTCTGAAACGGTTACATTTATCGTCTGCAAAGCAATGTCGCGTGCTGCGGTATGCGGAAACACGAAAAGCACCATAGTAGAACACAGAAGAAGCTTCTATGTTGAAGTAATAGCCAGTAATAAGTAGTACAATTGAAGTTTTAGTTGTCGACAATTCACTGTTTAGCCTGCTTTGGTGGCTTGGACATGACCTAGGACCTTAAGATTTTGCATGAAAGGAGGACTAGCAGCCGCGTTGCATGGGAGAATGTGAAAAGTGTTCATATGTAGTATAAACCTGAGAAATCCGTCCGTTTTCGTCATTTGTTATCGAATCGACTTGAAGCCAGATCGTCACATTGGCCGTTCTTCTCTCTGAGACGGTTACATTTATCGTCTGCAAAGCTATGTCGCGTGCTGCGGTATGCCGAAACACTAAAAGCACCATAGTAGAACACAGAAGAAGCTTCTAATTTGAAGTAATAGCCAGTAAGAAGTAGTACAATTCAAGTTTTAGTTGTCGATTATTCACATTTTAGCCGGCTTTGGTGGCTTGGACATGACCTAGGATCTTACGATTTTGCATGAAAGGAGGACTAGCAGCCGCGTTGCATGGGAGAATGTGAAAAGTGTTCATATGTAGTTAAAACCTGAGAAATCCGTCCGTTTTCGTCATTTGTTATCGAATCGACTTAAAGCCAGATCGTCACATTGGCCGTTCTTCTCTCTGAAACGGTTACATTTATCGCCTGCAAAGCTATGTCGCGTGCTGCGGTATGCCGAAACACTAAAAGCACCATAGTAGAACACAGAAGAAGCATGTAATTTGAAGTAATAGCCAGTAAGAAGTAGTAAAATTCAAGTTTTAGTTGTCGATTATTCACTTTTTAGCCGGCTTTGGTGGCTTTGACATTAGGTGGAACCTTAAGATTTTGCATGAAAGGAGGACTTGCAGCCGCGTTGCACGCGAGAATGTGAAAAGTGTTCATATGTAGTAAAAACCTGAGAAATCCGTCCGCTTTCTTCATTTGTTATCGAATTGACTTAAAGCCAGATCGTCACATTGGCCGCTCTTCTCTCTAAAACGGTTACATTTATTGTCTGCAAAGCTATGTCGCGTGCTGCGGTATGCGGAAACACTAAAAGCACCATAGTAGAACACAGAAGAAGCTTCTAAGTTGAAGTAATAGCCAGTAAGAAGTAGTATCATTCAAGTTTTAGTTGTCGATTATTCACTTTTTAGCCGGCTTTGGTGGCTTGGACATGACCTAGGACCTTAAGATTTTGCATGAAAGGAGGACTAGCAGCCGCGTTGCCCGGGAGAATGTGAAAAGTGTTCATATGCAGTAAAAACCTGAGAAATCCGTCCGTTTTCGTCATTTGTTATCGAATCGACTTAAAGCCAGATCGTCACATTGGCCGCTCTTCTCTCTGAAACGGTTACATTTATCGTCTGCAAAGCTATGTCGCGTGCTGCGGTATGCGGAAACACTAAAAGCACCATAGTAGAACACAGAAGAAGCTTCTATGTTGAAGTAATAGCCTGTAAGAAGTAGTACAATTCAAGTTTTAGTTGTCGATTATTCACTTTTTAGCCGGCTTTGGTGGATTGGACATGACCTAGGACTTTAAGATGTTGCATGAAAGGAGGACTAGCAGCCGCGTTGCATGGGAGAATGTGAAAAGTGTTCATATGTAGTAAAAACCTGAGAAATCCGTCCGCTTTCGTCACTTGTTATCGAATCGACTTAAAGTCAGATCGTCACATTGGCCGCTTTTCTCTCTGAGACGGTTACATTTATCGTATGCAAAGCTATGTCGCGTGCTGCGGTATGCGGAGACACTAAAAGCACCATAGTAGAACACAGAAGAAGCTTCTAAGTTGAAGTAATAGCCAGTAAGAAGTAGTACAATTCAAGTTTTAGTTGTCGATTATTCACTTTTTAGCCGGATTTGGTGGCTTGGGCATGACCTAGGACCTTAACATTTTGCATGAAAGGAGGACTAGCAGCCGCGTTGCACGGGAGAATGTGAAAAGTGTTCATATGCAGTAAAAACCTGAGAAATCCGTCCGTTTTCGTCATTTGTTATCGAATCGACTTAAAGCCAGATCGTCACATTGGCCGCTCTTCTCTCTGAAACGGTTACATTTATCGTCTTCAAAGCTATGTCGCGTGCTGCGGTATGCGGAAACACTAAAAGCACCATAGTAGAACACAGAAGAAGCTTCTATGTTGAAGTAATAGACAGTAAGAAGTAGTACAATTCAAGTTTTAGTTGTCGATTATTCACTTTTTAGCCGGCTTTGGTGGATTGGACATGACCTAGGACTTTAAGATGTTGCATGAAAGGAGGACTAGCAGCCGCGTTGCATGGGAGAATGTGAAAAGTGTTCATATGTAGTAAAAACCTTAGAAATCCGTTCGTGTTCGTCACTTGTAATCGAATCGACTTAAAGCCAGATCGTCACATTGGCCGTTCTTCTCTCTGAAACGGTTACATTTATCGTCTACAAAGCTATGTCGCGTGCTGCAGTATACCGAAACACTAAAAGCACCATAGTAGAACACAGAAGAAGCTTCTAATCTGAAGTAATAGCCAGTAAGAAGTAGTACAATTCAAGTTTTAGTTTTCGATTATTCACTTTTTAGCCGGCTTTGGTGGCTTGGACATGACCTAGGACCTTAAGATGTTGCATGAAAGGAGGACTAGCAGCCGCGTTGCATGGGAGAATGTGAAAAGTGTTCATATGTAGTAAAAACCTGATAAATCCGTCCGTTTTCGTCATTTGTTATCGAATCGACTTAAAGCCAGATCGTCACATTGGCCGATCTTCTCTCTGAGACGGTTACATTTATCGTCTGCAAAGCAATGTCGCGTGCTGCGGTATGTGGAGACACAAAAAGCACCATAGTAGAGCACAGAAGAAGCTTCTAAGTTGAAGCAATAGCCAGTAAGAAGTAGTACAATTCAAGTTTTAGTTGTCGATTATTCACTTTTTAGCCGGCTTTGGTGGCTTGGACATCACCTAGGACCTTAAGATTTTGCGTGAAAGGAGGACTTGCAGCCGCGTTGCACGGGAGAATGTGAAAAGTGTTCATATGTAGTAAAAACCTGAGAAATCCGTCCGTTTTCGTCATTTGTTATCGAATCGACTTAAAGCCAGATCGTCACATTGGCCGCTCTTCTCTCTGAAACGGTTACATTTATCGTCTGCAAAGCTATATCGCGTGCTGCGGTATGCGGAAACACTAAAAGCACCATAGTAGAACACAGAAGAAGCTTCTATGTTGAAGTAATAGCCAGTAAGAAGTAGTACAATTGAAGTTTTAGTTGTCGATTATTCACTTTTTAGCCTGCTTTGGTGGCTTAGACATGACCTAGGACCTTAAGATTTTGCATGAAAGGAGGACTAGCAGCCGCGTTGCATGGGAGAAAGTGAAAAGTGTTCATATGTAGTAAAAACCTGAGAAATCCGTCCGTTTTCGTCATTTGTTATCGAATCGACTTAAAGCCAGATCGTCACATTGGCCGCTCTTCTGTCTGAAACGGTTACATTTATCGTCTGCAAACCTATGTCGCGTGCTGCGGTATGCGGAGACGCGAAAAGCACCATAGTAGAACACAGAAGAAGCTTCTAAGTTGAACTAATAGCCAGTAAGAAGTAGTAAAATTCAAGTTTTAGTTGTCGATTATTCACTTTTTAGCCGGCTTTGGTGGATTAAACATGACCTAGGACTTTAAGATGTTGCATGAAAGGAGGACTAGCAGCCGCGTTGCATGGGAGAATGTGAAAAGTGTTCATATGTAGTAAAAACCTGAGAAATCAGTCCGTTTTCGTCATTTGTTATCGAATCGACTTAAAGCCAGATCGTCACATTGGCCGCTTTTCTCTCTGAGACGGTTACATTTATCGTCTGCAAAGCTATGTCGCGTGCTGCGGTATGCGGAGACACTAAAAGCACCATAGTAGAGCACAGAAGAAGCTTCTAAGTTGAAGTAATAGCCAGTAAGAAGTAGTACAATTCAAGTTTTAGTTATCGATTATTCACTTTTTAGCCGTCTTTGGTGGCTTGGACATGACCTAGGACCTTAAGATTCTGCATGAAAGGAGGAGTAGCAGCCGCGTTGCACGCGAGAATGTGAAAAGTGTTCATATGTAGTAAAAACCTGAGAAATCCGTCCGCTTTCGTCATTTGTTATCGAATCGACTTAAAGCCAGATCGTCACATTGGCCGCTTTTCTCTCTGAGACGGTTACATTTATCGTCTGCAAAGCTATGTCGCGTGCTGCGGTATGCGGAGACACTAAAAGCACCATAGTAGAGCACAGAAGAAGCTTCTAAGTTGAAGTAATAGCCAGTAAGAAGTAGTACAATTCAAGTTTTAGTTGTCGATTATTCACTTTTTAGCCGGCTTTGGTGGCTTTGACATTAGGTGGAACCTTAAGATTTTGCATGAAAGGAGGACTTGCAGCCGCGTTGCACGCGAGAATGTGAAAAGTGTTCATATGTAGTAAAAACCTGAGAAATCCGTCCGCTTTCTTCATTTGTTATCGAATTGACTTAAAGCCAGATCGTCACATTGGCCGCTCTTCTCTCTAAAACGGTTACATTTATTGTCTGCAAAGCTATGTCGCGTGCTGCGGTATGCGGAAACACTAAAAGCACCATAGTAGAACACAGAAGAAGCTTCTAAGTTGAAGTAATAGCCAGTAAGAAGTAGTATCATTCAAGTTTTAGTTGTCGATTATTCACTTTTTAGCCGGCTTTGGTGGCTTGGACATGACCTAGGACCTTAAGATTTTGCATGAAAGGAGGACTAGCAGCCGCGTTGCCCGGGAGAATGTAAAAGTGTTCATATGCAGTAAAAACCTGAGAAATCCGTCCGTTTTCGTCATTTGTTATCGAATCGACTTAAAGCCAGATCGTCACATTGGCCGCTCTTCTCTCTGAAACGGTTACATTTATCGTCTGCAAAGCTATGTCGCGTGCTGCGGTATGCGGAAACACTAAAAGCACCATAGTAGAACACAGAAGAAGCTTCTATGTTGAAGTAATAGCCAGTAAGAAGTAGTACAATTCAAGTTTTAGTTGTCGATTATTCACTTTTTAGCCGGCTTTGGTGGATTGGACATGACCTAGGACTTTAAGATGTTGCATGAAAGGAGGACTAGCAGCCGCGTTGCATGGGAGAATGTGAAAAGTGTTCATATGTAGTAAAAACCTTAGAAATCCGTTCGTGTTCGTCACTTGTAGTCGAATCGACTTAAAGCCAGATCGTCACATTGGCCGTTCTTCTCTCTGAAACGGTTACATTTATCGTCTACAAAGCTATGTCGCGTGCTGCAGTATACCGAAACACTAAAAGCACCATAGTAGAACACAGAAGAAGCTTCTAATCTGAAGTAATAGCCAGTAAGAAGTAGTACAATTCAAGTTTTAGTTTTCGATTATTCACTTTTTAGCCGGCTTTGGTGGCTTGGACATGACCTAGGACCTTAAGATGTTGCATGAAAGGAGGACTAGCAGCCGCGTTGCATGGGAGAATGTGAAAAGTGTTCATATGTAGTAAAAACCTGATAAATCCGTCCGTTTTCGTCATTTGTTATCGAATCGACTTAAAGCCAGATCGTCACATTGGCCGATCTTCTCTCTGAGACGGTTACATTTATCGTCTGCAAAGCAATGTCGCGTGCTGCGGTATGTGGAGACACAAAAAGCACCATAGTAGAGCACAGAAGAAGCTTCTAAGTTGAAGCAATAGCCAGTAAGAAGTAGTACAATTCAAGTTTTAGTTGTCGATTATTCACTTTTTAGCCGGCTTTGGTGGCTTGGACATCACCTAGGACCTTAAGATTTTGCGTGAAAGGAGGACTTGCAGCCGCGTTGCACGGGAGAATGTGAAAAGTGTTCATATGTAGTAAAAACCTGAGAAATCCGTCCGTTTTCGTCATTTGTTATCGAATCGACTTAAAGCCAGATCGTCACATTGGCCGCTCTTCTCTCTGAAACGGTTACATTTATCGTCTGCAAAGCTATGTCGCGTGCTGCGGTATGCGGAAACACTAAAAGCACCATAGTAGAACACGGAAGAAGCTTCTATGTTGAAGTAATAGCCAGTAAGAAGTAGTACAATTGAAGTTTTAGTTGTCGATTATTCACTTTTTAGCCTGCTTTGGTGGCTTGGACATGACCTAGGACCTTAAGATTTTGCATGAAAGGAGGACTAGCAGCCGCGTTGCATGGGAGAAAGTGAAAAGTGTTCATATGTAGTAAAAACCTGAGAAATCCGTCCGTTTTCGTCATTTGTTATCGAATCGACTTAAAGCCAGATCGTCACATTGGCCGCTCTTCTGTCTGAAACGGTTACATTTATCGTCTGCAAACCTATGTCGCGTGCTGCGGTATGCGGAGACGCGAAAAGCACCGTAGTAGAACACAGAAGAAGCTTCTAAGTTGAACTAATAGCCAGTAAGAAGTAGTAAAATTCAAGTTTTAGTTGTCGATTATTCACTTTTTAGCCGGCTTTGGTGGATTAAACATGACCTAGGACTTTAAGATGTTGCATGAAAGGAGGACTAGCAGCCGCGTTGCATGGGAGAATGTGAAAAGTGTTCATATGTAGTAAAAACCTGAGAAATCAGTCCGTTTTCGTCATTTGTTATCGAATCGACTTAAAGCCAGATCGTCACATTGGCCGCTTTTCTCTCTGAGACGGTTACATTTATCGTCTGCAAAGCTATGTCGCGTGCTGCGGTATGCGGAGACACTAAAAGCACCATAGTAGAGCACAGAAGAAGCTTCTAAGTTGAAGTAATAGCCAGTAAGAAGTAGTACAATTCAAGTTTTAGTTATCGATTATTCACTTTTTAGCCGTCTTTGGTGGCTTGGACATGACCTAGGACCTTAAGATTCTGCATGAAAGGAGGAGTAGCAGCCGCGTTGCCCGCGAGAATGTGAAAAGTGTTCATATGTAGTAAAAACCTGAGAAATCCGTCCGCTTTCGTCATTTGTTATCGAATCGACTTAAAGCCAGATCGTCACATTGGCCGCTTTTCTCTCTGAGACGGTTACATTTATCGTCTGCAAAGCTATGTCGCGTGCTGCGGTATGCGGAGACACTAAAAGCACCATAGTAGAGCACAGAAGAAGCTTCTAAGTTGAAGTAATAGCCAGTAAGAAGTAGTACAATTCAAGTTTTAGTTGTCGATTATTCACTTTTTAGCCGGCTTTGGTGGATTGGACATGACCTAGGACTTTAAGATGTTGCATGAAAGAATGACTAGCAGCCGCGTTGCATGGGAAAATGTGAGAAGTGTTCATATGCAGTAAAAACCTGAGAAATCCGTCCGTTTTCGTCATTTGTTATCGAATCGACTCAAAGCCTGATCGTCACATTGGCCGCTCTTCTCTCTGAAACGGTTACATTTATCGACTGCAAAGCTATGTCGCGTGCTGCGGTATGCGGAAACACTAAAAGCACCATAGTAGAACACAGAAAAAGCTTCTATGTTGAAGTAATAGACAGTAAGAAGTAGTACAATTCAAGTTTTAGTTGTCGATTATTCACATTTTAGCCGCATTGGTGGATTGGACATGACCTAGGACTTTAAGATGTTGCATGAAAGGAGGACTAGCAGCCGCGTTGCATGGGAGAATGTGAAAAGTGTTCATATGTAGTAAAAACCTTAGAAATCCGTTCGTTTTCGTCACTTGTTGTCGAATCGACTTAAAGCCAGATCGTCACATTGGCCGCTCTTCTGTCTGAAACGGTTACATTTATCGTCTGCAAAGCTATGTCGCGTGCTGCGGTATGCGGAGACGCAAAAAGCACCATAGTAGAACACAGAAGAAGCTTCTAAGTTGAACTAATAGCCAGTAAGAAGTAGTAAAATTCAAGTTTTAGTTGTCTATTATTCACTTTTTAGCCGGCTTTGGTGGATTGGACATGACCTAGGACTTTAAGATGTTGCATGAAAGGAGGACTAGCAGCCGCGTTGCATGGGAGAATGTGAAAAGTGTTCATATGTAGTAAAAACCTGAGAAATCAGTCCGTTTTCGTCATTTGTTATCGAATCGACTTAAAGCCAGATCGTCACATTGGCCGCTTTTCTCTCTGAGACGGTTACATTTATCGTCTGCAAAGCTATGTCGCGTGCTGCGGTATGCGGAGACACTAAAAGCACCATAGTAGAGCACAGAAGAAGCTTCTAAGTTGAAGTAATAGCCAGTAAGAAGTAGTACAATTCAAGTTTTAGTTATCGATTATTCACTTTTTAGCCGTCTTTGGTGGCTTGGACATGACCTAGGACCTTAAGATTTTGCATGAAAGGAGGAGTAGCAGCCGCGTTGCCCGCGAGAATGTGAAAAGTGTTCATATGTAGTAAAAACCTGAGAAATCCGTCCGCTTTCGTCACTTGTTATCGAATCGACTTAAAGTCAGATCGTCACATTGGCCGCTTTTCTCTCTGAAACGGTTACATTTATCGTATGCAAAGCTATGTCGCGTGCTGCGGTATGCGGAGACACTAAAAGCACCATAGTAGAACACAGAAGAAGCTTCTAAGTTGAAGCAATAGCCAGTAAGAAGTAGTACAATTCAAGTTTTAGTTGTCGATTATTCACTTTTTAGCCGGCTTTGGTGGCTTGGACATCACCTAGGACCTTAAGATTTTGCGTGAAAGGAGGACTTGCAGCCGCGTTGCACGGGAGAATGTGAAAAGTGTTCATATGTAGTAAAAACCTGAGAAATCCGTCCGTTTTCGTCATTTGTTATCGAATCGACTTAAAGCCAGATCGTCACATTGGCCGCTCTTCTCTCTGAAACGGTTACATTTATCGTCTGCAAAGCTATATCGCGTGCTGCGGTATGCGGAAACACTAAAAGCACCATAGTAGAACACGGAAGAAGCTTCTATGTTGAAGTAATAGCCAGTAAGAAGTAGTACAATTGAAGTTTTAGTTGTCGATTATTCACTTTTTAGCCTGCTTTGGTGGCTTGGACATGACCTAGGACCTTAAGATTTTGCATGAAAGGAGGACTAGCAGCCGCGTTGCATGGGAGAAAGTGAAAAGTGTTCATATGTAGTAAAAACCTGAGAAATCCGTCCGTTTTCGTCATTTGTTATCGAATCGACTTAAAGCCAGATCGTCACATTGGCCGCTCTTCTGTCTGAAACGGTTACATTTATCGTCTGCAAACCTATGTCGCGTGCTGCGGTATGCGGAGACGCGAAAAGCACCGTAGTAGAACACAGAAGAAGCTTCTAAGTTGAACTAATAGCCAGTAAGAAGTAGTAAAATTCAAGTTTTAGTTGTCGATTATTCACTTTTTAGCCGGCTTTGGTGGATTAAACATGACCTAGGACTTTAAGATGTTGCATGAAAGGAGGACTAGCAGCCGCGTTGCATGGGAGAATGTGAAAAGTGTTCATATGTAGTAAAAACCTGAGAAATCAGTCCGTTTTCGTCATTTGTTATCGAATCGACTTAAAGCCAGATCGTCACATTGGCCGCTTTTCTCTCTGAGACGGTTACATTTATCGTCTGCAAAGCTATGTCGCGTGCTGCGGTATGCGGAGACACTAAAAGCACCATAGTAGAGCACAGAAGAAGCTTCTAAGTTGAAGTAATAGCCAGTAAGAAGTAGTACAATTCAAGTTTTAGTTATCGATTATTCACTTTTTAGCCGTCTTTGGTGGCTTGGACATGACCTAGGACCTTAAGATTCTGCATGAAAGGAGGAGTAGCAGCCGCGTTGCCCGCGAGAATGTGAAAAGTGTTCATATGTAGTAAAAACCTGAGAAATCCGTCCGCTTTCGTCATTTGTTATCGAATCGACTTAAAGCCAGATCGTCACATTGGCCGCTTTTCTCTCTGAGACGGTTACATTTATCGTCTGCAAAGCTATGTCGCGTGCTGCGGTATGCGGAGACACTAAAAGCACCATAGTAGAGCACAGAAGAAGCTTCTAAGTTGAAGTAATAGCCAGTAAGAAGTAGTACAATTCAAGTTTTAGTTGTCGATTATTCACTTTTTAGCCGGCTTTGGTGGATTGGACATGACCTAGGACTTTAAGATGTTGCATGAAAGAATGACTAGCAGCCGCGTTGCATGGGAAAATGTGAGAAGTGTTCATATGCAGTAAAAACCTGAGAAATCCGTCCGTTTTCGTCATTTGTTATCGAATCGACTCAAAGCCTGATCGTCACATTGGCCGCTCTTCTCTCTGAAACGGTTACATTTATCGTCTGCAAAGCTATGTCGCGTGCTGCGGTATGCGGAAACACTAAAAGCACCATAGTAGAACACAGAAAAAGCTTCTATGTTGAAGTAATAGACAGTAAGAAGTAGTACAATTCAAGTTTTAGTTGTCGATTATTCACATTTTAGCCGCATTGGTGGATTGGACATGACCTAGGACTTTAAGATGTTGCATGAAAGGAGGACTAGCAGCCGCGTTGCATGGGAGAATGTGAAAAGTGTTCATATGTAGTAAAAACCTTAGAAATCCGTTCGTTTTCGTCACTTGTTGTCGAATCGACTTAAAGCCAGATCGTCACATTGGCCGCTCTTCTGTCTGAAACGGTTACATTTATCGTCTGCAAAGCTATGTCGCGTGCTGCGGTATGCGGAGACGCAAAAAGCACCATAGTAGAACACAGAAGAAGCTTCTAAGTTGAACTAATAGCCAGTAAGAAGTAGTAAAATTCAAGTTTTAGTTGTCTATTATTCACTTTTTAGCCGGCTTTGGTGGATTGGACATGACCTAGGACTTTAAGATGTTGCATGAAAGGAGGACTAGCAGCCGCGTTGCATGGGAGAATGTGAAAAGTGTTCATATGTAGTAAAAACCTGAGAAATCAGTCCGTTTTCGTCATTTGTTATCGAATCGACTTAAAGCCAGATCGTCACATTGGCCGCTTTTCTCTCTGAGACGGTTACATTTATCGTCTGCAAAGCTATGTCGCGTGCTGCGGTATGCGGAGACACTAAAAGCACCATAGTAGAGCACAGAAGAAGCTTCTAAGTTGAAGTAATAGCCAGTAAGAAGTAGTACAATTCAAGTTTTAGTTATCGATTATTCACTTTTTAGCCGTCTTTGGTGGCTTGGACATGACCTAGGACCTTAAGATTTTGCATGAAAGGAGGAGTAGCAGCCGCGTTGCCCGCGAGAATGTGAAAAGTGTTCATATGTAGTAAAAACCTGAGAAATCCGTCCGCTTTCGTCACTTGTTATCGAATCGACTTAAAGTCAGATCGTCACATTGGCCGCTTTTCTCTCTGAAACGGTTACATTTATCGTATGCAAAGCTATGTCGCGTGCTGCGGTATGCGGAGACACTAAAAGCACCATAGTAGAACACAGAAGAAGCTTCTAAGTTGAAGCAATAGCCAGTAAGAAGTAGTACAATTGAAGTTTTAGTTGTCGATTATTCACTTTTTAGCCGTCTTTGGTGGCTTGGACATGACCTAGGGCCTTACGATTTTGCATGAAAGGAGGAGTAGCAGCCGCGTTGCCCGCGAGAATGTGAAAAGTGTTCATATGTAGTAAAAACCTGAGAAATCCGTCCGCTTTCATGACTTGTTATCGAATCGACTTAAAGTCAGATCGTCACATTGGCCGCTTTTCTCTCTGAGACGGTTACATTTATCGTATGCAAAGCTATGTCGCGTGCTGCGGTATGCGGAGACACTAAAAGCACCATAGTAGAACACAGAAGAAGCTTCTACGTTGAAGCAATAGCCAGTAAGAAGTAGTACAATTCAGGTTTTAGTTGTCGATTATTCACTTTTTAGCCGGCTTTGGTGGCTTGGACATCACCTAGGACCTTAAGATTTTGCGTGAAAGGAGGACTTGCAGCCGCGTTGCAAGGGAGAATGAGAAAAGTGTTCATATGTAGTAAAAACCTGAGAAATCCGTCCGTTTTCGTCATTTGTTATCGAATCGACTTAAAGCCAGATCGTCACATTGGCCGATCTTCTCTCTGAAATGGTTACATTTATCGTCTGCAAACCTATGTCGCGTGCTGCGGTATGGGGAAACACTTAAAGCACCATAGTAGAACAGAGAAGAAGCTTCTAAGTTGAAGTAATAGCCAGTAAGAAGTAGTACAATTCAAGTTTTAGTTGTCGATTATTCACATTTTAGCCGGCTTTGGTGGCTTGGACAAGACCTAGGACATTAAGATTTTGCATGAAAGGAGGACTAGCAGCCGCTTTGCATGGGAGAATGTGTAAAGTGTTCATATGTAGTAAAAACCTGAGAAATCCGTCCGTTTTCGTCATTTGTTATCGAATCGACTTAAAGCCAGATCGTCACATTGGCCGCTTTTCTCTCTGAAACGGTTACATTTATCGTCTGCAAAGCTATGTCGCGTGCTGCGGTATGCGGAAACACTAAAAGCACCATAGTAGAACACAGAAGAAGCTTCTGTGTTGAAGTAATAGCCAGTAAGAAGTAGTACAATTGCAGTTTTAGTTGTCGATTATTCACTTTTTAGCCTGCTTTGGTGGCTTGGACATGACCTAGGACCTTAAGATTTTGCATGAAAGGAGGACTAGCAGCCGCGTTGCATGGGAGAAAGTGAATTGTGTTCATATGTAGTAAAAACCTGAGAAATCCGTCCGTTTTCGTCATTTGTTATCGAATCGACTTAAAGCCAGTTCGTCACACTGGCCGCTCTTCTCTCTGAAACGGTTACATTTATCGTCTGCAAAGCAATGTCGCGTGCTGCGGTATGCGGAAACACGAAAAGCACCATAGTAGAACACAGAAGAAGCTTCTATGTTGAAGTAATAGCCAGTAATAAGTAGTACAATTGAAGTTTTAGTTGTCGACAATTCACTGTTTAGCCTGCTTTGGTGGCTTGGACATGACCTAGGACCTTAAGATTTTGCATGAAAGGAGGACTAGCAGCCGCGTTGCATGGGAGAATGTGAAAAGTGTTCATATGTAGTATAAACCTGAGAAATCCGTCCGTTTTCGTCATTTGTTATCGAATCGACTTGAAGCCAGATCGTCACATTGGCCGTTCTTCTCTCTGAGACGGTTACATTTATCGTCTGCAAAGCTATGTCGCGTGCTGCGGTATGCGGAGACACTAGAAGCACCATAGTAGAGCACAGAAGAAGCTTCTAAGTTGAAGTAATAGCCAGTAAGAAGTAGTACAATTGAAGTTTTAGTTGTCGATTATTCACTTTTTAGCCGGCTGTGGTGGCTTGGACATCACCTAGGACCTTAAGATTTTGCGTCAAAGGAGGACTTGCAGCCGCGTTGCAAGGGAGAATGTGAAAAGCGTTCATATGTAGTAAAAACGTGAGAAATCCGTCCGTTTTCGTCATTTGTTATCGAATCGACTTAAAGCCAGATCGTCACATTGGCCGCTCTTCTCTCTGAAACGGTTACATTTATCGTCTGCAAAGCTATGTCGCGTGCTGCGGTATGCGGAAACACTAAAAGCACCATAGTAGAACACAGAAGAAGCTTCTATGTTGAAGTAATAGCCAGTAAGAAGTAGTACAATTGAAGTTTTATTTGTCGATTATTCACTTTTTAGCCTGCTTTGGTTGCTTGGACATGACCTAGGACCTTAAGATTTTGCATGAAAGGAGGACTAGCAGCCGCGTTGCACGGGAGAATGTGAAAAGTGTTCATATGTAGTAAAAACCTGATAAATCCGTCCGTTTTCGTCATTTGTTATCGAATCGACTTAAAGCCAGATCGTCACATTGGCCGTTCTTCTCTCTGAAACGGTTACATTTATCGTCTGCAAAGCTATGTCGCGTGCTGCAGTATACCGAAACACTAAAAGCACCATAGTAGAACACAGAAGAAGCTTCTAATTTGAAGCAATAGCCAGTAAGAAGTAGTACAATTCAAGTTTTAGTTATCGATTATTCACTTTATAGGCGGCTTTGGTGGCTTGGACATCACCTAGGGCCTTAAGATTTTGCGTGAAAGGAGGACTTGCAGCCGCGTTGCAAGGGAGAATGTGGAAAGTGTTCATATGTAGTAAAAACCTGAGAAATCCGTCCGTTTTCGTCATTTGTTATCGAATCGACTTAAAGCCAGATCGTCACATTGGCCGCTCTTCTCTCTGAAACGGTTACATTTATCGTCTGCAAAGCTATGTCGCGTGCTGCAGTATGCGGAAACACTAAAAGCACCATAGTAGAACACAGAAGAAGCTTCTATGTTGAAGTAATAGCCAGTAAGAAGTAGTACAATTGAAGTTTTAGTTGTCGATTATTCACTTTTTAGCCTGCTTTGGTGGCTTGGACATGACCTAGGACCTTAAGATTTTGCATGAAAGGAGGACTAGCAGCCGCGTTGCACGGGAGGATGTGAAAAGTGTTCATATGTAGTAAAAACCTGATAAATCCGTCCGTTTTCGTCATTTGTTATCGAATCGACTTAAAGCCAGATCGTCACATTGGCCGCTCTTCTCTCTGAAACGGTTACATTTATCGTCTGCAAAGCTATGTCGCGTGCTGCGGTATGCGGAAACACTAAAAGCACCATAGTAGAACACAGGAGAAGCTTATAAGTTGAAGTAATAGCCAGTAAGAAGTAGTACAATTCAAGTTTTAGTTGTCGATTATTCACTTTTTAGCCGGCTTTGGTGGATTCGACATGACCTAGGACTTTAAGATGTTGCATGAAAGGAGGACTAGCAGCCGCGTTGCATGGGAGAATGTGAAAAGTGTTCATATGTAGTAAAAACCTGAGAAATCAGTCCGTTTTCGTCATTTGTTATCGAATCGACTTAAAGCCAGATCGTCACATTGGCCGCTTTTCTCTCTGAGACGGTTACATTTATCGTCTGCAAAGCTATGTCGCGTGCTGCGGTATGCGGAGACACTAAAAGCACCATAGTAGAGCACAGAAGAAGCTTCTAAGTTGAAGTAATAGCCAGTAAGAAGTAGTACAATTCAAGTTTTAGTTATCGATTATTCACTTTTTAGCCGTCTTTGGTGGCTTGGACATGACCTAGGACCTTAAGATTTTGCATGAAAGGAGGAGTAGCAGCCGTGTTGCCCGCGAGAATGTGAAAAGTGTTCATATGTAGTAAAAACCTGAGAAATCCGTCCGCTTTCGTCACTTGTTATCGAATCGACTTAAAGTCAGATCGTCACATTGGCCGCTTTTCTCTCTGAGACGGTTACATTAATCGTATGCAAAGCTATGTCACGTGCTGCGGTATGCGGAGACACTAAAAGCACCATAGTAGAACACAGAAGAAGCTTCTAAGTTGAAGCAATAGCCAGTAAGAAGTAGTACAATTCAAGTTTTAGTTGTCGATTAATCACCTTTTAGCCGGCTTTGGTGGCTTGGGCATGACCTAGGACCTTAAGATTTTGCATGAAAGGAGGACTAGCAGCCGCGTTGCACGGGAGAATGTGAAAAGTGTTCATATGTAGTAAAAACCTGAGAAATCCGTCCGTTTTCGTCATTTGTTATCGAATCGACTTAAAGCCAGATCGTTACATTGGCCGCTCTTCTCTCTGAAACGGTTACATTTATCGTCTGCAAAGCTATGTCGCGTGCTGCGGTATGCGGAAACACTAAAATCACCATAGTAGAACACAGAAGAAGCTTCTGTGTTGAAGTAATAGACAGTAAGAAGTAGTACAATTCAAGTTTTAGTTGTCGATTATTCACTTTTTAGCCGGCTTTGGTGGCTTGGACATCACCTAGGACCTTAAGATTTTGCGTGAAAGGAGGACTTGCAGCCGCGTTGCAAGGCAGAAGATGAAAAGTGTTCATATGTAGTAAAAACCTGAGAAATCCGTCCGTTTTCGTCATTTGTTATCGAATCGACTTAAAGCCAGATCGTCACATTGGCCGCTCTTCTCTCTGAAACGGTTACATTTACCGTCTGCAAAGCAATTTCGCGTGCTGCGGTATGCGGAGACACTAAATGCACCATAGTAGAACACAGAAGAAGCTTCTAATTTGAAGTAATAGCCAGTAAGAAGTAGTACAATTCAAGTTTTAGTTGTCGATTATTCACTTTTTAGCCGGCTTTGGTGGCTTGGACATGACCTAGGACCTTAAGATTTTGCATGAAAGGAGGAGTAGCAGCCGCGTTGCCCGCGAGAATGTGAAAAGTGTTCATATGTAGTAAAAACCTGAGAAATCCGTCCGCTTTCGTCATTTGTTATCGAATCGACTTAAAGACAGATCGTCACATTGGCCGCTTTTCTCTCTGAGACGGTTACATTTATCGTCTGCAAAGCTATGTCACGTGCTGCGGTATGCGGAGACACTAAAAGCACCATAGTAGAACACAGAAGAAGCTTCTAAGTTGAAGCAATAGCCAGTAGGAAGTAGTACAATTCAAGTTTTAGTTATCGATTATTCACTTTTTATCCGGCTTTGGTGGCTTGGACATCACCTAGGACCTTAAGATTTTGCATGAAAGGAGGTCCTGCACCCGCGTTGCAAGGGAGAATGTGAAAAGTGTTCATATGTAGTAAAAACCTGAGAAATCCGTCCGTTTTCGTCATTTGTTATCGAATCGACTTAAAGCCAGATCGTCACATTGGCCGCTTTTCTCTCTGAAACAGTTACATTTATCGTCTGCAAAGCTATGTCGCGTGCTGCAGTATGCGGAAACACTAAAAGCACCATAGTAGAACACAGAAGAAGCTTCTATGTTGAAGTAATAGCCAGTAAGAAGTAGTACAATTGAAGTTTTAGTTGTCGATTATTCACTTTTTAGCCTGCTTTGGTGGCTTGGACATGACCTAGGACCTTAAGATTTTGCATGAAAGGAGGACTAGCAGCCGCGTTGCACGGGAGGATGTGAAAAGTGTTCATATGTAGTAAAAACCTGATAAATCCGTCCGTTTTCGTCATTTGTTATCGAATCGACTTAAAGCCAGATCGTCACATTGGCCGCTCTTCTCTCTGAAACGGTTACATTTATCGTCTGCAAAGCTATGTCGCGTGCTGCGGTATGCGGAAACACTAAAAGCACCATAGTAGAACACAGGAGAAGCTTATAAGTTGAAGTAATAGCCAGTAAGAAGTAGTACAATTCAAGTTTTAGTTGTCGATTATTCACTTTTTAGCCGGCTTTGGTGGATTCGACATGACCTAGGACTTTAAGATGTTGCATGAAAGGAGGACTAGCAGCCGCGTTGCATGGGAGAATGTGAAAAGTGTTCATATGTAGTAAAAACCTGAGAAATCAGTCCGTTTTCGTCATTTGTTATCGAATCGACTTAAAGCCAGATCGTCACATTGGCCGCTTTTCTCTCTGAGACGGTTACATTTATCGTCTGCAAAGCTATGTCGCGTGCTGCGGTATGCGGAGACACTAAAAGCACCATAGTAGAGCACAGAAGAAGCTTCTAAGTTGAAGTAATAGCCAGTAAGAAGTAGTACAATTCAAGTTTTAGTTATCGATTATTCACTTTTTAGCCGTCTTTGGTGGCTTGGACATGACCTAGGACCTTAAGATTTTGCATGAAAGGAGGAGTAGCAGCCGTGTTGCCCGCGAGAATGTGAAAAGTGTTCATATGTAGTAAAAACCTGAGAAATCCGTCCGCTTTCGTCACTTGTTATCGAATCGACTTAAAGTCAGATCGTCACATTGGCCGCTTTTCTCTCTGAGACGGTTACATTAATCGTATGCAAAGCTATGTCACGTGCTGCGGTATGCGGAGACACTAAAAGCACCATAGTAGAACACAGAAGAAGCTTCTAAGTTGAAGCAATAGCCAGTAAGAAGTAGTACAATTCAAGTTTTAGTTGTCGATTAATCACCTTTTAGCCGGCTTTGGTGGCTTGGGCATGACCTAGGACCTTAAGATTTTGCATGAAAGGAGGACTAGCAGCCGCGTTGCACGGGAGAATGTGAAAAGTGTTCATATGTAGTAAAAACCTGAGAAATCCGTCCGTTTTCGTCATTTGTTATCGAATCGACTTAAAGCCAGATCGTTACATTGGCCGCTCTTCTCTCTGAAACGGTTACATTTATCGTCTGCAAAGCTATGTCGCGTGCTGCGGTATGCGGAAACACTAAAATCACCATAGTAGAACACAGAAGAAGCTTCTGTGTTGAAGTAATAGACAGTAAGAAGTAGTACAATTCAAGTTTTAGTTGTCGATTATTCACTTTTTAGCCGGCTTTGGTGGCTTGGACATCACCTAGGACCTTAAGATTTTGCGTGAAAGGAGGACTTGCAGCCGCGTTGCAAGGCAGAAGATGAAAAGTGTTCATATGTAGTAAAAACCTGAGAAATCCGTCCGTTTTCGTCATTTGTTATCGAATCGACTTAAAGCCAGATCGTCACATTGGCCGCTCTTCTCTCTGAAACGGTTACATTTACCGTCTGCAAAGCAATTTCGCGTGCTGCGGTATGCGGAGACACTAAATGCACCATAGTAGAACACAGAAGAAGCTTCTAATTTGAAGTAATAGCCAGTAAGAAGTAGTACAATTCAAGTTTTAGTTGTCGATTATTCACTTTTTAGCCGGCTTTGGTGGCTTGGACATGACCTAGGACCTTAAGATTTTGCATGAAAGGAGGAGTAGCAGCCGCGTTGCCCGCGAGAATGTGAAAAGTGTTCATATGTAGTAAAAACCTGAGAAATCCGTCCGCTTTCGTCATTTGTTATCGAATCGACTTAAAGACAGATCGTCACATTGGCCGCTTTTCTCTCTGAGACGGTTACATTTATCGTCTGCAAAGCTATGTCACGTGCTGCGGTATGCGGAGACACTAAAAGCACCATAGTAGAACACAGAAGAAGCTTCTAAGTTGAAGCAATAGCCAGTAGGAAGTAGTACAATTCAAGTTTTAGTTATCGATTATTCACTTTTTATCCGGCTTTGGTGGCTTGGACATCACCTAGGACCTTAAGATTTTGCATGAAAGGAGGTCCTGCACCCGCGTTGCAAGGGAGAATGTGAAAAGTGTTCATATGTAGTAAAAACCTGAGAAATCCGTCCGTTTTCGTCATTTGTTATCGAATCGACTTAAAGCCAGATCGTCACATTGGCCGCTTTTCTCTCTGAAACAGTTACATTTATCGTCTGCAAAGCTATGTCGCGTGCTGCGGTATGCGGAAACACTAAAAGCACCACAGTAGAACACAGAAGACTCTTCTATGTTGAAGTAATAGCCAGTAAGAAGTAGTACAATTCAAGTTTTAGTTGTCGATTGTTCACTTTTTAGCCAGCTTTGGTGGCTTGGACATGACCTAGGACCTTAAGATTTTGCATGAAAGGAGGACTAGCAGCTGCGTTGCATGGGAGAATGTGAAAAGTGTTCATATGTAGTAAAAACCTGAGAAATCCGTCCGTTTTCGTCATTTGTTATCGAATCGACTTAAAGCTAGATCGTCACATTGGCCGCTCTTCTCTCTGAAACGGTTACATTTATCGTCTGCAAAGCTATGTCGCGTGCTGCGGTATGCGGAGACACTAAAAGCACCATAGTAGAACACAGAAGAGGCTTCTAAGTTGAAGCAATAGCCAGTAAGAAGTAGTACAATTCAAGTTTTAGTTATCGATTATTAACTTTTTAGCCGGCTTTGGTGGCTTGGACATCACCTAGGACCTTAAGATTTTGCATGAAAGGAGGACTTGCACCCGCGTTGCAAGGGAGAATGTGAAAAGTGTTCATATGTAGTAAAAACCTGAGAAATCCGTCCGTTTTCGTCATTTGTTATCGAATCGACTTAAAGCCAGATCGTCACATTGGCCGCTCTTCTCTCTGAAACGGTTACATTTATCGTCTGCAAAGCTATGTCGCGTGCTGCGGTATGCGGAAACACTAAAAACACCATAGTAGAACACAGAAGAAGCTTCTATGTTGAAGTAATAGCCAGTAAGAAGTAGTACAATTCAAGTTTTAGTTATCGATTATTCACTTTTTAGCCGGCTTTGGTGGATTGGACGTGACCTAGGACTTTAAGATGTTGCATGAAAGGAGGACTAGCAGCCGCGTTGCATGGGAGAATGTGAAAAGTGTTCATATGTAGTAAAAACCTGAGATATCAGTCCGTTTTCGTCATTTGTTGTCGAATCGACTTACAGCCAGATCGTCACATTGGCCGCTTTTCTCTCTGAGACGGTTACATTTATCGTCTGCAAAGCTATGTCGCGTGCTGCGGTATGCGGAGACACTAAAAGCACCATAGTAGAACACAGAAGAAGCTTCTACGTTGAAGCAATAGCCAGTAAGAAGTAGTACAATTCAAGTTTTAGTTGTCGATTATTCACTTTTTAGCCGGCTTTGGTGGCTTGGACATGACCTAGGACCTTAAGATTTTGCATGAAAGGAGGACTAGCAGCCGCGTTGCACGGGAGAATGTGAAAAGTGTTCATATGTAGTAAAAACCTGAGAAATCCGTCCGTTTTCGTCATTTGTTATCGAATCGACTTAAAGCCAGATCGTCACATTGGCCGTTCTTCTCTCTGAAACGGTTACATTTATCGTCTGCAAAGCTATGTCGCCTGCTGCAGTATACCGAAACACTAAAAGCACCATAGTAGAACACAGAAGAAGCTTCTAATTTGAAGTAATAGCCAGTAAGATGTAGTACAATTCAAGTTTTAGTTGTCGATTATTCACTTTTTAGCCGGCTTTGGTGGCTTGGACATGACCTAGGGCCTTAAGATTTTGCATGAAAGGAGGAGTAGCAGCCGCGTTGCCCGCGAGAATGTGAAAAGTGTTCATATGTAGTAAAAACCTGAGAAATCAGTCCGTTTTCGTCATTTGTTATCTAATCGACTTAAAGCCAGATCGTCACATTGACCGCTCTTCTCTCTGAAACGGTTACATTTATCGTCTGCAAAGCTATGTCGCGTGCTGCGGTATGCAGAAACACTAAAAGCACCACAGTAGAACACAGAAGAAGCTTCTATGTTGAAGTAATAGCCAGTAAGAAGTAGTACAATTCAAGTTTTAGTTGTCGATTATTCACTTTTTAGCCTGCTTTGGTGGCTTGGACATGACCTAGGACCTTAAGATTTTGCATGAAAGGAGGAGTAGCAGCCGCGTTGCCCGCGAGAATGTGAAAAGTGTTCATATGTAGTAAAAACCTGAGAAATCCGTCCGCTTTCGTCATTTGTTATCGAATCGACTTAAAGCCAGATCGTCACACTGGCCGCACCTCTCTCTGAAACGGTTACATTTATCGTCTGCAAAGCTATGTCGCGAGCTGCGGTATGCGGAAATACTAAAAGCACCATAGTAGAACACAGAAGAAGCTTCTATGTTGAAGTAATAGCCAGTAAGAAGTAGTACAATTCAAGTTTTAGTTGTCGATTATACACTATTTAGCCGGCTTTGGTGGCTTGGATATGAGGTGGAACTTTAAGATTTTGCATGAAAGGAAGACTAGCAGCCGCGTTGCACGAGAGAGTGTGAAAAGTGTTCATATGTAGTAAAAACTTGAGAAATCCGTCCGTTTTCGTCATTTGTTATCGAATCGACTTAAAGCCAGATCGTCACATTGGCCGCTCTTCTCTCTGAAACGGTTACACTTATCGTCTGCAAAGCTATGTCGCGTGCTGCGGTATTCCGAAACACTAAAAGCACCATAGTAGAACACAGAAGAAGCTTCTAAGTTGAAGTAATAGCCAGTAAGAAGTAGTACAATTCAAGTTTTAGTTGTCGATTATTCACGTTTTTGCCGGCTTTGGTGGCTTGGACATGACGTAGGACCATAAGATTTTGCTTGAAAGGAGGACTAGCAGCCGCGTTGCACGGGAGAATGTGAAAAGTGTTCATATGTAGTAAGAACCTGAGAAATCCGTCCGTTTTCGTCATTTGTTATCGAATCGACTTAAAGCCAGATCGTCACATTGGCCGCTTTTCTCTCTGAAACGGTTACATATATCGTCTGCAAAGCTATGTCGCGTGTTGCGGTATGCGGAAACACTAAAAGCACCATAGTAGAACACAAAAGAAGCTTCTATGTTGAAGTAATAGGCAGTAAGAAGTAGTACAATTCAAGTTTTAGTTGTCGATTATACACTATTTAGCCGGCTTTGGTGGCTTTGACATTAGGTGGAACCTTAATATTTTGCATGAAAGGAGGAGTAGCAGCCGCGTTGCACGCGAGAATGTGAAAAGTGTTCATATGTAGTAAAAACCTGGGAAATCCGTCCGCTTTCGTCATTTTTTATCGAATCGACTTAAAGACAGATCGTCACATTGGCCGCTTTTCTTTCTGAGACGGTTACAATTATCGTCTGCAAAGCTATGTCGCGTGCTGAGGTATGCGGAGACACTAAAAGCACCATAGTAAAACACAGAAGAAGCTTCTAAGTTGAAGTAATAGCCAGTAAGAAGTAGTACAATTCAAGTTTTAGTTCCCGATTATTCACATTTTAGCCGGCTTTGGTGGCTTGGACATGACCTAGTACCTTAAGATTTTGCATGAAAGGAGGACTAGCAGCCGCGTTCCACGGGAGAATGTGAAAAGTGTTCATATGTAGTAAAAACCTGAAAAATCCGTCCGTATTCGTCATTTGTTATCGAATCGACTTAAAGCCAGATCGTCACATTGGCCGTATTTCTCTCTGAAACGGTTACATTTGTCGTCTGCAAAGCTATGTCGATTGCTGCGGTATGCCGAAACACTAAGAGCACCATAGTGGAACACAGAAGAAGCTTCTAATTTGAAGTAATAGCCAGTAAGAAGTATTACAATTCAAGTTTTAGTTGTCGATTATTCACTTTTTAGCAGGCTTTGGTGGCTTTGACATTAGGTGGAAGCTTAAGATTTTGCACGAAAGGAGGACTAGCAGCCGCGTTGCATGGGAGAATGTGAAAAGTGTTCATATGTAGTAAAAACCTGAGAAATCCGTCCGTTTTCGTCATTTGTAATCGAATCGACTTAAAGCCAGATCGTCACATTGGCCGCTTTTCTCTCTGAGACGGTTACATTTATCGTCTGCAAAGCTATGTCGCGTGCTGCGGTGTGCGGAGACACTAAAAGCACCATAGTAGAACACAGAAGAAGCTTCTAAGTTGAAGTAATAGCCAGTAAGAAGTAGTACAATTCAAGTTTTAGTTGTCGAATATTCACTTTTTAGCCGGCTTTGGTGGCTTGGACATTACCTAGGACCTTACGATTTTGCATGAAAGGAGGACTAGCAGCCACGTCGCACGGGAGAATGTGAAAAGTGTTCATATGTAGTAAAAAACCTGAGAAATCCGTCCGTTTTCGTCATTTGTTATCGAATCGACTTAAAGCCAGATCGTCACATTGGCAGTTCTTCTCTCTGAAACGGTTACATTTGTCGTCTGCAAAGCTATGTCGCGTGCTGCGGTATGCCGAAACACTAAAAGCACCATAGTAGAACACAGAAGAAGCTTCTAATTTGAAGTAATAGCCAGTAAGAAGTAGTACAATTCAAGTTTTAGTTGTCGAATATTCACTTTTTAGCCGGCTTTGGTGGCTTGGACATGGCCTAGGACCTTAAGATTTTGCATGAAAGGAGTACTTGCAGCCGCGTTGCACGGGAGAATGTGAAAAGTGTTCATATGTAGTAAGAACCTGAGAAATCCGTCCGTTTTCGTCATTTGTTATCGAATCGACTTAAGGCCAGATCGTCACATTGGCCGCTCTTCTCTCTGAAACGGTTACATATATCGTCTGCAAAGCTATGTCGCGTGCTGCGGTATGCGGAAACACTAAAAGCACCATAGTAGAACACAGAAGAAGCTTCTATGTTGAAGTAATAGCCAGTAAGAAGTAGTACAATTCAAGTTTTAGTTGTCGATTATTTACTTTTTAGCCGGCTTTGGTGGCTTGGGCATGACCTAGGACCTTAAGATTTTGCATGAAAGGAGGAGTAGCAGCCGCGTTGCCCGCGAGAATGTGAAAAGTGTTCATATGTAGTAAAAACCTCAGAAGTCCGTCCGCTTTCGTCATTTGTTATCGGATCGACTTAAAGCCAGATCGTCACATTGGCCGCTTTTCTCTCTGAGACGGTTACATTTATCGTCTGCAAAGCTATGTCGCGTGCTGCGGTATGCGGAGACACTAAAAGCACCATATTAGAACACAGAAGAAGCTTCTAAATTGAAGTAAAGCCAGTAAGAAGTAGTACTATTTAAGTTTTAGTTGTCGATTAATCACTTTTTAGCCGGCTTTGGTGGCTTGGACATGACCTAGGACCTTAAGATTTTGTTGACAGGGAGACTAGCAGCCGCGTTGCACGGGAGAATGTGAAAAGTTTTCATATGTAGTAGAAACCTGAGAAATCTGTCCGTTTTCGTCTTTGTTATCGAATCGACTTAAAGCCAGGTGGTCACATTGGCCGCTTTTCTCTCTGAGACGGTTACATTTATCATCTGCAAAGCTATTTCGCGTGCTGCCGTATGCGAAAACACTAAAAGCACCATAGTAAACCACAAAAGAAGCTTCTATGTTGAAGTAATAGCCAGTAAGAAGTAGTACAATTCAAGTTTTAGTTGTCGATTATTCACATTTTAGCCGGCTTTGGTGGCTTGGACATGACCTAGTACCTTAAGATTATGCATGAAAGGAGGACTAGCAGCCGCGTTCCACGGGAGAATGTGAAAAGTGTTCATATGTAGTAAAAACCTGAAAAATCCGTCCGTATTCGTCATTTGTTATCGAATCGACTTAAAGCCAGATCGTCACATTGGCCGTTCTTCTCTCTGAAACGGTTACATTTGTCGTCTGCAAAGCTATGTCGCGTGCTGCGGTATGCCGAAACACAAAAAGCACCATAGTAGAACACAGAAGAAGCTTCTAATTTGAAGTAATAGCCAGTAAGAAGTAGTACAATTCAAGTTTTTGTTGTCGATTATTCACTTTTTAGTCGGCTTTGGTGGCTTTGACATTAGGTGGAAGCTTAAGATTTTGCATGAAAGGAGGACTAGCAGCCGCGTTGCACGCGAGAATGTGAAAAGTGTTCATATGTAGTAAAAACCTGAGAAATCCGTCAGTTTTCGTCATTTGTTATCGAGTCGACTTAAAGCCAGATCGTCACATTGGCCGCTTTTCTCTCTGAGACGGTTACATTTATCGTCTGCAAAGCTATGTCGCGTGCTGCGGTATGCGGAGACACTAAAAGCACCATAGTAGAACACAGAAGAAGGTTCTAAGTTGAAGTAATAGGCAGTAAGAAGTAGTACAATTCAAGTTTTAGTTATCGATTATTCACTTTTTAGCCGGCTTTGCCAGCTTGGACATGACCTAGGACGTTAAGATTTTGCATGAAAGGAGGACTAGCAGTCGCGTTGCATGGGAGAATGTGAAAAGTGTTCATATGTAGTAAAAACCTGAGAAATCCGTCCGTTTTCGTCATTTTTTATCGAATCGACTTTAAGCCAGATCGTCACATTGGCCGCTTTTCTCTCTGAGACGGTTACATTTATCGTCTGCAAAGCTATGTCGCGTGCTGCGGTGTGCGGAGACACTAAAAGCACCATAGTAGAACACAGAAGAAGCTTCTAAGTTGAAGTAGTAGCCAGTAAGATGTAGTACAATTCATGTTTTAGTTGTCGAATATTCACTTTTTTGCCGGCTTTGGTGGCTTGGACATGACCTAGGACCTTAAGATTTTGCTTGAAAGGAGGACTAGCAGCCGCGTTGTACGGGAGAATGTGAAAAGTGTTCATATGTAGTAAGAACCTGAGAAATCCGTCCGTTTTCGTCATTTGTTATCGAATCGACTTAAAGCCAGATCGTCACATTGGCCGCCCTTCTCTCTGAAACGGTTACATATATCGTCTGCAAAGCTATGTCGCGTGCTGCGGTAAGCGGAAACACTAAAAGCACCATAGTAGAACACAAAAGAAGCCTCTAAGTTGAAGAAATAGCCAGTAAGAAGTAGTACAATTCAAGTTTTAGTTGTCGATTATTCACTATTTTGCCGGCTTTGGTGGCTTGGACATGACGTAGGACCATAAGATTTTGCTTGAAAGGAGGACTAGCAGCCGCGTTGCACGGGAGAATGTGAAAAGTGTTCATATGTAGTAAGAACCTGAGAAATCCGTCCGTTTTCGTCATTTGTTATAGAATCGACTTAAAGCCAGATCGTCACATTGGCCGCTCTTCTCTCTGAAACGGTTACATATATCGTCTGCAAAGCTATGTCGCGTGCTGCGGTATGCGGAAACACTAAAAGCACCATAGTAGAACACAGAAGAAGCTTCTATGTTGAAGTAATAGCCAGTAAGAAGTAGTACAACTCAAGTTTTAGTTGTCGATTATTCACATTTTAGCCGGCTTTGGTGGCTTGGACATGACCTAGTACCTTAAGATTATGCATGAAAGGAGGACTAGCAGCCGCGTTCCACGGGAGAATGTGAAAAGTGTTCATATGTAGTAAAAACCTGAAAAATCCGTCCGTATTCGTCATTTGTTATCGAATCGACTTAAAGCCAGATCGTCACATTGGCCGTTCTTCTCTCTGAAACGGTTACATTTGTCGTCTGCAAAGCTATGTCGCGTGCTGCGGTATGCCGAAACACTAAAAGCACCATAGTAGAACACAGAAGAAGCTTCTAATTTGAAGTAATAGCCAGTAAGAAGTAGTACAATTCAAGTTTTTGTTGTCGATTATTCACTTTTTAGCCGGCTTTGGTGGCTTTGACATTAGGTGGAAGCTTAAGATTTTGCATGAAAGGAGGACTAGCAGCCGCGTTGCACGCGAGAATGTGAAAAGTGTTCATATGTAGTAAAAACCTGAGAAATCCGTCAGATTTCGTCATTTGTTATCGAGTCGACTTAAAGCCAGATCGTCACATTGGCCGCTTTTCTCTCTAAGACGGTTACATTTATCGTCTGCAAAGCTATGTCGCGTGCTGCGGTATACAGAGACACTAAAAGCACCATAGTAGAACACAGAAGAAGCTTCTAAGTTGAAGTAATAGGCAGTAAGAAGTAGTACAATTCAAGTTTTAGTTATCGATTATTCACTTTTTAGCCGGCTTTGGTGGCTTGGACATGACCTAGGACGTTAAGATTTTGCATGAAAGGAGGACTAGCAGCCGCGTTGCATGGGAGAATGTGAAAAGTGTTCATATGTAGTAAAAACCTGAGAAATCCGTCCGTTTTCGTCATTTTTTATCGAATCGACTTAAAGCCAGATCGTCACATTGGCCGCTTTTCTCTCTGAGACGGTTACATTTATCGTCTGCAAAGCTATGTCGCGTGCTGCGGTGTGCCGAGACACTAAAAGCACCATAGTAGAACACAGAAGAAGCTTCTAAGTTGAAGTAATAGCCAGTAAGAAGTAGTACAATTCATGTTTTAGTTGTCGAATATTCACTTTTTTGCCGGCTTTAATGGCTTGGACATGACCTAGGACCTTACGATTTTGCATGAAAGGAGGACTAGCAGCCACGTTGCACGGGAGAATGTGAAAAGTGTTCATATGTAGTAAAAAACCTGAGAAATCCGTCCGTTTTCGTCATTTGTTATCGAATCGACTTAAAGCCAGATCGTCACATTGGCCGTTCTTCTCTCTGAAACGGTTACATTTATCGTCTGCAAAGCTATGTCGCGTGCTGCGGTATGCCGAAACACTAAAAGCTCCATAGTAGAACACAGAAGAAGCTTCTAATTTGAAGTAATAGCCAGTAAGAAGTAGTACAATTCAAGTTTTAGTTGTCGAATATTCACTTTTTAGCCGGCTTTGGTGGCTTGGACATGACCTAGGACCTTACGATTTTGTATGAAAGGAGTACTTGCAGCCGCGTTGCACGGGAGAATGTGAAATGTGTTCATATGTAGTAAAAAAATTAGAAATCCGTCGGTTTTCGTCATTTGTTATCGAATCGACTTAAAGCCAGATCGTCACATTGGCCGCTTTTCTCTCTGAAACAGTTACATTTATTGTCTGCAAAGCTATGTCACGTGCTGCGATATGCGGAGACACTAAAAGCACCATAGTAGAACACAGAAGAAGCTTCTAAGTTGAAGTAATAGCCAGTAAGAAGTAGTACAATTCATGTTTTAGTTATTGATTATTCACTTTTTAGCCGGCTTTGGTGGCTTGGACATGAGGTGGAACCTTAAGATTTTGCATGAAAGTAGGACTAGCAGCCGCGTTGCACGGGAGAATGTGAAAAGTGTTCATATGTAGTAAAAACCTGAGAAATCCGTCCGTTTTCGTCATTTGTTATCGAATCGACTTAAAGCCAGATCGTCACATTGGCCGCTTTTCTCTCTGAGACGTTTACATGTATCGTCTGCAAGGCTATGATGCGTGCTGCGGTATGCGGAAACACTAAAAGCACCATAGTAGAACACAGAAGAAGCTTCTAAGTTGAAGTAATAGCCAGTAAGAAGTAGTACCATTCAAGTTTTAGTTTTCGATTATTCACTTTTTAGCCGGCTTTGGTGGCTTGGACATGATCTAGAACCTTAAGATTTTGCATGACAGGGAGACTAGCAGCCGCGTTGCACGGGAGAATGTGAAAAGTTTTCATATGTAGTAGAAACCTGAGAAATCCGTCCGTTTTCGTTTTTTTTATCGAATCGACTTAAAGCCAGGTGGTCACATTGGCCGCTTTTCTCTCTGAGACGGTTACATTTATCATCTGCAAAGCTATTTCGCGTCCTGCCGTATGCGAAAACACTAAAAGCACCATAGTAGAACACAGAAGAAGCTTCTATGTTGAAGTAATAGCCAGTAAGAAGTACTACAATTCAAGTTTTAGTTGTCGATTATTCACTTTTTAGCCGGCTTTGGTGGCTTTGACATTAGGTGGAAGCTTAAGATTTTGCATGAAAGGAGGACTAGCAGCCGCGTTGCACGCGAGAATGTGAAAAGTGTTCATATGTAGTAAAAACCTGAGAAATCCGTCAGTTTTCGTCATTTGTTATCGAGTCGACTTAAAGCCAGATCGTCACATTGGCCGCTTTTCACTCTGAGACGGTTACATTTATCGTCTGCAAAGCTATGTCGCGTGCTGCGGTATGCGGAGACACTAAAAGCACCATAGTAGAACACAGAAGAAGCTTCTAAGTTGAAGTAATAGGCAGTAAGAAGTAGTACAATTCAAGTTTTAGTTATCGATTATTCACTTTTTAGCCTTCTTTGGTGGCTTGGACATGACCTAGGACGTTAAGATTTTGCATGAAAGGAGGACTAGCAGCCGCGTTGCATGGGAGAATGTGAAAACTGTTCATATGTAGTAAAAACCTGAGAAATCCGTGGGTTTTCGTCATTTGTTATCGAATCGACTTAAAGCCAGATCGTCACATTGGCCGCTTTTCTCTCTGAGACGGTTACATTTATCGTCTGCAAAGCTATGTCGCGTGCTGCGGTGTGCGGAGACACTAAAAGCACCATAGTAGAACACAGAAGAAGCTTCTAAGTTGAAGTAATAGCCAGTAAGAAGTAGTACAATTCATGTTTTAGTTGTCGAATATTCACTTTTTTGCCGGCTTGGTGGCTTGAACATGACCTAGGACCTTACGATTTTGCATGAAAGGAGGACTAGCAGCCACGTTGCACGGGAGAATGTGAAAAGTGTTCATATGTAGTAAAAAACCTGAGAAATCCGTCCGTTTTCGTCATTTGTTATCGAATCGACTTAAAGCCAGATCGTCACATTGGCCGTTCTTCTCTCTGAAACAGTTACATTTATCGTCTGCAAAGCTATGTCACGTGCTGCGATATGCGGAGACACTAAAAGCACCATAGTAGAACACAGAAGAAGCTTCTAAGTTGAAGTAATAGCCAGTCAGAAGTAGTACAATTCATGTTTTAGTTATTGATTATTCACTTTTTAGCCGGCTTTGGTGGCTTGGACATGAGGTGGAACCTTAAGATTTTGCATGAAAGTAGGACTAGCAGCCGCGTTGCACGGGAGAATGTGAAAAGTGTTCATATGTAGTAAAAACCTGAGAAATCCGTCCGTTTTCGTCATTTGTTATCGAATCGACTTAAAGCCAGATCGTCACATTGGCCGCTTTTCTCTCTGAGACGTTTACATGTATCGTCTGCAAGGCTATGATGCGTGCTGCGGTATGCGGAAACACTAAAAGCACCATAGTAGAACACAGAAGAAGCTTCTAAGTTGAAGTAATAGCCAGTAAGAAGTAGTACCATTCAAGTTTTAGTTGTCGATTATTCACTTTTTAGCCGGCTGTGGTGGCTTGGACATGACCTAGAACCTTAAGATTTTGCATGAAAGGAGGACTAGCAGCCGCGTTTCACGGGAGAATGTGAAAAGTGTTCATATGTAGTAAGAACCTGAGAAATCCGTCCGTTTTCGTCATTTGTTATCGAATCGACTTAAAGCCAGATCGTCACATTGGCCGCTCTTCTCTCTGAAACGGTTACATATATCGTCTGCAAAGCTATGTCGCGTGCTGCGGTAAGCGGAAACACTAAAAGCACCATAGTAGAACACAAAAGAAGCTTCTAAGTTGAAGTAATAGCCAGTAATAAGTAGTACAATTCAAGTTTTAGTTGTCGATTATTCACTTTTTAGCCGGCTTTGGTGGCTTGGACATGACCTAGGATCTTAAGATTTTACATGAAAGGAGGACTTGCAGCCGCGTTGCACGGAAGAATGTGAAAAGTGTTCATATGTAGAAAATCCTGAGAAATCCGTCCGTTTTCGTCATTTGTTATCGAATCGACTTCAAGCCAGATCGTCACATTGGCCGTTCTTCTCTCTGAAAGAGTTACATTTATCGTCTGCAAAGTTATGTCGCGCGCCGCAGTATGCGAAAACACTAAAAGCACCATAGTAGAACACAGAAGAAGCTTGTAAGTTGAAGTAATAGAGAGTAAGAAGTAGTACAATTCAAGTTTTAGTTGTCGATTATTCACTTTTTAGCCGGCTTTGGTGGCTTCGACATTAGGTGGAACGTTAATATTTTGCATGAAAGGAGGAGTAGCAGCCGCGTTGCACGCGAGAATGTGAAAAGTGTTCATATGTAGTAAAAACCTGAGAAATCCGTCCGTTTTCGTCATTTGTTATCGAATCGACTTAAAGCCAGATCGTCACATTGGCCGCTCTTCTATCTGAAACGGTTACATTTATCGTCTGCAAAGCTATGTCGCGTGCTGCGGTATGCGGAGACACTAAAAGCACCATAGTAGAACACAGAAGAAGCTTCTAAGTTGAAGTAATAGCCAGTAAGATGTAGTACAATTCAAGTTTTAGTTGTCGATTATTCACGTTTTAGCCTGCATTGGTGGCTTGGACATGACCTAGGACCTTAAGATTTTGCATGAAAGGAGACCTAGCAGCCGCGTTCCACGGCAGAATGTGAAAAGTGTTCATATGTAGTAAAAACCTGGAAAATCCGTCCGTATTCGTCATTTGTTATCGAATCGACTAAAGCCAGATCGTCACATTGGCCGTTCTTCTCCCTGAAACGGTTACATTTGTCGTCTGCAAAGCTATGTCGCGTTCTGCGGTATGCCGAAACACTAAGAGCACCATAGTAGCACACAGAAGAAGCTTCTAATTTGAAGTAATAGCCAGTAAGAAGTAGTACAATTCAAGTTTTAGTTGTCGATTATTCACTTTTTAGCCGGCTTTGGTGGCTTGGACATGACCTAGGACCTTAAGATTTTGCATGAAAGGAGACCTAGCAGCCGCGTTGCATGGGAGAATGTGAAAAGTGTTTATATGTAGTAAAAACCTGAGAAATCCGTCCGTTTTCGTCATTTGTTATCGAATCGACTTAAAGCCAGATCGTCACATTGGCCGCTCTTCTGTCTGAAACGGTTACATTTATCGTCTGCAAAGCTATGTCGCGTGCTGCGGTATGCGGAGACACTAAAAGCACCTTAGTAGAACACAGAAGAAGCTTCTAAGTTGAAGTAATAGCCAGTAAGATGTAGTACAATTCAAGTTTTAGTTGTCGATTATTCACTTTTTAGCCGGCTTTGGTGGCTTGGACATGACGTAGGTTCTTAAGATTTTACATGAAAGGAGGACTTGCAGCCGCGTTGCACGGGAGAATGTGAAAAGTGTTCATATGTAGAAAAACCTGAGAAATCCGTCCGTTTTCGTCATTTGTTATCGAATCGACTTCAAGCCAGATCGTCACATTGGCCGTTCTTCTCTCTGAAAGAGTTACATTTATCGTCTGCAAAGTTATGTCGCGTGCCGCAGTATGCGAAAACACTAAAAGCACCATAGTAGAACACAGAAGAAGCTTGTAAGTTGAAGTAATAGAGAGTAAGAAGTAGTAAAATTCAAGTTTTAGTTGTCGATTATTCACTTTTTAGCCGGCTTTGGTGGCTTCGACATTAGGTGGAACGTTAATATTTTGCATGAAAGGAGGAGTAGCAGCCGCGTTGCACGCGAGAATGTGAAAAGTGTTCATATGTAGTAAAAACCTGAGAAATCCGTCCGTTTTCGTCATTTGTTATCGAATCGACTTAAAGCCAGATCGTCACATTGGCCGCTCTTCTATCTGAAACGGTTACATTTATCGTCTGCAAAGCTATGTCGCGTGCTGCGGTATGCGGAGACACTAAAAGCACCATAGTAGAACACAGAAGAAGCTTCTAAGTTGAAGTAATAGCCAGTAAGATGTAGTACAATTCAAGTTTTAGTTGTCGATTATTCACATTTTAGCCTGCATTGGTGGCTTGGACATGACCTAGGACCTTAAGATTTTGCATGAAAGGAGACCTAGCAGCCGCGTTCCACGGCAGAATGTGAAAAGTGTTCATATGTAGTAAAAACCTGGAAAATCCGTCCGTATTCGTCATTTGTTATCGAATCGACTAAAGCCAGATCGTCACATTGGCCGTTCTTCTCCCTGAAACGGTTACATTTGTCGTCTGCAAAGCTATGTCGCGTTCTGCGGTATGCCGAAACACTAAGAGCACCATAGTAGCACACAGAAGAAGCTTCTAATTTGAAGTAATAGCCAGTAAGAAGTAGTACAATTCAAGTTTTAGTTGTCGATTATTCACTTTTTAGCCGGCTTTGGTGGCTTTGACATTAGGTGGAAGCTTAAGATTTTGCATGAAAGGAGGACTAGCAGCCGCGTTGCACGGGAGAATGTGAAAAGTTTTCATATGTAGTAAAAACCTAAGAAATCCGTCCGTTTTCGTCATTTGTTATCGAATCGACTTAAAGCCAGGTAGTCACATTGGCCGTTCTTCTCTCTGAAACGGTTACATTTGTCGTCTGCAAAGCTATGTCGCGTGCTGCGGTATGCCGAAACACTAAAAACACCATAGTAGAACACAGAAGAAGCTTCTAATTTGAAGTAATAGCCAGTAAGAAGTAGTACAATTCAAGTTTTAGTTGCCGAATATTCACTTTTTAGCCGGCTTTGGTGGCTTGGACATGACCTAGGACCTTAAGATTTTGCATGAAAGCAGTACTTGCAGCCGCGTTGCACCTGAGAATGTGAAATGTGTTCATATGTAGTAAAAAAATGAGAAATCCGTCCGTTTTCGTCATTTGTTATCGAATCGACTTAATGCCAGATCGTCACATTGGCCGCTTTTCTCTCTGAAACAGTTACATTTATCGTCTGCAAAGCTATGTCACGTGTTGCGATATGCGGAGACACTAAAAGCACCGTAGTAGAACACAGAAGAAGCTTCTAAGTTGAAGTAATATCCAGTAAGAAGTAGTACAATTCATGTTTTAGTTATTGATTACTCACTTTTTAGCCGGCTTTGGTGGCTTGGACATGAGGTGGAACCTTAAGATTTTGCATGAAAGTAGGACTAGCAGCCGCGTTGCACGGGAGAATGTGAAAAGTGTTCATATGTAGTAAAAACCTGAGAAATCCGTCCGTTTTCGTCATTTGTTATCGAATCGACTTAAAGCCAGATCGTCACATTGGCCGCTTTTCTCTCTGAGACGGTTACATGTATCGTCTGCAAGGCTATGTCGCGTGCTGCGGTATGCGGAAACACTTTAAGCACCATAGTAGAACACAGAAGAAGCTTCTAAGTTGAAGTAATAGCCAGTAAGAAGTAGTACCATTCAAGGTTTAGTTGTCGATTATTCACTTTTTAGCCGGCTTTGGTGGCTTGGACATGACCTAGGACCTTAAGATTTTGCATGAAAGGAGGACTAGCAGCCGCGTTGTACGGGAGAATGTGAAAAGTGTTCATATGTAGTAAAAACCTGAGAAATCCGTCCGTTTTCGTCATTTGTTATCGAATCGACTAAAGCCAGATCGTCACATTGGCCGTTCTTCTCCCTGAAACGGTTACATTTGTCGTCTGCAAAGCTATGTCGCGTTCTGCGGTATGCCGAAACACTAAGAGCACCATAGTAGCACACAGAAGAAGCTTCTAATTTGAAGTAATAGCCAGTAAGAAGTAGTACAATTCAAGTTTTAGTTGTCGATTATTCACTTTTTGCCGGCTTTGGTGGCTTGGACATGACCTAGGACCTTAAGATTTTGCATGAAAGGAGACCTAGCAGCCGCGTTGCATGGGAGAATGTGAAAAGTGTTCATATGTAGTAAAAACCTGAGAAATCCGTCCGTTTTCGTCATTTGTTATCGAATCGACTTAAAGCCAGATCGTCACATTGGCCGCTCTTCTGTCTGAAACAGTTACATTTATCGTCTGCAAAGCTATGTCGCGTGCTGCGGTATGCGGAGACACTAAAAGCACCTTAGTAGAACACAGAAGAAGCTTCTAAGTTGAAGTAATAGCCAGTAAGATGTAGTACAATTCAAGTTTTAGTTGTCGATTATTCACTTTTTAGCCGGCTTTGGTGGCTTGGACATGACCTAGGATCTTAAGATTTTACATGAAAGGAGGACTTGCAGCCGCGTTGCACGGGAGAATGTGAAAAGTGTTCATATGTAGAAAAACCTGAGAAATCCGTCCGTTTTCGTCATTTGTTATCGAATCGACTTCAAGCCAGATCGTCACATTGGCCGTTCTTCTCTCTGAAGGAGTTACATTTATCGTCTGCAAAGTTATGTCGCGTGCCGCAGTATGCGAAAACACTAAAAGCACCATAGTAGAACACAGAAGAAGCTTGTAAGTTGAAGTAATAGAGAGTAAGAAGTAGTACAATTCAAGTTTTAGTTGTCGATTATTCACTTTTTAGCCGGCTTTGGTGGCTTCGACATTAGGTGGAACGTTAATATTTTGCATGAAAGGAGGAGTAGCAGCCGCGTTGCACGCGAGAATGTGAAAAGTGTTCATATGTAGTAAAAACCTGAGAAATCCGTCCGTTTTCGTCATTTGTTATCGAATCGACTTAAAGCCAGATCGTCACATTGGCCGCTCTTCTATCTGAAACGGTTACATTTATCGTCTGCAAAGCTATGTCGCGTGCTGCGGTATGCGGAGACACTAAAAGCACCATAGTAGAACACAGAAGAAGCTTCTAAGTTGAAGTAATAGCCAGTAAGATGTAGTACAATTCAAGTTTTAGTTGTCGATTATTCACATTTTAGCCTGCATTGGTGGCTTGGACATGACCTAGGACCTCAAGATTTTGCATGAAAGGAGACCTAGCAGCCGCGTTCCACGGCAGAATGTGAAAAGTGTTCATATGTAGTAAAAACCTGGAAAATCCGTCCGTATTCGTCATTTGTTATCGAATCGACTAAAGCCAGATCGTCACATCGGCCGTTCTTCTCCCTGAAACGGTTACATTTGTCGTCTGCAAAGCTATGTCGCGTTCTGCGGTATGCCGAAACACTAAGAGCACCATAGTAGCACACAGAAGAAGCTTCTAATTTGAAGTAATAGCCAGTAAGAAGTAGTACAATTCAAGTTTTAGTTGTCGATTATTCACTTTTTAGCCGGCTTTGGTGGCTTTGACATTAGGTGGAAGCTTAAGATTTTGCATGAAAGGAGGACTAGCAGCCGCGTTGCACGGGAGAATGTGAAAAGTTTTCATATGTAGTAAAAACCTAAGAAATCCGTCCGTTTTCGTCATTTGTTATCGAATCGACTTAAAGCCAGGTCGTCACATTGGCCGTTCTTCTCTCTGAAACGGTTACATTTGTCGTCTGCAAAGCTATGTCGAGTGCTGCGGTATGCCGAAACACTAAAAGCACCATAGTAGAACACAGAAGAAGCTTCTAATTTGAAGTAATAGCCAGTAAGAAGTAGTACAATTCAAGTTTTAGTTGCCGAATATTCACTTTTTAGCCGGCTTTGGTGGCTTGGACATGACCTAGGACCATAAGATTTTGCATGAAAGCAGTACTTGCAGCCGCGTTGCACGGGAGAATGTGAAATGTGTTCATATGTAGTAAAAAAATGAGAAATCCGTCCGTTTTCGTCATTTGTTATCGAATCGACTTAATGCCAGATCGTCACATTGGCCGCTTTTCTCTCTGAAACAGTTACATTTATCGTCTGCAAGGCTATGTCGCGTGCTGCGGTATGCGGAAACACTTTAAGCACCATAGTAGAACACAGAAGAAGCTTCTAAGTTGAAGTAATAGCCAGTAAGAAGTAGTACCATTCAAGGTTTAGTTGTCGATTATTCACTTTTTAGCCGGCTTTGGTGGCTTGGACATGACCTAGGACCTTAAGATTTTGCATGAAAGGAGGTCTAGCAGCCGCGTTGTACGGGAGAATGTGAAAAGTGTTCATATGTAGTAAAAACCTGAGAAATCCGTCCGTTTTCGTCATTTGTTATCGAATCGACCTAAAGCCAGTTCGTCACATTGGCCGCTTTTCTCTCTGAGACGGTTACATTTATCGTCTGCAAAGCTATGTCGCGTGCTGCGGTATGCGGAGACACTAAAAGCACCATATTAGAACACAGAAGAAGCTTCTTAATTGAAGTAAAGCCAGTAAGAAGTAGTACTATTTAAGTTTTAGTTGTCGATTAATCACTTTTTAGCCGGCTTTGGTGGCTTGGACATGACCTAGGACCTTAAGATTTTGCATGAAAGGAAGACTAGCAGCCGCGTTGCACGGGAGAATGTGAAAAGTTTTCATATGTAGTAGAAACCTGAGAAATCCGTCCGTTTTCGTCTTTGTTATCGAATCGACTTAAAGCCAGGTGTCACATTGGCCGACTTTCTCTCTGAGACGGTTACATTTATCATCTGCAAAGCTATTTCGCATGCTGCGGTATGCGGAGACACTAAAAGCACCATATTAGAACACAGAAGAAGCTTCTAAGTTGAAGTAATAGCCAGTAAGAAGTAGTACAATTCAAGTTTTAGTTATCGATTATTCACCTTTTAGCCGGCTTTGGTGGCTTGGATATGACCTAGGACCTTAAGATTTTGCATGAAAGGAGACCTAGCAGCTGCGTTGCATGGGAGAATGTGAAAAGTGTTCATATGTAGTAAAAACCTGAGAAATCCGTCCGTTTTCGTCAATTGTTATCGAATCGACTTAAAGCCAGATCGTCACATTGGCCGTTCTTCTCTCTGAAACGGTTACAATTGTCGTCTGCAAAGCTATGTCGCGTGCTGCGGTATGCGGAAACACTAAAAGCACCATAGTAGAACACAGAATAAGCTTCTAAGTTGAAGTAATAGCCAGTAAGAAGTAGTACAATTCAAGTTTTAGTTGCCGAATATTCACTTTTTAGCCGGCTTTGGTGGCTTGGACATGACCTAGGACCTTAAGATTTTGCATGAAAGGAGTACTTGCAGCCGCGTTGCACGGGAGAATGTGAAATGTGTTCATATGTAGTAAAAAATGAGAAATCCGTCCGTTTTCGTCATTTGTTATCGAATCGACTTAAAGCCAGATCGTCACATTGGCCGCTTTTCTCTATGAAACAGTTACATTTATCGTCTGCAAAGCTATGTCACGTGCTGCGATATGCGGAGACACTAAAAGCACCATAGTAGAACACAGAAGAAGCTTCTAAGTTGAAGTAATAGCCAGTAAGAAGTAGTACAATTCATGTTTTAGTTATTGATTATTCTTTTTTTAGCCGGCTTTGGTGGCTTGGACATGAGGTGGAACCTTAAGATTTAGAATGAAAGTAGGACTTGCAGCCGCGTTGCATGGGAGAATGTGAAAAGTGTTCATATGTAGTAAAAACCTGAGGAATCCGTCCGTTTTCGTCATTTGTTATCGAATCGACCTAAAGCCAGATCGTCACATTGGCCGCTTTTCTCTCTGAGACGGTTACATTTATCGTCTGCAAAGCTATGTCGCGTGCTGCGGTATGCGGAGACACTAAAAGCACCATATTAGAACACAGAAGAAGCTTCTAAATTGTAGTAAAGCCAGTAAGAAGTAGTACTATTTAAGTTTTAGTTGTCGATTAATCACTTTTTAGCCGGCTTTGGTGGCATGGACATGACCTAGGACCTTAAGATTTTGCATGAAAGGAATACTAGCAGCCGCGTTGCACGGGAGAATGTGAAAAGTTTTCATGTGTAGTAGAAACCTGAGAAATCCGTCCGTTTTCATCTTTGTTATCGAATCGACTTAAAGCCAGGTGTCACATTGGCCGCTTTTCTCTCTGAGACGGTTAAATTGATCATCTGCAAAGCTATTTCGCGTGCTGCCGTATGCGGAGACACTAAAAGCACCATATTAGAACACAGAAGAAGCTTCTAAGTTGAAGTAATAGCCAGTAAGAAGTAGTACAATTCAAGTTTTAGTTGTCGATTGTCACTTTGTAGCCGGCTTTGGTGGCAGTGACATGACCTAGGACCATAAGATTTTGCATGAAAGGAGGACTAGCAGCCGCGTTGCACGGGAGAATGTGAAAAGTGTTCATATGTAGTAAAAACCTGAGAAATCCGTCCCTTTTCGTCATTTGTTATCGAATCGACTTAAAGCCAGATCGTCACATTGGCCGCTTTTCTCTCTGAGACGGTTACATTTATCGTCTGCAAAGCTATGTCGCATGCTGCGGTATGCGGAAACACTAAAAGCACCATAGTAGAACACAGAAGAAGCTTCTAAGTTGAAGCAATAGCCAGTAAGGAGTAGTACAATTCAAGTTTTAGTTATCGATTATTCACCTTTTAGCCGGCTTTGGTGGCGTGGATATGACCTAGGACCTTAAGATCTTGCATGAAAGGAGACCTAGCAGCCGCGTTGCATGGGAAAATGTGAAAAGTTTTCATATGTAGTAAAAACCTGAGAAATCTGTCCAATTTCGTCATTTGTTATCGAATCGACTTAAAGCCAGATCGTCACATTGGCCGCTTTTCTCTCTGAGACGGTTACATTTATCGTCTGCAAAGCTATGTCGTGTGCTGCGGTATGCGGAGACACTAAAAGGTACATAGTAGAACACAGAAGAAGCTTCTAAGTTGAAGTAATAGCCAGTAAGAAGTAGTACAATTCAAGTTTTAGTTGTCGATTATTCACTTTTTAGCCGGCTTTGGTGGCTTGGATTTGACCTTGGATCTTAAGATTTTGCATGAAAGGAGGACTAGCAGCCGCGTTGCATGGGAGAATGTGAAAAGTGTTCATATGTAGTAAAAACCTGAGAAATCCGTCCGTTTTCGTCATTTGTTATCTAAACGACTTAAAGCCAGATCGTCACAATGGCCGCTTTTCTCTCTGAGACGGTTACATTTATCGTCTGCAAAGCTATGTCGCGTGCTGCGGTATGCGGAGACACTAAAACCACAATAGTAGAACACAGAAGAAGCTTCTAAATTGAAGTAATTGCCAGTAAGAAGTAGTACAATTCAAGTTTTAGTTATCGATTATTCACTTTTTAGCCGTCTTTGGTGGCTTGAACATGACCTAGGACCTTATGATTTTGCATGAAAGGAGGACTAGCAGCCGCGTTGCACGGGAGAATGTGAAAAGTGTTCTTATGTAGTAAAAACCTGAGAAATCTGTCTATTTTCGTCATTTGTTATCGAATCGACTTAAAGCCAGATCGTCACATTGGCCGCTTTTCTCTCTGAGACGGTTACATTTATCGTCTGCAAAGCTATGTCGCGTGCTGCGGTATGCGGAGACACTAAAAGCACCATAATAGAACACAGAAGAAGCTTCTAAGTTGAAGTAACAGCCACTAAGAAGTAGTACAATGCAAGTTTTTGTTATCGATTATTCACTTTTTAGCTGTCTTTGATGGCTTGAACATGACCTAGGACCTTAAGATTTTGCATGAAAGGAGGACTAGCAGCCGCGTTGCACTGGAGAATGTGAAAAGTAACCATATGTAGTAAAACCCTGAGAAATCCGTCCGTTTTCGTCATTTGTTATCGAATCGATTTAAAGCCAGATCGTCACATTGGCCGCCGTTCTCTCTGAAACGGTTACATTTATCGTCTGCAAAGCTATGTCGCGTGCTGCGGTATGCGGGATCACTAAAAGCACCATAGTAGAACACAGAAGAAGCTTCTAAGTTGAAGTAATAGCCAGTAAGATGTAGTACAATTCAAGTTTTAATTATCGATTATTCACTTTTTAGCCGGCTTTGGTGGCTTGGATAAGACCTAGGACCTTAAGATTTTGCATGAAAGGAGGACTAGCAGCCGCGTTGCACGGGGGAATGTGAAAAGTGTTCATATGGTGTAAAAACCTGAGAAATCCGTCCGTTTTCGTCATTTGTTATCGAATGCACTTAAAGCCAGATCGTCACATTGGCCGCTTTTCTCTCTGAGACGGTTACATTTATCGTCTGCAAAGTTACGTCGCGTGCTGCCGTATGCGGAGACACTAAAAGCACCAAAGTAGAACACAGAAGAAGCTTTTAAGTTGAAGTAATAGCCAGTAAGATGTAGTACAATTCAAGTTTTATTTGTCGATTGTCACTTTTTAGCCGGCTTTGGTGGCTATGATATGACCTAGGAGCATAAGATTTTGCATGAAAGGAGTACTAGCAGCCGCGTTGCACGGGAGAATGTGAAAAGTGTTCATATGTAGTAAAAACCTGAGAAATGCGTCCGTTTTCGTCATTTGTTATCGAATCGACTTAAAGCCAGATCGTCACATTGGCTGCTTTTCTCTCTGAGACGGTTACATTTATCGTCTGCAAAGCTATGTCGCGTGCTGCGGTATGCGGAAACACTAAAAGCACCATAGTAGAACACAGAAGAAGATTCTCAGTTGAAGCAATAGCCAGTAAGAAGTAGTACAATTCAAGTTTAAGTTATCGATTATTCACCTGTTAGCCGGCTTTGGTGGCTTGGACATGACCTAGTACCTTAAGATTTTGCATGAAAGGAGGACTAGCAGCCGCGTTACATGGGAGAATGTGAAAGTGTTCATATGTAGCAAAAACCTGAGAAATCTGACCATTTTCGTTATTTCTTATCGAATCGACTTAAAGCCAGATCGTCACATTGGCCGCTTTTCTCCCTGAGACGGTTACATTTATCGTCTGCAAAGCTATGTCGCGTGCTGCCGTATGCGGAGACACTAAAAGCACCATAGTAGACACAGAAGGAGTTTCTAAGTTGAAGTAATAGCCAGTAAGAAGTAGTACAATTCAAGTTTTAGTTGTCGATTATTCACTTTTTAGCCGGCTTTGGTTGCTTTGACATGAACTAGGACCTTAAGATTTAGCATGGAAGGAGGACTAGCAGCCGCGTTGCATGGGAGAATGTGAAAAGTGTTTATATGTAGTAAAAACCTGAGAACTCCGTCCGTTTTCGTCATTTGTTATCGAATCGACTTACAGCCAGATCGTCACATTGGACGCTTTTCTCTCTGAGACGGTTACATTTATCGTCTGCAAAGCCATGTTGCGTGCTGCGGTATGCGGAAACACTAAAAGCACCATAGTAGAACACAGAAGAAGCTTCTAAGTTGAAGTAGTAGCCAGTAAGAAGTAGTACAATTCAAGTTTTAGTTGTCGATTATTCACTCTTTAGCCGGCTTTGGTGGGTTGGACATGACCTAGGACCTTAAGATTTTGCATGAAAGGAGGACTATCAGTCGCGTTGCACGGGAGAATGTGAAAAGTGTTCATATGTAGTAGAAACCTGAGAAATCCGTCCGGTTTCGTCTTTGTTATCGAATGCACTTAAAGCCAGATCGTCACATTGGCCGCTTTTCTCTCTGAGACGGTTACATTTATCGTCTGCAAAGCTATGTCGCGTGCTGCCGTATGCGGAGACACTAAAAGCACGGTAGTAGAACACAGAAGAAACTTCCAAGTTCAAGTAATAGCCAGTAAGAAGTAGTACAATTAAAGTTTTAGTTATCGATTATTCACCTTTTAGCCGGCTTTGGTGGCTTGGACATTACCTAGGACCTTAAGATTTTGCATGAAAGGAGGACTAGCAGCCGCGTTGCACGGCAGAATGTGAAAAGTGTTCATATGTAGTAAAAACCTGAGAAATCCGTCCGTTTTCGTCATTTGTTATCGAATCGACTTAAAGCCAGATCGTCACATTGGCCGCTTTTCTCTCTGAGACGGTTACATTTATCGTCTGCAAAGCTATGTCGCGTGCTGCGGTTTGCGGAAACACTAAAAGCACCATAGTAGAACACAGAAGAAGCTTCTTAGTTGAAGCAATAGCAAGTAAGAAGTAGTACAATTGAAGTTTAAGTTATCGAATATTCACTTTTTAGCCGGCTTTGGTGGCTTGGACATGACTTAGGACCTTAAGATTTTGCATGAAACGAAGACTAGCAGCCGCGTTGCACGGGAGAATGTGAAAAGTGTTCATATGTAGTAAAAACCTGAGAAATCCGTCCGTTTTCGTCATTTGTTATCGAATCGATTTAACGCCAGATCGTCACATTGGCCGCTCTTCTCTCTGAAACGGTTACATTTATCGTCTGCAAAGCTATGTCGCGTGTTGCGGTATGCGGAGACACTAAAAGCACCATAGTAGAACACTGAAGAAGCTTCTAAGTTGAAGTAATAGCCAGTAAGAAGTAGTACAATTTAAGTTTTAATTATCGATTATTCACTTTCTAGCCGGCTTTGGTGGCTTGGATAAGACCTAGGACCTTAAGATTTTGCATGAAAGGAGGACTAGCAGCCGCGTTGCACGGGAGAATGTGAAAAGTGTTCATATGGAGTAAAAACCTGAGAAATCCGTCCGTTATCGTCATTTGTTATCGAATCGACTTAAAGCCAGATCGTCACATTGGCCGCTTTTCTCTCTGAGACGGTTACATTTATCGTCTGCAAAGCAATGTCGCGTGCTGCGGTATGCGGAGACACTAAATGCACCATATTAGAACACAGAAGAAACTTCTAAGTTGAAGTAATAGCCAGTAAGAAGTAGTACAATTCAAGTTTTAGTTGTCGATTATTCACTTTTTAGCCGGCTTTGGTGGCTTGGTCATGACCTAGGACCTTAAGATTTTGCATGAAAAGAGGACTATCAGTCGCGTTACACGGGAGAATGTGAAAAGTGTTCATATGTAGTAGAAACCTGAGAAATCCGTCCGGTTTCATCTTTGTTATCGAATGCACTTAAAGCCAGATCGTCACATTGGCCGCTTTTCTCTCTGAGACGGTTACATTTATCGTCTGCAAAGCCATGTTGCGTGCTGCGGTATACCGAAACACTAAAAGCACCATAGTAGAACACAGAAGAAGCTTCTAAGTTGAAGTAGTAGCCAGTAAGAAGTAGTAAAATTCAAGTTTTAGTTGTCGATTATTCACTTTTTAGCCGGCTTTGTTGGCTTGGACATGACCTAGGACCTTAAGATTTTGCATGAAAGGAGGACTAGCAGCCGCGTTGCATGGGAGAATGTGAAAAGTGTTCATATGTAGTAAAAACCTGAGAAATCTGTCCATTTTCGTCATTTGTTATCGAATCGACTTAGAGCCAGATCGTCACATTGGCCGCTTTTCTCTCTGAGACGGTTACATTTATCGTCTGCAAAGCTATGTCGCGTGTTGCGGTATGCGGATACACTAAAAGCACAATAGTAGAAGACAGAAGAAGCTTCTAAGTTGAAGTAATAGCCAGTAAGAAGTAGTACAATTCAAGTTTTAGTTATCGATTATTCACTTTTTAGCCGTCTTTGGTGGCTTGAACATGACCTAGGACCTTAAGATTCTGCATGAAAGGAGGACTAGCAGCCGCGTTGCATGGGAGAATGTGAAAAGTGTTCATATGTAGTAGAAACCTGAGAAATCCGTCCGTTTTCGTCATTTGTTATCGAAACGACTTAAAGCCAGATCGTCACATTGGCCGCTTTTCTCTCTGAGACGGTTACATTTATCGTCAGCAAAGCTATGTCGCGTGCTGCGGTATGCGGAGGCACTAAAAGCATCAAATTAGAACACAGAAGAAGCTTCTAAATTGAAGTAATAGCCAATAAGGAGTAGTACAATTGAAGTTTTAGTTGTCGATTAATCACTTTTTAGCCGGCTTTGGTGGCTTGGACATGACTTACGACCTTAAGATTTTGCATGAAAGGAAGACTAGCAGCCGCGTTGCACGGGAGAATGTGAAAAGTGTTCATATGTAGTAAAAACCTGAGAAATCCGTCCGTTTTCGTCATTTGTTATCGAATCGATTTAAAGCCAGATCGTCACATTGGCCGCTCTTCTCTCTGAAACGGTTACATTTATCGTCTGCAAAGCTATGTCGCGTGCTGCGGTATGCGGGAACACTAAAAGCACCATAGTAGAACACAGAAGAAGCTTCTAAGTTGAAGTAATAGCCAGTAAGAAGTAGTACAATTCAAGATTTAATTATCGATTATTCACTCTTTAGCCGGCTTTGGTGGCTTGGACATGACCTAGGACCTTAAGATTTTGCATGAAAGGAGGACTATCAGTCGCGTTGCACGGGAGAATGTGAAAAGTGTTCATATGTAATAGAAACCTGAGAAATCCGTCCGGTTTCGTCTTTGTTATCGAATGCACTTAAAGCCAGATCGTCACATTGGCCGCTTTTCTCTCTGAGACGGTTACATTTATCGTCTGCAAAGCTATGTCGCGTGCTGCGGTATGCGGAAACACTAAAAGCACCATAGTAGAACACAGAAGAAGCTTCTTAGTTGAAGCAATAGCCAGTAAGAAGTAGTACAATTGAAGTTTAAGTTATCAATTATTCACTTTTTAGCCGGCTTTGGTGGCTTGGACATGACTTAGGACCTTAAGATTTTGCATGAAACGAAGACTAGCAGCCGCGTTGCACGGGAGAATGTGAAAAGTGTTCATATGTAGTAAAAACCTGAGAAATCCGTCCCTTTTCGTCATTTGTAATCGAATCGACTTAAAGCCAGATCGTCACATTGGCCGCTTTTCTCTCTGAGACGGTTACATTTATCGTCTGCAAAGCTATGTCGCGTGCTGCGGTATGCGGATACACTAAAAGCACAATAGTAGAACACAGAAGAAGCTTCTAAGTTGAAGTAATAGCCAGTAAGAAGTAGTACTATTCAAGTTTTAGTTATCGATTATTCACTTTTTAGCCGTCTTTGGTGGCTTGAACATGACCTAGGACCTTAAGATTCTGCATGAAAGGAGGACTAGCAGCCGCGTTGCATGGGAGAATGTGAAAAGTGTTCATATGTAGTAAAAACCTGAGAAATCCGTCCGTTTTCGTCATTTGTTATCGAAACGACTTAAAGCCAGATCGTCACATTGGCCGCTTTTCTCTCTGAGACGGTTACATTTATCGTCAGCAAAGCTATGTCGCGTGCTGCGGTATGCGGAGGCACTAAAAGCACCATATTAGAACACAGAAGAAGCTTCTAAATTGAAGTAATAGCCAGTAAGGAGTAGTACAATTGAAGTTTTACTTGTCGATTAATCACTTTTTAGCCGGCTTTGGTGGCTTGGACATGACTTACGACCTTAAGATTTTGCATGAAAGGAAGACTAGCAGCCGCGTTGCACGGGAGAATGTGAAAAGTGTTCATATGTAGTAAAAACCTGAGAAATCCGTCCGTTTTCGTCATTTGTTATCGAATCGATTTAAAGCCAGATCGTCACATTGGCCGCTCTTCTCTCTGAAACGGTTACATTTATCGTCTGCAAAGCTATGTCGCGTGCTGCGGTATGCGGGAACACTAAAAGCACCATAGTAGAACACAGAAGAAGCTTCTAAGTTGAAGTAATAGCCAGTAAGAAGTAGTACAATTCAAGATTTAATTATCGATTATTCACTCTTTAGCCGGCTTTGGTGGCTTGGACATGACCTAGGACCTTAAGATTTTGCATGAAAGGAGGACTATCAGTCGCGTTGCACGGGAGAATGTGAAAAGTGTTCATATGTAATAGAAACCTGAGAAATCCGTCCGGTTTCGTCTTTGTTATCGAATGCACTTAAAGCCAGATCGTCACATTGGCCGCTTTTCTCTCTGAGACGGTTACATTTATCGTCTGCAAAGCTATGTCGCGTGCTGCGGTATGCGGAAACACTAAAAGCACCATAGTAGAACACAGAAGAAGCTTCTTAGTTGAAGCAATAGCCAGTAAGAAGTAGTACAATTGAAGTTTAAGTTATCGATTATTCACTTTTTAGCCGGCTTTGGTGGCTTGGACATGACTTAGGACCTTAAGATTTTGCATGAAACGAAGACTAGCAGCCGCGTTGCACGGGAGAATGTGAAAAGTGTTCATATGTAGTAAAAACCTGAGAAATCCGTCCCTTTTCGTCATTTGTAATCGAATCGACTTAAAGCCAGATCGTCACATTGGCCGCTTTTCTCTCTGAGACGGTTACATTTATCGTCTGCAAAGCTATGTCGCGTGCTGCGGTATGCGGAGACACTAAAAGCACAATAGTAGAACACAGAAGAAGCTTCTAAGTTGAAGTAATAGCCAGTAAGAAGTAGTACTATTCAAGTTTTAGTTATCGATTATTCACTTTTTAGCCGTCTTTGGTGGCTTGAACATGACCTAGGACCTTAAGATTCTGCATGAAAGGAGGACTAGCAGCCGCGTTGCATGGGAGAATGTGAAAAGTGTTCATATGTAGTAAAAACCTGAGAAATCCGTCCGTTTTCGTCATTTGTTATCGAATCGATTTAAAGCCAGATCGTCACATTGGCCGCTCTTCTCTCTGAAACGGTTACATTTATCGTCTGCAAAGCTATGTCGCGTGCTGCGGTATGCGGGAACACTAAAAGCACCATAGTAGAACACAGAAGAAGCTTCTAAGTTGAAGTAATAGCCAGTAAGAAGTAGTACAATTCCAGTTTTAATTATCGATTATTCACTTTTTAGCCGGCTTTGGTGGCTTGGATAAGACCTAGGACCTTAAGATTTTGCATGAAAGGAGGACTAGCAGCCGCGTTGCACGGGAGAATGTGAAAAGTGTTCATATGGAGTAAAAACCTGGGAAATCCGTCCGTTATCGTCTTTTGTTATCGAATCGTCTTAAAGCCAGATCGTCACATTGGCCGCTTTTCTCTCTGAGACGGTTACATTTATCGTCTGCAAAGCAATGTCGCGTGCTGCGGTATGCGGAGACACTAAATGCACCATATTAGAACACAGCAGAAACTTCTAAGTTGAAGTAATAGCCAGTAAGAAGTAGTACAATTCAAGTTTTAGTTGTTGATTATTCACTTTTTAGCCGGCTTTGGTGGCTTGGACATGACCTAGGACCTTAAGAATTTGCATGAAAGGAGGACTATCAGTCGCGTTGCACGGGAGAATGTGAAAAGTGTTCATATGTAGTAAAAACCTGAGAAATCCGTCCGTTTTCGTCATTTGTTATCGAAACGACTTAAAGCCAGATCGTCACATTGGCCGCTTTTCTCTCTGAGACGGTTACATTTATCGTCAGCAAAGCTATGTCGCGTGCTGCGGTATGCGGAGGCACTAAAAGCACCATATTAGAACACAGAAGAAGCTTCTAAATTGAAGTAATAGCCAGTAAGGAGTAGTACAATTGAAGTTTTAGTTGTCGATTAATCACTTTTTAGCCGGCTTTGGTGGCTTGGACATGACTTACGACCTTAAGATTTTGCATGAAAGGAAGACTAGCAGCCGCGTTGCACGGGAGAATGTGAAAAGTGTTCATAAGTAGTAAAAACCTGAGAAATCCGTCCGTTTTCGTCATTTGTTATCGAATCGATTTAAAGCCAGATCGTCACATTGGCCGCTTTTCTCTCTGAGACGGTTACATTTATCGTCTGCAAAGCTATGTCGCATGCTGCGGTATGCGGAAACACTAAAAGCACCATAGTAGAATACAGAAGAAGCTTCTAAGTTGAAGCAACAGCCAGTAAGAAGTAGTACAATTCAAGTTTTAGTTATCGATTATTCACCTTTTAGCCGGCTTTGGTGGCTTGGACATGACCTAGGACCTTAAGATTTTACATGAAAGGAGGACTAGCAGCCGCGTTGCATGGGAGAATGTGAAAAGTGTTCATATGTATTAAAAACCTGAGAAATCTGTCCATTTTCGTCATTTGTTATCGAATCGACTTAAAGCGAGATCGTCACATTGGCCGCTTTTCTCTCTGAGACGGTTACATTTATCGTCTGCAAAGCTATGTCGCGTGCTGCGGTATGCGGATACACTAAAAGCACAATAGTAGAACACAGAAGAAGCTTCTAAGTTGAAGTAATAGCCAGTAAGAAGTAGTACAATTCAAGTTTTAGTTATCGATTATTCACTTTTTAGCCGTCTTTGGTGGCTTGAACATGACCTAGGACCTTAAGGTTCTGCATGAAAGGAGGACTAGCAGCCGCGTTGCATGGGAGAATGTGAAAAGTGTTCATATGTAGTGAAAACCTGAGAAATCCGTCCGTTTTCGTCATTTGTTATCGAAACGACTTAAAGCCAGATCGTCACATTGGCCGCTTTTCTCTCTGAGACGGTTACATTTATCGTCAGCAAAGCTATGTCGCGTGCTGCGGTATGCGGAGGCACTAAAAGCACCATATTAGAACACAGAAGAAGCTTCTAAATTGAAGTAATAGCCAGTAAGAAGTAGTACAATTGAAGTTTTAGTTGTCGATTAATCACTTTTTAGCCAGCTTTGGTGGCTTGGACATGACTTAGGACCTTAAGATTTTGCATGAAAGGAAGACTAGCAGCCGCGTTGCACGGGAGAATGTGAAAAGTGTTCATATGTAGTAAAAACCTGAGAAATCCGTCCGTTTTCGTCATTTGTTATCCAATCGATTTAAAGCCAGATCGTCACATTGGCCGCTCTTCTCTCTGAAACGGTTACATTTATCGTCTGCAAAGCTATGTCGAGTGCTGCGGTATGCGGGAACACTAAAAGCACCATAGTAGAACACAGAAGAAGCTTCTAAGTTGAAGTAATAGCCAGTAAGAAGTAGTACAATTCAAGTTTTAATTATCGATTATTCACTTTTTAGCCGGCTTTGGTGGCTTGGATAAGACCTAGGACCTTAAGATTTTGCATGAAAGGAGGACTAGCAGCCGCGTTGCACGGGAGAATGTGAAAAGTGTTCATATGGAGTAAAAACCTGAGAAATCCGTCCGTTATCGTCATTTGTTATCGAATCGACTTAAAGCCAGATCGTCACAATGGCCGCTTTTCTCTCTGAGACGGTTACATTTATCGTCTGCAAAGCAATGTCGCGTGCTGCGGTATGCGGAGACACTAAATGCACCATATTAGAACACAGCAGAAACTTCTAAGTTGAAGTAATAGCCAGTAAGAAGTAGTACAATTCAAGTTTTAGTTGTTGATTATTCACTTTTTAGCCGGCTTTGGTGGCTTGGACATGACCTAGGACCTTAAGAATTTGCATGAAAGGAGGACTATCAGTCGCGTTGCACGGGAGAATGTGAAAAGTGTTCATATGTAGTAAAAACCTGAGAAATCCGTCCGTTTTCGTCATTTGTTATCGAAACGACTTAAAGCCAGATCGTCACATTGGCCGCTTTTCTCTCTGAGACGGTTACATTTATCGTCAGCAAAGCTATGTCGCGTGCTGCGGTATGCGGAGGCACTAAAAGCACCATATTAGAACACAGAAGAAGCTTCTAAATTGAAGTAATAGCCAGTAAGGAGTAGTACAATTGAAGTTTTAGTTGTCGATTAATCACTTTTTAGCCGGCTTTGGTGGCTTGGACATGACTTACGACCTTAAGATTTTGCATGAAAGGAAGACTAGCAGCCGCGTTGCACGGGAGAATGTGAAAAGTGTTCATAAGTAGTAAAAACCTGAGAAATCCGTCCGTTTTCGTCATTTGTTATCGAATCGATTTAAAGCCAGATCGTCACATTGGCCGCTTTTCTCTCTGAGACGGTTACATTTATCGTCTGCAAAGCTATGTCGCATGCTGCGGTATACGGAAACACTAAAAGCACCATAGTAGAATACAGAAGAAGCTTCTAAGTTGAAGCAACAGCCAGTAAGAAGTAGTACAATTCAAGTTTTAGTTATCGATTATTCACCTTTTAGCCGGCTTTGGTGGCTTGGACATGACCTAGGACCTTAAGATTTTGCATGAAAGGAGGACTAGCAGCCGCGTTGCATGGGAGAATGTGAAAAGTGTTCATATGTATTAAAAACCTGAGAAATCTGTCCATTTTCATCATTTGTTATCGAATCGACTTAAAGCGAGATCGTCACATTGGCCGCTTTTCTCTTTGAGACGGTTACATTTATCGTCTGCAAAGCTGTGTCGCGTGCTGCGGTATGCGGATACACTAAAAGCACAGTAGTAGAACACAGAAGAAGCTTCTAAGTTGAAGTAATAGCCAGTAAGAAGTAGTACAATTCAAGTTTTAGTTATCGATTATTCACTTTTTAGCCGTCTTTGGTGGCTTGAACATGACCTAGGACCTTAAGGTTCTGCATGAAAGGAGGACTAGCAGCCGCGTTGCATGGGAGAATGTGAAAAGTGTTCATATGTAGTGAAAACCTGAGAAATCCGTCCGTTTTCGTCATTTGTTATCGAAACGACTTAAAGCCAGATCGTCACATTGGCCGCTTTTCTCTCTGAGACGGTTACATTTATCGTCAGCAAAGCTATGTCGCGTGCTGCGGTATGCGGAGGCACTAAAAGCACCATATTAGAACACAGAAGAAGCTTCTAAATTGAAGTAATAGCCAGTAAGAAGTAGTACAATTGAAGTTTTAGTTGTCGATTAATCACTTTTTAGCCAGCTTTGGTGGCTTGGACATGACTTAGGACCTTAAGATTTTGCATGAAATGAAGACTAGCAGCCGCGTTGCACGGGAGAATGTGAAAAGTGTTCATATGTAGTAAAAACCTGAGAAATCCGTCCGTTTTCGTCATTTGTTATCCAATCGATTTAAAGCCAGATCATCACATTGGCCGCTCTTCTCTCTGAAACGGTTACATTTATCGTCTGCAAAGCTATGTCGAGTGCTGCGGTATGCGGGAACACTAAAAGCACCATAGTAGAACACAGAAGAAGCTTCTAAGTTGAAGTAATAGCCAGTAAGAAGTAGTACAATTCAAGTTTTAATTATCGATTATTCACTTTTTAGCCGGCTTTGGTGGCTTGGATAAGACCTAGGACCTTAAGATTTTGCATGAAAGGAGGACTAGCAGCCGCGTTGCACGGGAGAATGTGAAAAGTGTTCATATGGAGTAAAAACCTGAGAAATCCGTCCGTTATCGTCATTTGTTATCGAATCGACTTAAAGCCAGATCGTCACAATGGCCGCTTTTCTCTCTGAGACGGTTACATTTATCGTCTGCAAAGCAATGTCGCGTGCTGCGGTATGCGGAGACACTAAATGCACCATATTAGAACACAGAAGAAACTTCTAAGTTGAAGTAATAGCCAGTAAGAAGTAGTACAATTCAAGTTTTAGTTGTCGATTATTCACTCTTTAGCCGGCTTTGGTGGCTTGGACATGACCTAGGACCTTAAGATTTTGCATGAAAGGAGGACTATCAGTCGCGTTGCACGGGAGAATGTGAAAAGTGTTCATATGTAGTAGAAACCTGAGAAATCCGTCCGGTTTCGTCTTTGTTATCGACTGCACTTAAAGCCAGATCGTCACATTGGCCGCTTTTCTCTCTGAGACGGTTACATTTATCGTCTGCAAAGCTATGTCGCGTGCTGCCGTATGCGGAGCCACTAAAAGCACCATAGTAGAACACAGAAGAAACTTCTAAGTTGAAGTAATAGCCAGTAAGAAGTAGTACAATTAAAGTTTTAGTTATAGATTATTCACCTTTTAGCCGGCTTTGTTGGCTTGGACATGACCTAGGACCTTAAGATTTTGTATGAAAGGAGGACTAGCAGCCGCGTTGCACGGGAGAATGTGAAAAGTGTTCATATGTACTAAAGACCTGAGAAATCCGTCCGTTTTCGTCATTTGTTATCGAATCGACTTAAAGCCAGATCGTCACATTGGCCGCTTTTCTCTCTGAGACGGTTACATTTATCGTCTGCAAAGCTATGTCGCGTGCTGCGGTATGCGGAAACACTAAAAGCACCATAGTAGAACACAGAAGAAGCTTCTAAGTTGAAGCAATAGCCAGTAAGAAGTAGTACAATTGAAGTTTAAGTTATCGATTATTCGCCTTTTAGCCGTCTTTGGTGGCTTGGACATGACCTAGGACCTTAAGATTTTGCATGAAAGGAGGACTAGCAGCCGCGTTGCATGGGAGAATGTGAAAGTGTTCATATGTAGTAAAAACCTGAGAAATCTGACCATTTTCGTCATTTGTTATCGAATCGACTTAAAGCCAGATCGTCACATTGGCCGCTTTTCTCCCTGAGACGGTTACATTTATCGTCTGCAAAGCTATGTCGCGTGCTGCGGTATGTGGAGACACTAAAAGCACCATAGTAGAACACAGAAGGATCTTCTAAGTTGAAGTAATAGCCAGTAAGAAGTAGTACAATTCAAGTTTTAGTTGTCGATTATTTACTTTTTAGCCGGCTTTGGTGGCTTGGACATGACCTAGGACCATAAGATTTTGCATGAAATGAGGACTAGAGCCACGTTGCACGGGAGAATGTGAAAAGTGTTCACATGTAGTAAAAACCTGAGAAATCCGTCCCTTTTCGTCATTTGTAATCGAATCGACTTAAAGATAGATCGTCACATTGGCCGCTTTTCTCTCTGAGACGGTTACATTTATCGTCTGCAAAGCTATGTCGCATGCTGCGGTATGCGGAAACACTAAAAGCACCATAGTAGAGTACAGAAGAAGCTTCTAAGTTGATGTAATAGCCAGTAAGAAGTAGTACAATTCAAGTTTTAGTTGTCGATTATTCACTTTTTAGCCGTCTTTGGTGGCTTGAACATGACCTAGGACCTTAAGATTCTGCATGAAAGGAGGACTAGCAGCCGCGTTGCATGGGAGAATGTGAAAAGTGTTCATATGTACTAAAAACCTGAGAAATCCGTCCGTTTTCGTCATTTGTTATCGAAACGACTTAAAGCCAGATCGTCACATTGGCCGCTTTTCTCTCTGAGACGGTTACATTTATCGTCAGCAAAGCTATGTCGCGTACTGCGGTATGCGGAGACACTAGAAGCACCATATTAGAACACAGAAGAAGCTTCTAAATTGAAGTAATAGCCAGTAAGAAGTAGTACAATTCAAGTTTTAGTTGTCGATTAATCACTTTTTAGCCGGCTTTGGTGGCTTGGACATGACTTAGGACCTTAAGATTTTGCATGAAAGGAAGAATAGCAGCCGCGTTGCACGGGAGAATGTGAAAAGTGTTCATATGTAGTACAAACCTGAAAAATCCGTCCGTTTTCGTCATTTGTTATCGAATCGATTTAAAGCCATATCGTCACATTGGCCGCTCTTCTCTCTGAAACGCTTACATTTATCGTCTGCAAAGCTATGTCGCGTGCTGCGGTATGCGGTAACACTATAAGCTCCATAGTAGAACACAGAAGAAGCTTCTAAGTTGAAGTAATAGCCAGTAAGAAGTAGTACAATTCAAGTTTTAATTATCGATTATTCACTTTTTAGCCGGCTTTGGTGGCTTGGATAAGACCTAGGACCCTAAGATTTTGCATGAAAGGAGGACTAGCAGCCGCGTTGCACGGGAGAATGTGAAAAGTGTTCATATGAAGTAAAAACCTGAGAAATGCGTCCCTTATCGTCATTTGTTATCGAATCGACTTAAAGCCAGATCGTCAAATTGGCCGCTTTTCTCTCTGAGACGGTTACATTTATCGCCTGCAAAGCTATGTCGCGTGCTGCGGTATGCGGAGACACTAAAAGCACCATATTAGAACACAGAAGAAGCTTCTAAATTGAAGTAATAGCCAGTAAGAAGTAGTACTATTTAAGTTTTAGTTGTCGACTAATCACTTTTTTGCCGGCTTTGGTGGCTTGGACATGACTTAGGACCTTAAGATTTTGCATGAAAGGAAGACTATCAGCCGCGTTGCACGGGAGAATGTGAAAAGTGTTCATACGTAGTAAAAACCTGAGAAATCCGTCCGTTTTCGTCATTTGTTATCGAATCGATTTAAAGCCAGATCGTCACATTGGCCGCTCTTCTCTCTGAAACGGTTACATTTATCGTCTGCAAAGCTATGTCGCGTGCTGTGGTATGCGGGAACACTAAAAGCACCATAGTAGAATACAGAAGAAGCTTCTAAGTTGAAGTAATAGCCAGTAAGAAGTAGTACAATTCAAGTTTTAATTATCGATTATTCACTTTTTAGCCGACTTCGGTGGCTTGGATAAGACCTAGGACGTTAAGATTTTGCATGAAAGGAGGACTAGCAGCCGCGTAGCACGGGAGAATGTGAAAAGTGTTCATATGGAGTAAAAACCTGAGAAATCCGTCCGTTTTCGTCATTTGTTATCGAATCGTCTTAAAGCCAGATCGTCACATTGGCCGCTTTTCTCTCTGAGACGGTTACATTTATCGTCTGCAAAGCTAAGTCGCGTGTTGCGGTATGCGGAGACACTAAAAGCACCATAGTATAACACTGAAGAAGCTTCTAAGTTGAAGTAATAGCCAGTAAGAAGTAGTACAATTCAAGTTTTAGTTGTCGATTGTCACTTTTTAGCCGGCATTGGTTGCAATTACAAGACCTAGGACCTTAAGATTTTGCATGAAAGGAGGACTAGCAGCGGCGTTGCATAGGAGAATGTGAAAAGTGTTCATATGTAGTAAAAACCTGAGAAATCCGTCCGTTTTCGTCATTTGTTATCGAAACGACTTTAAGCCAGATCGTCATATTGGCCGCTTTTCTCTCTGAGACGGTTACATTTATCGTCAGCAAAGCTATGTCGCGTGCTGCGGTATGCGGAGGCACTAAAAGCACAATAGTAGAACACAGAAGAAGCTTCTAAATTGAAGTAATAGCCAGTAAGAAGTAGTACAATTGAAGTTTTAGTTGTCGATTAATCACTTTTTAGCCAGCTTTGGTGGCTTGGACATGACTTAGGACCTTAAGAATTTGTATGAAAGGAAGACTAGCAGCCGCGTTGCACGGGAGAATGTGAAAAGTGTTCATATGAAGTAAAAACCTGAGAAATCCGTCCGTTTTCGTCATTTGTTATCGAATCGATTTAAAGCCAGATCGTCACATTGGCCGCTCTTCTCTCTGAAACGGTTACATTTATCGTCTGCAAAGCTGTGTCGCGTGCTGCGGTATGCGGGAACACTAAAAGCTCCATAGTAGAACACAGAAGAAGCTTCTAAGTTGAAGTAATAGCCAGTAAGAAGTAGTACAATTCAAGTTTTAATTATCGATTATTCACTTTTTAGCCGGCTTTGGTGGCTTGGATAAGACCTAGGACCTTAAGATTTTGCATGAAAGGAGGACTAGCAGCCGCGTTGCACGGGAGAATGTGAAAAGTGTTCATATGGAGTAAAAACCTGAGAAATCCGTCCGTTATCGTCATTTGTTATCGAATCGACTTAAAGCCAGATCGTCACATTGGCCGCTTTTCTCTCTGAGACGGTTACATTTATCGTCTGCAAAGCAATGTCGCGTGCTGCGGTATGCGGAGACACTAAATTCACCATATTAGAACACAGAAGAAACTTCTAAGTTGAAGTAATAGCCAGTATGAAGTAGTACAATTCAATTTTTAGTTGTCGATTATTCACTCTTTAGCCGGCTTTGGTGGCTTGGACATGACCTAGGACCTTAAGATTTTGCATGAAAGGAGGACTATCAGTCGCGTTGCACGGGAGAATGTGAAAAGTGTTCATATGTAGTAAAAACCTGAGAAATCTGACCATTTTCGTCATTTGTTATCGAATCGACTTAAAGCCAAATCGTCACATTGGCCGCTTTTCTCCCTGAGACGGTTACATTTATCGTCTGCAAAGCTATGTCGCGTGCTGCGGTATGTGGAGACACTAAAAGCACCATAGTAGAACACAGAAGGATCTTCTAAGTTGAAGTAATAGACAGTAAGAAGTAGTACAATTCAAGTTTTAGTTGTCGATTATTCACTTTTTAGCCGGCTTTGGTGGCTTGGACATGACCTAGGACCATAAGATTTTGCATGAAAGGACGACTAGCAGCCGCGTTGCACGGGAGAATGTGAAAGTGTTCATATGTAGTAAAAACCTGAGAAATCTGACCATTTTCGTCATTTTTTATCGAATCGACTTAAAGCCAGATCGTCACATTGGCCGCTTTTCTCCCTGAGACGGTTACATTTATCGTCTGCAAAGCTATGTCGCGTGCTGCGGTATGTGGAGACACTAAAAGCACCATAGTAGAACACAGAAGGATCTTCTAAGTTGAAGTAATAGCCAGTAAGAAGTAGTACAATTCAAGTTTTAGTTGTCGATTATTCACTTTTTAGCCGGCTTTGGTGGCTTGGACATGACCTAGGACCATAAGATTTTGCATGAAATGAGGACTCGCAGCCGCGTTGCACGGGAGAATGTGAAAAGTGTTCACATGTAGTAAAAACCTGAGAAATCCGTCCCTTTTCGTCATTTGTAATCGAATCGACTTAAAGATAGATCGTCACATTGGCCGCTTTTCTCTCTGAGACGGTTACATTTATCGTCTGCAAAGCTATGTCGCATGCTGCGGTATGCGGAAACACTAAAAGCACCATAGTAGAGTACAGAAGAAGCTTCTAAGTTGATGTAATAGCCAGTAAGAAGTAGTACAATTCAAGTTTTAGTTGTCGATTATTCACTTTTTAGCCGTCTTTGGTGGCTTGAACATGACCTAGGACCTTAAGATTCTGCATGAAAGGAGGACTAGCAGCCGCGTTGCATGGGAGAATGTGAAAAGTGTTCATATGTAGTAAAAACCTGAGAAATCCGTCCGTTTTCGTCATTTGTTATCGAAACGACTTAAAGCCAGATCGTCACATTGGCCACTTTTCTCTCAGAGACGGTTACATTTATCGTCAGCAAAGCTATGTCGCGTGCTGCGGTAAGCGGAGACACTAGAAGCACCATATTAGAACACAGAAGAAGCTTCTAAATTGAAGTAATAGCCAGTAAGAAGTAGTACAATTCAAGTTTTAGTTGTCGATTAATCACTTTTTAGCCGGCTTTGGTGGCTTGGATAAGACCTAGGACCTTAAGATTTTGCATGAACGGAGGACTAGCAGCCGCGTTGCACGGGAGAATGTGAAAAGTGTTCATATGAAGTAAAAACCTGAGAAATGCGTCCCTTATCGTCATTTGTTATCGAATCGACTTAAAGCCAGATCGTCAAATTGGCCGCTTTTCTCTCTGAGACGGTTACATTTATCGCCTGCAATGCTATGAAACGTGCTGCGGTATGCGGTGACACTAAAAGCACCATATTAGAACACAGAAGAATCTTCTAAATTGAAGTAATAGCCAGTAAGAAGTAGTACTATTTAAGTTTTAGTTGTCGATTGTCACTTTTTAGCCGGCATTGGTGGCAATTACAAGACCTAGGACCATAAGATTTTGCATGAAAGGAGGACTAGCAGCCGCGTTGCACGGGAGAATAAGAAAAGTGTTCACATGTAGTAAAAACCTGAGAAATCCGTCCCTTTTCGTCATTTGTAATCGAATCGACTTAAAGCCAGATCGTCACATTGGCCGCTTTTCTCTCTGAGACGGTTACATTTATCGTCTGCAAAGCTATGTCGCATGCTGCGGTATGCGGAAACACTAAAAGCACCATAGTAGAATACAGAAGAGGCTTCTAAGTTGAAGCAATAGCCAGTAAGAAGTAGTACAATTCAAGTTTTAGTTATCGATTATTCACCTTTTAGCCGGCTTTGGTGGCTTGGACATGACCTAGGACCTTAAGATTTTGCATGAAAGGAGGACTAGCAGCCGCGTTGCATAGGAGAATGTGAAAAGTGTTCATATGTAGTAAAAACCTGAGAAATCTGTCCATTTTCGTCATTTGTTATCGAATCGACTTAAAGCCAGATCGTCACATTGGCCGCTTTTCTCTCTGAGACGGTTACATTTATCGTCTGCAAAGCTATGTCGCGTGCTGCGGTATGCGGATACACTAAAAGCACCATAGTAGAACACAGAAGAAGCTTCTAAGTTGAAGTAATAGCCAGTAAGAAGTAGTACAATTCAAGTTTTAATTATCGATTATTCACTTTTTAGCCGGCTTTGGTGGCTTGGATAAGACCTAGGACCTTACGATTTTGCATGAAAGGAGGACTAGCAGCCGCGTTGCACGGGAGAATGTGAAAAGTGTTCATATGAAGTAAAAACCTGAGAAATCCGTCCGATATCGTCATTTGTTATCGAATCGACTTAAAGCCTGATCGTCACATTGGCCGCTTTTCTCTCTGAGACGGTTACATTTATCGCCTGCAAAGCTATGTCGCGTGCTGCGGTATGCGGAGACACTAAAGGCACCATATTAGAACACAGAAGAAGCTTCTAAATTGAAGTAATAGCCAGTAAGAAGTAGCACTATTTAAGTTTTAGTTGTCGACTAATCACTTTTATGCCGGCTTTGGTGGCTTGGACATGACTTAGGACCTTAAGATTTTGCATGAAAGGAAGACTAGCAGCCGCGTTGCACGGGAGAATGTGAAAAGTTTTCATATGTAGTAAAAACCTGAGAAATCCGTCCGTTTTCGTCATTTGTTATCGAATCGATTTAAAGCCAGATCGTCACATTGGCCGCTCTTCTCTCTGAAACGGTTACATTTATCGTCTGCAAAGCTATGTCGCGTGCTGTGGTATGCGGGAACACTAAAAGCACCATAGTAGAACACAGAAGAAGCTTCTAAGTTGAAGTAATAGCCAGTAAGAAGTAGTACAATTCAAGTTTTAATTATCGATTATTCACTTTTTAGCCGACTTTGGTGGCTTGGATAAGACCTAGGACCTTAAGATTTTGCATGAAAGGAGGACTAGCAGCCACGTAGCACGGGAGAATGTGAAAAGTGTTCATATGGAGTAAAAACCTGAGAAATCCGTCCGTTTTCGTCATTTGTTATCGAATCGTCTTAAAGCCAGATCGTCACATTGGCCGCTTTTCTCTCTGAGACGGTTACATTTATCGTCTGCAAAGCTATGTCGCGTGCTGCGGTATGTGGAGACACTAAAAGCACCATAGTAGAATACAGAAGAGGCTTCTAAGTTGAAGCAATAGCCAGTAAGAAGTAGTACAATTCAAGTTTTAGTTATCGATTATTCACCTTTTAGCCGGCTTTGGTGGCTTGGACATGACCTAGGACCTTAAGATTTTGCATGAAAGGAGGACTAGCAGCCGCGTTGCATAGGAGAATGTGAAAAGTGTTCATATGTAGTAAAAACCTGAGAAATCTGTCCATTTTCGTCATTTGTTATCGAATCGACTTAAAGCCAGATCGTCACATTGGCCGCTTTTCTCTCTGAGACGGTTACATTTATCGTCTGCAAAGCTATGTCGCGTGCTGCGGTATGCGGATACACTAAAAGCACAATAGTAGAACACAGAAGAAGCTTCTAAGTTGAAGTAATAGCCAGTAAGAAGTAGTACAATTCAAGTTTTAGTTATAGATTATTCACCTTTTAGCCGGCTTTGGTGGCTTGGACATGACCTAGGACCTTAAGATTTTGCATGAAAGGAGGACTAGCAGCCGCGTTGCACGGGAGAATGTGAAAAGTGTTCATATGTAGTAAAGACCTGAGAAATCCGTCCGTTTTCGTCATTTGTTATCGAATCGACTTAAAGCAAGATCGTCACATTGGCCGCTTTTCTCTCTGAGACAGTTACATTTATCGTCTGCAAAGCTATGTCGCGTGCTGCGGTATGCGGAAACACTAAAAGCACCATAGTAGAACACAGAAGAAGCTTCTAAGTTGAAGCAATAGCCAGTAAGAAGTAGTACAATTGAAGTTTAAGTTATCGGTTATTCACCTTTTAGCCGGCTGTGGTGGCTTGGAAACGACCTAGGACCTTAAGATTTTGCATGAAAGGAGGACTAGCAGCCGCGTTGCATGGGAGAATGTGAAAGTGTTCATATGTAGTAAAAACCTGAGAAATCTGACCATTTTCGTCATTTGTTATCGAATCGACTTAAAGCCAGATCGTCACATTGGCCGCTTTTCTCCCTGAGACGGTTACATTTATCGTCTGCAAAGCTATGTCGCGTGCTGCGGTATGTGGAGACACTAAAAGCACCATAGTAGAACACAGAAGAAGCTTCTAAGTTGAAGTAATAGCCAGTAAGAAGTAGTACAATTCAAGTTTTAGTTGTCGATTATTCACTTTTTAGCCGGCTTTGGTGGCTTGGACATGACCTAGGACCTTAAGATTTTGCATGAAAGGAGGACTAGCAGCCGCGTTGCACGGGAGAATGTGAAAAGTGTTCACATGTAGTAAAAACCTGAGAAATCCGTCCCTATTCGTCATTTGTAATCGAATCGACTTAAAGATAGATCGTCACATTGGCCGCTTTTCTCTCTGAGACGGTTACATTTATCGTCTGCAAAGCTATGTCGCATGCTGCGGTATGCGGAAACACTAAAAGCACCATAGTAGAGTACAGAAGAAGCTTCTAAGTTGATGTAATAGCCACTAAGAAGTAGTACAATTCAAGTTTTAGTTGTCGATTATTCACTTTTTAGCCGTCTTTGGTTGCTTGAACATGACCTAGGACCTTACGATTTTGCATGAAAGGAAGACTAGCAGCCGCGTTGCACGGGAGAATGTGAAAAGTGTTCATATGTAGTAAAAACCTGTAAAATCCGTCCGTTTTCGTCATTTGTTATCGAATCGATTTAAAGCCAGATCGTCACATTGGCCGCTCTTCTCTCTGAAACGGATACATTTATCGTCTGAAATGCTATGTTGCGTGCTGCGGTATGCGGGAACACTAAAAGCACCATAGTAGAACACAGAAGAAGCTTCTAAGTTGAAGTAATTGCCAGTAGGAAGTAGTACAATTCAAGTTTTAATTATCGATTATTCACTTTTTAGCCGGCTTGGTGGCTTGGATAAGACCTAGGACCTTAAGATTTTGCATGAAAGGAGGACTAGCAGCCGCGTTGCACGGGAGAATGTGAAAAGTGTTCATATGAAGTAAAAACCTGAGAAATGCGTCCCTTATCGTCATTTGTTATCGAATCTACTTAAAGCCAGATCGTCACATTGGCCGCTTTTCTCTCTGAGACGGTTACATTTATCGCCTGCAAAGCTATGTCGCGTGCTGCGGTATGCGGAGACACTAAAAGCACCATATTAGAACACAGAAGAAGCTTCTAAGTTGAAGTAATAGCCAGTAAGAAGTAGTAAAATTCAAGTTTATATTATCGATTATTCACTTTTTAGCCGGCTTTGGTGGTTTGGGTAAGACCTAATATCTTAAGATTTTGCATGAAAGGAGGACTAGCAGCCGCGTTGCACGGGAGAATGTGAAAAGTGTTCATATGGTGTAAAAACCTGAGAAATCCGTCCGTTATCGTCATTTGTTATCGAATCGACTTAAAGCGAGATCGTCACATTGGCCGCTTTTCTCTCTGAGACGGTTACATTTATCGTCTGCAAAGCTATGTCGCGTGCTGCGGTATGCGGGAACACTAAAAGCACCATAGTAGAACACAGAAGAAGCTTCTAAGTTGAAGTAATAGCCAGTAAGAAGTAGTACAATTCAAGTTTTAATTATCGATCATTCACTTTTTAGCCGGCTTTGGTGGCTTGGATAAGACCTAGGACCTTACGATTTTGCATGAAAGGAGGACTAGCAGCCGCGTTGCACGGGAGAATGTGAAAAGTTTTCATATGAAGTAAAAACCTGAGAAATCCGTCCGTTATCGTCATTTGTTATCGAATCGACCTAAAGCCAGATCGTCACATTGGCCGCTTTTCTCTCTGAGACGGTTACATTTATCGCCTGCAAAGCTATGTCGCGTGCTGCGGTATGCGGAGACACTAAAAGCACCATATTAGAACACAGTAGAAACTTCTAAGTTGGAGTAATAGCCAGTAAGAAGTAGTACAATTCAAGTTTTAGTTATCGATTATTCACCTTTTAGCCGGCTTTGGTGGCTTGGACATGACCTAGGACCTTAAGATTTTGCATGAAAGGAGGACTAGCAGCCGCGTTGCATGGGAGAATGTGAAAAGTGTTCATATGTAGTAAAAACCTGAGAAACCCGTCCGTTTTCGTCATTTGTTATCGAATCGATTTAAAGCCAGATCGTCACATTGGCCTCTCTTCTCTCTGAAACGGTTACATTTATCGTCTGCAAAGCTATGTCGCGTGCTGCGGTATGCGGAACACTAAAAGCACCATAGTAGAACACAGAAGAAGATTATAAGTTGAAGTAATAGCAAGTAAGAAGTAGTACAATTCAAGTTTTAGTTATTGATTATTCACTTTTTAGCCGGATTTGGTGGCTTGGACATGAGGTGGAACCTTAAGATTTTGCATGATAGGAGGACTAGCAGCCGCGTTGCACGGGAGAATGTGAAAAGTGTTCATATGGAGTAAAAACCTGAGAAATCCGTCCGTTTTCGTCATTTGTTATCGAATCGATTTAAAGCCAGATCGTCACCTTGGCCTCTCTTCTCTCTGAAACGGTTACATTTATCATCTGCAAAGCTATGTCGCGTGCTGCGGTATGCGGAGACACTAAAAGCACCATAGTAGAACACAGAAGAAGCTTCTAAGTTGAAGTAATAGCCAGTAAGAAGTAGTACAATTCAAGTTTTAGTTATCGACTATTCACTTTTTAGCCGTCTTTGGTGGCTTGGACATGACCTAGGACCTTAAGATTTTGCATGAAAGGAGGACTAGCAGCCGCGTTGCATGGGAGAATGTGAAAAGTGTTCATATGTAGTAAAAACCTGAGAAACCCGTCCGTTTTCGTCATTTGTTATCGAATCGATTTAAAGCCAGATCGTCACATTGGCCTCTCTTCTCTCTGAAACGGTTACATTTATCGTCTGCAAAGCTATGTCGCGTGCTGCCGTATGCGTAGACACTAAAAGCACCATAGTAGAACACAGAAGAAGCTTCTAAGTTGAAGTAATAGCCAGTAAGAAGTAGTACAATTCAAGTTTTAGTTATCGATGATTCACCTTTTAGCCGGTTTGGTGGCTTGGACATGACCTAGGACCTTAAGATTTTGCATGAAAGGAGGACTAGCAGCCGCGTTGCACGGGAGAATGTGAAAAGTGTTCATATATAATAACAACCGGAGAAATCAGTCCGTTTTCGTCATTTGTTATCGAATCGACTCAAAGCCAGATCGTCACATTGGCCGCTTTTCTCTCTGAGACGGTTACATTTATCGTCTGCAAAGCTATGTCGCGTGCTGCGGTATGCGGAGACACTAAAAGCACCATAGTAGAACACAGAAGAAGCTTCTAAGTTGAAGTAATAGCCAGTAAGAAGTAGTACAATTCAAGTTTTAGTTATCGACTATTCACTTTTTAGCCGTCTTTGGTGGCTTGGACATGACCTAGGACCTTAAGATTTTGCATGAAAGGAGGACTAGCAGCCGCGTTGCATGGGAGAATGTGAAAAGTGTTCATATGTAGTAAAAACCTGAGAAACCCGTCCGTTTTCGTCATTTGTTATCGAATCGATTTAAAGCCAGATCGTCACATTGGCCTCTCTTCTCTCTGAAACGGTTACATTTATCGTCTGCAAAGCTATGTCGCGTGCTGCCGTATGCGTAGACACTAAAAGCACCATAGTAGAACACAGAAGAAGCTTCTAAGTTGAAGTAATAGCCAGTAAGAAGTAGTAAAATTCAATTTTTAATTATCGATTATTCACTTTTTAGCCGGCTTTGGTGGCTTGGAGATGACCTAGGACCTTAAGATTTTGCATGAAAGGAGGACTAGCAGCCGCGTTGTACGGGAGAATGTGAAAAGTGTTCATATGGAGTAAAAACCTGAGAAATCCGTCCGTTATCGTCATTCGTTATCGAATCGACTTAAAGCCAGATCGTTATATTGGCCGCTTTTCTCTCTGAGACGGTTACATTTATCGTCTGCAAAGCTATGTCGCGTGTTGCGGTATGTGGAGACACTAAAAGCACCATATTAGAACACAGAAGAATCTTCTAAGTTGAAGTAATAGCCAGTAAGAAGTAGTACAATTCAAGTTTTAGTTATCGATGATTCACCTTTTAGCCGGTTTGGTGGCTTGGACATGACCTAGGACCTTAAGATTTTGCATGAAAGGAGGACTAGCAGCCGCGTTGCACGGGAGAATGTGAAAAGTGTTCATATATAATAACAACCGGAGAAATCAGTCCGTTTTCGTCATTTGTTATCGAATCGACTCAAAGCCAGATCGTCACATTGGCCGCTTTTCTCTCTGAGACGGTTACATTTATCGTCTGCAAAGCTATGTCGCGTGCTGCGGTATGCGGAGACACTAAAAGCACCATAGTAGAACACAGAAGAAGCTTCTAAGTTGAAGTAATAGCCAGTAAGAAGTAGTACAATTCAAGTTTTAGTTATCGACTATTCACTTTTTAGCCGTCTTTGGTGGCTTGGACATGACCTAGGACCTTAAGATTTTGCATGAAAGGAGGACTAGCAGCCGCGTTGCATGGGAGAATGTGAAAAGTGTTCATATGTAGTAAAAACCTGAGAAACCCGTCCGTTTTCGTCATTTGTTATCGAATCGATTTAAAGCCAGATCGTCACATTGGCCTCTCTTCTCTCTGAAACGGTTACATTTATCGTCTGCAAAGCTATGTCGCGTGCTGCCGTATGCGTAGACACTAAAAGCACCATAGTAGAACACAGAAGAAGCTTCTAAGTTGAAGTAATAGCCAGTAAGAAGTAGTAAAATTCAATTTTTAATTATCGATTATTCACTTTTTAGCCGGCTTTGGTGGCTTGGAGATGACCTAGGACCTTAAGATTTTGCATGAAAGGAGGACTAGCAGCCGCGTTGTACGGGAGAATGTGAAAAGTGTTCATATGGAGTAAAAACCTGAGAAATCCGTCCGTTATCGTCATTCGTTATCGAATCGACTTAAAGCCAGATCGTTATATTGGCCGCTTTTCTCTCTGAGACGGTTACATTTATCGTCTGCAAAGCTATGTCGCGTGTTGCGGTATGCGGAACACTAAAAGCACCATAGTAGAACACAGAAGAAGCTTCTAAGTTGAAGTAATAGCCAGTAAGAAGTAGTACAATTCAAGTTTTAATTATCGATTATTCACTTTTTTGCCGGCTTTGGTGGCTTGGATAAGACCTAGGACCTTAAGATTTTGCATGAAAGGAGGACTAGCAGCCGCGTTGCATGGGAGAATGCTAAAAGTGTTCATATGGAGTAAAAACCTGAGAAATCCGTCCGTTATCGTCATTTGTTATCGAATCGACTTAAAGCCAGATCGTCACATTGGCCGCTTTTCTCTCTGAGACGGTTACATTTATCGTCTGCAAAGCTATGTCGCGTGCTGCGGTATGCGTAGACACTAAAAGCACCATATTAGAACACAGAAGAAACTTCTAAGTTGAAGTAATAGCCAATAAGAAGTAGTACAATTAAAGTTTTAGTTATCGATTATTCACCTTTTAGCCGGCTTTGGAGGCTTGGAAATGACCTAGGACCTTAAGATTTTGCATGAAAGGAGGATTAGCAGCCGCGTTGCATGGGAGAATGTGAAAAGTGTTCATATGTAGTAAAAACCTGAGAAATCTGTCCATTTTCGTCATTTGTTATCGAATCGACTTAAAGCCAGATCGTCACATTGGCCGCTTTTCTCTCTGAGACGGTTACATTTATCGTCTGCAAAGCTATGTCGCGTGCTGCCGTATGCGTAGACACTAAAAGCACCATAGTAGAACACAGAAGAAGCTTCTAAGTTGAAGTAATAGCCAGTAAGAAGTAGTACAATTCAAGTTTTAGTTGTCGATTATTCACTTTTTAGCCGGCTTTGGTGGCTTGGACATGACCTAGGACCTTAAGATTTTGCATGAAAGGAGGACTAGCAGCCGCGTTGCACGGGAGAATGTGAAAAGTGTTCATATGTAGTGAAAACCTGAGAAATCCGTCCGTTTTCGTCATTTGTTATCGAATCGACTTAAAGCCCGATCGTTATATTGGCCGCTTTTCTCTCTGAGACGGTTACATTTATCGTCTGCAAAGCTATGTCGCGTGCTGCGGTATGCGGAACACTAAAAGCACCATAGTAGAACACAGAAGAAGATTCTAAGTTGAAGTAATAGCCAGTAAGAAGTAGTAGAATTCAAGTTTTAGTTATTGATTATTCACTTTATAGCCGGATTTGGTGGCTTGGACATGAGGTGGAACCTTAAGATTTTGATGAAAGGAGGACTAGCAGCCGCGTTGCACGGGAGAATGTGAAAAGTGTTCATATGGAGTAAAAACCTGAGAAATCCGTCCGTTTTCGTCATTTGTTATCGAATCGATTTAAAGCCAGATCGTCACATTGGCCTCTCTTCTCTCTGAAACGGTTACATTTATCGTCTGCAAAGCTATGTCGCGTGCTGCGGTATGCGGGAACACTAAAAGCACCATAGTAGAACACAGAAGAAGCTTCTAAGTTGAAGTAATAGCCAGTAAGAAGTAGTACAATTCAAGTTTTAATTATCGATTATTCACTTTTTAGCCGGCTTTGGTGGCTTGGATAAGACCTAGGACCTTAAGATTTTGCATGAAAGGAGGACTAGCAGCCGCGTTGCGCGGGAGAATGTGAAAAGTGTTCATATGGAGTAAAAACCTGAGAAATCCGTCCGTTATCGTCATTTGCTATCGAATCGACTTAGAGCCAGATCGTCACATTGGCCGCTTTTCTCTCTGAGACGGTTACATTTATCGTCTGCAAAGCTATGTCGCGTGCTGCGGTATGCGGAGACACTAAAAGCACCATATTAGAACACAGAAGAAACTTCTAAGTTGAAGTAATAGCCAGTAAGAAGTAGTACAATTAAAGTTTTAGTTATCGATTATTCACCTTTTAGCCGGCTTTGGTGGCTTGGACATGACCTAGGACCTTAATATTTAGCATGAAAGGAGGATTAGCAGCCGCGTTGCATGGGAGAATGTGAAAAGTGTTCATATGTAGTAAAAACCTGAGAAATCTGTCCATTTTCGTCATTTGTTATCGAATCGACTTAAAGCCAGATCGTCACATTGGCCGCTTTTCTCTCTGAGGCGGTTACATTTATCGTCTGCAAAGCTATGTCGCGTGCTGCGGTATGTGGAGACACTAAAAGCACCATAGTAGAACACAGAAGAAGCTTCTAAGTTGAAGTAATAGCCAGTAAGAAGTAGTATAATTCAAGTTTTAGTTGTCGATTGTTAACTTTTTAGCCGGCTTTGGTGGCTTGGACATGACCTAGGACCTTAAGATTTTGCATGAAAGGAGGACTAGCAGCCGCGTTGCACGGGAGAATGTGAAAAGTGTTCATATGTAGTGAAAACCTGAGAAATCCGTCCGTTTTCGTCATTTGTTATCGAATCGACTTAAAGCCAGATCGTTATATTGGCCGCTTTTCTCTCTGAGACGGTTACATTTATCGTCTGCAAAGCTATGTCGCGTGCTGCGGTATGCGGAATACTAAAAGCACCATAGTAGAACACAGAAGAAGATTCTAAGTTGAAGTAATAGCCAGTAAGAAGTAGTACAATTCAAGTTTTAGTTAATGATTATTAACTTTTTAGCCGGATTTGGTGGCTTGGACATGAGGTGGAACCTTAAGATTTTGCATTATAGGAGGACTAGCAGCCGCGTTGCACGGGAGAATGTGAAAAGTGTTCATATGTAGTAAAAAACTGAGAAACCCGGCCGTTTTCGTCATTTGTTATCGAATCGATTTAAAGCCAGATTGTCACATTGGCCGCTCTTCTCTCTGAAACGGTTACATTTATCGTCTGCAAAGCTATGTCGCGTGCTGCGGTATGCGGGAACACTAAAAGCACCATAGTAGAACACAGAAGAAGCTTCTAAGTTGAAGTAATAGCCAGTAAGAAGTAGTACAATTCAAGTTTTAATTATCGATTATTCACTTTTTAGCCGGCTTTGGTGGCTTGGATAAGACCTAGGACCTTAAGATTTTGCATGAAAGGAGGACTAGCAGCCGCGTTGCGCAGGAGAATGTGAAAAGTGTTCATATGGAGTAAAAACCTGAGAAATCCGTCCGTTATCGTCATTTGCTATCGAATCGACTTAAAGCCAGATCGTCACATTGGCCGCTTTTCTCTCTGAGACGGTTACATTTATCGTCTGCAAAGCTATGTCGCGTGCTGCGGTATGCGGAGACACTAAAAGCACCATATTAGAACACAGAAGAAACTTCTAAGTTGAAGTAATAGCCAGTAAGAAGTAGTACAATTAAAGTTTTAGTTATCGATTATTCACCTTTTAGCCGGCTTTGGTGGCTTGGACATGACCTAGGACCTTAAGATTTTGCATGAAAGGAGGACCAGCAGCCGCGTTGCACGGGAGAATGTGAAAAGTGTTCATATGTAGTGAAAACCTGAGAAATCCGTCCGTTTTCGTCATTTGTTATCGAATCGACTTAAAGCCAGATCGTTATATTGGCCGCTTTTCTCTCTGAGACGGTTACATTTATTGTCTGCAAAGCTATGTCGCGTGCTGCGGTATGCGGGAACACTAAAAGCACCATAGTAGAACACAGAAGAAGATTCTAAGTTGAAGTAATAGTCAGTAAGAAGTAGTACAATTCAAGTTTTAGTTATTGATTAATCATTTTACAGCCGGATTTGGTGGCTTGGACATGAGGTGGAACCTTAAGATTTTGATGAAAGGAGGACTAGCAGCCGCGTTGCACGGGAGAATGTGAAAAGTGTTCATATGGAGTAAAAACCTGAGAAATCCGTCCGTTTTCTTCATTTGTTATCGAATCGATTTAAAGCCAGATCGTCACATTGGCCTCTCTTCTCTCTGAAACGGTTACATTTATCGTCTGCAAAGCTATGTCGCGTGCTGCCGTATGCGTAGACACTAAAAGCACCATAGTAGAACACAGAAGAAGCTTCTAAATTGAAGTAATAGCCAGTAAGAAGTAGTAAAATTCAATTTTTAATTATCGATTATTCACTTTTTAGCCGGCTTTGGTGGCTTGGATATGACCTAGGACGTTAAGATTTTGCATGAAAGGAGGACTAGCAGCCGCGTTACACGGGAGAATGTGAAAAGTGTTCATATGGAGTAAAAACCTGAGAAACCCGTCCGTTTTCGACATTTGTTATCGAATCGATTTAAAGCCAGATCGTCACATTGGCCGCTCTTCTCTCTGAAACAGTTACATTTATCGTCTGCAAAGCTATGTCGCGTGCTGCGGTATGCGGGAACACTAAAAGCACCATATTAGAACACAGAAGAAACTTCTAAGTTGAAGTAATAGCCAGTAAGAAGTAGTACAATTCAAGTTTTAGTTATCGATGATTCACCTTTCGGCCGGCTTTGGTGGCTTGGACATGACCTAGGACCTTAAGATTTTGCATGAAAGGAGGACTAGCAGCCGCGTTGCGCGGGAGAATGTGAAAAGTGTTCATATGTAGTGAAAACCTGAGAAATCCGTCCGTTTTTGTCATTTGTTATCGAATCGACTAAAAGCCAGATCGTTATATTGGCCGCTTTTCTCTCTGGGACGGTTACATTTATCATCTGCAAAGCTATGTCGCGTGCTGCGGTATGCGGAATACTAAAAGCACCATAGTAGAACACAGAAGAAGATTCTAAGTTGAATTAATAGCCAGTAAGAAGTAGTACAATTCAAGTTTTAGTTAATGATTATTCACTTTTTAGCCGGATTTGGTGGCTTGAACATGAGGTGGAACCTTAAGATTTTGCATTATAGGAGGACTAGCAGCCGCGTTGCATGGGAGAATGTGAAAAGTGGTCATATGTAGTAAAAAACTGAGAAACCCGTCCGTTTTCGTCATTTGTTATCGAATCGATTTAAAGCCAGATTGTCACATTGGCCGCTCTTCTCTCTGAAACGGTTACATTTATCGTCTGCAAAGCTATGTCGCGTGCTGCGGTATGCGGGAACACTGAAAGCACCATAGTAGAACACAGAAGAAGCTTCTAAGTTGAAGTAATAGCCAGTAAGAAGTAGTACAATTCAAGTTTTAATTATCGATTATTCACTTTTTAGCCGGCTTTGGTGGCTTGGATAAGACCTAGGACCTTAAGATTTTGCATGAAAGGAGGACTAGCAGCCGCGTTGCATGGGAGAATGTGAAAAGTGTTCATATGGAGTAAAAACCTGAGAAATCCGTCCGTTATCGTCATTTGTTATCGAATCGACTTAAAGCCAGATCGTCACATTGGCCGCTTTTCTCTCTGAGACGGTTACATTTATCGTCTGCAAAGCTATGTCGCGTGCTGCGGTATGCGGAGACACTAAAAGCACAATAGTAGAACACAGAAGAAACTTCTAAGTTGAAGTAATAGCCAGTAAGAAGTAGTACAATTCAAGTTTTAGTTATCGATTATTCACCTTTTAGCCGGCTTTGGTGGCTTGGACATGACCAAGGACCTTACGATTTTGCATGAAAGGAGGACTAGCAGCCGCGTTGCAGTGGAGAATGTGAAAAGTGTTCATATGTAGTAAAAACCTGGAAATATGTCCATTTTCGTCATTTGTTATCGAATCGACTTAAAGCCAGATCGTTATATTGGCCGCTTTTCTCTCTGAGACGGTTACATTTATCGTCTGCAAAGCTATGTCGCGTGCTGCGGTATGCGGAACATTAAAAGCACCATAGTAGAACACAGAAGAAGATTCTAAGTTGAAGTAATAGCCAGTAAGAAGTAGTACAATTCAAGTTTTAGTTATTGATTATTCACTTTTTAGCCGGATTTGGTGGCTTGGACATGAGGTGGAACCTTAAGATTTTGCATGATAGGAGGACTAGCAGCCGCGTTGCACGGGAGAATGTGAAAAGTGTTCATATGGGGTAAAAACCTGAGAAATCCGTCCGTCTTCGTCACTTGTTATCTAATCGATTTAAAGCCAGATCGTCACATTTGCCTCTCTTCTCTCTGAAACGGTTACATTAATCGTCTGCAAAGCTATGTCGCGTGCTGCCGTATGCGTAGACACTAAAAGCATCATAGTAGAACACTGAAGAAGCTTCTAAGTTGAAGTAACAGCCAGTAAGAAATAGTACAATTCAATTTTTAATTATCGATTATTCACTTTTTAGCCGGCTTTGGTGGCTTGGATATGACCTACGACGTTAAGATTTTGCATGAAAGGAGGACTAGCAGCCGCGTTGCACGGGAGAATGTGAAAAGTGTTCATATGTAGTGAAAACCTGAGAAATCCGTCCGTTTTTGTCATTTGTTATCGAATCGACTAAAAGCCAGATCGTTATATTGGCCGCTTTTCTCTCTGGGACGGTTACATTTATCGTCTGCAAAGCTATGTCGCGTGCTGCGGTATGCGGAATACTAAAAGCACCATAGTAGAACACAGAAGAAGCTTCTAAGTTGAAGTAATAGCCAGTAAGAAGTAGTACAATTCAAGTTTTAATTATCGATTATTCACTTTTTAGCCGGCTTTGGTGGCTTGGATAAGACCTAGGACCTTAAGATTTTGCATGAAAGGAGGACTAGCAGCCGCGTTGCATGGGAGAATGTGAAAAGTGTTCATATGGAGTAAAAACCTGAGAAATCCGTCCGTTATCGTCATTTGTTATCGAATCGACTTAAAGCCAGATCGTCACATTGGCCGCTTTTCTCTCTGAGACGGTTACATTTATCGTCTGCAAAGCTATGTCGCGTGCTGCGGTATGCGGAGACACTAAAAGCACCATATTAGAACACAGAAGAAACTTCTAAGTTGAAGTAATAGCCAGTAAGAAGTAGTACAATTCAAGTTTTACTTATCGATTATTCACCTTTTAGCCGGCTTTGATGGCTTGGACATGACCAAGGACCTTACGATTTTGCATGAAAGGAGGACTAGCAGCCGCGTTGCATGGGAGAATGTGAAAAGTGTTCATATGTAGTAAAAACCTGAGAAATCTGTCCATTTTCGTCATTTGTTATCGAATCAACTTAAAGCCAGATCGTCACATTGGCCGCTTTTCTCTCTGAGACGGTTACATTTATCGTCTGCAAAGCTATGTCACGTGCTGCCGTATGTGGAGACACTAAAAGCACCATAGTAGAACACAGAAGGAGCTTCTAAGTTGAAGTAATAGCCCGTAAGAGGTAGTACAATTCAAGTTTTAGTTGTCGATTATTCACTTTTTAGCCGGCTTTGGTGGCTTGGACATGACCTAAAATCTTAAGATTTTACATGAAAGGAGGACCAGCAGCCGCGTTGCACGGGAGAATGTGAAAAGTGTTCATATGTAGTCAAAACCTGAGAAATCCGTCCGTTTTCGTCATTTGTTATCGAATCGACTTAAAGCCAGATCGTTATATTGGCCGCTTTTCTCTCTGAGACGGTTACATTTATCGTCTGCAAAGCTATGTCGCGTGCTGCGGTATGCGGAACATTAAAAGCACCATAGTAGAACACAGAAGAAGATTCTAAGTTGAAGTAATAGCCAGTAAGAAGTAGTACAATTCAAGTTTTAGTTATTGATTATTCACTTTTTAGCCGGATTTGGTGGCTTGGACATGAGGTGGAACCTTAAGATTTTGCATGATAGGAGGACTAGCAGCCGCGTTGCACGGGAGAATTTGAAAAGTGTTCATATGGAGTAAAAACCTGAGAAATCCGTCCGTTTTCGTCATTTGTTATCGAATCGACTCAAAGCCAGATCGTCACATTGGCCGCTTTTCTCTCTGAGACGGTTACATTTATCGTCTGCAAAGCTATGTCGCGTGCTGCGGTATGCGGAAACACTAAAACCACCATAGTAGAACACAGAAGAAGCTTCTATGTTCCCCCCATCGGCTCAGCATTCACTTGCTGAGTACGGGCTTGGCGACCCCGGGGTCCTGAGCTGGGGACTGGTCTGCGCCGCCGGTGTCCTGTCACCGTAACCCCCGGACATGCTTCAGCGACCACCGTACGGCGCGGCGGTGAAACGTTGTGTGCTGCGGGGAATGGTAATCTTGGCTTGACCGTCTGGATTGCGAGGAAGGCCAACCTCTATAAAAACCCCTCAATCTTTCGGTGTGCTCCGCGCCTAGAAGATGCATGGCTGTTGGGGTGGAACAGTCGCAAATGGGCAACCTCTGGGGCACCAGCCGCACCCCAGTTGTATAAGGCTTACTCAGGCACGCGGGGCTCTGTCTGAGCGGACTTTTAGTTCCCTAGCTGCTCGTGGGACCACAATGGACCCTTCGACCTCTACTTTTCCCCCTACCAGTGGCTTGGGTGGGCCGCTGGTAGGAAAACACACCCAATCGAAAAAGCGGCTACGCGCTGCGAGTCCTCCAGCGCCTGGTGTTGCTAGAGATTTAACAGAATGTAGTAACGGAGCACATGCTGATAATCAGAATGTGTTTTTGATTATTAAAAGGAAGGAGGGTAGCTTTGAGAGGGTTTCTCCCTTTTACATCCACAAGGGTCTTGAGGGAATTGCAGGAACACTGAAATCTGTAAAGCGACTGCGCAATGGGACTTTGTTAGTTGAAACTTCTAGTTCCCGTCAAGTCGCTGCCCTTCGGAAAGCAAATTGTCTAGGAGAGTACGCTGTCGAGACCGAGCTCCACTCCACTTTGAACTATAGTAAGGGTGTTGTGACGTGTAGGGACTTGGTGGATATCCCCATAGACGTGCTAAAATCTGAGTGGGCTGACGAAGGAATTGTTGACGTGCAGCACATTATGAAACGAGTCAATGGGGACCTCGTCAAATCTGACTCGTTTATTCTCACATTCAGTTGCCCGAGACTCCCGGAGCATGTTAAAGCGGGGTTCTTACGTTTGTCCGTACGGCCATATTTCCCCAACCCAATGCGCTGTTTTAAATGTCAGCGCTTTGGGCATACTACGTTGGGGTGCAATGGAATAGCCACGTGTGGTAAATGTGGTCAGCCTGCCCATGATGGAGCCGATTGTTCATCGCCTGTGAAGTGCGTGAATTGCTTTGGGAGTCACCCTGTCTGGAGCCGGATCTGCCCCATCTATCTCGAAGAGCGGAAGGTACAGGAGATTAAAACATCTAAGCGCATCCCCTATGGTGAAGCCAAGAAGATCTTTAAGGCCATGCAACCTCCTGTGTTTTCCACATCTTTCGCTTCCGCTCTCAAAAAACCGGTACAACTGGCCACTGTTGCTACACAAACGGAGGTTGCTAGCGTTAGCACTAAAACCTGCGCTTGCCAGTGCACTTGTGCTGCTGCGGTTGTTTTGCAATCTGCGGCTCTCCCCACTACATCGGACAAGGCCGTGGTTGCTGACATTGAGGTACTTCCAGCCTCCCCCCATATGGCGCCTTCTGCCCAGGCGAGTCAACCTCCAACTGTTGACAAGGCTCTGAATTCCAAGTTCCCCAAGACAAAGCCTCAGAAGATGAAGGTTCTGCCACCTGAGGAGACTAGTCAGCGTCGGTCCGATGATGATGCCATCGTACTGTCTGACATCTCCCGTGGGTCGTCATCGGATCTTATGGACATTGATGTCGACCGGGGGCGATCTTCTCGCCCCAGGAATAAATCTCCGGCCAGTACGGTCTCTCCTCCAAAGCACAGAGGCAGGGTGAAAGTTCAGCCACCCTGATCACTGGCTCCCATATTACAGTGGAACCTGAATGGTTTCAGGACGCATGTGGCCGAATTACAACTCCTCATACGAGAGTTCCCCTTGTGCTTATGTCTCCAAGAGACACATTTTCGGGCCACTGATTCTCCTTCTTTACGCGGCTATACCGCATATCGAAAAGATGATCTGACGGGGCAAAGGGCAAAGGGTGGTGTTGCAGTTTTTGTCCGTGATGTGCACCCCTCATCTGAGCTCCCTCTCGTCACCGACTTGCAAGCAGTTGCAGTTGACATTCTTGTGGGTCGGAGGCTCACAGTCTGTTCTGTTTATTTACCACCTCCGGATGCGATAGACACTGAGGCTCTCACGGACCTTATTAGCCAACTCCCTCGCCCATTTCTTCTTCTGGGGGACTTCAACGCTCATAATGTCTTATGGGGCTCTCCGACTACTTGCCCCAGGGGTCGCATTCTGGAAAGCGTCATGATGTCTGAAGAACTGTGCCTCCTCAACTCTGGTGCTCCCACTCATTTCTGTACTGCTTCCGGATCGTCATCGGCTATTGACCTTTCCTTTTGCACTCCAGCACTCGCGGATTCTGCTCTGTGGGAGGCTGCAGCTGACCTCCATTCTAGTGACCACTTCCCCCTCTGGATTCGCCTCCTGGATGAGGCTGTGGCATTACCAGTGCCGCCCCGGTGGCACCTTTGCAGAGCTGACTGGACACTTTTCAGCCAACTGGCTGTTTTGGAACACCGTGCCAGCGTCCACGAATGGGTAGACCATGTTGCAGCCGTGATCTCTCATGCTGCTGAATCGTCCATCCCACGGTCATCCGGTCATCCCAAGAGGCGTCCTGTCCCTTGGTGGACCACTGAGTGCCACTCAGCCATCCGCGCCCGCCGTGCAGCACTGCGCCGCTTCAAGTGCCGTCCCTCAGCTGACAATCTTGCGGCCTTTCGAGTGGCAAGGGCCAGAGCGCGGCGGGTGATTAAAGAGAGCAAACGACGGTCATGGCAATCGTTCTTGAATTCCATCTCTCGCTCCACTAGTTCTACGAAAGTATGGGAAGCCATCAGGAGGATTTCCGGGAAACTCAGCCAGCTACCTATCACGGCATTGCTGCATCAGGGATGTCTCCTCACGGCGCCGAGAGACATTGCCCAGACACTGGCCATGCATTTTGCGGAATCTACCGCCACTATTAACTGTGATCCAGATTTCTGCCGCTACCGCACTGCCGTCGAAAGGGGTCACTTGGACTTCCGGTCTCTAAATTCTGAACCCTATAACTGCCCCTTCACAATGTGGGAGCTGGATTCTGCGCTGTCTGTGGCTCATGATACTGCGCCTGGTCATGATCAAATCCGGTACAGCATGCTGCGGCACCTGTCGCTGCCATCCAAGGAAGTTCTCCTGAACTGTTTCAATATGATATGGTTATCTGGCACGTACCCTGACTCGTGGAGGGAGGCAATTTTGATTCCCCTCCTCAAACCAGAGAAGGACCGAACGCATCCCAGTAGTTATCGGGGTATTGCCTTGACGAGCTGTGTTGGGAAGACGTTGGAACGCATGGTCAACCGCCGCCTGGTTTGGCTGCTCGAGACCAGGCAGCTCCTTAGCCCCTCTCAGTGTGGCTTTCGGAGATGTCGTTCCACTATAGACAACTTGACCCTGCTTGAGGCCGCCATCCAGCAGGCCTTTCTACGTAACCAGCATTGTCTAGGGGTCTTCTTTGACATTAATAAGGCGTATGACACTACTTGGCGCCGCCTTATCCTCAATCAACTCCATGAGTGGGGCTTTCGTGGCCGTCTCCCCATCTTCATTCGGTCCTTTCTTTCTCACCGCCTCTTTCGATATCGGGTTGGTAATGTGCTATCGGATTTGTACGTGCAGGAGAATGGTGTTCCTCAGGGCAGCGTTTTAAGTGTCACCCTCTTTGCCGTTGCTATTAACAGTATCACGTCCACTATCCGGAGTCCTGCCCAATGCTCCTTGTTTGTGGACGATTTTGCTGTTTTCTGTTCTTCCTCCAGTCTTGTCAGTGCTAGTCGGCAGTTACAGCTTACGATAAAGCGCTTAGAGGCACGGACTGCAAAGACGGGTTTTACCTTTTCTGCAGACAAATCTGTGTGTGTTCATTTTAATCGTTCTCGGCGTCTTTTTACCTCCCCTGAATTGCGTCTGAGGGACACCGTTCTTCCTTTTAGAGACACTGTGAGGTTCCTGGGCCTCACTTTTGATTCCAAGTTGTCGTGGTTGCCTCACCTTAAAGACCTCAAGGTGCGGGCCCTGAAGGCACTGAATATTTTGAAGTGTCTGAGCCATCAGTCCTGGGGAGCAGATCGGGCGCGTCTGCTGCAGTTTTATAGGGCTTTCGTCCGATCGCGTCTTGACTATGCTTGCACCGTGTATGGGTCAGCAAGGCCTTCGTATCTGAAGATCCTTGACGCAGTACACACCATGAGGGTATCAGGCTGGCCACTGGTGCCTTCCGTACCAGTCCCATCCCCAGCCTGTGTGCTGAGGCAGGGGAACCGCCGCTCGCCATCCGGCGGAAACTCCTCATGGTGCGACGGGTGTGTCATTTCCTTGCCTGTCCTACCTCCCCTGCGTGCCCTACCGTTGCCCGACCGCCTATGGAACGTCTCTTTTCCAGTCGTCCCAGGGCAACAAAACCATTTGGGATTCGTGCCAAGCATTTGCTTGAGTCCCTTGGTGTGGAGCGTGTGGCCCCCCAACGACAAGGTTTTACTCGCCTGCCTCCCTGGTTGCTCCAGAGGCCTAGCATCCTTTTAGACTTGTCGGAGAACCGGAGGAACTGCACTCCGGCGTTTGTTTTTACCTCCTTATTTTACGATATTTTAAACCAACATCCGGACCATGTACCTGTATTCACAGATGGCTCTAAACAGGGGGACACTGTTGGTTGTGCTGTTGTTTTCCCTGATCGAGTCGTCAAGTTACGGCTTCCTGCGGTGTTTACCATCCTCGATGCCGAATTGTTTGCAATACTGCGGGCATTGGAGCAGATGAGATGTGTTCCCAGTATTAAGTTCCTCATCTGTTCTGACTCCCTGAGTGCCCTTCAGACCATTCAACACTTGTACCCAGCGGATACGGTCGTCCAGAACATCCATGATGCCCTACTCCACCTGCAACGGCAGGGGAAGGAGGTTTCTTTCTGCTGGGTGCCGGGGCACGTGGGTATTAGGGGCAACGAACTGGCGGATGTGGCTGCCAAAGATGCATGTTCCCTCCCTCACGTTGTTGAATGTGCCGTCCCCCTCCATGCTGTAACCTCCCTTTTGCGTTTTCGTGTTATGCATCAATGGGAAGAGGAGTGGTTGGCAGTTTCTGACAATAAGCTGCGTATGGTAAAGGCCACTACGCGACCATGGCGTACGTCCTACCAGTCATACAGGCGGGATGAGGTTCTCCTCACTCGCCTCCGCATTGGACACAGTCCCTTCACGCATGGTTTTTTACTCTGGCGGGAGGACCCCCCAATCTGCAGTGCTTGTGGCGTCCAGATTACTGTCCGCCACATTTTACTTGACTGTCTTTTATTCTCTGACCAGAGGGCGGTGGTTTCCTTGCCACCGGATTTGCCCTCTATTTTGCAAGACGACGCAGCGACTGTGGTTAACGTTTTACGGTTTTGTGTCCTGTCCAATCTGTTGCCCCGGATTTTAGGGAGAAGGTTTTAATGTGCTGCTGGGTGACTGGCTCACCCAGTTTTTAGGTATAGGTCCGCCAGTCACGATTACCTCCTTGTTTCACTTCGGTATCTGTTCTCTTTTCCTTGTGTTTCCTTTCCTTTTTTAGTGTGTTTCTTCTCCTCTTGTTTTGCCTCTGTATGTGCGCATTTGGAACTGCGTCAGGCCTGTGTCTTTTAGCCGTTCTCCTTGTTCGGCGTCCGTCTTCGTCCCTTCACCGCCTCTGTTCCTGTTTCTATGCGCTTGGGCGCTGATGACCACGATGTTTAGCGCCCGTAAACCTCAAACACACACACACACACACACGCTTCTAAGTTGAAGTAATAGCCAGTAAGAAGTAGTACAATTCAAGTTTAAATTATCGATTATTCACTTTTAGCCGGCTTTGGTGGCTTGGATATCAACGAGGACCTTACGATTTTGCATGAAAGGAGGACTAGCAGCCGGGTTGCACGGAAGAATGTGAAAAGTGTTCATATGGAGTAAAAACCTGAGAAATCCGTCCGTTTTCGCCATTTGTTATCGAATCGACTTTAAGCCAAATCGTCACATTGGCCGCTTTTCTCTCTGAGACGGTTACATTTATCGTCTGCAAAGCTATGTCGCGTGCTGCCGTATGCGTAGACACTAAAAGCACCATAGTAGAACACAGAAGAAACTTCTAAGTTGAAGTAATAGCCAGTAAGAAGTAGTACAATTCAAGTTTTAGTTGTCGATTATTCACTTTTTAGCCGGCTTTGGTGGCTTGGACATGACCTAGGACATTAAGATTTTGCATGAAAGGAGGACTAGCAGCCGCGTTGCACGGGAGAATGTGAAAAGTGTTCATATGTAGTAAAAACCTGAGAAATCCGTCCGTTTTCGTCATTTGTTATCGAATCGACTTAAAGGCAGATCGTTATATTGGCCGCTTTTCTCTCTGAGACGGTTACATTTATCGTCTGCAAAGCTATGTCGCGTGCTGCGGTATGCGGAGACACTAAAAGCACCATAGTACAACACAGAAGAAGATTCTAAGTTGAAGTAATAGCCAGTAAGAAGTAGTACAATTGAAGTTTTAGTTGTCGATTATTCACTTTTTAGCCGGCTTTGGTGGCTTGGGCATGACATAGGACCTTAAGATTTTGCATGAAAGGAGGAGGAGCAGCCGCGTTGCATGGGAGAATGTGAAAAGTGTTCATATGTAGTCAAAACCTGAGAAATCCGTCCGTTTTCATCATTTGTTATCGAATCGACTTAAAGCCAGATCGTCACATTGGCCGCTTTTCTCCCTGAGACGGTTACATTTTTCGTCTGCAAAGCTATGTCGCGTGCAGCGGTATGTGGACACACTAATAGCACCATAGTAGAACATAGAAGAAGCTTCTAAGTTGAAGTAATAGCCAGTAAGAAGTAGTACAATTCAAGTTTTAGTTATCGATTATTCACTTTTTAGCCGGCATTGGTGGCTTGGACATGACCTACGACCTTAAGATTTTGCATGAAAGGAGGTCTAGCAGCCGCGTTGCATGGGAGAATGTGAAAAGTGTTCATATGTAGTAAAAACCTGAGAAATCCGTCCGTTTAAGTCATTTGTTATCGTATCGACTTAAAGCCAGATCGTTATATTGGCCGCTTTTCTCTCTGACACGGTTACATTTATCGTTTGCAAAGCTATGTCGCGTGCTGCGGTGTGCGGAGACACTAAAAGCACCATAGTAGAACACAGAAGAAGCTTCTAAGTTGAAGTAATAGCCAGTAAGAAGTAGTACAATTCAAGTTTTAGTTGTCGATTATTCACTTTTTAGCCGGCATTGGTGGCTTGGACATGTCCTAGGACCTTAAGATTTTGCATGAAAGGAAGACTAGCAGCCGCATTGCACGGGAGAATGTGAAAAGTGTTCATATGTAGTAAAAACCTGAGAAATCCGTCCTTTTTCGTCATTTGTTATCGAATCGATTTAAAGCCAGATCGTCACATTGGCTCTCTGAAACGGTTACATTTATCGTCTGCAAAGCAATGTCGCGTGCTGCGGTATGCGGAGACACTAAAAGCACCATATTAGAACACAGAAGATGCTTCTAAGTTGAAGTAATAGCCAGTAAGAAGTAGCACTATTTAAGTTTTAGTTGTCGATTAATCACTTTTTAACCGGCTTTGGTGGCTTGGACAGGTCCTAGGACATTAAGATTTTGCATGAAAGGAAGACTAGCAGCCGCGTTGCACGGGAGAATGTGAAAAGTGTTCATATGTAGTAAAAACCTGAGAAATCCGTCCGTTTTCGTCATTTGTTATCGAATCGATTTAAAGCCAGATCGTCACAGTGGCCGCTCTTCTCTCCGAAACCCTTTACATTTATCGTCTGAAAAGCTATGTCGCGTGCTGCGGTATGCGGAAACACTAAAAGCACCATAGTAGAACGAAGAAAAATCTTCTAAGTTGACGTAATAGCCAGTAAGAAGTAGTACACTTCAAGTTTTAGTTGTCGATTATCACTTTTTAGCCGGTTTTGGTGGCTTGGACATGACTTAGGACCTTAAGATTTTGCATGAAAGGAGGACTAGCAGCCGCGTTGCACGGGAGAATGTGAAAAGTGTTCATATGTAGTAACAACCTGAGAAATCCGTCCGGTTTCGTCTTTGTTATGGAATCGACTTAAAGCCAGATCGTCACATTGGCCGCCTTTCTCTCTGAGACGGTTACATTTATCGTCTGGAAAGCTATGTCGCGCGCTGCGGTATGCGGAGACACTAAAAGCACCATAGTAGAACACAGAAGAAGCTTCTAAGTTGAAGTAATAGCCAGTAAGAAGTAGTACAATTCAAGTTTTAGTTGTCGATTATTCACTTTTTAGCCGGCTTTGGTGGCTATGACATGACCTAGGACCTTAAGATTTTGCATGAAAGGAGGACTAGCAGCCGCGTTGCACGGGAGAATGTGAAAAGTGTTCATATGTAGTAAAAACGTGAGAAATCCGTCCGTTTTCGGCATTTGTTATCGAATCGACTTAAAGCCAGATCGTCATATTGGCCGCATTCTCTCTGAGACGGTTACATTAATCGTGTGCAAAGCTATGTCGCGTGCTGCGGTATGCGGAGACACTAAAAGCACCATATTGGAACACAGAAGAAGCTTATATGTTGAAGTAATAGCCAGTAAGAAGTAGTACAATTCAAGTTTTAATTATAGATTATTCACTTTTTAGCCGGCTTTGGTGGCTTGGACATGAGTTGGACCTTAAGATTTTACACGAAAGGAGGACTAGCAGCCGCGTTGCACGGGAGAATGTGAATGGTGTTCATATGTAGTAAAAACCTGAGAAATCCGTGGGTTTACGTCATTTGTTATCGTATAGACTTAAAGCCAGATCGTCACATTGGCCGCTTTTCTCTCTGAGACGATTTATCGTCTGCAAAGCTATGTCGCGTGCTGCGGTATGCGGAGACACTAAAAGCACCATTTAAGAACACAGAAGAAGCTTCTAAGTTGAAGTAATAGCCAGTAAGAAGTAGTACTATTTAAGTTTTAGTTGTCGATTAATCACATTTTAACCGGCTTTGGTGGCTTGGACATGACCTAGGACCTTAAGATTTTGCATGAAAGGAGGACTAGCAGCCGCGTTGCACGGGAGAATGTGAAAAGTGTTCATATGTAGTACAATCCTGAGAAATCCGTCCGTTTTCGTCATTTGTTATCGAATCGGTTTAAAGCCAGATCGTCACATTGGCCGCTCTTCTCTCTGAAACGGTTACATTTATCGTCTGCAAAGCTATGTCGCGTGCTGCGGTATGCGGAGACACTAAAAGCACCATATTAGAACACAGAAGAAGCTTATATGTTGAAGTAATAGCCAGTAAGAAGTAGTACAATACAAGTTGTAGTTGTCGATTAATCACTTTTTAGCTGGCTTTGGTGGGTTGGACATGACCTAGGACCTTAAGATTTTGCATGAAAGGAAGACTAGCGCCGCGTTGCACGGGAGAATGTGAAAAGTGTTCATATGTAGTAAAAACCTGAGAAATCCGTCCGTTTTCGTCATTTGTTATCGAATCGATTTAAAGCCAGATCGACACATTGGCCGCTCTTCTCTCTGAAACGGTTACATTAATCGTCTGCAAAGCTATGTCGCGTGCTGCGGTATGCGGAGACACTAAAAGCACCATAGTAGAACAGAGAAGAAGCTTCTAAGTTGAAGTAATAGCTTGTAAGAAGTAGTAATATTTAAGTTTTAGTTGTCGTTTAATCACTTTTTAACCGGCTTTGGTGGCTTGGACATGTCCTAGGACCTTAAGATTTTGCATGAAAGGAGGACTAGCAGCCGCTTTGCACGGGAGAATGTGAAAAGTGTTCATATGTAGTAAAAACCTGAGAAATCCGTCCGTTTTCGTCATTTGTTATCGAATCGATTTAAAGCCAGATCGTCACAATGGCCGCTCTTCTCTCTGAAACGGTTACATTTATCGTCTGCAAAGCTATGTCGCGTGCTGCGGTATACGGAAACACTAAAAGCACCACAGTAGAACTCAGAATAAGCTTCTAAGTTGAAGTAATAGCCAGTAAGAAGTAGTACAATTCAAGTTTTAATTATAGATTATTCACATTTTAGCCGGGTTTGGTGGCTTGGATATGACCTAGGACCTTAAGAATTTGCATGAAAGGAGGACTAGCAGCCGCATTGAACGGCAGAATGTGAAAAGTGTTCATATGTAGTAAAAACCTGAGAAATGCGTCCGTTTTCGTCATTTGTTATCGAATCGACTTAAATTCAGATCGACACATTGGCCGCTTTTCTCTCTGAGACGGTTACATTAATCGTCTGCAAAGCTATGTCGCATGCTGCGGTATGCGGAGACACTAAAAGCACCATAGTACAACACAGAAGAAGCTTCTAAGTTGAAGTAATAGCCAGTAAGAAGTAGTACAATTCAAGTTTTAGTTATCGATTATTCACTTTTTAGCCGGCTTTGGTGGCTTGGACATGAGGTGGTTCTTTAACATTTTGCATGAAAGGAGGACTAGCAACCGCGTTGCACGGGAGAATGTGAAAATTGTTCATATGTAGTAAAAACCTGAGAAATCCGTGGGTTTTCGTCATTTGTTATCGTATCGACTTAAAGCCAGATCGTCACATTGGCCGCTTTTCTCTCTGAGACGGTTACATTTATCGTCTGCAAAGCTATGTCGCGTGCTGCGGTATGCGGAGACACTAAAAGCACCATATTAGAACACAGAAGGAGGTTCTAAGTTGAAGTAATAGCCAGTAAGAAGTAGTACAATTCAAGTTGTAGTTGTCGATTAATCACTTTCTAGCTGGCTTTGGTGGGTATGACATGACGTAGGACCTTAAGATTTTGCATGAAAGGAAGACTAGCAGCCGCGTTGCACGGGAGAATGTGAAAAGTGTTCATATGTAGTAACAACCTGAGAAATCCGTCCGGTTTCGACTTTGGTGTCGAATCGACTTAAAGCCAGATCGTCACATTGGCCGCTTTTCTCTCTGAGGCGGTTACATTTATCGTCTGCAAAGCTATGTCGCGTGCTGCGGTATGCGGAAACACTAAAAGCACCATATTAGAACACAGAAGAAGCTTCTAAGTTGAAGTAATAGCCAGTAAGAAGTAGTACTATTTAAGTTTTAGTTGTCGATTAATCACTTTCTAACCGGCTTTGGTGGCTTGGACATGACCTAGGACATTAAGATTTTGCATGGAATGAAGACTAGCATCCGCGTTGCACGGGAGAATATGAAAAGTGTTCATATGTAGTAAAAACCTGAGAAATCCGTCCGTTTTCGTCATTTGTTATCGAATCGATTTAAAGCCAGATCGTCACATTGGCCGCTCTTCTCTCCGTAACGGTTACATTTATCGTCTGCAAAGCTATGTCGCGTGCTGCGGTTTGCGGAGACAATAAAAGCACCATAGTGGAACACAGAAGAAGCTTCTAAGTTGAAGTAATAGCCAGTAAGAAGTAGTACAATTCAAGTTTTAGTTGTCGATTATTCACTTTTTAGCCGGCTTTGGTGGCTTTGACATGACCTAGGACCTTAAGATTTTGCATGAAAGGAGGACTAGCAGCCGCGTTGCACGGGAGAATGTGAAAAGTGTTCATATGTAGTAAAAACCTGAGAAATCCGTGGGTTTTCGTCATTTCTTATCGTATCGACTTAAAGCCAGATCGTTACATTGGCCGCTTTTCTCTCTGAGGCGGTTACATTTATCGTCTGCAAAGCTATGTCGCGTGCTGCGGTATGCGGAAACACTAAAAGCACCATATTAGAACACAGAAGAAGCTTCTAAGTTGAAGTAATAGCCAGTAAGAAGTAGTACTATTTAAGTTTTAGTTGTCGATTAATCACTTTTTAACCGGCTTTGGTGGCTTGGACATGATCTAGGACATTAAGATTTTGCATGAAATGAAGACTAGCATCCGCGTTGCACGGGAGAATATGAAAAGTGTTCATATGTAGTAAAAACCTGAGAAATCCGTCCGTTTTCGTCATTTGTTATCGAATCGATTTAAAGCCAGATCGTCACATTGGCCGCTCTTCTCTCCGTAACGGTTACATTTATCGTCTGCAAAGCTATGTCGCGTGCTGCGGTTTGCGGAGACAATAAAAGCACCATAGTGGAACACAGAAGAAGCTTCTAAGTTGAAGTAATAGCCAGTAAGAAGTAGTACAATTCAAGTTTTAGTTGTCGATTATTCACTTTTTAGCCGGCTTTGGTGGCTTTGACATGACCTAGGACCTTAAGATTTTGCATGAAAGGAGGACTAGCAGCCGCGTTGCACGGGAGAATGTGAAAAGTGTTCATATGTAGTAAAAACCTGAGAAATCCGTGGGTTTTCGTCATTTGTTATCGTATCGACTTAAAGCCAGATCGTCACATTGGCCGCTTTTCTCTCTGAGGCGGTTACATTTATCGTCTGCAAAGCTATGTAGCGTGCTGCGGTATGCGGAGACACTAAAAGCACCATAGTAGAACACAGAAGAAGCTTCTAAGTTGAAGTAATAGCCAGTAAGAAGTAGTACAATTCAAGTTTTAGTTATCGATTATTCACTTTTTAGCCGGCTTTGGTGGCCTGGACATGAGGTGGAACCTTAAGATTTTGCATGAAAGGAGGACTAGCAACCGCGTTGCACGGGAGAATGTGAAAGTGTTCATATGTAGTAAAAACCTGAGAAATCCGTGGGTTTTCGTCATTTGTTATCGTATCGACTTAAAGCCAGATCGTAACATTGGCCGCTTTTCTCTCTGAGACGGTTACATTTATCGTCTGCAAAGCTATGTCGCGTGCTGCGGTAAGCAGAGACACTAAAGGCACCATATTAGAACACAGAAGAAGCTTCTAAGTTGAAGTAATAGCCAGTAAGAAGTAGTACAATTCAAGTTGTAGTTGTCGATTAATCACTTTTTAGCTGGCTTTGGTGGGTTGGACATGACGTAGGACCTTAAGATTTTGCATGAAAGGAAGACTAGCAGCCGCGTTGCACGGGAGAATGTGAAAAGTGTTCATATGTAGTAACAACCTGAGAAATCCGTCCGTTTTCGCCATTTGTTATCGAATCGACTTAAAGCCAGATCGTCACATTGGCCACTTTTCTCTCTGAGGCGGTTACATTTATCGTCTGCAAAGCTATGTCGCGTGCTGCGGTATGCGGAAACATTAAAAGCACCATATTAGAACACAGAAGAAGCTTCTAAGTTGAAGTAATAGCCAGTAAGAAGTAGTACTATTTAAATTTTAGTTGTCGATTAATCACTTTTTAACCGACTTTGGTGGCTTGGACATGTCCTAGGACATTAAGATTTTGCATGAAATGAAGACTAGCATCCGCGTTGCACGGGAGAATATGAAAAGTGTTCATATGTAGTAAAAACCTGAGAAATCCGTCCGTTTTCGTCATTTGTTATCGAATCGATTTAAAGCCAGATCGTCACATTGGCCGCTCTTCTCTCCGTAACGGTTACATTTATCGTCTGCAAAGCTATGTCGCGAGCTGCGGTATGCGGAGACACTAAAAGCACCATAGTAGAACAGAGAAGAAGCTTCTAAGTTGAAGTAATAGCCAGTAAGAAGTAGTGCTATTTAAGTTTTAGTTGTCGTTTAATCACTTTTTAACCGGCTTTGGTGGCTTGGACATGTCGTAGGACCTTAAGATTTTGCATGAAAGGAAGAATAGCAGCCGCGTTGCACGGGAGAATGTGAAAAGTGTTCATATGTAGTAAAAACCTGAGAAATCCGTCCGTTTTCGTCATTTGTTATCGAATCGATTTAAAGCCAGATAGTCACAATGGCCGCTCTTCTCTCTGAAACGGTTACATTTATCGTCTGCAAAGCTATGTCGCGTTCTGCGGTATACGGAAACACTAAAAGCACCATTGTAGAACTCAGAATAAGCTTCTAAGTTGAAGTAATAGCCAGTAAGAAGTAGTACAATTCAAGTTTTAATTATAGATTATTCACATTTTAGCCGGCTTTGGTGGCTTGGATATGACCTAGGACCTTAAGAATTTGCATGAAAGGCGGACTAGCAGCCGCGTTGCACGGGAGAATGTGAAAAGTGTTCATATGTATTAAAAACCTGAGAAATCCGTCCGTTTTCGTCATTTGTTATCGAATCGACTTAAAGCCAGATCGTCACATTGGCCATTTTTCTCTCTGAGACGGTTACATTTATCGTCTGCAAAGCTATGTCGAGCGCTGCGGTATGCGGAGACACTAAAAGCACCATAGTAGAACACAGAAGAAGCTCCTAAGTTGAAGTAATAGCCAGTAAGAAGTAGTACAATTCAAGTTTTAGTTGTCGATTATTCACTTTTTAGCCGGCTTTGGTGGCTATGACATGACCTAGGACCTTAAGATTTTGCATGAAAGGAGGACTAGCAGCCGCGTTGCACGGGAGAATGTGAAAAGTGTTCATATGTAGTAAAAACCTGAGAACTCTGTCCATTTTCGCCATTTGTTATCGAATCGATTTAAAGCCAGATCGACACATTGGCCGCTTTTCTCTCTGAGACGGTTAAATTTTTCGTCTGCAAAGCTATGTCGCGTGCTGCTGTATGCGGAAACACTAAAAGCATCACATTAGAACACAGAAGAAGCTTCTAAGTTGAAGTAATAGCCAGTAAGAAGTAGTACTATTTAAGTTTTAGTTGTCGATTAATCACTTTTTAACCGGCTTTGGTGGCTTGGACATGTCCTAGGACATTAAGATTTTGCACGAAATTAAGACAAGCAGCCGCGTTGCACGGGAGAATATGAAAAGTGTTCATATGTAGTAAAAACCTGAGAATTCCGTCCGTTTTCGTCATTTGTTATCGAATCGATTTAAAACCAGATCGTCACATTGTCCGCTCTTCTCTCTGAAACGGTTACATTTATCGTCTGCAAAGCTATGTCGCGTGCTGCGTTATGCGGAAACACTAAAAGCACCATAGTAGAACACAGAAGAAGCTTCTAAGTTGAAGTAATAGCCAGCAAGAAGTAGTACAGCTCAAGTTTTAGTTGTCGATTATTCACTTTTTAGTCGGCTTTGGTGGCTTCGACATGACCTAGGACCTTAAGATTTTGCATGAAAGGAGGACTAGCAGCCGCGTTGCACGGGCGAATGTGAAAACTGTTCATATGTAGTAAAAACCTGAGAAATCCATCCGTTTTCGTCATTTGTTATCGAATCGACTTAAAGCCAGATCGTCATATTGGCCGCATTCTCTCTGAGACGGTTATATTAATCGTCTGCAAAGCTATGTCGCGTGCTGCGGTATGCGGAGGCACTAAAAGCACCATAGTAGAACACAGAAGAAGCTTCTAAGTTGAAGTAATAGCCAGTAAGAAGTAGTACAATTCAAGTTTTAGTTTTCGATTATTCACTTTTTAGCCGGCTTTGGTGGCGTGGACATGAGGTGGAACCTTATGATTTTGCATGAAAGGAGGACTATCAGCCGCGTTGCACGAGAGGATGTGAAAAGTGTTAATATGTAGTAAAAACCCGAGAAATCCGTCCATTTTGGTCATTTGTTATCGAATCGACTTAAATTCAGATCGACACATTGGCCGCTTTTCTCTCTGAGACGATTACATTTATCGTCTGCAAAGCTATGTCGCGTGCTGCGGTATGCGGAGACACTAAAAGCACCATATTAGAACACAGAAGAAGCTAATAAGTTTAAGTAATAGCCAGTAAGAAGTAGTACAATTCAAGTTGTAGTTGTCGATTAATCACTTTTTAGCTGGCTTTGGTGGGTTGGACATGACCTAGGACCTTAAGATTTTGCATGAAAGGAAGACTAGCGCCGCGTTGCACGGGAGCATGTGAAAAGTGTTCATATGTAGTAAAAACCTGAGAAATCCGTCCGTTTTCGTCATTTGCTATCGAATCGATTTAAAGCCAGATCGTCACATTGGCCGCTATTCTCTCTGAAACGGTTACATTTATCGTCTGCAAAGCTATGTCGCGTGCTGCGGTATGCGGAAACACTAAAAGCACCATAGTAGAACACAGAAGAAGCTTCTAAGTTGAAGTAATAGCCAGTAAGAAGTAGTACAATTCACGTTTTAGTTGTCGATTATTCACTTTTTAGCCGGCTTTGGTGGCTCGGACATGACCTAGGACCTTACGATTTTGCATGAAAGGAGGACTAGTAGTCGCGTTGCACGGGAGAATGTGAAAAGTGTTCATATGTAGTAAAAACCTGAGAAATCCTTCCGTTTTCGTCATTTGTTATCGAATCGACTTAAATTCAGATCGACACATTGGCCGCTTTTCTCTCTGAGACGGTTACATTAATCGTCTGCAAAGCTATGTCGCATGCTGCGGTATGCGGAGACACTAAAAGCACCATAGTAGAACACAGAAGAAGCTTCTAAGTTGAAGTAATAGCCAGTAAGAAGTAGTACAATTCAAGTTTTAGTTATCGATTATTTACTTTTTAGCCGGCTTTGGTGGCTTGGACATGAGGTGGATCCTTAAGATTTTGCATGAAAGGAGGACTAGCAACCGCGTTGCACGGGAGAATGTGAAAAGTGTTCATATGTAGTAAAAACCTGAGAAATCCGTGGGTTTTCGTCATTTGTTATCGTATCGACTTAAAGCCAGATCGTCACATTGGCCGCTTTTCTCTCTGAGACGGTTACATTTATCGTCTGCAAAGCTATGTCGCGTGCTGCGGTATGCGGAGACACTAAAAGCACCATATTAGAACACAGAAGGAGCTTCTAAGTTGAAGTAATAGCCAGTAAGAAGTAGTACAATTCAAGTTGTAGTTGTCGATTAATCACTTTCTAGCTGGCTTTGGTGGGTATGACATGACGTAGGCCCTTAAGATTTTGCATGAAAGGAAGACTAGCAGCCGCGTTGCACGGGAGAATGTGAAAAGTGTTCATATGTAGTAACAACCTGAGAAATGCGTCCGGTTTCGACTTTGTTATCGAATCGACTTAAAGCCAGATCGTCACATTGGCCGCTTTTCTCTCTGAGACGGTTACATTTATCGTCTGCAAAGCTATGTCGCGCGCTGCGGTATGCGGAGACAGTAAAAGCACCATAGTAGAACAGAGAAGAAGCTTCTAAGTTGAAGTAATAGCCAGTAAGAAGTAGTACAATTCAAGTTTTAGTTGTCGATTATTCATTTTTTAGCCGGCTTTGGTGGCTATGACATGACCTAGGACCTTAAGATTTTGCATGGAAGGAGGACTAGCAGCCGCGTTGCACGGGAGAATGTGAAAAGTGTTCATATGTAGTAAAAACCTGAGAAATCTGTCCATTTTCGCCATTTGTTATCGAATCGACTTAAAGCCAGATCGTCACATTGGCCGCTTTTCTCTCTGAGACGGTTACATTTTTCGTCTGCAAAGCTATGTCGCGTGCTGCGGTATGCGGAGACACTTAAAGCACCATAGTAGAACACAGAAAGAGCTTTTAAGTTGAAGTAATAGCCAGTAAGAAGTAGTACAATTCAAGTTTTAGTTGTCGATTATTCACTTTTTAGCTGTCTTTGGTGGCTTGGACATGACCTAGGACCTTAAGATTTTGCATGAGAGGAGGACTAGCAGCCGCGTTGCACGGGAGAATGTGAAAAGTGTTCATATGTAGTAAAAACCTGAGAAATCCGTGGGTTTTCGTCATTTGTTATCGTATCGACTTAAAGCCAGATCGTCACACTGGCCGCTTTTCTCTCTGAGGCGGTTACATTTATCGTCTGCAAAGCTATGTAGCGTGCTGCGGTATGCGGAGACACTAAAAGCACCATAGTAGAACACAGAAGAAGCTTCTAAGTTGAAGTAATAGCCAGTAAGAAGTAGTACAATTCAAGTTTTAGTTATCGATTATTCACTTTTTAGCCGGCTTTGGTGGCCTGGACATGAGGTGGAACTTTAAGATTTTGCATGAAAGGAGGACTAGAAACCGCGTTGCACGGGAGAATGTGAAAGTGTTCATATGTAGTAAAAACCTGAGAAATCCGTGGGTTTTCGTCATTTGTTATCGTATCGACTTAAAGCCAGATCGTAACATTGGCCGCTTTTCTCTCTGAGACGGTTACATTTATCGTCTGCAAAGCTATGTCGCGTGCTGCGGTAAGCAGAGACACTAAAGGCACCATATTAGAACACAGAAGAAGCTTCTAAGTTGAAGTAATAGCCAGTAAGAAGTAGTACAATTCAAGTTGTAGTTGTCGATTAATCACTTTTTAGCTGGCTTTGGTGGGTTGGACATGACGTAGGACCTTAAGATTTTGCATGAAAGGAAGACTAGCAGCCGCGTTGCACGGGAGAATGTGAAAAGTGTTCATATGTAGTAACAACCTGAGAAATCCGTCCGTTTTCGCCATTTGTTATCGAATCGACTTAAAGCCAGATCGTCACATTGGCCACTTTTCTCTCTGAGGCGGTTACATTTATCGTCTGCAAAGCTATGTCGCGTGCTGCGGTATGCGGAAACATTAAAAGCACCATATTAGAACACAGAAGAAGCTTCTAAGTTGAAGTAATAGCCAGTAAGAAGTAGTACTATTTAAATTTTAGTTGTCGATTAATCACTTTTTAACCGACTTTGGTGGCTTGGACATGTCCTAGGACATTAAGATTTTGCATGAAATGAAGACTAGCATCCGCGTTGCACGGGAGAATATGAAAAGTGTTCATATGTAGTAAAAACCTGAGAAATCCGTCCGTTTTCGTCATTTGTTATCGAATCGATTTAAAGCCAGATCGTCACATTGGCCGCTCTTCTCTCCGTAACGGTTACATTTATCGTCTGCAAAGCTATGTCGCGAGCTGCGGTATGCGGAGACACTAAAAGCACCATAGTAGAACAGAGAAGAAGCTTCTAAGTTGAAGTAATAGCCAGTAAGAAGTAGTACTATTTAAGTTTTAGTTGTCGTTTAATCACTTTTTAACCGGCTTTGGTGGCTTGGACATGTCGTAGGACCTTAAGATTTTGCATGAAAGGAAGAATAGCAGCCGCGTTGCACGGGAGAATGTGAAAAGTGTTCATATGTAGTAAAAACCTGAGAAATCCGTCCGTTTTCGTCATTTGTTATCGAATCGATTTAAAGCCAGATAGTCACAATGGCCGCTCTTCTCTCTGAAACGGTTACATTTATCGTCTGCAAAGCTATGTCGCGTTCTGCGGTATACGGAAACACTAAAAGCACCATTGTAGAACTCAGAATAAGCTTCTAAGTTGAAGTAATAGCCAGTAAGAAGTAGTACAATTCAAGTTTTAATTATAGATTATTCACATTTTAGCCGGCTTTGGTGGCTTGGATATGACCTAGGACCTTAAGAATTTGCATGAAAGGCGGACTAGCAGCCGCGTTGCACGGGAGAATGTGAAAAGTGTTCATATGTATTAAAAACCTGAGAAATCCGTCCGTTTTCGTCATTTGTTATCGAATCGACTTAAAGCCAGATCGTCACATTGGCCATTTTTCTCTCTGAGACGGTTACATTTATCGTCTGCAAAGCTATGTCGAGCGCTGCGGTATGCGGAGACACTAAAAGCACCATAGTAGAACACAGAAGAAGCTCCTAAGTTGAAGTAATAGCCAGTAAGAAGTAGTACAATTCAAGTTTTAGTTGTCGATTATTCACTTTTTAGCCGGCTTTGGTGGCTATGACATGACCTAGGACCTTAAGATTTTGCATGAAAGGAGGACTAGCAGCCGCGTTGCACGGGAGAATGTGAAAAGTGTTCATATGTAGTAAAAACCTGAGAACTCTGTCCATTTTCGCCATTTGTTATCGAATCGATTTAAAGCCAGATCGACACATTGGCCGCTTTTCTCTCTGAGACGGTTAAATTTTTCGTCTGCAAAGCTATGTCGCGTGCTGCGGTATGCGGAAACACTAAAAGCATCACATTAGAACAAGGAAGAAGCTTCTAAGTTGAAGTAATAGCCAGTAAGAAGTAGTACTATTTAAGTTTTAGTTGTCGATTAATCACTTTTTAACCGGCTTTGGTGGCTTGGACATGTCCTAGGACATTAAGATTTTGCACGAAATTAAGACAAGCAGCCGCGTTGCACGGGAGAATATGAAAAGTGTTCATATGTAGTAAAAACCTGAGAATTCCGTCCGTTTTCGTCATTTGTTATCGAATCGATTTAAAACCAGATCGTCACATTGTCCGCTCTTCTCTCTGAAACGGTTACATTTATCGTCTGCAAAGCTATGTCGCGTGCTGCGTTATGCGGAAACACTAAAAGCACCATAGTAGAACACAGAAGAAGCTTCTAAGTTGAAGTAATAGCCAGCAAGAAGTAGTACAGCTCAAGTTTTAGTTGTCGATTATTCACTTTTTAGTCGGCTTTGGTGGCTTCGACATGACCTAGGACCTTAAGATTTTGCATGAAAGGAGGACTAGCAGCCGCGTTGCACGGGCGAATGTGAAAACTGTTCATATGTAGTAAAAACCTGAGAAATCCATCCGTTTTCGTCATTTGTTATCGAATCGACTTAAAGCCAGATCGTCATATTGGCCGCATTCTCTCTGAGACGGTTATATTAATCGTCTGCAAAGCTATGTCGCGTGCTGCGGTATGCGGAGGCACTAAAAGCACCATAGTAGAACACAGAAGAAGCTTCTAAGTTGAAGTAATAGCCAGTAAGAAGTAGTACAATTCAAGTTTTAGTTTTCGATTATTCACTTTTTAGCCGGCTTTGGTGGCGTGGACATGAGGTGGAACCTTATGATTTTGCATGAAAGGAGGACTATCAGCCGCGTTGCACGGGAGGATGTGAAAAGTGTTAATATGTAGTAAAAACCCGAGAAATCCGTCCATTTTGGTCATTTGTTATCGAATCGACTTAAATTCAGATCGACACATTGGCCGCTTTTCTCTCTGAGACGATTACATTTATCGTCTGCAAAGCTATGTCGCGTGCTGCGGTATGCGGAGACACTAAAAGCACCATATTAGAACGCAGAAGAAGCTTCTAAGTTGAAGTAATAGCCAGTATGAAGTAGTACTATTTAAGTTTTAGTTGTCGATTAATCACTTTTTAACCGGCTTTTGTGGCTTGAACATGTCCTAGGACATTACGATTTTGCATGAAAGGAAGACTAGCAGCCGCGTTGCACGGGAGAATGTGAAAAGTGTTCATATGTAGTAAAAACCTGAGAAATCCGTCCGTTTTCGTCATTTGTTATCGAATCGATTTAAAGCCAGATCGTCACAATGGCCGCTCTTCTCTCTGAAACGGTTACATTTATCGTCTGCAAAGCTATGTCGCGTGTTGCGGTATACGGAAACACTACAAGCACCACAGTAGAACTCAGAATAAGCTTCTAAGTTGAAGTAATAGCCAGTTAGAAGTAGTACAATTCAAGTTTTAATTATATATTATTCACACTTTAGCCGGCTTTGGTGGCTTGGACATGACCTAGGACCTTAATATTTTGCATGAAAGGAAGACTAGCAGCCGCGTTGCACGGGAGAATGTGAAAAGTGTTCATATGTAGTAAAAACCTGAGAAATCCGTCCGTTTCCGTCATTTGTTATCGAATCGATTTAAAGCCAGATCGTCACATTGGCCGCTCTTCTCTCTTAAACGGTTACATTTATCGTCTGCAAAGCTATGTCGCGTGCTGCGGTATGCGGAGACACTAAAAGCACCATATTAGAACACAGAAGAAGCTAATAAGTTTAAGTAATAGCC